>NC_134955.1:5480315-6080315 GCF_965638725.1 Aptenodytes patagonicus
TCATGACTAAACGCTTTTATGGATCAGGAAAAAGGGGAGGGAGTAGGAAGGCAAGAGATCACAAGTTTCACAGTACCTTTTGCGATAGTCATTCTCACAGCGATGCAGCGTTAATTACTCAATGCTGGATGAACCCTAGCAAAGATAAGAAGAGAAGCGGGATCTTAGAGTGGGTCTACTCACCAAAAATACTGGGAAAGAAACACCCTGGCAGATGAATTCTGCTGATTATAGACAAAAAGAAATGCAATTATAGCACGTTACACTGCCTATTCAAAAATTCTGCTCACATGCAGTGAACCTGTGGGGTTTTTGGCCCTGCTAGCAAATGTCATCCTCAGAAGTCTATAAGTAAGAACGTGTGGATCCTCTAGTGAGCACCTTCCTAAGATAACTACCACAAAGAAACCACTCCAGGTCTCACGATAAAGTATAATTGCTGAACTTCTACTAATAGTATTCCTTCCCCAGGGCTCTGTGAGCTGCATGCCCCCATAGTTCAACTGCTGATCTCGGAGTAATAAGAAGAGAAAAAAGAAAAAGAGGAGCCAGAAAGATAAGTAATCAAGTCTCTAGTTCACTACCACAAACAGACTGTTTGTAACACTACATGTATTTAAAGTGGCCGGCAGCTGAGCTGACACCTGCAGCCTATGGAAAACAGGCCTTTAATTTGTACATCCTTCTAAACCATTTTCAGTGTAGACATTGACCCATAGATATAGGGAATAGTAGCGGTGGGTCTTCCTCTTGGAAATGCTACTGCTAAAATAAAGCTGCTGAGGTTTCATAGGCTATCTTGTTTCTTGCATAAAACACTGTCATAAAACTGAATGCTGCCATAGGAGCAGACAGCATGCCAAGCAGACTCTGCTGACCTGAAATGTATCCAGAATATCTAAACCTCTCGAGTCTGTAAATTCTGGCTGGAAATTCCATGACAATAAGCTTTCCAGCACTGGCACTCTGGGATCTGGAAAGTCATCTTTTCTCTTGGACTTGTTAATTCCTTGATTTATACTCACTTTTGTGTGCAGCCCAAAATAATCAGATTCTACTCAATTACACTCTGAACTAGAGAATTTTTCCCCCACTCAGTTGCCTGATGTTCCATCACAGTGAAATAAAAAGAGGCTACAGAGATGCAGCACAGAAGAATTTTTTTTTTTTTTTGGAGGACCTAAAGTTTGCTTTGCTTTTTTTTGTTACTTCTCTGTTTTTCTAGGAACATACTTATATTGTTTGTATTTGAACAGGAAAATACTATCAGGAAAATACTATCAGTTACATGCCCATCTGTGATAACTCTTATCACAAAGAAGAAATACACCAGATTAAGACCTGAAGAAAACACACATCCGCAGAAGTTAATTCCACCAACGAACCTGTTCTGACGCTGGCATAGCAGGGAGCAGAGTTTTCCAAACAAAACACGACTAGAACATAGCTAATCTTCCATACTGAAATAAACTTACATTAGTAGGCCTGGGAAAACTTTAATAGTATCGTAGTAAAGGAAACTCATTCTGATAGAGAAGTAAAAGTAATTCTGTATTCGTATGTTAAAAGTCTCGGACTGGTTCGTCAATATTTGCCATTTAGAATTTACTCCTAATTTTCTTGCCCAGCACAGGAGTCAGCCACGATTGAGAATGGACTTGTTGATAGGTTTCTACAAGATGCTGAGGAACAGTCCCAAGTTCATTTACTAGTTAAATTCTTTCCTCAGAAGGACGGTACCAGTTTCCTCTGTCCTTATCTAGCTTTTTCCCATTATTGTTTGCAATTTGGAGATCAATTACAACAGCAGATATCTCAAGAGTACAGACATTCACAGATGTAGCAGCCAAAGACCTGACAGTCACAGGAGAATCAGGCTTTTTTACTGAATCCAGAAAGCATGAATGTCTGCCTTGGGCTTTAAGATGTTTTTTGAGGCATAAGAAGAAGAAAGTGAATTTTTTTTCAAGTTCACAACTACAGAGAAGACAAGTATACTCCTTTAAAAGCTACCAAGATGATCTCACACACATTGCAGAGCGAGAAGTATAGTATTGGGTTCATTTATTATTTCTGTGTGATCAGTTCCTTACACCAGACGAGTGCATCACTTCCCAGGGGTTACCCAGGGAACCCAAGTTTTCAGCAAATCTCCATTGTTTGGTTCTAGCACTACAGAAACTACAGCTATGTGCCCGAGAGTCCTGGAGAAAGATGACAGTTTTAAGTTTTACAAGAAGAACAGCTTCACTACTGTCTGAATATTGCGTGAGCATAAGTTTGTTGAAGCATGTTATTATCCCCTTCTAAGAAATGTTGGTAAGTCCCAGATTCCCACATTTGTCCTCTCCTTAGTGGAAGCCTCCAGAGTGAAGGCGAGGCATTATCAGAAGCTGTTATGATATGGGAATCGCTGATCTAGTAAATCTTTGTAATCTTGACACTGTTACATATTAAAAAGATAAGTGTAAACAATAGCTTTTTAAACAGTAGTGATCTATAAGGAGAAAGTATGATCTGGTAAACTGAAAAAAGTCATTTGACTCCTCCTATATATCATTGAATAGATAAGTAAACCATCAGTCCCCAATAATGACTCATTAATTTATTTTGCCAGCAGGGCTGATGTCCCACTTCTTGGTGGATTATCAATAAGAGTCTTGGTTAAAAGGAAAACAACTATTCCTTCCACATGTTTATGCAAGGTTAAGAAAGAATTGAGCTTTCACACTGAAATAAGACATTTTTGCCAATTTTTTTTTTTTTTTTTTTTTTTTTTTTTTTTTTTTACAGTAACAATTTTGAATACCATGGTAGGAAGTTGATTTGATCTGCTCTTAGTCAGCCTTTCAAAGCTGCAGTAATTTAGTGTCACTGACATTTAACTCTTACTTACTTGTTTATTATTTTAATAAAATCTTGGAACTTGAGCTTGTTACCTCAGGGCAAAGGCAATTTCACTGAGGAATGAGAAATGTGGCTCAGTTTC
This sequence comes from Aptenodytes patagonicus, assembly GCF_965638725.1. Lineage (NCBI taxonomy): Eukaryota > Metazoa > Chordata > Aves > Sphenisciformes > Spheniscidae > Aptenodytes > Aptenodytes patagonicus. Next base: position 5,483,305 of record NC_134955.1, read on the forward strand.
TGAAGTCAACCCTTTGTCCTTAACAATGCAAACAGACCAATTTTTATGAAAACTACAGGACTAGAGGGTGAAAAATTACCTTGACCAGATGTCCATTCCAAATTCCTATTTATTGCTGAAGGCTGATGGATGGGTTTCACACTGAATTTCTATACGGCAAAATTCCACCTTCCAACCCCACGTGGAGCCTGTCTTGCACGTGACAGGAGAAGGAACATAGCCCGACAGTGCAGGATCCCATCAGCAAGCGTGTTCTCCCACAGGGTTACATGCTGCTGCAGTGGTCCCCTCACTTGCTAGTTAGCTGCAGCCAAACTAGTGACCTAGAGCAGAAAGGAGGTCACAGTGTCACTCTGAGGTATGTGTGAGCTAAATATCATGCCACAGAAAAAAAAAATCACATAGGTACCATATGAACATACATGTGAGAATTGACATACTTGCCCATACAGTTTCCATTCAAAGCTGACATATCAATCAACTCTTTCTGAGTTGTATCGCTTTGAGAAATTTCATCCTTAAAGAGGACAAGAAAGATACTTTATGACACCGTGATGGATTTGTTATTTTCAGTTTTCCTCCAGATCTGCATCTCACAGGCTAGGAGGAAGAAAGATGTTCATTTTGAAAACCTACCCACGCAGCAGGTCCTTCAGAAGTGCCGATTTAACTATCGGACCTCCCAGTAGGCTCTCTTTATTTTTTGGAGTGTCATACTCAGATGAGATAAGGCTTCCTTAGAGAATAAGACAGCAGTTGTAAGGGAATCAATATCACTGAAACAAAAAGTTATGTAGTATTTCTCCTTTTTTTTAATTGGAACATTTCCCAGGTCAGCTAAGACAATGAAAAATACACCGGAGTCCCATGCGTCCTCTCAAACACTTGGAAGTTTCCACAGCATTTTTCTTCAAACAAATGATATGCAATAGATGTACCTTCATCTAAAATACTGGGCCAAATTCTCTGGTAAGCGTATATTTTTGCAGTCCACTGTATGCTGCAGAGGCCCAGCAGGAGGGGAGGCAAGGAACAACAGTTATTTTCCCTGTAGCCACAGGCATCTCGAAACACTTTCTAGTGGCATCAACTGGTATTCCCCCAGGAGTATCCCCACCTCTTTAGAAGGTTCAGTATGCTCTTTTGCTGCAGAAAAGGGAAAATGCATATATTACATGTTAAGTTCCCCGGTAAGTCTAGTTCAGCTTTTGCTGCAAGCCACGTTTGGTCTGTTGGCTGAAAACAACTCCTTACAGTGGACCTTTTTGGAAACACATGCCTTTGGTGGGGCGTGGCGGGGGTGAACCATAGCAGAATTAGACCTGATCATCCAACCTTTCAACCTTCATAAGCCAGGACAGTCATCAAAATCTCACATCTGCACACAGCTTGGCTATTAGACTTAAGTTTGGTAACATGGCATTCAGATGCCTATTTTAAAAGGTATCCAGGATTTGGAATATATTTCAGTTGTGGTAAACAGCACTGCTGCAGTCTAGGCAGTTTTAAACTCCTCCCTGCCTAGAGAGGGGTAGTAGCTCACTATAGGACTCAGACCAGGCAGCCAGAGCGTTTACCTGGGTTTTGAACCCTACATAGCTGCAGCTATCCTACTGTGCTGGCCAGAGCCAGGCTTAGTATGTCTGCAGGCAGGAGTGTTATCCTCCAGAATGTAACTTCAATACAAGTCTCGGGTGAGGTTTTATTCTGGATTAAACACACTGAGAAGGCACAAGGAAGAAGGCAGCATGGTAAGTCACAAGATGTTCCAATCAATATCACTATCGCCCCCAGCGAAGTCTCCCGATTGCACACAAGCCGAGATCCATACCTAGGCAACCGCCCGCCTATCTACATTTGGATTCCACCACCTCTGGGTAGTAGTACTGTACATTTTCTTTACCACCTAAGAAATGTATTATGGGCTTATTAGATGGTATCAGAAAAAAAGATAAAAATCCCATCATAACTCAGAAAATGCACTCCCGTGCCCGCCCCCCCTCCCCTTCCCCAAATCATGCAACAGCATACATATTCCCTTGTCACCGGTAAAAGTATGCCTTTGCATTAACCCTAAATCCAAAATGGAAAGCATTCATATGCATTTCTCCAGTATAAAAAGTGGTAAAAAAAAAATAGGATAAGTTATTCCACCCCTAATTGCTTTATTGCTTTATTATTTAATCCCTTTATTGCTTATGGGGAATATAGATTGAAGTCATAGATGGGATGCAATCTTTAATTTATTAATTATTCAGAATAGTCTGATTACTTGTTTAGAGACAGAAGCATTTGAATTAGTGCTAGGAACCCTGCCTCGCCTCTAGTTTGCTTCTACTTTTCCCTCTGCCATACATGCATTTTTATTTTAAACCAGACTGTAATTTGTTCAAAGATAGCAAACCTGATACGTCAAAAATCTGTTCAACTAAGCAGCTCTTAGAGTGTTGCATGTGTAAATGTTTGCGACATCGTATAACAACGTACAGTATTTTACTTATACACTGATGGTTAAAGTTTTGTTAAACTTATATTCTACCTAACACGCTTACAGAGCATTACCAGACAAGAAAGTTCATTTTCTCTACACATATAAATGCATGTGATGAAGGACACGGCAGAGCATTTTCACTGATCACTGCAAAGAAGCTCTGATGACCATTTCCAGACGTAGCTAGAAAGAATTCACAATGGTTTTAAACTTAGAAAAAAACCCCACAAACGAAACAAAACCCAAAAACCAACACACAAAGTTCAGTCATATGAGAAAATAATCTTGGAGTAATTGTCACACTAACACTATTTAGTATGCTTCTTTGCCTTTCTTTCCTGATTGAAATATACATCAAGTAATTACATGTAATTAAATGTATTCTTTCCAATGCTCTTGCCTTGTTTCCTTTTTTCATTTCACTACAATTACTGCGAATTTCCTTTTACTAATCAACTTGCACTTTGCAAACAATTTTGCATGCATTTTATGCATCAAAAGGGACAATAACAAATTTCACTGCTCTTTCAGAACCATCACCTCTATCATCACTCTTTACATCGGAAACAAAGCAGACACGAAGCTATTTTCATACCCATCTTTCAACTGTTCTGTTTATTCTAAACATAACTTGGGTAGAGGCCTTTCAAAGAGAAGGATCTTTGTAGCCTGCCCTGATGGAGGGCTGTTGCACGTTCCAAATTTGTTCTGTGCCTCATTGAGGGTCTCATAATAGGGTCCACACAACAGAAAGAATGAAATAGTCAAATTGCACTGTGAATTGTGCACAGTTTTTTTTTTTTTCCCTTTAACTGAACTTTTTTTCCTTTACTGCATGTTACCATTTACATGAATCATAACTACAAAAACTTCATAAGCTGCAGTGCTGTAAAACAAATAGTTTATTCATTTGAGGTAGGGACATAAGATGAGAAAAATGCACTGCATTCTCCAAAAGAACGCATCCGATCTCTGCTACTTTGAATCATTCGGGTTTCAGGCTCTTTGAGACAAGGACTGCCTTTTGATATGTTCTATGGTATACAGCCTCAGTGGGTCTTAAGAGCTAGGATACATAGCTAATACTGCAATACAAACAATAATAAACACACATAAGTCAACATTGATAGGCATAAACTCTCTCCTTTATCAGATCATAATTGTTGATATCTTCCTAGTCCCAAACATTTTAGGAACACAAATCCTTTCCAGGCCCCATTAAATAACAAGTTATTGACTTCTCTCTATACCAAAGACAGTAGAAATGTGTTACGTCCTCAGCTAAAATAGTTATAATAACTCCCATTTTTAATTTTCAGAGGTCACCTGTCCAATTGCTGTTAAGTAAAACAGACTAGCAGCTGAATATACAGAGACCAAGAGAACTGCTAACAAACCTTCTCTTTATAGCTTCTTTCAGAGAATATCATAACAGTTTCTGATCCTTTCTGCAAGCCAGTTGCCACCAAAATATATTGGGAAGCCACAGAGCTGGAAGAAATCCACTCCTCCATATACTTCCACATTTTTAGCACATAACAATGCTGTTCAATTTTCCTTAAGCACATTACGGTATGATAACAATGCAGTTCAAGACTCTATTCCTGCTTGATGCTTAACAGGCAAACTATTCAAATGGACAAATTTACCTTAATGTCAGCAGTCCTGACCCCATAAAAACCACAAACTAAACATACCTCAGGAACAAGATAACTCTCCTCAAGCTTACTTCTCTACATAGCAGGCTGATGAGCTACTGCTCCATCCAGAGTGCTGCATCCAATAGTTGCACCTAAGTGATTTAAGCTCACCTCTTTGATTTTCTGCTGAAATGAAAGGGGAGGTTGTTAGCAGAGGCTGTAACTAGACAGCAGGTGGCATTAGAATCAGCTGGGAGATCTGGTAGTTAGTAGCTCCCCACCTGAGAGCTCATGCCTCAGGTATTTTTCACTTGCTTTGTTGTAAATCTAACTTTTTCACCGGTCTGGGAAGAGGCGTATTCTTGAGTCATTTTCAGCTGAGAAACAGCCACTAGTCCCACGTTATAGAAAACTAAATGCTATTATCTGCATGTGGGATGTGCCTTTGATTGTATCATCATTCTGAAAAAAAAAATCTAAACGTGAGGAGGGCAGCTGGGGCATGGGCGTGAGTTCAGGCTTAGGTCTGTGTGAATATATCCTCAGGGAAGCCACTGAAGTATGGCAACTGGTCACACCTCGTCCACTAAAACAAAGGTGCTCTGTTCCTTCATCCCCAGGCATATATGATCCAGAAAACCAACTATTTCATGTCTTTGTCCCAGGATGGTCCTTGCTTGGAGTCAATCCAGTAATGACCATATAGCCGGTCAGAAGCAAGACATTATGAAAAAAAAACCCCAATAAAGTAATAGTTTTGTTTTATACAAACCCCTTCATACTGGCAGCTTAATTGAACTGTGTCGTCTTTTGCACAGAGACATACTAGCAGCCTGTATTATTTGGGGTTAGAGTTAGCCAGAGTTTAGAAAACTATTTTCAGCAGCTGAGATAATGTTTGGATTCTACATGTGCCACAAAATAAGGAAAATGGATGATGTTAATAGATTCAAAATTTTTTTTCCCCTGTACTTCCCTGGCTGTTTTAAGGTTGGAATTTCGATTCGGTGAGGGTAAAGTCTTGGAGATGAAAGACAACAGCCAATCTTAATAGCTTGATTTTTCAAAACCTGGAAAATTAGAAAGAGGTCTCTTATCAACAATTCCTAATAACTTCTTTTTTATTCTACTGCTTACCTGGATCTTCTGCCTGTATTTAAAGTTAAAATCAAGGTGGAGGTTAAGGATTAGGACTTCAGCAGTGTAAATGATGGTTGGATGCAACAGGCTGAAACCCTAGGAAGAAGGCAGGTATAACTTTCAGTACGTCATTTTCTATTTCACTGTTGATTTTGGTCTCTTTAAATTTGGGATAGAACAGGGGTGAAGAAAAAGTTTGGAAAAGATAAAGCTGTTGTCCTGTACACAGTTAATAAATTAGGAAGAGGCCTGGTGTTAATATATTGCAATTTTTTTTCTCTTATTTTTCTCTGGGTATTAATCCACCTATTTTAATCTAAGTATTGGTTCCCTGTCTGAAGTTAAAATCATGGATAGTGTTATGGACAATGGAAGCTAAGATTTAAACTAAATAATAGATGGATCCTGAAAATTCAGCGGAGTTAGACAGACTATTGGAGTCAAAAGGCTCCAGTATCTTACTTTCCATTTTAACCTAAAGGATGAAACCCTTGTGACATTCAAGGTGAAAATTAAGGTCGGGATAACAATCAGAATTTGAAAAAGTAAAAAGTCAGAAGTCCTCTACATGACTAGAATCTGCTTAGTCCACAAAGTTAGGAAGAGGGTGATGTCAGCAGTAACCAATTCCTAATGTTATTGTTTACTGTAGGAACCAGTCTCATGGGTATAATTAAGTTACAGGAATGTAAATGCTCAAGAATCAAGTTTATGTTTGCATTCTTCAAAATACAAACTTTTAGGGATTATAAATAATGACTTGTTCTTTTTCCTCAGAGAATTGCATTGAGTTATAATTATGGTCAGGGTTAAGGTTTGGAAAACTGAATAGATCTTAAAAGCAAAACTTTGATTAACTTCTATGGGCTTACAGAGTTGGGAAGACAAATGGCATCGATGTTGGCTAGTGTCCTATCTTGTATTTTATTTTGGGATTGGTCATAAACTACAGCTGTGTTAGTGTTGAGACTGGGATTAGAGCTAGAGTTCAAGGATCAAAACCTCAGCTCTGTCTAGCTGGATGCCAGGGCATCCACAGATCTGGAAGTGGTTTTGTTTTGAAAGGGTGTAACAGCAGTTTCCTGAGTTTGGCACACATAAAGACAAACTACCTTTCTATGCAGACTATGCTGTGGGTGCACAGCAAGTCCTAGAGGTCTTTGAGGGCCGCACTTGGGCTCCTAAAGTCTTTCTGCCTCAAGTCCAAGTGATATATATGGGCCTGGCCAAGTGGCTGCATCTCGTTGTTGCCTCCACGATTGCTGTCTCCGATTCCTCCCAGCCTTTATCTCAGAAAGGGTTTAACTCAGAACAATTACTCTCACCTTGTATTTTGCTTTGAAAATTTATGCTTCTATTTTACATCTGAAAAAGTCATCAATAACACCAATGGGCAGAGGAGAATACATTATTTTTCCCCACAAACCTATGACATCGTTAAACAGCTTTATGAGGAAAAGTTTCATTTGCCTTTCAGACATTAGGCATTGGCCAGTGTTCAGGAAAGCATATCCATCCAGATGAACAACTGGTTTGTTTCAGTACTAAGCAGCCAAATTCACCCCTGGAGTAACACCAACTAATATCTGTAAGGGATATATGGCAGACATTAATTTAGGCCATTGGAAGATACAAAAGTGGTGTATCTTAAGTATTCTGGCAGGACATACCAGTAGATTATGTTCTACAGAAAACAGGTATACGTAAATCTGAGATACATAGGTTTTATTTTTAAGATACATAAAAAAAGCAATTGTGTCAGACACAGTTCTATTAAGCGTAAATCTCCTCAAAACAGTATCGCCAAAGTACCCGCATTCAGCATCTTTCCTCACCTCATTTCAGACAGCATATGGTTGGATACATGCCACAATTATCTTTATATGCGATTTAGAAAAAAAGCATTGAGCCTGTCTGCCTTGCTTCAGAAGTATATTTTAGACCACTCATCCACCATCAATATCTGTGCAGAAGCAAATACTGAAGACTGAATCTCTGCCACTAAAGGCTGGATTCTTTATGGAGCCTTGTGATGACTTATGGTTGCCCCTTGGACAATGAAAAACACTGAGAAATCCATATGCTAGAGCTCACTGTCTCCCATGTGGGGGAAAATGATCATATTTGGAAAAGGAAATTGCAGTGAAGGAACATGCCATGAAAAGGAAAATGTAATTGTACAGGACTTGCATCAAGGGACTATTCCAGCCGCTGTAACTTACAGCATCCCTGAAATGGTGCTTAATTACCATCTGGATTTACTCTCTGCTTGACTCATGCTGAGAAGGATTATTAAATTTTATTATTTGGGCTTTTAGGGATACTTGGTCACAACCTTAATGGCATAAACTGTGTTTTCATACTTATTGGGGAAGACAATAAGAAAATTACTGCTTGCTTTCTCTTGCAATGGTGGAAATTAGTTTCAAAAACTGGAGACTGAAATTACATGCCCCAAAGACCATAGAATTTGTATTGTACTTCAAAAATGGTGAAGCAGTGAGGCACAGAGAATTTCTGCATCAGACTGACAATCACCCACAATATCTTGGAGTCACAGGGATAGAACATTCAGTTATGTTTGCTGCCTGGAAAATATCAATAAAAAAGAGAGCTTAAGTAAATATCATTCAGAAGCCAGCTGGCACTAAGTAGGACACCCATATACACCCTTAGGATTTCAGTGCAAATTCTGACCCTGTCTCCAGCAGGAAGGCATCTGCTTGTTTGATATGAGAGCCCATATATGAGATTCCGAAGCATCAAAATTATAAAGCTTTGATAGTGACAAGTGGCATATTATACCTGCTTCAATTACCTAGCTTTCATTATTGCTGACTACCGGACCAGAAAATATCATACATGAAGCACCTGCATTATTGAAGTATCAAGAAAATGAGGGATAATAGATACATTTTGCTATAAAATGCTATAAAACACATGACACCTCGATCTTTTAAGCATATGCCTCATTTTTGGTTGTAATAAAGAATTTCTGAGTTGATGGTGTTGAACACAGGCAGCATATCATGGAACAAGTCCTTTGGAGCACATTTCTGGGGACATCAAGGGGAAGAAGGTGATCAGGAACAGTCAGCATGGGTTTACCAAGGGTAAATAATGTCTGACCAACCCGATTGCCCTCTATGATAAAATGTCTAGATTTGTGGACAAGGAGAGGGCTATGGTTGTCATTTACCTTGACTTTCACAAGAGTTTTGACACTGTCTCCCACTATACTCTCGTAGCCCAGTTAGGACATTATAGTCTGCACAGGTGAACAGTTAGATGAGTAAAAAAGACTGGCTGGCTGGCTGGGTTCAGAGGGTAGCAGTTAATGGTCATTCTCTACCTGGATGAGGTAGACCACCTGGCAGGGGTCTGCCAAAGCGGTACCTCAGGGGACTGTACTGGGACCTCTCCTCTTTAACATCTTTATTGATGTTCACTCACCTTCTCCAATGATGAGGGAGACATGATGGAGCTCAGCAAATTTGCAGATGACGGTAAATGGGGGACCAACTGATACTGTCAACGACAGGGTGGGCAGGGATGCCATTCAGAAGGACCTAGACATGCTGGAGGAACGGGCCAACAAGACCGTGATGAAATTCAGCACGGATAAATGCAAAGTCCTGCACCTAAGAAGAAATAACATCTTGCAACAACAAAATAGGCTGGGTGCTGATTGGCTGGGGAGCATCTCTGCTGCAAAGGACCTGGGGCTCCACGTAAACAGCAAGCTGACCATGTGTCGGCAGCGTGCTCTCATAGCAAAGAAAGCCAACAGCATCCTGGGCTGTATCAACAGAAGCACAACTGGTAGATCAAGGGAAGTGATTATCTCCCTTCACTTGGAACATTTTAGACTGCATCTAGAATGCCCTATCCAGTTTTTGGCCTCCCAATTCAGGAAAGACATCAACAAACTGAAGAAAATTCAGCAGAGGGCCGTGAGGATACCCAGGAGGCTGCAGCACTGGCCCTACGAGGAGAGACTGAGGAACAGGGCTTGTTCAACCTGAAGAAGAGCCAGCTACTGAAGGACTGAACAGCAGCTTTCCAATACCTGTGAAGAGGTCCTCCAGAAGACAGAGCCAGGCTGTTTGCAGTGGTGCATGACAGTAGGATGAAAGGAAATGGGTATCTGTCTCCGATTATATTAATTCTAGATTACGTGCTTCTGCAGGAAACATGAAAAGAATTAATCCTCAGGTTTTATTGAATGGGTAGGAAACCTTTGCACGGCTTTACAATCTGTCATGCATTTCAAAATGCTGTACTTAAGGGATTCCTGACAGAACTCCCATAGGCTGAAGATGTCCCAAGGATTAAGAAATTTTTTAAGTATCTTGAGAACACCTTTTTTCTTCCCTGTCCCCTAATCTGCAGTGCATGAAGTTTGTCTCTAGGTGAGGATATGATCCACAGTTATTACACATATCTCACACTGCTATAAACTACCAATTTTTAGCAAAATAATTGCTTTTCACAGTCATGTCATATTTCCTCAGCATAGTATTTGCAAAAACATGTTTTAGGAATCATTCTTCAACACAATTTCTCAGGAGAGGTTTACCTAAATAGTCTGATTTTTTATAATTATTTCTGTTTTGGAGGAAATAAGCTCTGAGGTCTCCAGGATTAGCATGCAAATTTTTATTTTCACTTTCATGTTTGGGTCCTTGCTTGCTCGTGTTACACTGTTTTCCAACTGTGAAGGGGCATTTCCTTCACTAGCCAGCAAGCTGAGAGAGTTAAGATGCAAACTGTAACATTTGAGAAGAAAGCAGAATCCTTTCAAAGCTCAGAGACTCTCTGACCCTTCCGCTCACACCCTGAGTTTGGCAGGAAAAATGTAGGCTTATTTTCAGTTTGTCTGTTAAGCTAGGGTCATGTCCACTAAGTCCAAAGAACCACTTATCTGAGATCAAGTCACCGTGGAATCAGCACCAGTAGAAGGAAAACACAAATAGAGACTTTTCATTATTTGGAATTTAGCAACACTTATGTGATAGCAAAAGGAGAGGCCAGGGAAAAACAAATCTAGTGATTTTTACCTACCTTCTACAATTGCAATCAGACCAATTGGGTGAAGTAAATGTTTAAATAAAGGACCGTAATAGGCATTATATTGCTTAGATGTCACAATTCTGAAATAAAAGAGGGTTCTTCGATCAGATGTCTGAAATCCACCCTTCTTTGTAGACAGGAAGCGCAAATGGGCTTAAGTGGAACAGTACATTCACTCTCTGCAGAGGAGAGGGGTTTATCAAAGGCAAGCATCTCTTAAACAGATGTCCAAAACACTGCTGTGGGTGATTTTTTTGTATAATACTATTCTTTCTGTATGCTATATGCATATTATGTCATAATTGGTAGCTACTCCATAATTAATATAAGTAAGTCCATAATTATAAGGTTGCATTAATGCAGCACCGGAAACTTAAACCAAGGTGGGGAAAAGAAAAAAGCTACAGACCATTATAAAGCAAAAGGCTACCTTTTGAAATCTTTTGCTTTCAAAAAACCAGTTGGTTTTGGTTTTATTTTTGATCTTCAAAGAAGACAATGGTTTTTCAGTCACGACCCTTGGATGCTTACAAGAAGCTGCGCTGTTCTACTCCTCGTTAGAATCTCGTAGCTAGCGTTGCCTCATCTACACTCATAAATAGAATGGACAAGAACCTATCTGGCACAGTAATGTCGGTATAGTTAATTTCTCTTACCTTCCAAAACAGAAAGGTTGCAGCCAAAATACCTGTTGTAGATAGTCCCTAACTCGTGCTCATCCTCAGACTGAGTCTGGTAATTGTCTGGGAGATTCCTCATTGTCACAAGACAAGACCATGCCAAGAGCTGTGCTTCTAACTTAGCAACTGTGGGAAACAGTCCAAGACCATGCCTTGGCACTCTTTTGTTTATCACTAAGAAGCAGTTGATGAGCTTAAGTGCATAAACGCACAATAACAAAAGGAACATATACCATTTTCTTAATCTTTCTTGAGAAAAAAATATTAATAAATATTGTGGCCTACGTTATCAGGACAGGCCTGTGATCTTCTCACTGAACTGGTGGGTTTGGGCTGAAGGGGTCAAAGATCACATTATCTTATTTTGAACTGAACTATGTTGATATAATTTCAATTATTTGAGAAAAGTTATTCTTAATCTGTTCTGATAATATACAGAAAATAATCCTATCCAGTTATCCAGCCTTTTATAGAGTACAATATCTTATTTCTTCCCTTGTTATATTATTCTGATATTCAATTTTGTCTTTTCCCCTGTTAATATGCCTCTCTCTGATCTGTTATCAATGGATACTGTGAAACCTGGTTCTCCTTTAATTGATTTCTATCACAACTTCGTTACACATATCTGGCAAACTTTCCACAATGCCAAGCATATTGTGTTATAAATTTCCAGCTGAGAAACACAAAATAGAGTGTCAGATAGCATCTTCCTTAAGCTGGAAATATAAAATGTTAAGACATTTCTAAGCAACCATTTTGTCATTTACATGACAATAGCAGCAGAAATTTACTCCCTGTGAGATTTCACAAAATCTAGAAAATTCTGCATTTTCAGTCAAGCCGTTGCACATCATGCAACGTAGAAGCTGTGCACACGGTACCTCCGGGAAGCTATTAGCTAACACAGTCCGAGCTGCTTTGTCTAAAAATTATTCTTATACGTGCCTGAAGAATTCTGGTCTATTGATCTGATGCATGTTGAACATCTAAACCAATGAAATTCTTATGCCTTCACATTGAACAAATCTTTTAAATACCTTTTGTCTGAAACTCTTCTTAGTTGGATCAGTTGCTGCCCTACAATTTCACTGTAGATCTCCCAGGTTTACACTGGTAGACATGCAAAAGGGATTTATCTGGCTCTATGGACTAAATTTTCTTCTGTAGTCAATGAAATATGGAACAGTAGATGTTGCTGAAAACTTTAACCTGGAATACCTCTAAATATAATTCATTATCTTATTGACAAAGTCTTATCTATACTTATAGATCATAATCATCGTTATGGAACCAAGTGCTAAATTGGAGGAACATCTTTAATGCAGAGAACAGTCCAGCTACAAAGTGCAAACCAGCTGCAGACCCATTAAAACAAACTGATTTATGCTCTTCTAAGCGTAGTCCAACCCTGCTGCTTCCTCCATTCCCTATTCCCTACAGTAGCTGGGACTTGGATCAATTGACTCCTCCAAACCCAGGTGGACTTTATCGAATCTGTCAGGCACTTCTAATCATATTAGTGATTTCCCATCATATAACATCAGTAATTATATTATTAGACTTGGGTTTTTTTCCCCAATCTGATATAAAATTACCTCTGCATATTAATAACTTTTCTATCAGGAGACTTTAATGAAGCAGAATATCAATGCGATGTGATGGGGTGGAAAACTGTTAGTGCTATAAAAGATGTTCACATTCTAGAATAGACATGTCGTTCTGCACTATTAGAAAAGGTTTTCTTATAATGAGCAAAGGTCGCTCTCTCCTTTTTCTTCTTTCATTTCCCTCGATGTGGGACAACTGTAAAACTTTATTTACAATTCATATGGAAAGTGATTAAATAGCTTTCATTCTCTGTATGTTGAACAGCACTGCAAATCACAAAGGCATTCACTTGGTAAGAAGAAATTACAGTGATATTGTCTCATCCTCAGCATCATTTGTTACTTTAAAAAACATAAGAAAGTATGTCAAATTGTGGCAGAGACTGTAGTTTTATCTAAAATAAACTTATTAAAGATGACAGATTTTTTATTAACAAGTCAGAAACCAAATGATTAAACAGCTTTCTCTCTGTCTGAATACCAAACAGAAATCAATGTACATATACAGCAGGGGCAGCTGAGATTGCAGAAGATGCAAGGACGACATAAAGACTGTGATTTACTGAAAATATTTCACCAGGGCAACAGTCATAAGATGAACTCTAGTTTGCCCACAGAATACATTCCCTTGGTTTTTTCAATATGAGTTTAGAAAACTTACTTGCATAAACTATAAAAAGGTGGTATTCTTGTTACAAATCCGTAACTGTCAAGCTAAAAAGAATTGTTTCTACATCCTAAGCAGGTGCTCCAGAAAGCCTTTTGGAACTTCATGTATTGCTGCTTAATGGCAGACAATGTTAACCATTTTTTTATTGCTGGTTGTGACAATTACAGCAATAGAAAGCTTAACTGCAGAACACTGTGTTTCTATAACCTCCTTGCAACACTCGAGAAAACGTCATAAAAAGTCTACGTTCACCCAGTTTTCATAGTGATTCACAACACGTCAGCTTCACGTAGGTCTTCATGGATAGAGCATACAGATAATCTGGATCTACCCATCTAAGTGATTAAAGGATGATTTCCATTTAACATTACTATCAAAGGACCTATAACATAAAGTAGCACACAGGACAGCTAAAGTACTTCAATAAAGCATGCAGGTTTTTTGGTTTCCTATAGCTGTCTTTGTCACAAAGATGCCAAACTGCACACAGAAATTAATTTTCCCAAAACAAAAATATAAGATTTTTACATAGTTTCACAAGTTATCCTTGGTCTACTTTTTCATTTGCTGGATTTAACCTGATAGCACTGAAATAAACAGAAGAATGTGGGGCATAGTGGCCGAAATTTAAAAAGTAAACAACAAAATGGTGGCGATATGTCACAGAAATAAAACGATTCTGGATGATAATCACCATGAAATAAATAAATAAAAAAAATCCAACGAATTTTTAGACATCATATTCATTCTATTACTTCAACTTTAGTGATGTAATTGGAAATTATTTAGCATTATTTTTTAGCATACTACCTGACCAACATAAAACAATACCACTCAGAGAAAACTGTGCTTTTCTGAGTGGCTTGGGGAAAAGATTCATGTACATCATACAGATAATATACCTTCCACTAGGCAGTACCCGTCTTTGTGAGCCTAACAAAAGTAAATCTAGACAAGCCCTGGATAAAATAATTGTACTGCAGGTGACAATCAAGGAGGAAATATTACAGCTGTAGACAGACATAAAGACAAGTTCCATCCCGATTTATAGTATGTAAAATTGTACTGGCTACAATGGAGAATACTTATAATAAGTCAATGCAGTTTATAGGGGATGCAAAGCAGAACAAATGCTGGCTAGGTCTAAGCGATAGATTTTATTGAGGTAAAAATGCAAATCCAGAGAGTATGCAAACACTCAGGAAAATGCATTTCAGCTGCAATTATTTATAGCGTGCAAAATTACAAAGTTTACTAGGTATGTCCTTCGCTCTTTCTTAACTCTTCTAAAACAACATATTCACCATCTGCAGTCAGGTGAATACTTCCAGGCTATGTCTGCACTAGTTTAAAGACACTAGTTTAATGGTATGGATGATTTGGGGCAGTTCCCTAGCCTCAGTGTGGATGACACCTTACAGCTCAGCCTGTTGTAGGTCTGTATCAGTCTGTATCACGCGCTATAACCAGTCGGAATGGGGGAAAGTAAATTTGCTTTTAAACAAAAAGTGTATTTCAGGCAGCAGGTAGACTTCACAGCTTCTCCTTGCATCTAGGATCTAGCTAACTATTTTTCTCAAAAGTTTAGTGGGGTTCTCATGGTGTATCAGAGTTTATGCTACCCTTTCAGACCTTACAGGCATATTACAGCACAGATACGTAAGTGGCAGGTCTTATTCTGTCATGGCAGCCCACAGTAACTCCCAGTGATGGTCATGGAAATTGCATTCATATCTTGCAGTGGGAGAAGAGAGGTTTGTAATGTCAAATCATAGCAGAATTCTTAGTAACTCAGGATATCCTCTCTAATTGTCAAAGGCTATCATAATTTAATACAGTGAATAGCCAAATAATTTTAAAAGATTAGCCCTCCTGTAAATTATAGCTGTGTTTTCTCTAATGCTCCTTTTGTTTCGAAGTGCCTTATTCTATTAATGTTCAGGTAATAAAATCTTGTTCTATAGTTATATCTACTCACAGAGACTACGTCCAAAACTTGGAGATAGTTAATCATAATAATCACTAATCGTAGTCTGAAAAGTTTCTAATGAAAGTTTCAAACAAAAATGTGGAGCCTTGTAGAAATGGGATTATCTGGTGATAACTGTTTGTTTTGCATTATATACCTTTTCTCTGTGAAAGGCCAGACACCTGACTCATTCCTAGAAGAATATGTATGAGGAGGACCTCATTATTTCGTTTGATATTTGACTAGATAGGACTGTCATCGGCTAGAATTTCTCCCAAGGCAGATGGTGACTCATGGAGACATCATTCACATTATTAGATGAAGGAAAATCCTTAAACATTCAAAAAATTATTAGAAGCTTCTATAACATTGCTTTTGGCAATGTTATAAATATACTGTTTTAATATTATTTTACGGTTAGGAATTGCGAAGGATTCATTCTCTTAAATCCTGTCAGAGAACCCTCTTTGCAGTTACAGCAAAAAAGTAACAGTTCAGACCAAATGCTTGCACTACCTAGAACATAATTTTAGTGGTTTTATATATATACATAAGAATATAGTTTACAGACAACTACAGATAAGATAAAATATTTTTTGGGACACACAGAAAGTGGCTTTATATTACTAAATTATTAATCTCCACACATTCCAGGTAAAATAAAAATCCCCTAAAAACTTCTTCTGAGCAAGTCAAACAAAACAAAAATTCACAGTCTGAAAAAGACAAGATAGGTAGAATGTGCATAGGAAAATGAGACAAAATAAAACACTTATCGGGAACACACCGCAAGCCAGATGTGTGCAATGAGCTTTACAATGAAGCCAGTGTTAGCTGTTACTCAGGATGCCTAGAATCCATATTAGGAAAATATTTGAAAAAAATTTAAATGGGAGCTGCATGATTTCAGAATTCGGAGAATGTAATAAACATACCTGGCTTAAGGACTCTGTGTAGCAATGGGAGAAATTTGAGAGAGGAAGACTGCAGACATGGAAGGCACAACTGAGCCAAGTAACAACATTTTTAACAAGTTAAAAAGAATTTCTTTTAGAGTCTGCCACATTCCAGTGTTCTGTCTCAATACATGAAAAACACTACTGAACTGGAGAATATTAGCGCAACAAGAATATATACAGCTAAGAGGACTGAATTGTAAAGGGGAACTGAGAGAAAGTAGCGTACAAAACATGGCTAAGTGGTGACTGAAAGATGTGAGAAAATGTGATAAGAATTGGTTAGAGCAGACCACCAATCTATAAAATCCTGAATGAGTAAAGAAAAAAAAAGAGTAGTTTAAAATTGAATAAAAAAACAAAGTGCAAAATGAGGTCTATGACGTTAAAATATAAGCCAGTTAATCTAAAACTAAAAAAAGTACTTGAGAAAATACTGATGGGTTTCAGTACATCGTCTGACATGTCCGGTACTTTGTTCTTTGCAGGAAAAAGCCACTGTTGCATGTTGACCGATGCGTGTTACAGACTATTTTTTGGCCTATACGAACATCACAGAGGAGGGAACAAGTTTCTAACTTTTTTCCAAATCATTTAGTACGATGTGATTTAGTATGTCTGATATGACTGCAGCAGTGTTGGTGGCATGGAAACACAAGGTATGTCTATACCAAAATGGAAGTGCAGGCTTGAGCCCACACTGCTAGCTAACTAGCAATTCCAACTGATTTGCTTTCCACATGTTCTGCAATTTGAATGATGAGAAAACGAGCTTTCTCTGATCCAGAAGCCTTCAAGGACCAAACGTAGAAGAGAAAACAGAGGTGACATTGGGAAAATTATATGTGTATTTAGAGTCTGAAGCAAAGAATAATCAAGAAAAATGTCAATGTATAATAGAAGGTGATTCAGATTTCCAGTTCTTTTGTGCTTTTCTCTTCCTATAAGTAGTCTAATGTTAAGATCCAAACATACTCACAAGTAAAGTTTGACAGTTTCTGAGCTGAACCTAGAATTCCCCACGTAACAACTCAGTGTGACTTGTACGACTTATTTCCATTCCAAAAATGACATTAAAAGGCTTTGAACAAATATTCAGCAGTGTGCAATATCCATTATGGATTCCTTGCAAATACCTATAAAGCCTCTTTTCTGGCACCCAAAAAGTGGAAATATATTGAGTCAACTAGTGAAAGCAAGTCGATTAAAATAGTTACCTAAGCTGGAAGTTAAAACTTGCTGGAACTCCTTTTTCTATATGCTTCAGGGACATAATAAAAAATACCAAAACCCGCTTTGTGCTTACAGCATTTGGCAAGCAACAGAGAAAAAAAAGACAGATGTTGTCCTTCCTACCACCCACTAGGATCATGTTATCCTCACTGTTAACATCCTCCATCCATCTGAAACGACAACTTGAAGGTGCCAACACAAGTGTGATCTTTCTGGTGCCATTTGTTCAGTATGTGATTAAAGTGGTTCTGAAACCACTAAGAAGAAGTAACTTTCAAGCTGTTGTCAGGAACCTTCCTACCAGTGTAAGGCTTAAAAGTGAAGAATGCATGTTAAAATACTGCATTAGCAATGTGCCCAGGGAAAGATGGCACACCGTACTACCATCTAATCAAGACATCCAGCAGATAATTGGAAGGATGGTCTCATAAACAGCTACTGCTCTTCTGCTGCTGTTTCTTTGTACTCCATATCTCCTGAAACAATATGCTTAATGTACTTAACAGCTGCTTTGATGAGCAAGGATCAGCTACAAAAGATATACTATTTTTCTCAATAACAAGCTTCAAATTAAATAAATAAAAGCTGTTGCTGCTGCATAAACATTCATGTCAGGTGCAAAGTTTGTTAAAGATAAAGACATCACAGAATCACAGAGAGGCTGAGGTTGGAAGGGACCTCCGGAGGTCATCTGGTCCCCTCCACCTGCGCAAGCAGGGCCACCTACAGCCAGTTGCACAGGACCGTGGCCAGACAGCTTTTAAATATCTCCAAGGATGGAGACTCCACAGCCTCCCTGGGCAACCTGTGCCAGTGCTCGGTCACCCTCACAGTAAAAAAGTATTTCCTGATGTTCAGACGGAACCTCCTGTGTCTCACTTTGAACAGGACAATCCGCCGGGACAAAGTGACTGCAACCAGCTCTCAAAAGACAGTAGATATACATGTAGTCTTTTGTGTTGGGTTTTTTTTTCCCCCGACAGTAGTAAAATATTCAGGACAAAGTCATGTAGTGCAGAACTACATTTTCATAAGAAAAGGGAGAAAAGGGCTCTCCTGACTCAGATTCGTATAAAGCACTTCTCAGCATTGTCTTCTGTTGTTCAAAATAACTATTGCACTGGGGAGACTAATGTCTGCATTCAAACACCTTCCTTTCTGTGAGGAGAAGCTAGTGCTGCTGCTGGTGGTAGCTCCATGGACTGTGCTCCCGTAAGAGAAGAAGATTCACAGGGTCAAGCCGCTGAGTTCTCCGTACAGCTCTTACGTGATCCTCCTGTGAGGTTAGAGCAATGAAAGCCCAGAGCAAGCCTATTAGGTGCTGGGAAGATGGAAGCTAACTGACTTAACTTCAGAGATACACCCTTTATTGTTTGGTAAACACTACGCCAGTGTCTCCATAGTCACTAACGGTCTTGCTAACAGAAAAAGGCTTCCAGTCTACTTGTAGAAAGTTCAGAACATTTCAGTTTATAAAAAAAGATCGTAAGAAACTTCACAGCCAGTGGAGGTTGTGCCATCTTCGATTATGATTTGTTTCACAGCTCTTTACTCATACAACCTCACTCTTTCTTCCTCCCTCTGCTTCCATTTTACGTGGTGGAAATTGTGTTTTGTTTCTTTCCAGATTTCAGATCAGCTGAAATGGAAGAGGGACAACAACGTATGCTTGGATGACTGAAGAAACACCAGTGAGGTGAAAGAGGCTTTCAGGTGAATCCTGATACCTGTTCTGCCTTCTAAAAGGGAAAAAATAAGGAAAATATTTTCCCATGCTCATCTCCTGTCACATGTGGACACAGTTCTTATTTTAATATGCTTTAATCACAGTAAAACATACGTTCTGGAAATGTAGTTATGGACAGGACCATACAGAAGGACCAAGTCACTGGAACTAACTGTCAAAAGAAAGTATGTCCTACTGTTGATCCGTCTTCAGAGTTTGTCCTGTCTCTATTGGGGATTCACAAAAGGAAAAGAGAAATTTCAGTAACAGTTAAATAATTAAGAACAAAGCTTCTATGTTTGTAAGACTTAAAGCAAGAAAGAAAATAATGCTATCCAGCTCTTAACATAGCTTAATATTTAATTTACTGCCCTTTTGGTTTGTTCAATCAACAAAAATTAATACTAATGAACTTGACATCAGGTACAATGATGTAACACTTAAATACCATGATAATCTTAATGGACCCAGGAACCTATAGGAATAAAAATAGGTTTTTATATTCATGGCTATAGTCTTTGCTTTTTTCTTGGATCAAAATAAGATTCAAGGGTTACATACAATCACTTTTTCATTGTTGCATTGATCATTTAATACAAATGCTTCTCCTGAAAATTGGGCCATTTTCCAGGCATTGTAAATTAATCTTCCAGCTCCACAATTAAAGACATCATGCTGATGAATGAGGTAGTAATGCTGATTTACATTCAGCAGTTATGTGACTCAAAGATATGATGTACAATATCTTTGCCTCCTCAGCAGAAGCAGCAAGCAGTCTCTCAAAACCATTGCCCGCCAGGTTTCTTTGTTATCACTCTCACTGAAAAAACTGTAATGTTTCAGATAGCAGGGAATTTGCTAATACTAGAAATAGTTTCCTTCTTTATTACCTGTTATAAAAGCAAATGAAATGCTTATTGATGGCATCAAACCGATGGTCTTGAAGACAGATTATTTATTTTACTCAGAGGATTGTCACACCAGAGGCAGAACCTGGACCAGTTTTCTTTCCCACAGCAAATCAGCCTTGGACAGAAACATCTATTCTGAAAAGGATGGAACGTTTTCAACTTCAGGCCTATTCAGTTCTGGATGTCCCTATAGAAACTGCCAACAAACGTGTTAATTAGAGACAGTCTAACTCTGTAGATGCTGCTGCCATTGGAACAGAGGCCTTAGAATTTGTCTAAACTTGACAAGTGTCTATCATTTGAAACACAATGGTGGAAATGCTCCAAGAACAGGCACGGGAGAACCTATAATGAATGTGTAAGGGCCTTCAGCTGTGACTTCTCCTCTTAGGGTAAGTCTCTTTACCATTTAGAGTGGAGATCTATTGCTCTTTAAAAATCATCTGGCAGCTTCCAGATTTTAATGAGAGTAGGCAGGGGGTTGGGGGAAGCAGGATGAAGAGGGGACTCCTACATCCTCTGGGTCAGAGTGGGGATTTACCCAAGCCTAGCTGTGGGAGGATTTCAGAGAGAGAGAGGAAAATTAGGCAGATGTCAGAACAAGTTGTTGGCAGGGATTTTTTCCTGTTTCCCCTCATCTGGGGCCAAGACCTTCCAGATCCAAGCCTGTTTGAGTAGAAGGAGAAGGAAACTCTTGCGAAGCTGGGCTGATCCTGGAAGAACAGGCAGCAGAACTGGGAAGAAAAGTGCAAGTGGGTCAATTTTTCACAACCAGCTATGCTTTTAACAGCTGGTTCAAACAAAAGCACTGCAAATGCTTATACTGAGGAGAAAACTGCAAACCAAACCAGATGTCCGCTAATCTGAGCAACCTGATCTTGTTGAAGATGTCCCTGCTCACTGCAGGTGGGTTGGACTAGTTGTCCTTTAAAGGTCCCTTCCAACCCAAACCATTCTATGATTCTATGATCCTAATGTTTTAATTACTTTAAAAGTACGTGGTACATGGTTTAGCTATATAGAATTTATACTGTGACTACTCACGTACTCTTTATGTCAGATATTCAGCATTTAGTTTTTGATAGCTATGTTATGTGATTCATCATCTAAGCCTATGGTCTTTATAAACTTCCAGATTAAATAACAAGCCTTTCTTGAAACTAGGAAAGAGTGAAGAATAAATTTATGGATTAGTAATTATGTATGGTAGAACACGTGGAACTTCAAAGGGTTACAAATATTTTTAATGAATTCCTCAGAGTTATAAAAATTCCATAAGTAAAATCAGAACTCCCAGTGAATGAACAGTATGCTTTCACTTGGAAAAAAAAAAACCACCACAGTTGCAACTGATATATAACTCAGTGAAGTTAGAAACATATTATGTTAACACTGGGCCTTAGTATTTCCTGCCACGTGCAGTACATCCTCCCTTGTGCTTTTAATCTCCTTCACCAAAAAATTGAAGGAAATAGGGAATATTTAAGGATTGTAGGCATTATAATACCGACATCATATTCAGATGATTAAATCTCTTCTTCACTGAGATTTAAGATCCTGCTGAATAGCTCATCACTTGTCTGTAGTTAATATACAAAAGGCGCACATAATTTTAGAAAGGATAAATGAAACTGTCATAGAGGGTTTTGGTGCTAAAGAACAAGTATTAACATAATTGCTTTAAAAATATTTAAAAAAGCTGAAGGTCACTTGCTGACCCTTCATGTCTAAGAATATACTGCTGTTGGCCTCTGTCTCTTGACAATAAACTGATCAAGACTGTTGCAATATCCAGATATAATGCTGTCTGCCAATGCTGCTGAAGTTACGGATTTATCACAGGGTTTTCCTTATCATTCCTTGGTTTTGGAGATTTATAACTCCATTAATCATCCTTTAATATTAATGCAGTAAATTTGCCATCATGTACAATGGGATTTAATTACTAGATTTTTTTTCCATTTGTGGAAGGGACAAGTCAGATTATTTTCAATTTTCAGAAAACTACTGCTTTTAGAGGTCAACATACAAACCTTTGCAGATGTCTAACACTCAGCATTGCCCATCATTCTGCTTTCTTATAGACAAGGAATACAAAAGAAAATCACAATTAATCAGTTATTTTAGTTATGCACAGTCTTGCGTACCTGCTAGGAAGCACTGACAAGCCAATGGATACCTCACGTACCCAAATTTCTGTTTCATACTAGATAAATTCAGAGCCTGTGCAAAGCTGCCTATGTCCCTCATGCCTCAAACAGCCCCGGGTTCAGAGGTTTTGAAAAGCAGCCACTGTTCCCACTGAGATCATCAAGAGATCTTGGCATTTGGTACTTTAGAAAATCAGGATCTTTAATGTGGGGCTTTGTGAGGCCCAAGTGCTACAGGAATTCCTGAACAGCACCTTAGAACTGGTTATAGTTAATTCTTCCACGGGTGAATTTTGCTCTCAGTATGTAGTGATTAGATTCTTAATGCTCGTATGCATATAAAAATATATTACAGATCAATGCACGGGGATGAATTTCATTCCCTACGCATGATGAATCTTAATTGCATTCTCCTCCGTGTCTTAGATCTCCCCATAGGAAAGCTGCGATCACTCATTTAGATTGGAGAAAAGAGCCACTTTTCTGAATGGGTTTCATAGCAACAAAATCTTTTTAGATCCAGTCAATAACGCTGCCACGTACTGGCCTAATGAAACACAATTTTGTACAAACAAGACGACACATTTTAGACAATGTTACATTCAGTTGTAAGGGAACACAGGTCACGATACGTGGCACTTGTTCTTTGCTTTGCATCTTCAAAGTACTTCAGAAGCAAACTAATTAATCCTCTAAGTAATTAATACTAATTATTTAGTAGAAGATAATTATGGTAGTCTATTGCTTTAAACTAATTAGTTGTAAATGTTTTCATGATATACTATAATGTTTTATATGCAACTGTTATGGTCTGCTGGGTTATAATGTGTATCTTATGATGTTTATTCCAAAATGGTTCGCTGTGCATTTATACAACAGGTCACAACTTTTAACAGATTATCAGATGAAAGCATACGCAAGCTGAAGGACCAGGTTCACACCGGACTCGTGCTGGGATTGCCATCACGCTAACTGGAACCCCAAGTAAAGTATTTAGTCCTCCTTACACCACGCATGGAAACAGCAAAGACTTCAAAATTAGGGGCTTGAGCAAAGTGTGATAATGCACACTCAGGGCACAACACACCTCAGCAGCTGTGCAAGGATGACCGAAAAATGACAACTGCAGCCCTGTACGTGCTGTTTATGAATGCTGTGCAGGGCATAAATCAGCTGTAGGACTTCAGGACATATATTCATGTGAGCTTGCTTTCTTTTTCTTAAATCCAGGAAGGGCAATTGACTCGGGTTAGTCCGTAAGTAAGAAGAGAGAGACTCACAAGCCAGTAATAGGTATGAACAGTCATCTGAGACTGAGAAGCAATCAGAACATCCTATGCTGCAAGAGGAAGGGCACTCTCTTGGGTGACTGGAGAGAAGGGCTACAACCCACTTCGGCAAAGGGGAATCAAACTGGGTCTCCCACATGCAGCAGGAATGCTCTCCAGGCATGCTTTTGGCAGAGCTTTTCCAACAGACCTCATCAAGTATTTTCTACGGCTGAGGTGGGCACTGAAATGCCTGGCTTGTGAAACCCAGCAAGGCTTAGGGATGAAGAAGGCACTGAGCTGCTCAGCACTGCCAGGACTGAAGAATGTCTAAGCACGTGCTGGAGACACTGGCATCTTTTTGCCTTTGACTATTGCTCTGACAGTAAACAGTTTAGCATCATTTGAACAGCAGTAGTACTTCAACAGCACAACAAAGCAAAGTTTTAGCTTTAAAATGTGTTTCAAGAAAAGGACTGTGTCAGAAATTACTTCATAGGGCTCTGTGTTTTGTTCTCCCCCCAGTGACTCTACGTTTTTCTAAATGTCATCTCTAGCATACAGAATCCCCAAGATCTGAAAGTCAGCCTGTGCTCATTGTACTTCTTGTGCCATTACGAATAATAATTTTGCAGTCCAAATCTGAAATTGCAATTTTTGACAGAATAGAATTCAGCTCAGCTCTCTACAAAATCATTGTTTTAGTACCAACTATAATAGAGAGTTGGATTCCCACTGCAAATTAAACATTAAATGTCAAAGACCACCAGGCTATTTTTTTTTTTTTTTAAACTTACACACGTTTTGAGCATTCCTCTTTGAACACAGATTTTCACCATTTAATGTACTCCAACATAAAAGAATTGTCATGAAAATAAATGAATGTGAGGCTGAAGCCAGAACTGTTGCTTACTCTCTATATACTTATAAGAGTACAAAGGGGATTGATTCACTGAGTTCACAGTTAGGTATTGCAATTCTTCTCTTTCACACATTACAGCCTTTTAAGTCTAGAAAAGCCCATCTTAACTATGTACTCTAACCTCCTGTTTAGCACTAGCTGATTTTCATGCACTAATTCCAGCTTCACAGTCCAACAGTTGAGTTTGAACAAGACATTTTCTTTCAGAAATATAACCAGTCTTGATTTTACTACTTTCCAGTGATGAAAAAATACATCAGAACTCTTCGTAAACTGCTCCCATTTTTAATTATCCTCACAATTTAAAATATACACAGGGTAACATTCTCAAAAGTCTCTCTCCTGACTTTTAGCCTTTTGTTTTTCCTGGATTTTTCTGCCTGACTGAAAAGACTTTTCTTACCAAATTTTGTGCTTTAATTATGTTACTGTCCTTTAAGTCTTTATAAATAGAGTCCTGTAGCAATCCATCCATTATTTTGCCAGAGATCACATTGTGAGATGGCTGTCCTTTAACTTAAAGAAACAAAACTGTCACGGTACTAGCTTGATTCTAATCCTTGAAATGTCTGTGTTTTTCCAATATGTATAGAAAAATCAATATTAACAATCCAGAAAGCTCTTTTGCAAGCTGTTTTAAAACTCATTTGATGAAGGTTAGGTTTTAAGATGTTCAATTTATGTAGCTAGTCTTGTAAGGGAAAGCATGTTATCACCATTTTAAAATATAAATATATTGATATAAATATATATCAATATATTTATAATATTACATATATATACATATTTAAAAAATCTGCAACAGTATTTCAGAATTTGTACCATGGAGATCAATGGGACTTTTACAGCCACAGCTCTGTATAGCTGAGTATACATGCGTAAGTGACACACAGATATTACCTAGAAACAACGCTTTTGGGGGATTCTTTATTATTTTGTTTATCCAAAATGTCCTGTTCAATATTTTTTAACACTTATCAGCATGTCTGTAATACTGTACATTACTTGGAGCTGTATCAGTGGACTCTGTCAACTGAACATTTTCAGAGAAAAGTTTTAGATCACTCTAGTAGCTTTTAAGAGGCCCCGTAAGTTACAGTTCTAGTCATATAATAAAACTAAATTGGAGGTAGAAAGTACCATCAGATGTCTCCTGGTAATTATTCACTTAAGCTCACAAATGTTGGCATGCTTAGCTTTCCTGAGTACCCTTTGGCAACCTGGAAAAGTTATCTTTGCCTAGCTACTTTAAAACACAGTTCACTTAACTTAAGTGAAACGTAAAGTCAAATTCAAATGTGATTTCAGTGGGCTTCTGTAAGCTTTCAGTCAGGCAAAAATTTGGTCCTTACTTATCCTCTAGATGTGTTCCGTGAAGGTGAATAAAGCATACTGTTATGTTGACCATGTTGGCCTGAATACTTAGTTCTCCAATGAGCTGCTGCACCCTGAGGAGAAATTAACATTCAAAGCATATCTGAAATTCCAGAACCATGCTTCTAAGTATCCTTCTGGACTTCTTCAGATTATCTACTCATTAGAGGAGTGTAGAGAATAGGCTGTGCATTTTAAATTTCCCTACTGAAGAAACACATTATAGATAAACTTGTTGTTCCTCCATCTTGATCTTGACTGACATTTGAACAAAGCGGTCATCAATGAGATAACCAAACCACGTGAAAGAGCCTCTAAAATAAGCAAAGACTTTGCTTTTAAATGAACAAAAATTATTTGCCCACGTATAAGAAAACTTTGAGTAAGTGTGAATTATGCAGTTCATATTTTCATATTTAGGGAGAGATTTTTTTCTTCAAGGTACCCTTATGGAAAAAAAAAATCTACTGAATCTAATACTGATGAATGCAGTTGGATGATACAAATTTTTAATAGTGTTCTATAGTTATTCCTCAAAAAAATCTAAACCTTATTATATTTTATACAGAACAATGAGTTTTCACACAACCTTTATTCTTGTTATTTTAGGGTTTCTCTTTGATTAGTTCACTTCTGTTGGATGCTCAGATAGCAGTGGGAAGCCGAGAGAACATTTTCTCTCTTATCTAGCAAGAAAATTCAGACTGCCTTTCCAAAACAATCCTCTTTATAATAAAACATATTTTCTTTGTCACAACAGGATTAAAGCTATTGTGTTAATTCTGCATAATATATGGGTTCTCATAATATATACGAGTTCTTCAGCAGGCAATTTCTTCTTCAGGCACAGTGAAATTTTGTCCTTGAATTTTACGTCCCACACAGGCACTGTTTCTATCAAATAAACATTTTAATTTTTTTCCTCAACAGTTCTAAAAGTAGTTTCTTCCTCTTCTTCCATGCACACATTCTATAATCTAGTTTCATCCTCTTGTGTGTCAAATGCTGAAGCCTCTTGCCTTTGCTACTCATTGTCCTTATTTTGTTCAAATTGCAGCTCTTCCATTCCCATCAAGTCATCCTTTCACCTTGACTTGTCTGAGTGTCTTCAAAGTTTTCTGACACTTCCCGTATCAGTATCAAGCTCCTCATATTTATCCGAAAAGTTATATGTAGACCTAGTGACTTAAACGTCTCAGCTTTCATATCTTACTGCCATCCTCCGTTTTCTTTATTTCCATAGTCCTTTTTTGCCCCCTCTGCCATTCTTGTTACTCCCTTCCTTACACTTGAACTCTCAACCTTTTTCCTAGAAAAAGAAACTTTGTTCTTCCAAGATCCTCATCAAATACACTTTTTTTAAACTTCCTAGCGCAGAAATTCCCTCGATAGCTAGTGAAAAGTACTATCTATTCCTGTGCCTCACCATAAAAGACATAAAACAAACTTCATGATCTCTTTTCACTGGAAAGATCATCTTCTTTTAAGAATAGTTTTCTCTTTCTCCATGATCTGTTCCCACCATGTTCTATTGCCATTCTGTATGTAATAAGTTTATAAACATGAGCCTAATATTCTTAAATATATGAGGTGCAAAACACTTTGATTTTACTACCTCAAAATTTCTCCTGAGAAGTATGGTTTTTTTCTGAACAAGACTAGCTGTGTGTCAGGATTATTTGGCTCTTCCAAATTTCAAGTTCCTATTATAATTCATTGAGATATTAGAGCTCTTCAAAACAAGCAAAAAGAATTTCATAATAGAAAGTACAGAGAAACTAAATATAAGGTTTTCTCCCATTTTCTACAATAAAGTTTCCT
Organism: Aptenodytes patagonicus; assembly: GCF_965638725.1. NCBI lineage: Eukaryota > Metazoa > Chordata > Aves > Sphenisciformes > Spheniscidae > Aptenodytes > Aptenodytes patagonicus. Next base: position 5,510,939 of record NC_134955.1, read on the forward strand.
GAGCTTCACTATTACCTTAGAAAGCAGAAGAATACCCAAAACACAAGCTGAATTTTGCAAAAAATCATACAGTTTTAATAATACCTATAGTAGTGCCTTGTTTACATTCCACAAATGAAGCTTTCATTCTTTTCATTCCAAGGGAAAGTTACAATTTTGTATAAACCTGAAAAGAATTTATTTCGAGAGTGCAACAAAAAGAATGCTGACAACAGATTTGAACTGCTCGATACAGCTGCTGTTTTATAGTAAATATTATGTCACAATCACTTTACATCCAACCCACAGAAACCTCAGGTGAGCCTTGAGTTGGTATAGAAAAATGCTAAAAAAGAAAAAAAAAAAAGCCCCCAAAATCTTGAATTGTTTTCATTACGAAAGCTTCCACTTCACATTCTTGGGGTATGACCTTGCAAGGTCAAGGAAGTACCTTGCAGGTGTGGGCTGTAAATGCATGGATTATATATGGCTTTACCTGCAGCAATGGATTTCTATGATAACTCTAATAACTGCAGTAGAGATAGCCCATATTTCCAATATTCTGTAGTGTTACTAGTGGAATTTCTTCATTAAAAATATTACTTTTTTAAAAAGCTTATTGATTCAGCAATTCAGCTGAGCTGACCACAACATCATGGTCCTCTATACTGAATATCACAATTTGTAAGAAATTAGTTGGAGAAGTAAACACCTTTCAAGTAGGTTACTAAAATGGACAAACTGAAATTAGATCATTTTCCTTACATGCAGATAGCTTTCTTCCCTAGTCTAGACTGCCTTAATCAATCTGCTCCTTCCAGTCTTTCAGAATGACACTTATTAAAACTCAGTCTCACTCCAAAAGGCGAGGCCAGCATAACACAATATATTTTTGTAAACGTGGCTCTATAGCTGGCTGCTTTTCACCTTCTTTTTCCCATATGCAGAAATACATTGCAAATCACTGTCTCTCTTTGCCACCTAGTGGGTAGCCTGATTTTACAATTGTCTTTGAGCTACTTCCCTGTAAAAATATGATCATGGCGTCCTACATAAACATAACACTTGAAAAGTATCTCTGGTGGGCCTTCTGGAAGCATGGTCAATGTATGAAGTATGCCTAAGGTCTAAATTACAGAGAAAGTTACACAAAGAAGGCTTTGAGGTATTGCATTGCTGCTGCAGGGGTAAAGGTAGCTTTCGAAATAAATCAGAGCGTTTTTCAAACCCTTACATAGCACGTAGTACCAAAGTGTGACTAATTTCTGAAACAACCAGAAAGTCCTGGCATACTTACTTGTATTGTTAGTATATGTTTGCTTGTAGGTTCCCCTGTTCTGAAGTTATGTTGGAATATTGTCAAGTCTGTCCTTCCTCAAATTATATTTGCATGCAAAAATTGATAGGGATAAAGATGAGAAAAATTGTTAGAATTTTCTTAAAATACCTTGGCCTTATTATGGAAATTATGATGCTTGCTGATCTATGCATTTAAAGACAACAAAAATCTAATTCTGGTCTTTCCATGTATCTGTTAATTAAAGTCTTTCGCTTTCCAACTGGGCCAAGACTAGAGATCAAATCCTAGCAATTATCACCAGTGCTGTGAGGGTGCAAACAGTAAGAACTCAAGTCCTGAGCAGTTTTATCTCCTGCCTGGGCTTTGCTGAGGCACAAGTTAGTCAAGCCAACGGCCATTTTTATTTTTCACATGCCTGGAATTAAACTGCTTGCAAATGGCCCAACATCATACCAACTGAATCCATGCTGTCAGTGTTGCAGACTATTTTTTTCTTATTTTTTAAATAATTTCATACGTATTTGATCTTTAAGATGTTACCAAATCATTGCAGAGCTAAAAATACAGAGTGTTAACAGCTGAGCATTCTCTGCTTCTGGATGGGCTAAACATACAACACGAGATAAGGTAAAGAGACAGATTTGTGAAGCTTGATTGTGGAGGTTGACCTAGCAGCTTGACTCTGGAGGTTGGCCTCAGTTGCTTCAAGACATATCTGTGCAGACTCGGGCAGCACAGAAGTGTGAATGCAGCGGAACACCAGAACGTTGTTTCTTGTGAGCTACATGTTCAAAACTATGAAGATCAAAAGAGTCCTAAGATCTTTTTGGGGTCAGAATATGTAACTACTGGAAGAGATTGGCTTCAGGGATAAGAAAAAAAAGTATTAATCAGGAATTTGTACTATTATTTGCAACTAGTACTTGAACCTGTAGTATATCAATAAACAGCAACTTTAAAGATTTACAGAAACTCTCCAGTATACATAATAAATAAAACTCTGGTTTGTGCAGAAGTTCACAGACACAAGCCAAATAAAAGCAAGCACCTACTGCCAAGTGGCGAATATTCAAGAGAGCCTGGATGTCAGAACCTTAGCTATTTGTTACCAGTCTTCTTAAATCAAGTCAATAGAGTTTGGCATATTCTTTAAGATGTACTCAAATGTGCTGTGTTATTGCTTGTACTATAACAGGTAAAAAGGATAACACGGCGCTCTGATCTGCCAGCTAACATGAAGCATCATGACATTTTTCAGGCTGTTACACAGAAAGAAAATTACCCATGTCCTCATGTCCCCCTCCTACAGAACAGATTTATTTAAACAGAAATCGCTTCTCCAAATTTCCATCGTGACTTAATATCCTTCTGATGCTGCATTTTCTCTAGAAGAGGGAATCAAGCAGTCATTCTTAATTCTTAAAATTTGATAGAGATGGAAATGGTTGGTGATTCATTACTTTGTCAGCTCTGTATCGGCTCTTGGGTTTGGTACTCTTCTGATATTCCAGTGAAGTTAAGGACAAGGGAAATCAAAGAAAGTCCTTAATCGTGTTCCAGAATATCACAGTTATTCTCAACTTGGCATTCATTGAAATATTACTGGCATGAGTTCATTGCCTGAAGATGCAACTTGCAAGTGGAAATGGATCAAGGAAGACCCACACTCGATTTGCCAAAGGACCGCTTTGATGAAAAGACAGAAAATGCATTTGATTCATCTTTCATTTCCCCAATGTCAATTCAAGTCCATTACACAAGGGTAAGTGATTAGAAAAAAAAAAAAAAGAAGGCCTAACAGCTTTCAGTGTTTCTGCTGAGCTCAAGAAATATCTGTGTTCTGCTGAATGGTACTAACTTTTGGAGACTTTCCATCCCCTGAAGACTGTTTCAAAAGCACTTTGACATTTGTAATAATTTCTCCTTCCCTAGCTTGTTTCCATCCCTCAGGCAGATATCCACATTTAGATTACACATACCATACAATATAATAATCAATGTGATTTTTAAAAATGCTAACCAAGTTTTCTTGATCTCTGCAATATTGGTCTATACCTTTACTATGAGTTGTGGCAGCTTCCAGTTACAGAGAGCGTATTCTAACCAAGGACATAAAGGAAGTATGCAGTTATTGTGATTTATGGTGCAATCATCCAAATCATACCAACTCAGCTATGATAGTTAAACACGATGCATATTGTGAGAAGCATTGGACTGGCATAACGTGAATAGGTAAGACAAAACAGGCTAAGCCTACATTTACACAATCGGGGCTCCTGTTATTGCCCGCAATGTAAATGTAAATTGGTGGTATTAGGAAACTCCAGGAAGTAATCTTCTTTTCCTTCTTTTTTTTTTTTTTTTTTTTTTTTTTTTTTTTTTTACATTTCCCCAGTCAAGCAAACTGAGTTTTTACGTACATACCTCACTAAATAATTTCTTCATACCAATCACAATTTCTATGTTACTTTTTTAACCTTTTTATGGCAATTTCCACACCATACATGGTAATTTAATATGCAGGCCTCGGTGAAGAGGTTCCAGATTCTTAGGATGAAATGGCAGCTGCAGGGAGTTAGGCTAAGACCTAACAAAATAACAATAAATTGGTGAAGGAAGTCCTGAAGTGATCATGTGCTCCATAGCTCCTTATCAGTGCTGTCCAGCGGGCCAACCCTCAAACACAGCGTATTACAACTTTCCATAAGAAATGAAAATGTTAGTCTCTCAGCTGCATTTCTAATCTCTCTCAGCTTAGTTTCGATACTAGGTTTCCTGGAGTTTACTAACAGCTGAATAATGCCATTAGGAGGAAACAACACAACCTCACGAGTTTATCATCTTTTTCCTCACCAAGAGAGATCACAGTTTAAAGGACAGCTTTCAGTTTAGTTTACCAAACTGTTCAAAGGACTGGAGTGATAGTCATTGCAATCCATTGAAGCTAAAGCAATAACTGAATGCTTCTTCCAAAATACAAGCTTTATACACTTAAGTGTCCTACAGCTATCTGGAATATAACATGGAACTGACAAACTGTTAAACTGATCTTGAAATGCACTAATATAAGAACATCAAGAAATAGTAAGAACATAAAGAAAATAGAGATTGAATGAATAAATGTAGATAACAATAAGACAAACATTTCATCAGATTAAGATGTGCAATTCAACAGCACATCCTTGACCTAGCTGTAAAATTCAAATGTATTTTCAAGTATTTATGAATTGTATTCAACAGATAATTGATGATAGGTTTCTACACAGAACAATAAAGTTATTAAGAAATCAGCATCAGTGCAGAACATACAACCATAACACTGAAGAATTTTAGGATTAATGCTAACATTGCCAGAAGAGAACAGTTCTTACCGATGTCAATAACTGAGAAGATGTCTAAGCATGGACAGCTAAACTAGAACCTTAAAAAGCTTTAATGCTATAACATCTTGTGACAAATATTTTTTTAAAAAGCATTACTCTTATGGTAATCTCTGTATTTTGGAATTAAACTGCTCCTTTTCCCCTGCATTTCAGTATCTCAGCTAATTCAGCACCCTGAAATTACTACTCATTCAGATACTCAGAAGATCTGGTAGGTACTATCACCTATACAAAAATAATTCTCTAAGAAAGTAACATGAGCTATATGTCTTACAAAAATTTCCCCGATATACAGCTAGCACTATATATAAAGAGAGTTTCTATAGAAAATCATAAAGGATCATTTTCTTATGTTGGAGAATCTGAGGATCCCAAGTGCATAACAACACAAGTACAATTTAGGACAGGTCAGACAGCTTTATTAACTATGATCACAGTGAGAGAACATTCGCACAGCATCTCCCCCTCTGCTCCCCTGTTCTCTCTCCCAAGTGATTGCAGAGACCCAACCTATATGCTGTTTCAGAGAAGAAAGAAAGAGGGGAGAAAAAATAATCATGTCAATGTTAACAAAGCCAGGTATCCATCCCTGGGAGGGATGGACTCCTTAAGTAGCTTGCTAACTGCCAAGGAATCACAGTAAATAACATGACAAAATGGAGAGATGGCTCTTGACGGAGTCTACAGGAGTGGCACAGCCAGTACCATCTTAGCTCAGAAGTGGGGAGTTGGAAACGATCACAGAACATTAGCTTTTAGTCAGACAGGAATGCTCTTTTAGTAAATATAACTTCTTTGCCAGACCTCTCAATCTTAAATATTAATAATTTTACCACCATACTTATAGAGCCTCCACTTACATTTTCCTCTCTACCCATACAACAAGTGGATAACCAAGATGTGACATCTCAGACTTTCAAGCTTTACGTCCATAGCAAGCACTAACCATGGAGGCTGTAAACATGCATGCAAAATTACTGTAAGCATTAGCATACTGAAAGGACAAGCAGAATGGAACCACAAAGAGGTTATATTTCAAGCTAGTATGTTATAATTGAGAAAGAATTATACTTATACTCACAAGGTATTACTGACAAATAACCACAGATTACTAAATGAGAAGTTGATAAGTACATTACTGTTGATGAAGAACATGGATAAATTATTGGCCAAGGGGAAAAAAAAAAAGGGTTACAGCAAACTGACTGCTACATTTGTACATAACATTATCAGCTGAAACTGTTAGCCTTCAGAGGGAAGGAGCAGGCATGGAGGGCAACTGCATTTGATAACGAGTCTAATAGAGAGAGGAATAAATACAAAGCAGGAGGGCAATAAAATTTGGAATGGCTTAAATTGACTTGAAGCATGGGCACACTAAGCATTTCAGCATTGAGAAGTGGAAGGTAATGAGCCTGTGGGAAAAAAAAAAAATGGATGGGAAATTTATTCTTAAAGGCCATATGTTGCAAAAGTTTGAGCAGGAGTAGAACGTAGCATGGTGGTGGATAAAAGTAAATAGTCGGCACTGTGCTTAAGACTGCTAAAAAGAAAATCAAAAGAATGCAAGATCAAATTCAGAAGATACTGGAACAAGTTCAGCTCTGATATGAGAAGGTGAAACTCCCACAAGGAATAGTCCTCTGGTACAACATGACACACTTTGGCTAAATACAGGCCAAGAAGACTTAGGCAAAATTTCCGGACAAATAAGAGTCTGTAATGTCACAAAAATTACTGGCATGCGTCTATATGAAGACTGCTATCTTCTCCATTTTACTCATGATTCATCAACATTTCATGAGAAATTCTTGGCCTGGACTGTGCAATTCATTAATTCATAGATCACATAACTTATGCATAGGCTTCCATTCTCTGAGCAGAACATAATTTTTAGAATCAGTTTTTTCACAGGAATGCTTTGAGCAAGGTTTTAACGTGCTCTGTGTAATTCCAAAATTCTTTCCATAATTATTGATACCACTGAGCTTACTCACTCTAATATTTAATGAAAGCAATTAAAAAAAAAAAAGAGGGGGGGACAGTCTTTTCTGTGTTTCACATACAGATCTTTCCTCTTCCCTACCATCAATTCCGCAAGGTCTGAAGATGGAATAGGTGGTTTAGGGAAGCACAAGCTTTATCCTTTCTTTCATTTTCTCCTCCAGCACTTCAAGAAAGCTCCATTCCCAGATAGTATTTTTTTAAAATGTTGGGAGCCATATTCTACATCTAGCTCAGATTTGATCTGGCCTACTTCTGTTCACGTCATTTCTCCACGGTTGCAGCTACATGGCTGTAAAGTGTCAAAAGTTCACAAGTACTTGAAGGACAAAACGGGCTTCTGTTGCTTTTTTTATCACTATTTGGTAGCAATTTGGGCCATGATCTTTAAAACATTCAACTTCCGCTACTATTTTGGCTGAGTAAAATGGTACAAGAAAATTAGGTGCAGGAAAGAAAAGGAAAAAGGGATTTCTTACAATCAGTAAGGCAGCAGAACTGCCATGGAGTTCCACGGGACAAGACAAAGGAGGTACTTTATTTCTGAGGTACTATCCCTATTAAGTATCAGAGAGCCATCATAAATAAAGGGAACATTAGAGCTTCCCCAAAGGATCACAGCATTCTATCAACTTCAATATTTTATATCTTATCTTTGTGTTCATATTTCTTTTCACTGATATGAGCACATTGCCAAAAGTAATTAGATTTTTATCTACCACTAGCTCCATATAATGCTTCTATTTAATTTAATGGAGCCTGTGGTCCTTAAAGATACACAGAACTCTCTTGGCCTTGTTCTGCATTTTACTCAGTTTGAGATGTTGTTAATATCTGAACACAAAGACATTAAACTGAGAATACAATTAAGAAAAAAGAAAAAAAAAAAAAAATCAGAGTTCTCATTGCCGATTGTTTCCAAGCCTTGTGGTCACTTTGTTTAATTTCCATGCTGTTTTAGGTAAAAAGATCTTGTACTGGACTATTTGTGAATACAAAATAACATCAAAGAAACCAGTTGCAATTTTCTTTTCATATAACATTTCCTACACTTTAAGTAATAAAAATACTACACATTGGCACAATGCATCATACTTTGGAGCACTTTGAGTGTCTCACAGCAATAAAAGGTATTATATATTTTCTCATGAGGAATGGCATGCACGAAGTTGATAATGTAATAGCATTTACTGAACCCAGAAATAAATCCCAATATACAAGCTCTCAAGACAAAGTGGTATCTTTTTCACGTGTCCCTATAGTGAATAATATAAAATGTGATAGTATAATTTAAATAATAATTGATATAGACAAAAGGCAAACCCTTTTTTGAGACATCTTTTCTATTATTCAAATAGAGATTATAGAAGTCCAAAATTCAAAAATATGAGACTGATAAAATCAGGATAAATGCCTATGCTCTTTGCGCTTCTCCATATTAAGAATTATATCATAAGGCAAACTCAATACATTTTTTAAAAGTTTTACACAACAAACACAATATGACAAACTCTATTAGGAACTGTGGACACTGGAAGTGTTCTACTGAAATATTGTGGATTGTAGACTTAGCTATTTTGATGTTGTCAGAGATTACTGAAATAAAAATACATTCAAATCCAAAACTTTCAGCTTAAGACAACCTGAATGAAGCTCCAAGTACAGTAATTATAACTCTGACTAGAACTGCCTAGCTGAAAAATATTTAAAACCTGCTACTTGTATAGACAATGTTTAGTTATTGATCAAAAATAATCAAACATTGCCATGAGAAATAATGTTTATAGGGAGCTCATCTCTTTGGGTAAATTAGCACTATAGACTTTCAGCTGACAAAACTTTTTCCTATCTGATCTATATTTTTATCACACATTTAATCCAAACTGCTTTTTGTACATGAGTAGTATTCTGTTCACCTCAACAAACCACACAGGAGATGTAAAGAGCTACCCATTCAGGATATTTCATCTTAACCCTAGCATGCTCGTTTTATACCTCTAGACAACTTTTTCTAATGTTAACGCAAGGGTATTCTCTAATTCACCCACCTATTTTACCAGATTATTTTATTAATGAAAAATGTTTTTTTTTTCCCTGCTACTTCTCATTCTTACCCTAATTTAAATGTACTGGAAGTGAGCAAGTCAGATTTCTCAGTAACCTTCTGTTTCATTATTAAGATTAGCTATATTTTAACTCATTATCAGACATGGTTCCTTAAGTTCTCTTTTATATCCACATGCAACTTCCTTATTTTTTCCCCCATTTTCATTTCTTATGTTGCTTCTGCTTAATATGCCCTTTTTTTCTCTAAGCTTATGGTAATTCAGAGCCACAATTCAGTTTTATACATCTGCCATGACTGTGGTAATTGCAACGATATAGGAGAACCGAGACTTGCGATTTCTTTGTATATTCTTGAATGGGATTACTTGCAAATACTAGTCATGTATTCTCTGCTTTTTTTTTTAATATATATATAGCACCGCATTTGTTTTCACTGATTGGTTGGTACAGTGCATTGACATACCACAAACATCTATTCAAAATAATCCTGGGGTAAACATAATCTTTTGCTGATTAAGAAGGCTGCAGGTTTCCTTTGAGGTGAAGGATGCATCAAACTAGATTCATTGTTCATTTAAATCATGGTGATTCGGTAAATGTGTAATACAATAATTTGTTATTAACAATAAATAATACAGAATATTATTCTGTATGTAGAGAACAGAACTCTAACCATCGGGTAGCATCTCATTTTTTACATGAAGATAGGAAAAATTAATTGCTAATGCCAAATTTTGAGAAAAATGTATCTGTTCTTTGACAGCTTTATCAACAGAGAAAAATCACTACTATAAATGAAGGAGCAATCAAAACAAGTTCTGTTTCCTGAAATAAAGCGACATAGGTAGGTCATAGTGAAAGAAGTGACAAAGTCAGTGTCCCAGCCCTTACTCCAGGCATTGTTTGTGAATTACTATTATAGAATACACTCTAGGTAATAGGCACAATTCAAGATAATTAGAAACCATTCAGTTTCTTCCCTCAAATTAATTTTAATCAAGCTAAAGCATGATGCAGTGGAAAAATCGACTAAATATATGTAATCATTACATTTTTAAATACTTTATTAAGCAGGAGGCATTCAATCTATTAATTAGTGTATTGTCACAGGCAATTGGAAAGCACAGGTCTTAATCCAAATAGGGTAATTTACAAATGGAGAAATACTGGATTATCATTTGCACAGACATTTTGATGTTGACTTACAGCATTGTTTCCTAAATTCAACGATGTATGGGAAGAAATTAATATTTTAAAATGAAAATGAGAATATTTCATCATAATGTGATACAGATGCTCTCTTTGACAGAGACATTATTGGTAATGGCCTCAAGCCAATATCTGGCTGTTATCTTATTTGTACAAGGCTGCACTTGAAAATCAAGAACAATAGCTGAGAATGCATTATTTTATTCAGTTCAATCATTTCAGTTCCTTCTCTGACATTGTATTCGTGCAGCAGATGCTCAATATGTTTCCCAGAAAATTCACAAGGCCTATACAACAACTTAAATCCCATTAAACCTTCGCATTGGGACTTCAGTGGTGCATCAGCCCTTTACACATGGGTGACTTTCCCCATAAATAATGACCCCTTTGGAGCAAGGTTTTCAACTCTAATTAGAAAACATTTTTGTTACTCTCCAAGTGGAAAGCTTCCTGGTGTCTCAATGGTGCATCCTTTTCTCTGCCCAGGACTGCAATGGCTCTGCAACATATATGCCTGCCTTCAGCCACAACGTACAGATGGATTGTGTTATAATCCATAGCAAATTTTAAGGTCCTCACTCAAAGAAATGCACGTAGTTTAGAAATGCATGTAGGTTATAATTTGCAGGGGAAATATTAATTTTATTTTTTTTTCTTTTACCAGGCAGGATTCATTGTAAACTGTGGAATTTTTATGAGGCTGGCTGATTTCTCAGCATCTGTTTTCTGCGCTTCATCCATTCTTAATGGCTTTCTCCCTGTATTTATTTTTCAGGCTGATCTCTATATTATGCTCACTCTCTCCCACTTCAAATCGACTGGCAAGAATAAGGGGAGATTTTAAGAAATTTTAAGCTTTACACAACTCCCTGACTGAGTCAGATTAACTTACACAGCGTACAGGAATTCTGTATAGGCCTCTCCTAGCAAAACTACAATATCCTTTTCCAGCCATCCCATCCTCTCTCTGTACCATCAACTCACCAAGTGCTGCAAATGTAGTGGAGCAGCTGATTATACTGGAAACTAAAACTAGTAATGTATTCAGAAATTCAGTCCAAGAAAGGATATAAGCATGTATATAACATGCGTACAGCAGCTGAATTGGCAAGATATTAGAAGTCATGTCAAAAGGAACACAGTCATTTCTTGCCTTTCTGACTCAAATTCAGACTGCGAAACTGTAAACGAGCACGAGTAGGAATAATTTTAAATTAGGAGCCCAGTTTCTCCAGTTGAGGAATAGGCAGTTGTGTATAAATAGAAAGAATGATAATGGCATTATGTAATATGCCTATAATTGAAGGGAAGGGTATATCCTTATTAGAAAACTTCCACTTTGAGTCATTACTAAATTTCCTTAGTATTGTGAAATTCAGATATATACTCTTTGACAAAGTGAATTCTGGGGAAATTTTTAGAAATCTGGAATAGCAACTAACCACTGCTTATTTTCTACAAGGATTTTTATTTCCACAGACCTTTGAAATTATTGGTAGTATTGCCAGATTTTATGCTTGTCCCAGCTTGTTTGGAGCTGGAATTTGGGCTCTGTCGATGAGTAGTAACTCTGTATTTCTAGATAAACTATATAATAAGCAGAATATTTTACACAACAGGAACACCATACACTATAAAGTTGTTCTCTTTGCACTTGACCCTTGACTTCCAGCAACCTAGAGCCAAGTTTAGCCTTTCTCTCTCCTCTGCTTTTGTTCTGTATAGTTTAATATATTAATTATCTTAAGGGGAAATTCAAAAAACCGAGATCCATGTATATGAGGCAGATGAAATTCAATGCTTTTGATATTGAACACTTTTCATTTAAGTCTATCTTTTAAATAGGCCTTTCTAACTGTCCAGGGTTACGTGATGTACATGAAGGAAACTGAGATGTTCACTGAGAAAGAGGGTAGAGAGCGGGGTGAGCAGAATCAGCCTAAAGAATCTACTGTTCTCATAAAATAAAAAAAAGGAGACAAAATTACTCTATTACAATGAAAAAAGCTACAAGATTTCACTCTCTAAAATAAGGAGAGATTGTTGCCATGGTACCAGCAAAATTTCTCCTTCACTTATATGCACACACATGAACCTTTCTTGACAGAATAAAATTATAAATGTGCAAGGTAAAATATTTTCTATTACACTTCTTCACAGTATTTTAAATAGGTATTTGCATTATATTTGGGTGAAATCATACAGGTAATCATCTCTTGCAGATCTCTTCCAAAGCAAAGCAACAAACATTGTATTGACATTGAAAAGCGTGTCCTCAGAAGGCACGAGGTAACTCAAGGCACGTAGAAGGGTATATATGGAATTCTGAGCTATTCTCCAGCAAAGACGGATTTCTCAGCAACTGGAAACTCTTAACCTGGACAAAGTCATATTCAGCAAATATGCAACTGGCTTACAGTTTTTATCTGGGATGACTGAATGACTCGGAGTCATGTTCCTGGGGCTCTGTTCCTCATGTTCCTACTGCTATTATTACTCTGTGGCCTAAAATAGTATAATATTATGTTCCAGTCTATTTATCTTTATAACACATACGACATTTTGTGCCAATTTCCCCAAGTGCTCTGAGCACTTAACAGGAAAACTTTTATTCAAGAGTTCTTAGACACACAATCAGATAGCTATCCAGTGGCCTAATGCGAAAAGGCACTGCTAGATTTTCATTGCACTTTAAATAGGTAGGTGCCCATTTCATGCACAAAGATTTCACACCAGTCCTTAATGTCGGTACAAGCATCGATTTTATATGATGATATTATATCATCTTGCACCTAGAATTGGTCCTTGCAGATACAGTAAATTTAATGACTGACATTTTGAAGACAAGAGGGACCACCTACTAGCACTCAAATAATAATCTATGTTCTTGCATAATGCATGACATATAACTGTCCCTTAGGCTAATTTCTAGATAAGGAAATGTATATTTTCAAAAAGATCACCGATTCACTGAAGATCGCAAATCACTAGAAAAATCACCAATCTTTGAATAAGGTCTTACAATAGCTTTTTTAAGTTTATAAACTCGTTTACAAATGTGAGCATAATTTCTACCTGAGTTTGGTCTGACATCAACTTCTAGCCATTAGATTATGCTGTACTTGCAATCAGCTAAAGTCGTTCCCCATGTAATACACAGATGTGATCAAGCTACCTTTTAAAGTTCTCTTTGATAGACCGTGCTTTTTTAGGTTTCACCAAAGCAACTTTGCATCCTTCTGGACAACAGAACTGGACATAATAGCCAAACAGTAATTCCACTAATGCCATACACAAAGGTAATATAATTTCCTAATTCCCAAAGGAAAGTTCCTTCTTCATAAACCCTCTCAACATGTGTTCTCATAGCTAGAGTTTTGCACAGGGAGTTCATGGTTAGTTGATTATCCAGTATGACCTGAAAGTCTTTTCCAGAGGCAATACCATCTTGAACACAGTTCCTCAGTCTGGCAATTCGACCTACATTCACTGTTCCTAGATGCATAATATTGCATTTGGTTATGTTGAAGTTGAAGTTGGACTTATTTGAACAGGAAGGCAAGCTATTCAGATCATGCAGTATAATTGGCTTGTCCCCGAGTGGACAAAATTTGAAACTTTACATTCCCTCTGCAAGATCTGTAGTCTTTTTCTGTAAAGGAGAGACTTCATCCTCCAGTGCTCTCTACTTCGCATTTTTCACACCAGCATGACACTCTTAGAAAAGGTAATGAGAGGGAAGAAAGATTGCAACTTCTTACAGTCATATTTTTTACCCTTTATTTTGTCAGTTATCAATCCATGCCCCACCATTTCACCTCCTCAGTGCTAAAGCCACCCACTTTGGATGGATGAACCGTGCTGCACACAGATCTAGAACATACATTCTCTGCAGCACCCCATTGCTCTTCCCTTCTTTCTTTCAGTAAGCAAGCAACAGTGAAAACAGATGCAATATCGTGCTTTGCTGCTTTCTTTCTAACACACTGCGTGCTACAGACTGTCAAGAAAGATTATAAATAGAACAGAGCTTCTTTCTCATTACAGTGATTTTAATGAGAGTGATAAATGGGTTCAAATAAAATCATTCAGGCTCCAGTGATAAGATTGCTATCTCTTCCAGTGCTGTATCTAACCCAATTTCATGATGTCATTATCTTCCCTGAAATGTAATGGAATTTATGGCAATTTAAAGGATCAATCTTAGTATATTTTCTATATGCTGTGATTTCTCCGGCACAGGAAAACTCCTCTCACTTGATCTTCATTATGAGTATACTTTCAGGTATTCCTGCTCACAAATGATAAAATTGCTAGCTACAGATTAACACATGCATTGATCTGTGCATGCATAAAACACTTGCCTCTTGGTGGTTGTTTACTCCTAAAAGATCAGAGATCTTCTGTTATGACTTGTACTGAGATGAATAATGTAATTAAACAACACCCAGGAGAGAGAAGAATAAAAAATGCCTGAAGAACAAACTCATTTGTTTTTCAGACTATTTTTTTTAGACTGCCAAACTTTAAGGCGGCTGCCAAAGACTACCTCAGAAGGAGTACAACAATCATCAACACAAAGCTTACAAGTGAAAAATAGAAAAATTATCATGATAAAGTTTCAAGATTATTTATCTATCAGACGGTTAGAGAGAACTGGAAGTTCACTAGTTACATTACCAGCACAGAGAAGGTATAAGTCAAGGTGAAAGAACAGCAGGCTAAGACTTCAGCGATGACGAGGTCAAGGCAAGGATTTTTGCCAATAAAATTAAAAGCTATTGTTCCCTTTCATCATCCTCCTAGAAATTTTCTGTGTTGCTTTATGTTTTTCCTGGTCCCATGTAAGAAAAGAGGCAAAGTAGATCTGCAAGACTATGTTGTCATCTTCCAACCACCAGAGTACTCATACAGCTTTGTGAATTCTTGAGATTATCGACTGTTTATTATTATTATTATTATCTGATGTTTTCACTCATAGCTCCTTGTGCAAATGTTTATCTAAGAACATATAAAGAGTCTGAAAAGTCACAAAATACATCTTCTGTTTCATGCCTCTTTTTGGGAGCCTGGTTTAGAATTCTTTCTGAAAGAGGTGGGCTATGCAACACTGCTGCCAGAATGCTGTTTCACCGTGGGTTTTGTACAACATCCTTGCAGTCTTGGTAAATGCCAGAAATTGTTCCAAAAGTAAACAGAGCCCTACAGATTTTCATTGAAACTAGCGATGAATAAATGCTAGTGCCATGAACAGAGTTATCTGAGTATTTCACCTATTATGTTCCATGGCATTGCTAAACCCTAGCAAGGGAGCTAGGGCCTCTCTTTCTCCCTCTCCTCCTCTCTTCCTGTGCCTGATTTTCAGGCTGTATTGGGTTTGCGTGGCAAGGTTTTGGTAGCGGGGGGGGCTACAGGGGTGGTTTCTGCGAGAAGCTGCTAGAAGCTTCCCCTATGTCCGATAGAGCCAAGGCCAGCCGGCTCCAAGATGGACCCACTGCTGGCCAAGGCCGAGCCCATCAGCGACAGTGGTAGCGCCTCTGTGATAGTATATTTAAGAAGGGGGGAAAAAACACCGTGTGACAGCAGCTGGGAGAGAGGAGTGAGAATATGTGAGAGAAACAGCTCTGCAGACACCAAGGTCAGTGAAGAAGGAGGGGGAGAAGGTGCTCCAGGCACCAAAGCAGAGATTCCCCCGCAGCCCGTGGTGAAGACCATGGTGAGGCAGGGTGTCCCCCTGCAGCCCATGGAGGTTAACAGTGGAGCAGATATCCACCTGCAGCCTGTGGAGGACCTCATGCTGGAGCACGTGGATGCACCCAAAGGAGGCTGTGACCCCATGGGAAGCTCGTGCTGGAGCAGGCTCCTGGCAGGACCTGTGGACCCGTGGAGAGAGAGGAGCCCATGCTGGAGCAGGTTTGCTGGCAGGACTTGTGACCCCGTGGGGAACCCACGCTGGAGCAGTCTGTTCCTGAGGGACTCCACCCCATGGAAGGGACCCACACTGGAGCAGTTCGTGAAGAACTGCAGCCTGTGGGAAGGACTCACATTGGAGAAGTTCATGGAGGACTGTCTCCCATGGGAGGGACCCCACACTGGAGCAGGGGAAGAGTGTGAGGAGTCCTCCCCCTGAGGAGGAAGGAGCGACAGAGACAACGTGATGAACTGACCGCAACCCCCATTCCCCGTCCCCCTGCAACGCTGTGGGGGGAAGAGGTAGAGAAAATCAGGAGTGAAGTGGAGCCTGGGAAGAAGGGAGGGGTGGGGGGAAGGTGTTTCTAAGATTTGGTTTTATTTTCTAATTATCCTACTCTGATTTGATTGGTAATAAATTAAACTAATTTCCCCAAGTCGAGTCTGTTTTGCCCATGACAGTAATTGGTGAGTGATCTCCCTGTCCTTATCTCAACCCACGAGCCTTTCGTTATGTTTTCTCTCCCCTGTCCAGCTGAGGGGGAGCGATAGAGCAGCTTTGGTGGGCACCTGGCATCCAGCCAGGGTCAACCCACCACACAGGCTCACATTTTCCTGCTGAAAGTCTAACTGGTTTAAGGTGATGGCAAGTATATTGTTTCTTGTTGTATACAAGGAAGACCTTTCCAGACTTAACATCTTATCCACTGCTGTCTATTAGTAGAGACAATGAGACTCAATAGCATAGTCGTCCCTTTAGTCCTGTGTTCTTACGGCTCTCAAACCTTAACTGTTGGGTCTTAATTCTTACGTGCTAGTAAAGTTTTCCAGCAATACAACAGCTCTGTGCACTTAACACTTGATAAGACTTTTTGGCATAGTAAATTTTGCTCTCCTCCCCTCTTCTTCCTGTTATGTTTGTCAGTCTCATTAGCCAAAACACACAGAAAGATACACAGTTAACACATGGCCATTTTTGCTGACACTGTGGGCTAAATACTAGCTGGGTTTTTATGGAAACATAAGCCTGAATGTTTATTGCACTATTTACCCAGCCCTTTGTTCTCTGCAGAGTGAAGAAGTCTGTATTGTGCATTGATATTTGGATGAGATTCCCCCCTGCTGACTTATCTAAATATAAAATAAGAAAATAAACAACATTAACAAAAACCTTCCTATTTGAGCCCCCATTAAGCACCAAGTATTCAAAAGCACTCCCTTTAAGTAAAAAATGTCACAGCCTTTTTATTAGGGCTGAAATTATGGAATGAACCTACCTCCTCTGCACTCCAGGAAGGCCCTCAACCACCTCTTCATTCCAGAGATGGCTAATAATTCCTGCATGTATCGTGTGTATGCGTGAAAGTGCTTCAGGATGAAAAGTGCTATATAAATGTGAGCTGCTATTAATTATGGCACTCGAAGGAACATTCAGATAGCTTAGTTTTTCAAACCGAACCTACATTAACTTTGCTGTATGTTCTAAATTTCATTTTCTCCACACCTTTTAATTTGCCACTCTGTCATCAAAGAAATACAAATTCACTATTCCAACTCACCTCTAAACCTAGATAGTCTCCCTGCTGATTCAACTGCAACCCTTGACTAATATATATTATTCCTAGAGCTCAGCTGGGGCTGATGTGAGGCAAAGACTCAGAAAGGAAGACAAGAAAAAATGAGTTTGTTTTATATGTACATATAAATATATACATTTTACAACATGGGGGCAAGAGTACTGAGCAGGGAGATCAAGAGTGAAGCTGCTACGCACGGATTTTCCTCAGATTTCCAAGAGATTATGTTAAAATGTAGCAATTAAAAGGGAGGCAGAGGATGATAAGGATTATAATCAAATTTGTTCTTCTGGAACATCTTCAAGCCAGCGTTCTCAAATCATTTCATCAAAGAATCAAATCTTATATGACATGACATAAGTTTACTAAGGGATTAAAAGGTATTTTCACCCATCAGCAGGATGACCACCTGGTGTTTAACCACCAGTTAATACTACCCAAAAGTTTAGTTTCTATGATCCACAGCAGAGAAGTGATTTTGACTCCCAGATGTTTCTTGATGATCACAACATAGCAGTAACCTCATCATCTGATGGTCTGCATCTCTCTTCAGCACTGCAGGTTCTCTCTTTGAATGCAACCCTTATCACTCTTATCAAAATTAGCTTGCTGGAATATATTTAGTATGGGGCTATCCTTTAAAGGCTTTATAGATAAATCTGAAGAACTCAATTTGTTAACTTGAGCATCTTGCTAGAACCATGTGACTGCTATAAACTTTTATATGACCTACAGTCATACCGAGACGTACATCTTCCATGCCCAATTCCCATTTGCTAGGAAGCCTGCTCAATCTGGACCTTTCACGTCACAAACAGTGGGTTGCTGGCAGAATGCTTTCTACAAGGTCTTGTTCCATTTTTGATCTGGGCCAAGTGGAAATTGTATCGGGTTAGAAGCCTTTCAGACTGAACAGATATTTTTTCACATGCTGAGACAAGAGGCAATTCTGCGTATGGATGAATGATTGATTACATTAATGCTTCAGAGATTTAAAGTGCATTGTTACCGTGCATCACAGTACTAGGAATCCAGGCTGAGGAAGTTGTCTTTTACCTATAGGTAGGATCTACTCATGCCCTAAGAAACTGCTTCACCCAATGTTCATCTCAGAGACGTAAGACAGAGAGAAGGAAAGCATCACCTATTGAATTAACAGTAATCATCCAGCTACTGGTAGTTCCTGCTGTCATCACTCTGAATAAGGAAGCAATTTGATTTTCTCACGTAGAAAGATATGACAGGCTTCCAAAAGAAGGCACTATGGTTAAAGTCTCACAGAATCTCTGTAACCAATAACATGACTCTTCCACATCAAATGCTGGGGAAGATGCCCTCGGTATGCAAAACCTCTAGATTTATATGTCTGTGTTAAAGGACACTCAAATACCACTATGAAGAAAACAGAATGAGCGAATGAGCAGTTACAGGCTACCTGTAAAATTATCTATGGAGACTGGAAATGTCAAAACACAGTATCCCACATGATGCCTGTTTACTAGGTAATAGTAGGATATTGAAACTCCTCATCTCTGATCCTTAAAAAAATAAATTAGTACGGGCTGTGTTGCAGCAATCCAGGGTTATGCTTTCATGGAGTGGGTATGAAGGTGAGTTTTAAATGCTCTGACAAGAGAAAAAGACACAGAGAGATGCTGAAGAACTGCTGGGAGAGCACTGGGGGACTGCAGGGGGTAGAAAGTGCCAACATTGATTCCCTCTTGTGTATACTATCTTCAGGAAGGTAGACCCTAAAATGAACCATCCCAAGAATGTCCCACTTCCATCTCAGAGGGTTGATTTGTCTGGGAACAAGAGGCAATTTAGGCAATTGGGACCAGGAGCAAACTGGGATCCACGTTATTGACACTAGAAATACTCAAAATCTGTAACTGGGCAGGATCAGTAAGAACACTGAGCTTCCCCAGCACAGAGAAAAGGACTAGAGGTCAGAGGAGGAGGACAGACCACCATGGAGCAGCTCCAGACTTCTCTTTGAATAGTCACTGCTTCTTTAAAATGGGAAGGTATCACCTTCCGTCTTTTACACTTCTCTTTGGGAAGGCAACTCATGCAACTGCAGGGTTTCCTTCCGATACATACCCAGACAACACAAAAGCAAAAATGGAAAAGCAACATTGATGAACTGCAAAAAATCACCTTCTTATCTGTGTTAATATGCTCTCACACAAAATTACAATTCAGACATCTACAACATTGTCTAGATAGAAAGCTTCTGCAATTCAGGATGTTTGTCCCTCTCAAAAGCCAGAGAACGTGGTGTTCTCATTCAGTCTAAATGCCATGGATGGTTCAGATTCAGTTCTGATTAGAGCCTGTGGATTGGAAGCTGCAGATAAAGACTAAGAGATGGAGTTTTAGTGTGTGCATAGTCTGGGTGGGCACAGCTCTGTTAAGTAACTTAGCAAAAGTCTGACGGTGAGTGAGGAACACCTGTAGGCCAGAAGAACACTCATAACAACAGTTTTCTACCATTGTTTAGCAAGTTTTACCTAAAGCTGAACTACTCCACCCAAACACCCGAAGCAGTGACTTTTTGTTGTTCTACCAGTAACTGCTGCATTAAAGGGTACAAATTTAATCATACTAGCATTCCCTGCTTTAATTTGCACAGGATTAGTTTGTTTTTTCTTCTTAAACTCTCTAAGATTTTATGGGGCTTTAATGAGTAACTAAAAAGGCTCCAGACTTGTTAAGCCTCTGACAGATGTTCTTTAATAATATCATCATTCTTGGTCTTTTCAGAGACTAGACGATTCGGATTATATTTTGTGGTCTGGTATGCAATCTTTATTAGAATTTAACTATTTCACTAGTTATGAAGATGCTGTGTTGACGGCTGCTATTCCAACTTAATTGTTGCTAATTATGTTTTTCATTTTTACAAGCATAGCCACACTGTGTGTATCCAGTACGTCACCTGTGTTTACTTTTTAGGGATACAACAAGGCTTACCAAACAGTGTCATTCTGTAGATGAAATGGTGTCATCGAGTAGGTTTTTATTGCTGTATATACTTTGATAGCATAATGCCCTTCCTTTGGATATATCGATTACCTTCACCTCTTCCTTTACACTAGTATGCTGTTGTCTGTTCAGAAATAGGAATAATTTCCTTTTCTGATAGCACAAGCATCCCATTCAGTTGTCTCTCACAAAAATATGTCTGTAAGTTTGGGGAGGAAGTGTGGCAGACACACTTGATAAAGCCAAGTATACCAAGGTGGCAAAGATGAAAAGACATGTAGCTAGATATCCTACCCTAATGTTTTTACCAGGACCCTAAATTTCTTTTTCCAAGAAAAAAACCCCAAGTTTTTGAGATCGCATTAAGAAAATGTGTAAGTATCTATTGTTCTTCCTTCCTGGCAGAGCAACCAAACATTCTGGCCACACTTCCAGTATCTCCTGTAAATCACACAGCCCTCCAAACGGGACAGAAAATTGATTCTTGAGCTTCAGCCAAAAAGCACGCTTCAGATATTAGCACCAGCTAATGTGTTGACTTTATTGGCACCTAAAACTAAGAGCATCATGGAATATTTCCACGTAACTTATCTGTAGGCAGTAGAGTAAGGATACCTACTAGAAAAGTGTTCTATAATGCTATTACCTTAAGTAGCCCAAGTTGCTTACCTGTCTCCCCAGATTCCTTGGTAATTGCCTGGTAAAACTCCCTTTCTGGAAGCATCGTTGCACTAACAGCACAAACCTCTCACAGACTTCCTTCTCAAGAGTCCCACTGCTTTCTTCATCCCTTCTGAACAGTGAAAAAAATTTCTCTAATGACATTTAAGAGGTGTATTTTTGAAAAATTATTCTGCCTTTATATATTTACCTTAATAAAGTTAGAAGAGCCATAAATCTTTGATTACTTACAAATGTGGCTCAATTAGCACATTTTTGTTTTACTAGTATAGTGAGGTGCATGGGGGAGCACTTTATTTATTTATTTATTTATTTATTTACTTACTTACTTAAGCTCAGTACTAACTCTCTAGCCTGTTTTTGCAATAACTGCAGCTGACTCCAAGCTTTTGCTTATAAGATTCACCAGGAGGATACTTCCTATCCCAGAATCCAATGAGGTTTTCTCATTAATCAAAGTCCTTGAGAGCTGAATGTTTCCTGTTCCCTAATCACATCTGTGAATACTGCATTAGGAAATCTTTTTTGCCAGCTTTAACCACTTCTCTTTTTGAATTGAACTGAAAACATTATATTTAACAATGTATTTTTTACAGAACTTAAAATCCATTTAATGGAAAGAGAGAATTATTTTCCTATTTCTCTTTCTATTTCTCTCTCTTCTCCGTGTTGTGTGAGGTGGCCATATAGCCATGTCTTTACCTACCTCAATCAGCAGCGCTTTTTTGTCCACTTAAGTGCTATCTGTTTCCTATTTCCATATTTTGCTGCCATCTTTTATCTTCTTCCCTTCCTCCTCCCCAGGTTTCTTCAACAGAGAAAAGGGAGAAGAGGGTCAAAGCTCAGCATAAGGCTATGTCTGCATTTACAAGTTGTGCAACACAACAGGAACGTATCTGTAGAGCGAAACAATTCTTGCTGGAGAACTGACGTCCACACTATACAAGTTTCAAGAGTTTTATTTCAGAGGAATTCTAACCTGAATACCCATTAATGACTACCATACATTAGGTGCAATTCTTGAACACATCTACCACTTTAATTTCATCGAAAAGGGAACCAGTCTGTGTGGTCAGAGATTACCCCATGATACCACAGAATGGTAAAAGGAGAGATTACCAGGGGATTTGCTTTAAAAACAGCCTCCTGAGTTAAGTTGTTCCTGTAGACATACCCTAGGTCACTGAATTCAAAGTAATTCAAATCCTGAAGTTAAAATTTTCATACAGTCAACTTCATCAAAAAACACACTTAAAGGATTCTGGACCTCAGTTATTGAATAATAACATAAAGCATTTATCCAGGAAACAAGAAACCTGAGTACAGTTACCACTTCAACAGGAGGGACTTCAGTCAATATCTTACTGCCACACAGACTACATAATCACTGGCTAATGCAGTAAGAAGGAAAAAAGCATACTTGATTGCTTCTGTAGAAGATGAACTACTGTGAGGCCGTAAAATCAAGCTTCAGAGGACCAATACAAATGTAGACTAGAAGACAGGCCAGTCAGCTAGGAAGAAAATCAAAAGACTTGCATTTTGTTCCCACAACTGTTTGTGTATTTTAAATTGCCCAGTCACTGGCTAAGGAAAACAGAAACCATACTGTGAGCAAGCTTCAAATTCAGGTAAAGCATACAGCTCCCTGTCTGACAGAAAGCAGTAAATTGTATGTCAATCTTGAAGCAAGCCTTGTACCTGAAGGATGCTTACGCATGCCACTCAGAGGCTTAGACAGAATTGGGGAACCTCTGCACCTTGCTTATGGACCACAGCAGAGCAAGGCAGGTGCTCCAGGCATCCACTGCTCCCTTTGATTTCTGCAAACATGTTAGTGTTTATGTCCAAAAACCTCAAGAATGCTACACTTCAGAAAGTATTTCTAGGGTTTTGAGGGTACTGGAAAATGCTTCATAGCCCTGGGCATCTAAATTCCATCTGTGTGCTACAGACAAAAAAAGAGGTATTGTTGGCTTCTCCCCTGTGACATTTTTGGGGTGATCTGCACTTGCTTAATTCAACAACTTGCTCAGCTCAGTAGGGAAGTAGGGACTGAGTGATGAGTATCACTGCTGAAACATCATCCCTTACATTCCTCCCTCCTCCCTGTTTTTCTTACTGAGAAGCCATCAGTTTCTCACATTCTTTGCTTTCAGCTTTATTTACAGCTAAAAGGCTCTGTGACTCAAGAGAAGGCTTGTTATGTCTGTCTCATTCTGAGTCCTAATGGTGAAAAGTAAATTGCAGAGAAGCTAGCAAATGAGAGCTCCTGATATTAGCTTTAATTTTAAAAGAACTAACTGTTCTACTAATGGAGCTTATTAATTAGCGAGGGATCCTTAAAAACATGAGGAAGTACAAGTTTTATGAATACTCTTTTTGATGGCCAATATTTTTCTTCAGGGTAAAATGCTGGACTGCAGCATTTCATTACTGTATGAAATCAGAATTTCATACAGTAAAACAAACACAAATACGAACTTAGGAGGAATTCATTGTTAGGCATATTTGAAAAGGATTGCAGGCACCCCGGGAACATTTCTGTTTGTTGGTTTAAAAGGCCTTTTAATCTGCATCCAATTTCGTCCTAAATCTTAAAGCATTTCAGCGCAGTCTTTTTGCACAATGTAGGGTGTGATGCATGCCTTGCACATAATTTTACCCTGGCACAGGCTTTGAACTAGCTGCTAGTGGCAATGGAATATGGAGCTGTCATGTGTTCTGCTACTTCAAACTCGAACTAGGAGATGAGAGACTGAAAATCGTTACTCTTTTACTCTCTGTGTTCCATGTCACTGGAGTTTGAGTTTCTCCTTTAATATCGGAGAAAATCCTGTGAAGTATCACCATCTGCCCTGCCTCCATACTCTCCCCTGGACACCCACTGTTGGCTACTGTCAGAGATAAGATGCTGCACCGGATGGATCCGACAATGGCTGCTGTTATGTTTTTTATGCTTTTCTGAAATTTTAGTAGGTCATAACTACCTCACATTGCCACAGTCACCCTTAAATTATACCTTTGGCTGATCTCAGTAGACAGACCAAAGCCTGATACTCTTCCCACCATAAGCAAGGCAATTGGTCTTGTTGCTTTCAATGAAAGTTGCATTAGGTTTTAACACAGAAAATTGTAGAATGAAGAACCTACAGTGTTTTCTCCTCCTCCAAGGCTATCTTTTGGATTAGATTCAGGTTTTTCAGAGTACAATAATCTCCTTCTGTTTTCAGCTACCCAAGAGGAACAGAAGAATACTGGTACTAGTCATATGAGCAATGGCTCCTCATGTATCAACATCATTCCTGAGAGGCTGGCATAGAGATCAGCACATAGCTTCTGTCAGCTGTACTACCATAAGACATGGGCAGCCAGAAAACCTGCAGGAATATATACCTTGTGTAAGAAGAAAACATCATTAACCAAACCTTATCCCTAGGTCTATATACAGAAATTATATTGCTATCAGTAAGACTTATACATATAGATCCAAGGGCAGAATAAAGCCGCTAGATAGCATTTCACTGTAGAGCTGTAATTATTCACATTGTTTTTCTCAAAATAATTTTAGATTAACATACCGTAAAACTGTGTAGTGAGTAGGGTAAATTCTACTTTCCAGCTGGAACAATTCCAGACTAAGATGCTTCCTGATGAATATATAAGCCAGTTCTGCAGTCAATGAAACTATGACATGATGTTGAAACATCAAGCCAGAGTCTTTTGGACAGCACGCAGAAGAAATGCAATGGCTTATTTACTTGGTGTTCAATATTCTTTTGTTATGGAGGTCATTTTGTATTTCTTTCCAATTAGAGGGAAAGGTTCACACAAAGTCCAATCTGTGTTTAAATTACATTATCTACATGTTCACAGGCTTTTTTTGCCATTTATGACATTAACTCCAGGTGTCAAAGATCCAGGGCTCTGGCTTTCATCATGAGTCAACACACAAGAGACTAGTTTCTGAACTCAGCTGTACAGTACAAATCCAAAGGCGTACTATTACCTGTCTCAAACCCAAAACTTTCCCATAATGAGGAATCAACAGCCTTTGTTCACCAGTCTTTACCAAAATCTCTTAATATGACACTCAAAATGATCCGCTGGCGGAAAACAGAATAATTCCAGTGATGTACACAAAATATCAGCTGAGGCTTAGGGCAAATTTTGGTCCTAATGAATTTAATGGCAGAATTCCCACTGATCGCAATGAGACCTGACACAGAATGTGACAGCTGCATATAAACCAGAGCAGACTGGTAACAGCCTTTCAGCTCATTGTCCTTCCTTGGAAACACACAGAGGCTTTCACAAGTCCTTTTGTCCACTCCAGCAACTCAAAGGAGATTTAAAATTACCTTGAGGCTAATGCTGAGCAGTACAGATACAACTGATTTTTAGTTCTCTGCTATATAAGAAAAATAAAAAAGAAATGTTGTTTCAAGACTCTCTCAGATGAATATTTCATGAACTTTCTAGACAATTAAAATTCTAAAAATTACTAGCCAGGCCAAAATCTGTTCAATTTAAAATGTTTTGCAATGCAGTTCAGAAATAAAGAAAAACATTCTGATCATTCAGTTAAACAAAAAAGTAATTTTGAATTTAAAATCTACTAAAATATTTTTTATAACAGCTTTTCATTTTTGACATGAGCTAACTGAAACAATGCTTATAAAAGTTGTTGAAACTTCATTTCACCAAAAATAGTTTTGGTCAAAAAAAGCTCATTTTTTTGTAGATTTGACCTCTGGATAGCATGAGGCTGGCAGAAGGTGTCACAAGCTGCTTCTGGACTCCTTCCCAAAACAAGTGGCTTGTGGTGATCTAAAAACATCTCAAGACAAAAGAGAAGTGGGCTTAGTAACCCTAGCTGACAGAATTGCTCCTCCTGTCATGCAGCTACTGTACCCTAAACTGAGGGGCAGTTCAGGACTCCTGGGACAAAACAGAGATTGAAAATGGATTTGCCTTCCCCGAGGCTTGTTCAGTGCTTACCCCTCTATCGCACTTGCATAGAGCAATGTTCAGAATTTCCTCCTTGTCATTTGATTTTTCTGCTAGCAAAGTAAAGTAGTTTAGTATTGCTATAGTCAGTCCCACCACTCTGTAGGGTTACCTAAGTATGCCTACAAAAAATGAATTTTACCTTCTTTTCCTACTGTATCTTTGCCTTTACAGCCCATGTCACAGGTGTTTATTCAGCAGGAAGAATAAGGTCAGGGTCTTCTATTTTTCTTTGAAGAAGGTAACACAAAGCTATCCTGTTTTCTTGATTTAATTACCAATTCTGTGAGGAACGCTCTCACACAGGTTCTGTCACTGTTATTTTGCTTCAGTTGCTACTTGGGGCCATTGTACTGTCTGTTTCGGATATGCCTCCAGGCAGTTTTGGCCTGCTGAGATCTTTTTTTGACACCCTGAGAACTACTGATGAGTTTTCATACCCCTGCGGCAGTGCAACCTGTCTCCTTGGCAGCTAAAAATGACGCTGCACTGGTTGGACTGCTCTCCGGTATGGTTCATGTGTTCTTTTCTTGGCACATAATTTTCAACAGGTGTAACGATGCTCCAAGAGGCCCATGGTAGCAGCCTGTAACACAGTAATTGCTTAAAGGAGCTGCTCTTTCAGAAGAAATGACGCTTGCATTGTCATGCAGGCTGCTGATCATTGCCTGGCACCTCTGCCCTCAAGGCAGGCGTCCAAACAACTTGTGAGAAGGCACTTTGCCATCTCAGCAGATGGACATGAGCATAAGCAGCTTAGGGACTATGTCTGCGTATCAAGCATAGGCACTGAGGGCATGATTCCTAGCCAAGAATGCTGCAAACTGCTGTTTATCTTCTGCTTACCAACCAAGAGTTGTTTATCTTCTGCTTACCAACCAAGAGTTCAGGGAATATGTCATTGCTAATTAAGACCTGGGCTGGACTCAGTTTCTAAAGTATAAAACACGACTGTGCAAAACAAGTGTCTGTCTGGCTTGAATCGAGCAGCAAGTCCTAAGAGGGGCCAAGGGAGTTATCAGGATGAAATCTGCACTGGGGCTGACCAAAATGCAGGAAACAATACCTCAGAATGTTGCCGTTTCATCAGATTCAGGAAAAGAGTGAGGGAAGGGTGAACGGGGAAATCACTGTTAATATACGGGTGGATTTATATTTACTCAAAAGAAGAAGTAAAACTTGGCATAATAAAGGTATGTAGTTGAAACGGCAAAAAATTTAGGCCCAATATGAGAAAAAAATCCTGATTGTAAATCGCATTAATTTACAGAATAATTTCAGGAAGGCTTAGAGGCATTTTTGTTCAGCAATTGTAATACCTGAAAGAAAAAACTTCTTCAAAGTAAGAAGACAACACGGTATTCACTGTGAGAAAACCCAGATGACCTAAGGGATCTTTTCCTCTCTCATTTCCATGAGTCAGATAAGATTACGTTACCTGAGGTACAGTGGTACTGCAAGCCCTATAATGCCTTTGAAAGCCTGAACTAGAGTTAAGTGCTTCAGAGGCCTTGTCCTCATACAGAAAAGAAACGAAGCAGAGGATCAGGCAATATATTATTTAAACCATGACGCGACAGGCTTCTGCTCATTGGAGACAACTGCAATATCAGATGACAGGATCAAGGACATGCTGAAAATATATTGGAAAGATGTTAAAACTGGATTTTGATCTTGCCACTGTTATCTGAGTTTCAGGCCAAATATTCATGAAGTATCATAAAATCTGCCCCCCCCTTTACAATTTTAGTATCAAAAATGGTTAGCAATTAGGGTAAGAAAAGAGGTCAAGCATTTGCTTTTCTGATATAAAAGAAATTATAAATAGATGGAAGGAGAGCAAGTGAATAAAAATGCAAAACTAAAACTGAAAGGGATTCACTGCATGATACTTTACTGAATACTTGAAATACAGCACCCTAAAAGGAAAGGCTGGCCAAAAAGGTAAAAAGCCTGACACAAAAAAATCATGAACCAGGCATAGCAGATTTCAGAGCTGATGTTCTCTCATTCAGGCCATTATCCACACGCTATGAGTAATAGGACCATGTATTTTACATGATTTTATTTCACGTGGGTTTTTTTACACCCATGAAGCTATCTTCATCAAGCCAAGTTTGAAAGACATTACGCCTGTATGGAAACTGGGACACAAGAAACTCAAACGTTCTTCAAATCTTTACAAATACATATATTCAGACAAAAAAGTTTCTATATATTGCATGTTTCTTTTACCATGTACTGACACTAAGAAGTTAGGAATGTCTAGCTTCCTTTCCCACCGTCCTTCCTCTTTCCTGACCTCCAATATAAGAGGAAGAACCTACAAGGGAGCAAAACTGAAGAACAAACACAGCTCACACAAACAGATGCAGCACGTTCCAACACCCTTCTCTAATGATACAACTAGATAAATTATATCACTTCAGACTGTTCTCCAGCCCCATGCAAAAAGACAGACGGGATTTGATTGCCATCACCAAAATGTCTTTCCACAGTTCTACCAGCTTTCAAAAACAATGTAGTCCTGACAGCTACTTTCATTATCACTACGCTTGTATCTGTATCAATATTTGAATTTATATATTTACACTTCTGTCAGAGGACCTCCAAATATAAGAAGAAAATTTATGAGAAAGTATCTTTGGTAGTATCATAAAAATGTTGCAAGGCCATCGCATCCCCTTGCATTATTTCATGTGGTAATGCAGATACTTTGGGATACAAAGTAAATTAGAAGAAATCTGCAGTTTTGCCCTCCACTGTCTGTCACTGTGCACTTTTTCCTACCATAACTATTTAAAGTCTAACTCAGAGCACAGTGAAGTTAGAATTTGCTCAATGAAATAACCTTTTCTTATTTATCACACTTCAAGTCACCCAGTTTTCATTTGAATATCCTGATGACCTTAACAGTCACACATGAATGTCAGTTGAACTATTACAGCTCATTTTCTCATACTGATACTGATTTGCAGTGCAGCCAGAGCCCCCCAATACACCAATAAAGTCAATTAAATGGATATTCTTTGCTTACTTACAAGATGTAGGTCAGCTATCAAGCTGAAGATGACGCATTAGGCTTAGCCTCTCTGCTAGCTGGCAGAATATCTAATTTTGGGGAGGGTTGGTTTGGAAAAAAATGTAGAAAAAAATTGCTCTTCATCACATAACACAAGTACAAAGTACCGTGACTGGGTTTTGTAAGGCTGAAGGATGAGCACTGGGCAGCACCAGAAGGGTTTTAGGGAAAACAAACCTGAAGAAAGTAACCAGTAGTTGAACAGCACCCAGCACTAGATGGCACACAGACAGTGAAAATGTGTGCTACTAAAGTAGCACTGTTTTTTTCTGTTTTACCTTGAGCTTTTTTTCCCTCTTCCATGGTATCAAAGACAAGGCTAACAAGGAGACTAAGCACCTGCAAGTCAGGCACTCCACAGTCAAACTTGCACTTGCAAGAGTCCAGCTCTCCGAAAGGTCTCCAGATACCTGCCCGAGGTGCCACTGCTCCACAAGCAGTGCACAAGGAGGGTGAAGTACCTCAAAATGGGCATCCAAAGAAGCTTAAAGTCCATATGTGGTACTAAGGCTAGGCGCTAGTAGTATGGTTGTTCTCAAGGTAATTCAGTCCTTGTCTCCAGCTTCTTGTTTTCTGGGTCCACGCTCTCACAAATTCACACGCTTCCCCTTCTGAGGCTTGCTCTAGCTAGTCACCTCATCTTCCATTTCACCAGCCCTCCTCTAGCATAACCATCCAGACTGTCTACTTCTACCCTGCAAAAAAATTCTTGTACGCCCAAGCTCCAGCAAAACAGGTCTTGCACACCAGCCCTCATCTGGGACTCTTATTGTCTTCCTGGAGATAGAGACCTAAACTCCGGCCAAACTTGCACTAAAAAGGACTCGTATGGCCTTCCATCGCTAACACCAGGCCTTCTGTCCCCATTCACGCAGATTTCTTGGAAAATTGCCTTTTTCTTGTGTAAACTGTTTTCTCACAGTCCAGCTTCATTGCTACCTTACCTGAACGGGTAAGCAGAGATCTGCCAGCGGTGGTGGTGCAGCCAGTGCACAGCCAGGCAGGCTGGAGAGGGGCAGGAGAGACTGATCATCCTCACCCAGCTGCTGCCACAGGGATAGGGCACACTGGAGCCTTGGGTCCTCCTCATGCCTTCTTCCTCCAGAATGATTAGCCCACAGTAACTAGTGTAAGCTTTTCACATGATTACTAGGGAGAAAGACAGAGGAAAAAGGGAAAGGTAGAGTCAGTGATCTTTCCTTAGGCCTCCTCACGCTCCTGAGAAATGTATTTCAAGAATTTATTCTGTGCCACGGGGGAAGGCGGGGGAGGAGGCGCTTTTTGAAAGCAGCTGTTTTAGGAAACACTAAGCACAAGGATGCGTTTGAGATGTGACCCTGACCTACTCTGTGCTTCACATTTTGCAGGAAAATGCTTTTATCTACTGCAGACCCACAGCTTTTAGTCCTTCCCTGAAGGAAGGGGTCTGTGACCTGTCTTTGAAATAGCTAAGCAGGGACTATTCTTTTCCTTTTAAAACACAGTTGAAAGGGGGGCTGATGAAACAGCATTGAATAAAATATGAATCCTTGGAGCAGAACTCAAGCTATCCATCTATCATGTACTGCCCTACCCATGAAGCTATGTTTGTACTCCTATTGTCTTACTGGCCCAGTGAATCTTGAGTTCATTTCTGTACAACAATGCAGATTCACAGAACGGCTGAAGAGCACTGCCCGTGTATATACCCCATTAACCACAGACGCCTAAACTAGGCAAGAAAATGGGACGTGTGGGTCTCAACTCTGTAAGACAGGAAAGAAAGGTGAACATAATTCTTTTGCAATTATAGGCTACTACGTATAAGGGAAACGTTAGGGTGAGACTATCTTCCCTCTAAAGGAAAACGACATCTCCTACTGCATGTTGTCCAAACTTTCCAGTTCATAAGGCACTTAACTAGGCAGAATCCCTTTTGAGATTTAATCACAGGATTATCTAATTACTGGATCTTGAATGCGAAGCCCGTCAAACCCAAGTTATGAATTCATTGTTACTTTAGCTTGGTATCTGGACAAGGCTGAGTAAACCTGAACTCTGGCAGAAGAGGGCAAAGAAACATACTGACTATAATCAGCTGCAGCTACTCTCTGAAAGCCAACAGCAGCCAAAGGGCCAGAGTCCAGATCCTGACACACAGAAGGAAAAGCATGATTTCATGGCACATTTAAGCTCACAAAAAAAAAGAGAGAACTGAAGAAGGGAAAATATATAATAAAAACATCATGAGCAGTACAACTTTTTAGGTTTCTTATTAAGTTAAGTGTGGTCCAGCAAAGCAAGTATAATCTGAAGCGCAGGTTCACTGGTTAATATATTAAGTAAATTCTTGGTTCAAAATTCCACTGGGAACAATAGTCATTAGGCACTGTCACCTACTATAGATGGTTATGAAGGATCTTAATAGAGGAAGAAGCTCTATTTCATCTTCATAATACCTACCTGCTGTCTCATGGTCTACAAAAAGAGACACGAGAATTTTCCATGATAAATTTATCTCACAGAAAAGGAAGAACTGCTACTTGCTACTGATTTTTGGCTGAATTTTTTTCCACTTGTCTTTTTTGCCATTTCCAGAGCCATACGCTCTGGAAGCATTTGCTGCTGGAGAGGAAAAATATATTATTTACTGAAGCAAACCAACAGTTCATGTAGCTTTATGCCCTGTCTTTGGTGGTGGTCAACATGAGTTACCTGACACAGAATAGGATGGAAGAGGTACAAAATTCTAACTAAAAATTCTGAATAGCAGGCTCAATAAGAAAATTCTGGCTTAAGCTCAGGATGAATATGCCCTGAAACATAATGTTTTATAATCATTTAAATATTGTATCCCAATAATATTTGTCAGTTCTTTCCAATTTTAGTTCTGGTAGTTTGGTAATACTGAGACCATTTCAACTCACACATTCCTAAACAATATTTCACTCCTGTACTGCATTCTCCTCGTTCACCAGCACACACAAGTTAAACCGACTGAGAAACAGGCTGCTTTCCATCTGCTACCAACAAATGTGATCTAATACTTTAATTATATTAAAACCCTACCTTTGAAGAGCTTTTTAATAAAGTGCTAGAGAATGGTTACCACCAGTTTTTCCAGTTAAACTTATTTTGGCTCACGGTCTGGTCTAATATTCCAAACCACCCTAACTACAGTCTGCATTTGAAGAGCAAGCCATTGGCTTTCTGTTTAACAGCTGTCTGCCTGTTTCGGTCTAGATTCCCAAAGTCAGATGCAAACCCCTCACGTTGCCTCCCTTCTTCTTGACTGCTCTGCTCCGATAAATTTCCCCATGACCACCACCTCCGTTGTGTTTCCTAAACCAGAAATGAAGCATGGATTTGTAACGTAAGTGGTAGGTCTTCACACGGGTTAGCCCAACACAGGCAGTCACACAAATGTTTTATGCATCCTGTTCAACATTACTGTGTGGGAGAACTGATTTCTCCCCACGCTTCCATTCTTCTGGAATTGTGAAAAATCAGTGGCCTTGATTAAGTATTTTGTCAAATAGGTTTTGATGAGATGCGTAGCTGGAAGGATATGTGACTAGTTCTGCATCTGTGTTCTCCAGCAGAAACAGCTCATCAGCTTAGCTCATATATTTCATCAGAAAGAGCAGGATGAAATGTCATGAGGCTGTACTGGATTATATGCAAGGTTTCCTGACCTAATTCACTTTCATTTTTCCTTCCTTTTTCTCCCCACTAGTGCAGTACGCTTCAGTAAACCTAATATCTGATTTTCATAACTATTTTGAAAATTAGAAATACCTCTTCTATGAAGCACTATGAAAAGTCATTGCATCACAAGCCTTACAAAGACATGCTGGAAAAAAATCTTTCATTAAAAGTGCGTTAGGTGCTAAATGAATCTACAAAACCATACTCAGAGACCCATATATTATTACCTGTATGGGGAATAAGATATATAAAGTTTGTGGCTGGCAATCTGTTATTTAAATGGAGCATTAATGTAATAGAAAGTATCTGCTTGTATCAGCAAGACTACCATCATAAACTTTACAGAGTAATCTCTTGCTGTTAACAGTATTTCACAGGAATCACCACAGACAGCACAGAAAACTTATCCACTGTAGCAATATACAGCGATATCCAATAGAATCATAGAGTCATAGAATCATTGAGGTTGGAAAAGACCTCTAAGATCATCGAGTCCAACCATCGACCCAACACCACCATGTCCACTAAACCATGTCCCTAAGTGCCTCATCTACTCGTCTTTTAAATACCTCCAGGGATGGGGACTCCACCACTTCCCTGGGCAGCCTGTTCCAATGTTTCACCACTCTTTCAGTAAAGACATTTTTCCTCACGTCCAGTCTAAACCTCCCCTGGCGCAACTTGAGGCCATTTCCTCTCGTCCTATCGCTTGTTACTTGGGAGAAGAGACCGACCCTCACCTCGCTACAACCTCCTTTCAGGTAGTTGTAGAGAGCGATGAGGTCTCCCCTCAGCCTCCTTTTCTGCAGGCTAAAATAGATAAAATAAATAGATAGTCCTTTCTCTTCAACAAATTTAATGCAGAATTAGAGAGGGCATTATTTAAAAAGGTCAGCACTTGAATTTGATTCTGGATCTCAGATCCCCAAAATATGAGGGTAGAGTACCAATCTGATGCACATTTTCCATTTTATCTACAAAAAATTGAGAACTCACCAACACCGAAATCTGGTACTAAGTATATACGGAAGGAAGAAATGTTCTCAGGCGTGGAGTGTGGTTTCTCCCCCTTATGTTAATGATACGGAACTTAAGTTATACTTAATGGATTAAGATGTGTAAATTCAATTGAAGTTTCCGAGCCAAATCCTTAACTGGTGTAACTCAGATATAGTTCAGGCTTAAATAACACCAAACTAACAATATGAACTACCAGGGGGTAAAAACAATCACAGTAAGAAGGAACAAATTACTTAACGATGTCATTTCACTGACTAAATAAACTATCAGGTTTCAGTAATTTTAGCAATAGCAAGGCTTCGAGTAGCAGTTAGCAAGATGCTTCTGAAAAAAAATATATTTGTTATTCTTTTGGCGTCTGAAATAATTGAAGATTTTTTGTCTCGATGTTTTGTTTCATCTTCTATCACTGCAATACTCAACCAGAAAAATATGTGATGTCTATTGGGCTTCATTTGACTTCAATGAATGGTGGATAAGGGCTTTTCTGACCACCCTGAGGTTGGAATTCCTTTCTATTTTCCTGTCTCCATATTCCAGTAGAAGTCTGCGGACACTTCACCCTTAAAAACCACTGTGATTCATAACACAGACATTCCCCTTTCTTTCCCACCAATAGGACCTAAATGATACGTTCTGAGCATGTTCAACCCAATGAAAGAGAGGAGAGGAACTCTCCATAAAGTCATTAGAATATTTATTTAGGTGCTGGACAATCCAGATCAAAAAGCTTCATCACCTTATAAAACTTGGACCTATCAACCCTACCGGCAGGACAGTATCCCACTGGAAACCACAAGACAAGTGGTTCTCAGTCTTTGCCTGTGAAGCTCTTCTTCTTTGCATAGAAAAATTAAAAATATTTGTCATTAGTTTGAGATAGATTCTTGGAATTCATATGGGGTAAAAGCAAAATGAACTAAAGTCCTTGTGGAAATTAATATTTGTTTCTTAAAAGTAGAGAGAAGCTGGGGAGGGCCATGAGAGACAGGGAGATCCCCAAAGGCGCTGATATCTGGGCCATCCCCTCTGCTAGCCTTTCCCCATCACCTAGCTGGTTTGCCATTTCTGCACGCTGACTTTTATGAATCCATTTTTTAGGTAAATATTAGATCCAAGGATTGGGTGACAGAACTTATAAACTTATCTCCGGGTTGTGAACTTGTCTAGCCCTCCGGGTATGAAAAGTTAGGAATTATGTAGGTTAGTACTGCAGCAACAGAAATCCCCTTGAGAATCTACCCTCAATGTCTCAGTTCTGTGTCACCTGAAGAAGGGCACGGGTCAGGTTATTCTACAGAACAAAACATAATAAAAATAATAATTTTTTTTGCCATGTAAATCACCACCACCTGAGACTAGAAGCAAATTGTAATCTCTAATTGCAGGTTGTCAGAACCAAGTATTTTTCCCAGTTCAGTATAATGGGGAACAGTAGTGACAAACTGATCCCACATCTAAAAACATGACTTACTGTCTCTTTTTTCTGACTTTGAAAAGACTGAAAAGCCTTTGCTTATTAATAGGGCATACTTTTTTAGAAGTACAAAGTACATATTTGTCCAGAGTATTTCTAGATTAGATTTCAGGACAGCCGTAAATCTACATTAGAAAATACCTTGGCAAGCAGCTACGGTTTGATTGTACAAAATGCTTCCAAGTGATACTTAGCAGATTATGCTGCAGATTTTTTAAAGGCTAAAATCAAATCTAATCTAATTAAAAACAATTCAGCTGAACTTTCTGGAGGAAAGGATAGGCAGGTGGTCCACTTATATGACATCTTTACTTTTTTCTAGGATTTTCAGAAATATGGATGTAACGTAGAGACGCTCGTGCTCCAAAGCCACGGAGTGCTTGGAAAAGCCATTTATAGTAAAATTTTAATAAGCACATTGATGACTTAGGAACCTATCTACCCTTTTTGAAAGTGAGGTAGGCACTGACATGCTTAACTGTTCTAAAAATGTAAGTGACTCAACACCATAATTCCCCAATTCTCATGCACATAACCAGTGTGAATTAAGCTTTTTACCTTTTAAGGAACAGAATTATCGCAAATGGCAACTATTTTTCTGCTGATATTCAAGCAAATAAAGAGACTATGTATACTCTACAGACGCTATTTTTACATCTGAATCTGAAACTATTTCATCTTGGAGTTGGTTAAGGGTAATTTTTTTCCGTCTTGCAATTTGAGCAAGATCACTTCCATAGCTGTGGGCAGTTTGTAGTAGACTTCTCAAAGAGCATCAAAACTAAACCAGAAAATACAAATGCTTATTATGAAAATGTTTATATTTAGAGCTGAGGCAAATATTTTAAATAGTTATTTCCACAGGAAGGGATTGCCAGAAAAGGAAGAAGGTGGCAATACATGTGTTTGCACCTCTTGCTAGCTGGGAAAAAGAAAGGCAATTTTAGTTTCTTTCTACAGACCCATTCTAGGTAGTCTGCCAAAATCTTAGCGCAGAAGCCCCACTCTCCTTCTGCCAGGTAAGGGGGCTGCAAGGGAAGCAGTGCACCCAAACCCGTACTTCCCTCCCTTGCCATGCTGTGGGATAAATGGTCCAACTCGCTGCTTCCTCAGCCTCAACATGGAGCTGCCTGTCGGGGACTTGCCTTTCAATTTTGCTTTTTCCTTGCGTCAGAAATATCTTCAGTGCCTTAATTTCTCAAGAGGATTTTCCATCAGCGAAATTTTAAAAATAAAATTCCCCAGACATTTCCTAACATTCAGCAATCTGCTGAGTTTTGGAGCAGATGATTACTTATTTGAGCACGGACTTTCCTTTTTCTTCATTTTTGTACAATGCGTTGCACAATAGAGGCCTAATTATATTAATGGTCCTTTGCCTCTGAAGTCTGTAACTTGAAAGGGTCATTTCAGAGACTTGGACATTTCCATCGGTGCCAAGCCTCTAACAACCTATTATTCTGAAAGAAAAATCCCCTAAAGCACAACAACATTTAAGGATCCAGCAGATCACTAAGGATCTACTTGAGACAATAATATAAATATATCGACTCACAGAAACCAATCCGGTTCTGTGAATTCACATTTTGTTTCCAGGCAGTATCAGATACCTTGTCTAAAAGAACTGCACTCATCTCACCTGTTGACGATAACCTTTTCCCATTTCATATAACACATACATTGTGATAAACTAATACCAGCATTCATACCTGAATTTGGAAGATAGAAACTTAGGACACAATGTTTGCAAACCCAACAGGATCACTCAAAGCACTAAGGTACTCAGGCATAAAAATACACAGTAAGGGATCTTAAACTTGTAAATAAATGTTATTGAAGAATACTCCTGAAAACAAGTGTGGAAAAAAAAATGGTTGTCGATAGTATATTTTAAATCAATGAGCTGCTGTAGTATTGGAATTTAGTGCTCTTTCTAACATTACAGTGCTTGCTGTGCTTGCTTTGTCTGATCAGAGCCTGTAATCTTTGCTGTTGCTATATTTCAAGCTGCTGATGAAACAGCCTGAAGAAGACTGGAAATACCTCTTTGAAATGCACAGCAGGATTTCTCAAAAATGAACCAACAAAACTTTGAGAAAACTCTGCTGCAGAACCAACAGCAAGAGAAAATTACGTGCATTACAAGCGTAAAGATATTTTGACATCTGGGAAATGCTCAGATAGGATTAAAATGAAGGGCAAATAATTGTCTAAAAAAATAATCAAGTATGGACAAGAGTCCATGCACAGATGTAACATTCCCCCAACTAAAAGTAAGTATTTGTCCTTTACTGTTTTTCCCCCCTCATGTGTATCCAGCTTCTACAATGGCAGGACAGCTAACCCTGATTCTTTGCCGTGGTCTGCATTAGGAGATATAGGGGTCACTTTAAACTATTTCAATTGCAGAAAATCACTTGGTGAAAGTACGCAGCAAAATTTTTCTGACTCGGATGAAAGGCTGGAGGTTGGGGGAACAGAAATTGATGATGATCTCAAACTGATGATTTCATGGTAAGGAGACAAATAGGAAGCCTTCTGTAGCATCATGCTACCAGAAAATTAGGACATTCTTTCTCACAAGGTTTTGCTGATAGTTTATCATTGGTGACATTTCTGTGAGTACCCTGTGTGCAAAAGATGGAGCATTGCACTACAAAGCCTGTCATGAAAAGCAATCCCAACCAATGTTGATTTCATTTAAAGGTAACAACACAGCAAAAAATTGAGCAGAAACCCAACACTCTCCTTTGCTATATATGGAACTTTCTTGCCCAGAATAGTGCTCCAGAAATTTTTTTTCCCCTCTTTCTGCTTTTGTTACACCTGTAAAAGAAGATGACTGCCAGCATGCAGCAATCAGTACTACTTTGTAAAACAAGATGATAAAACAAACCTGCTTGCAATAGCAGATAGCTGGAACCAATGCTGTGGGGACTTTCCTCCAGTGCTGCACTCCCACAGATGGTCATAACGCATTTGAAAAGGAAGCCTTAATATGTTTTACTTATTTTTATATTTACTTAAACAGAAGAAGTTTAAAGTTTCAAGCCTTGTGACCCCCATCAAGAAAAACTTCAATAAAACAGGAAAAGAACTTGTACGTCCTGAATGATGTACATCACTAGTAGGTAAATTGCGAGTTAGCACCTCAGAGTAGTATTGTGCAAAGGCAATCCATTGCCAATGCCACCTATAGACAAACTGAATTACAAAGCACCCAGGGCAGTACCTGCAACACCCTTCTCTCGAACAGCCGGTCATTACCCAGGGACATAGCCCGCTTGGCACGCCGATACTTGTGAGCTCTCTGCAGCAGGGACCATCTCCTTCTTCTGTGTATTTCGATCATGCAACGCTGAGCAGAAGGCGGTCTCCCTTCACGACCGAGGCTCTGGGATTCTCTGGTGCAAATATAAACAAACAAGCCCACCAAACAGCACTGCACACAGCTCTGACATTTTTCTTGGCATCTTCTGGAAATAGAACCCGCTGTGTGTGTGATGGTCAGCATTTCTAACCTGACCTTTCTGACCATTTCCCTTCTCAGTCTGAGAAATGTGGCAAGGTTAGAGGGTTTCTATTGGAATTACAATTATTCATCATCCTTGAGCCACCTCAGGCCTTTAAAATGTTTTAAAACAAAAGGGAGCGTTTAGTTTTACCCTGCAAAGCGTGAGCCTTATGTGCACTATCTTAACAATCTTAAAAGTGACCTTCAATCTAACGCTTGCCGAGTGAGGGCTAATGTTAAATACCAGCCGCCCCAAACTTAACTTGCTTAAACGGTGAGGAGCGTTTCACTCCGGCCTGACGCTCGCGTCGCCGGTGGCAGGCGGCGGCCTTGCGCAGAGCGGGCTGCCAGCCCCCCCTGCCGGCTCCGCGCCGCCCCAGCCACCGCCCCAGCCGCCGTCCGAGCCGCCCCAGACGCCGTCCGAGCCGCCCCAGACGCCGCCCCAGCCGCCGTCCGAGCCGCCCCCGCCGCCCCAGCCGCCGCCCCAGCCGTCGGAGCCGCCGTCCGAGCCGCCCCAGCCGCCGCCCCAGCCGCCGTCAGAGCCACCCCAGCCGCCGTCCGAGCCGCCCCAGCCGCCGTCCGAGCCGCCCCAGCCGCCGCCCCAGCCGCCGTCCGAGCCGCCCCCGCCGCCCCAGCCGCCGCCCCAGCCGTCGGAGCCGCCGTCCGAGCCGCCCCAGCCGCCGCCACAGCCGCCGTCAGAGCCACCCCAGCCGCCGTCGGAGCCGCCCCAGCCGCCGCCCGAGCCGCCCAGCCGCGGCGCAGCGGGCTGGGGCCACCCCCACCAGCGGGGCAGCGTGGGGATGACCGGCGGCTCAGTGTGAAAAAAGCCAAACCAAACCAAAAAAACCGGAGTCCCTCTTACGAAGGTTTACCCACCATAAAAACAGTCTTAACTTTATCTATGTCTATTTTGAAATGTGCATGTTTTCACTTTATATATGCACGGTTTCATATGTTTGTGCTGGCTCTGCGGCTTCCAAAGAGTCACTCGCCAAAACAGCGTGCCTGGCACCGCGTGCCTGACAGCAGATGCCCATGCTAACCGTGACAGATAATCTGTGAGGAAGAGCGACCTTCACCCGTACGTGAGAGATCCGGGTTACCACCCAGACTCTGCCCATGCTCACGCAGACGGACGGTGTTTTCTTGCTCGAGTTTGTTGCCAGCGAGGAGAGGATTTTAAGTACCGCCTGCTTTAGCTGCAGGGCTACCCTTGGGGTGCGCGATGGGGACGCCACACGAGCTGGAGGGCCTGGCAGCCGGCCCAGTCCCACTGCCCCAGCCAGGAGCAGGACAGCTGGGGGGGGGGGGGGGGGGGCACCAGGGCAGCCCCAGCAGCGGGGCAGCCCCGGCCCGGGGCATCGGGCACCTCCATGGCGATGGGGATGGGCCGAGGCCGGGTTGGGACATCAGCCAGGCTCATCTCGGTGGGGCCCATGGCCAAGCAGGGCAGGGCTGTGGGGGGGTGGGCAGGGGCAGGCAGGGCTGGTGGTGCCCTCAGGGCCCTGGCAAGTTTGTCTTGTGTCTTCTGGGTCCTCCTGCTTCAACGTTCCTCCCAACTCTCAGGTTTCTCTTCTTTTCTGCATTTATAAAGGGAAAGGAAAGGAAGTGCCCCGATCTCGACATGGCAGGGGAGCCGGGCTCCTGCGCAACACGGAGGGCAGGCCTGCGTCGGGCCGAGTGCAGGGCTGGTTCTTGACTATTAAAGCTGACAGGTAAAGACTATTAGGTCTCCTTGCCTGCCTAGTATGCAAATTAAATAGTTTCCTATACCACCCACAAAGAGCTTAAACAAACCCTGAAGTGGATTAAGCAGCTAAGAAAAGGAAAATTTCCTAAATTTAGCAAGATGGAACGAATAAAATAGTTTTTAAAAATATGAATAAGAATCTCAAAACAGCCGTGCAGGTCCTTAACTGTACCATCTCTAGGCTGCTCTCGTGCCCAACCAAAGCTCAGAAATTAACATCTCATAATCAGAAAATTTTGGCACTTTATCTCATGTCACAAATTTGTATTGAAAACACATATTTTAGCAGTCATGCTTAAAGCTGCCATTTTGTTTCCACTGCAGATACAAATTTTTTAAAAAATATGAAAAAATAAAAGCGTGATTATATGGAGTAAGTATGCAATTGGGACTTGGGAAAGAGTCCCTTAATTAGTTTCCTTAGGGTGGTATCAAGTACCTAAGAAATAACACAGTAAAATAGAAATTTAAGTCACTGGAAGGTTTGAGTTCTGGCAGGACTGCTTTCACTTATTATAAAAAGAACGGAACAAATTTCCCAAAATGTTTAATGTCAGAACTTGCAGTTCTCCTTTCACAACAGCAGGAGAAAAAAAATTGTCTAATGCCCAAAAATGACATCTGTGAAAAAAATCTGTGCTAAAAAGGATGGAAAAAGAACATCTAGTACAATTTATTCACAGAAATGCCCTTAGCAGACTAAATTTTCACCATAAAACCCCTTTTCTACCCAGTTTGTATAATAAAGAAAATTATGTTATTGATACTAGTGTTAAGCCAGCTTTGTGTGGTATAGTAAATCAGACTCATGCTATGCTTAGCAGATGGACGCATTTCTGCTACGTGCTAGGGACCCTATCAGTTAGCCATCCGAGAAAGTCTTACCAGCGCATTCATCCCTGTCATCTAACTTTTATTTAAGGGCATCACTACAATCGGTAGCTGAGATTTAAAAGGTTGAGAAAGCAACCAGATCATCAGAACACTCTTTTGTTACACGGCCCATCTCAGATAGCCCTTGCCACAGATTGGAAACTGGTGCCGCAGGCAGAGAGCAACAGAGTGAATTCAAGTGGCAGCCATCTTCCCAGAACAGCATTTGAAATTTCACTTGAGGAGGCGCATAGTAGAGTCAACCAAATTAACATTTTCACCGTTATTGACACTACAAGATTTATTACTCCCTGTTCAATTTAAAAAGATTCCCTGGGGAAATTTTTAAGGGGTCCTTGCTTTATTAGTTGTTATTGAGTTGGACCATTTGACAGCATGTGGGGAATGTCTGAATAACAAAATCCTTGCTAGAAAGAGATCAGGAGACCCCTGGTGACTGATATGGATGACATTGATTTGATTTTAGCATGATGCATTTAGTTTCCATTGTTAAAAGAATATAGCAGATTAATTTATAGAATGAATAGTAACTATATGAACAGTATACACAAAGGAGTCTGACTAGGGCTGTGATAGAACCTGGAGCCCTACGGTGCGTGCAGCTCTCGCTCCCCCAGTAAGCAATAAATTTCAGCAAGATTACTATGTAGAGCTGGATTACTGTGAGGAGGAAGCAGTAGGGCTGAACCCTAAAACTTGTACGCTTGATATTCACAGAATCACTCCATTAATGTATTACAGTGGCTATGAGGTGGGGAGAGAAGGAAAGATGGGAGAGGAAGATTTCTATCATCTTAAAGCTCATGAATAACTTTCTTCCAGCATAAATAAAACATTCTCATATAAGCAGGATGTCGAAACAATAGAAGCACTCTGGCAAACACAAACAGGGTGAATTAGAGTCACGCAGTCATGCAGTTCAAGAGGTATTCTTGGTATTAAAATACGAAACACAAGGCTAGCTAACAAGTAACAAAACACAAGGTTAAGCACTGATAAGACTGGAACTATTTTTTCTGAGGGTTTATGAGAAAAAGAGAGAGAGTCTAGGAAAGTGGAGACAGGAAAGACTGTAAGTTTAATTAATTCACCCAGACGCTAGAGCATTTATAGAACTATGCACAAAGACACCACCTTCCTCTAATATGCTGATAAGAAGAACTTTTAGAAAAGCAAGAGTGCATCAAGTTTACATGATTACCTCACCAGCATTGTTTGCTAATTGCCATAACCCCTAAGTCCCTCATTTTAGATTTGGTCAGTAGTCAAAAGTGGTATTGCTGCTGTCAAAATGGCTTTCACTTTCCAAAGAAAGGGTTGGTGAATAGTCCTGTTACACCAAGAAACAGTAGGTAGTGGAGGGATATAATGTACTCAGAGATGGTTGAAATCAACTTACCTGAAGCATAAACTAAAAGCTGAAGATTTTTTAAAAGGACTTAAAATGCGTCCTTAAAAAAATGGCTCAAAAAGTCTGAGGTGTTTCAATTTCAGATGAAGTCTCTGCTGGATGGGCAGCAGCTATACATATTCTAGACTGAGAACTGCACTAAGATACCTTTCTACCATAGTTCCAAAAATTCCCTAGCCTCGTGTATTTATTTTCCACCACCTAGTCCCCTGGCAAATGTATAGTTGTGGCGACCTGGTCGATCATCCCTACAATTCCAACCTGCAACAACTGAGAGCCTGAAAAATTACCATGTGAAGGAAGCAAAGGGTTTTTATTCAGTCTGTGAGCATTTGGGGGCATATCAGATCTGAATTGTCTAATCCTAGAGTTCATCCGAGGCTTAATATGAATCGATCATTAACCCCACATCTGTGCTACATGCTGGGCTTTGGCAAAAAAGTGTGCCAGGCAGATAT
The DNA here is from genome assembly GCF_965638725.1 of Aptenodytes patagonicus. Lineage (NCBI taxonomy): Eukaryota > Metazoa > Chordata > Aves > Sphenisciformes > Spheniscidae > Aptenodytes > Aptenodytes patagonicus. The sequence goes on from NC_134955.1 coordinate 5,554,340, forward strand.
TCAGATTATACAAACCAAAGGAAGCCTGGAATCTGTTTCTCCAAGCACACCAATGCTTCACTCAGCAGCAATAGCATCTGTCCCACTGTTTTTCTACCCATCTATACTTTGCTGTGTACAGCCACTGTAATTATACTTAACCCTCTCTGTGTTACATATGCTAATGTAATTTTCTGTACTGTGTTTGAGTCATCCGTAATTCACTCCTGCCTTTCTAACAGAAAGCTTTATGCCTGTGGGGCTGGAACACACAGTTGGTTTTCCAATATGCCAGATGAATGCCCAAAGCGGTGGCTTACAGTCAATTTCCTTACCCTTGACTCTGTCGTCAACAAGTCTATAGAACAAAACAGTTTTAATAGCAAGAGATTCCATGGGGTAGGAGATATTCACAAGCAATAGCTCTAACTCACCATTTCTGGTGATCTGGCATTTCTCCATTGCCAGGTTAATATCCTTGTCATTGACCTGCACAATTACCTTGTGCGAATTTTCTCTTGTTTTGGCCAGAACAAGAGAAATCCTTTTTATAGAACAAAAAGAGTCTCAAGAATAGTAAACTTCTTAGTAAAAGCATCAGCTTCAAATGATTAACATTAGCTCTTGAAAATCAACGTTGGACTCCCAGTTTGAATGATATCTCTGTTGTTCCAGGTCTGAGACCAAAAAAGTCAGTGACTATGAATCTCTAAATGGTGGCTAAAATAGACAGAAAAATTATTGCCGGGTGTTTGCCAGATGAGAGCTTTGCACATCTTCCTAACTAGTCTGCTCACAGGAGGAGCAATTCAAGGGAGCTCCGTGAGGTGCTGCAGCGCAATTCCATTCCTTCCGCGCTGCTGTACGCTGTGAAAGCCAGAGACGAGGCACGGATACTTCTTGAAAAGCGTTTAACAATGGAGGAAAGGAATAACACACTTCTTCACATTAAACCAAATCAAAATACCATGTTCAAGAACACAGCCACAGATGACTAAACCTAGCAAATTGGATGATCATATTATGGTGAGCTACAGCCATGGGTATCATCTGGCAAAGAAGTATCCTGCAACCAAGGAGCAGCACGTAAGATCAGCCTCGCTGAAAGAATGATTGATTGCGAGCAAATAGGAAAGAAATTACATAGGATAGCTTTGTCTGGGGACAGTATTCTTCTTTGTGCTCTTTAAACCCAAGACAAAGCCTCTGGGAATGGAAGATGCTAATTTAAAAGAAATGAAAATGATTTCTAACTTGTCATATCAAACCCTTACATAAAAGCATTTCCATTCGCGGTGTAATGCCTCTTCTCAATTATATTTGTTTTCTGGTTGATTCTCTTAATCTAAGATAGAGAGACATTGCTATCTAAAAATGAATGCTTCTGACAAGCTTTTTCTCTTTTTCACTTGCATTATAACAGTAACAAAAAATCTCGAGCCATTAACTTTAGTGCAAATTCTGTCTGAAAATGGACAAACTAAACATTTCAGGATTAGGTCCATAGAATTACACCATCATTAGATTCAAATAGATAAATATTTATTCACCATGAATGATATCGTAACACTTCCAAAGGGACCGTGCTGGGAACAAAGGATGACAGTATCAGCAACAGCCCACAGTAGTCAGATGCTGAAACATTTTATATATTCAAATGTTAAATGTCAAATACTTGCAGACAAAGAGACAGGGATGCATTCAAAAGTGACATAAAATACTTGCTGCTCCCCAAGGGTAACTGCAGGACACCGGGAGACTACTGGGACAGCACCTATCCCCTGAACCAGCAATCTCTGTTTCAGACAGCAGGCAATCTAGTTTTTCTAGGAAGGAAAAGGGAGAATGTGTGGCTGTGCAGGAAAAGCAGGCGGCCAGTCATGGAAGCAGCAAAAACCCTGTACTGTTGCCATACCCTCATTTCCTTCGTAAGGGAAAAGCACTGAAACTCTGAGAAGAGGAAGAGTTCTTCTAAGCTGGCTGGGAAGAGAATGATAAATGAACCTGAGGGTAGGGGGGAAGGCTGATTAGGGGAGGAACGGAAGAAAGAGGGATGGAAAGGGAAGGAATCTGGAGGTGGGTAAGAAAAGCTAGGGAGCACCAGAGGGACAAGAAGAGAAATCCTTGGTAAAAAAAGTTGGGGAATCACTGACATAAAAGATTGTACAAGATATGGCAGTAAACCTACATGAATTATTATTCAGATTACACATAATTTTCACTCTATGTAGAAGTGTGACAGGAAAAGAACAAAGAACAAAGTAAGAGCTGCAAAGTGTGAAATAAAGTAGAGAGGGGAGGACTTGTTTTTCTCAGGTTATGTTTTTTACATACAGAGAGGAAAATGTTTTCACCCTGAAATATTAAGAAAAACAATTAAAAAACTACAAAGTCTCCATTAAAAAGGAGTACCTTCTGGATCTATTCACAGTATTACACTTGTCCAGGTAGGATTGGGAGAGCTTAATGGAGACTGAATAGACTCTTCTATTAGGAAGTACTTCTACTATTCATAACCTTTTCTATTATACGGTATTTCTACCTCGCTCTTTGATTTTGTAGGAAGAGACATACACAGGCAAGTAAGAGTATATACTATACTTCTTACCCAATTACAGCAGCCTGAGAAAATTGTTGGGAACATTGTGAAATACCATTTCATGTATTTTTGCTTTGGAAAGCAAGCTTTATGTGTGGGGAATTGCAAACTGTATGTTAGGTTAGGTCTTCTGATTTTGCACATGGACATTTTGTTAATAGATGACAAAGCACTTCTCTTCAAATATCACAGAATTATTAAAGGCCTGTATATGACTTAAACTTGGATTCCTACTTTTCAGAAATTAACTGTCTAGAGCTGTTTGCACATGTATCTTGCTCTGTGGTTTGTCTTACCTGTTACTTTTTCTTCTTCCAACTACTCTTTCAACATCTAAATCTGCATTTTAGGTGTATTTGCCTAATGATCCCTAGCTATTGAGTATACCTGTCACATATAAGAATCATCACCCTGCCAACTCTGGTATCTAAGTCTCACTCAGGCTCTGTACTGGGAGATACCTATATATGCCACTTGCCATCAGAAAAAGGTATTATTTCTAGTCCCGTCCACAACACAGCAGGCCCACTGGAAGGTGGTCTGGAAGTGAAGCTCCTAAAGGACAAGGCTGACTAAACCACATCAAAGCAGTGCCTTTTGAATTTGCAAGAGTGAAAAATTAGAAAAGAATTAGCAGGAGAATAGGTTAGGTTTTTATACCTGGGAGCCATTAAATTGTACGTGAGGTAGTTCAGGTTTTAGGATAACCTAGATAGGTATGAGGTGGGAGAGATCAAGGTACAGACTTTAGTAGGAGAGAAAAACTAAGCTAAGGTCAGGTTACTCTGGCAGGAGTTAAATACAACGCTATTATGGACCGTAACGCTAAGGCAATTGTGAATCCCCTACCTCCTCGTGATTCCTGCTGGTTACTTTGCATTTTGAAACAGCAGAACGGGGCTCCAGCCAAGTCGTTAGTTTGGATTGGGCTCAGATATGTCTACGCCCCACTGAACCGACTGATTTCACTGGCAAATTGACAGGAGCTTGAAACCTATCACTGGAAATTATTTGTTGCACAAAGCCAAGCTCACTTGGCCAAGTTCACAACAGGTGTAATAATACTAAGGAAAGGCTCTGGCACATTTTTCATACAACTCACCCAGGACCCTATTTCCTGACATACCCCTTATCTGCTAGTGTTGTAAATAGTTGTAAGATAAACTGCTGGATTAGTCAAGCATGTGTCAAACATACAAGGCCAAAGCAAACGAGCACATCACATACAAGGCCAAAATTAACAAGCACATCGTGAGATAGATAAGTACTAGCAGAGACCAGACAAAGACAACCAAAACTGTGGCAAACGGCCGTGATGAGCCAGTTTGTGACCATATAAGGAGAAGGGCCCAAAGGTTCAAGAAAAGTTCGCCTCCTGCAGAGATCACGAGAGACCACCAGAGACCACCTAAGACACCTGTAGATGCTCCTAAGGACTCAAAACGCATGCGTGAAAGACTATGCAGATATTATAATTAGTTCTTAGAAATATAATGAATATGTATGATTATTCCAAGAAATTACTATGAATATGTATATCGAAGAGCCATATAAGGGACGGTGTGCATGCTAGGAGGAGAGATCCCCCATGCACCCGGCCAAATAAAGTAATGCCTGCTCTTTAATACACCCAGTGTTAAGGAGTTTTATTCCCGGTGTTCGGTGACACTAGCTAAGCAACTTCGGAGATGTATAGTGTAAAAACATGGAGCAATGTTCCTGTTGTTAATAATTTTGTCATTGAAATGTGAGTTGATAGATTATCACTGGACTGTTTCAATCAAAAATAATGATGAGTAGTAACAAGGGGAGCTGTTCTGGAAGAGCAGTTGATGACAATGCTTATTCCATCACCGTCTAGGCCTGTTTTTTATCTGAATTAAAATCAGCGGTGAAAGGGTCAGTGCTAGGAATCCACACAGGGAAAGTTTCAAATCTAGCTTCTCATACAGCATGCAGTCATGGTGATTGCACTCGATGCACCACATAATCACGGTGGGGAACATAGCTGTGTTTCAGAGCTTCTTGTAAGAGAAAAGCAATAGAAAGAATCACATCATTCCATGTCCCAGCTCTAAAAACGAATGACGCCAACAAGAAAAAATTAGCGAAAGCTTACGGGAGACATGTGAAACGGGTTTCTCAAAACGTAAAAGAAGGGCTCATGAAGCAGTGCGGGACGCTGACTATATTTCAGGAAAGGATTGTATAAAACTTGCTGGTCTTTGGAGGAGGAAGCTCTCTTGTATAATTTAGTAAGATGTACCTTAGTAAAAGAATACTAATAATCAATTCTCCACTGCCTGATAACACCGCTAAAAAAGATTAGTGTTACGAAAGGTTGATTAAAGCAAGTGCTGCAACTGCTGTTGACCCTGACAACATATGCAGTTGTGCTGAATTAGAGAATATGAGCCCCGATCTTGATCTTGAAAATGAATTCAGAACAAAAATTATCAGATGTCTGGTTAAAAAGCATTATAACAGAAGAATAAGAGGTTTTAAACATGAGTTCTGAGGCACGCAGATAGAAAAACAATGATGGACTCTTAGACCGTTAGCGTTTCTTAATGGCTGTGGTCTGGAGATACTAAATGATAAGCAGTCAGAAATATTATTTAAAAATAGCGTGGATACTCGTAAGTGCAAGGTAAAGAGAAATGCTCTGCCTGTTTCAGCTTTCCTTTGAGCATGACAGGAAATGAGTGGGGAAGATACCAATTTTACAAACAGAAATGGAGGGATGAAGCTTAATAACTTCATTACTTTGTGAACGTACAAAGGAAGTGAAGAAAAAAGCCGCAGCAGGCCAAGGCGAAGTTAGCTGAAACAGATGGTGCCTCATTGGCTAATGATTGATAAGAGCAGCGATTACCGACAGTTTTAAAAAATGTCATTCTATTTTAATTCTCAATGTGTCAGACCCAGCAAAATGAAATCACATCGGAAGCCACAGACCTATTACTGAAAGGCCAATTTTTATGAAACTTTTCCTTAATACTTTTAACAGATTAACTAAAGCCTACTCCATTAACTTGAGTCAGACAAGTTTTAGGAGCATCGGGCAAAAATGGACTAAGAACTGTTGTACTTACAGATACTGCGCAAGGCTTTGCTTCTATTTCCAAAGATCGCTTGGAAATCAAAGAGTAAATGACCTTGATATAGTAGTAATATCATTCAAGACTTCTATCAAAACATGCAGATGTGCTTTGAACTGAAAAATGAAGTAGCATCACTTGTCTTAATTAATGTAGGAAAGCCAGTGTTACCCCTCCTATGCAAAGTCACATTCACTCCTCCAATGCACCCATTAGAACTGATGGGGCAGCGTATGAGGTGATTCAGAGTCAGACCACTACACTTGCAAACCCTGATGCTGCAGCTTCTTCGATAACCCATGGAAGGGCATGAAGGAAGATACTATGATCACTGTGTCCTTGTGCAATTGACTGGTTTTAAAAGCCAGGCCAAAAAGTGCTGTGTGTTTTATACTAGGTCATTTCTTGATTCATGCACAATTTAAGATTGTGAAGCACGGACTATGCCTCTGAAAAGCTGAGTATGATTGTGCTGGAAAACTGTGAGAAAATTGAGGGCCAAGTTTGATCCAAGAAAAGAAAAGGTTATTCTAGACTTAAAGGTCTGGCTTGAAAAAACCCAAAAACAGGAGTGCTTGAAAAATAGACCTACTGATATATTTGCAGTACCAGAGTTTATGTACAAGATCACACAAATATCACTTTCTCTCCTTTACAATACAGAGGGCTATCAACGAATGTCTGTGTCTTCATCTTTTATGTTTGATGATAAGCATAAGCCCAGTAATTTCAAGCATTTGACAGGTACGCTAATACCAGCTATCTCAGCAGACTGACTTACCTGAAGATTTAACTTAAAGGGAATCATCCAAAACTATGTATTGTATGCTCATTAATAGGAGAAGTAATGAATTCAACAATCAGGAAAAATATTCACAATTAATACAGTAAGACTTGAGGATTTCAGAAATGACCCAATTAGTAATTACTGGATAAATAACTACCATGGTATCTTCTTGCCTCTTTTCACATTTGAACTGAAGTGTGAAACAGTAGAACTTTTAAAACAAGGGAAACAAGAGATGACAAATGAGACTCTTCCTCATATATTATGCACTTGAATGGATATCCAAGAGGGCACAGTTAGAAGGCACAACTAGTTTGTCTTCTGAGAAATAATACAATTTACAATTCATAAGAACAACTGTATTATAGACAATAACAACGACCCCAAGAAAAGAGATTTGACTTTTATTAGAGATGGCATAGCTCCTCTTACGAATTCAGCGGTTTGACAGGAAAGAAGAATTAACATTCTGAGAGGTAGCCACCAAAAAAGTGTTCAAATGGCAGATGTGCTCTACAGAAATTACAGAATTATGTGCTGGCCTATTTGTGTTACACTTTGGCTTTCCTACCTGAAGCCAGAGGTAAACAGCAAAAAAAGAAATTATATTGTTGGCACTGGTAGGCCTCTTTGAAACCAGATGAAACAAAGTAGTACCTTGCATTTTGAGGGCTTTTATCTATTCCCCTGAAATTTTAAATATACTTCCCAGCCAATGAACGTTTTAATTTGATACTACGTTTTTCTTATTTATTGCTTCTATTCTTTTTCACTCTGTTCCTCACAGCCTCTGCTTTTTCCTGTTTGGAATGTGTACATAAATTATTAGATTATATTGATTTCATCCTACTATTCATACTTCTAATCTTACTTTTAAAGTCCTCATTTTTAGATACATCTTTTCTGCTTAAATTTGTCGCTTTACTTTTTGCCCGCTCCTTCCGATTCTGTTTGATGTGGCTGAGGGTGCCCGTGCTGCTCCTGGATGCTTATCGTGTTCACAGCGCTCACCCAACTAATCTGTATGCCCAGCCTGAGCTGCGGCTGGGATGGACAGGCCAGCTGGGGCAGCCCTGACAACTTTGCACAAAGGGTTCCCCTGGGTGGGGAGATAAGCACTACATTATTCAGACAGGATCTGGGGTAGGGATCAACTAGGGCTAGAGACTGGGGAAAGGCTGGGAACCAGACGGTCACTGTATCTCACACAGTTGCGTGGAAAAGCTGTGAAAATGAGAAGGAAACTGAAGAGCTGCAACAACCAAGAGCTACCAGCTCACAGTTTTATTAGAATTAAAAACAAGACTGTATCAAGTAGTACTGGGTCAAGGCTGATGTCATCCACTATTTAATTTACCTCTTATGAGAAAGGATCCCTTCCAGCATATATTAGTGTTACTACCTCCATCGGGGTCCAGGCCAGCACAGACATCCACATCTCCAGACAACAGCACCTTGAAGCACGCAGCTGGGTTGTGAGATGGTATCAGCCAGTGCACAGCCCCAAGAATCTGGGAAAACCTGTGCGTGCTTGGCTAGGGTTGGTTATTGCAGAAACACCTTCGTCACCTTCCTTTCTGCCTATGACCAGCACACAGCCTTCCCTACGGCAGACAGCCCTACACGCCCCCCCCATCTTGCTTGCAGCAGATAAATGCTAGTCTCTAACTTTTTCTCCTTCTGTCCGATCTTTTCAGTCTCCACAGAAAGCTGCATATTGTTTTCTTTCCTGGCCCATCTATCTTCACTTATTTCTGCCTAGAAGTGCTACCTGCAGCCCTTCACCTAGACCACTCTGTAAGCTGTGAGGCCTTTGCAGCTGCTTCTCTCCACTTTTGCAGGGAAGGAGGAGAATGGGCATGCTGGCAAAGAAGGGGAAAATAGGAAGCTGCACGAGCTTGTGAAGGATGGAAACCTTCAGCCAAGACATTGGAGCTAGCCTGTAGAGCCTTCCCAAGGAGAAGGGCTGAAAAGAGATGATGTAGCTTGATCGTTTGATGTCAGAGAAGCCAACAAGGAAGATGCTTCCTTTGTTTAAGTTGTTTATAGGGGTGCTGGGTATGTGCACTGCAATGAATGGAAGCTTTGAAAACTCAGTGTAGGTCTACCGAATATGTAGAATTTAATAATAATTGATAACAGCAAATGTGAAACATTTTCTTAAAGCTCATATTATAACTACTATTATTCTTCATGGAGAATGTTATAAACAGCAGAGAAGAACACGGTCTAGTCAAAACTGCCCATAGGATTAGACAATCACTTGTACTTTTATTTCTATTATTCTCACCAGCCTGCTAGCTAAATAAGTTGTGCTTGAGTATCTTGCACAAAATAACTTGTGCTTGAATACCTTGAAGGGCTTATATTTTTTCTAGAATTTTTGACAAAGCTGCTAATCTCTTGATATAGTTTTTATACACTTTGTAATAAAATATGTAATCAAGGACAGTTAAAAATGTGCATGTATGAGAGATGCACAAGTAATTTAAAGGTGTATACAAAGATTTGTGGTTATCACAAATGTATTTGATGACACAATATTATTTGTGTGTATCTCACACGTAACTGCATTTTTTTGTTCTTTTGTACTTTTATGGTACCTTTATCATTCAGTTCTGCTTTACTGTCTAAGGTGATTAATGCACACTGAACTGAACCGAATTTTTTAATATTTTTGCTAGGGCTACTGAGCTCCCTGCATCATTTCAGTGCTCTGGCTTTCACACATCAGTCTCATTTACTCACTCCACAATCCTCTGTGTTTAAGAAATTAATATAATTCGATTTTATTTATCCATTTTTCTCTCTGGGATAATCAACACATATAAGTAAAAAAACCAAAATGAAGCACGAGGTGTCAGCATAGCTAGTGTTACAGGAAAAAACACTATTACCACCAGAGGGCACTAAGCCCCGAGAAACTAAATTGTCTAGAAAAGGAGCAGCGAGAAAATGGATGATTTGACTAGAAGCACACAGGAATTTACTAAGATGATGCAACTTCTTCTCTTAACATTGTCATTTAAGTGCCAGAACTGATGAAGTGGCTTTATCCCAACCCTACCGCATTCAATAATCTTTTATGTGAGCGTACCTATCAGTGCACAACCCATCAGAATTAAATACTGATCTTCACTCATGCTGTTTAGGAGCAGTTTAGCAAAATCGATGGAACTATATCCACGGAGGCACGATGAAAGTGAAGAATCATGCCTCAGACATTGTTAGTGAATAGATTTTGTACATATTCAAGTATCCTTAGGAATGTCTCTACCAGCAGGAAAGCGATGAATTCTTGCTACTCCCCAAAACACACCAAAGTAATTTTTTCTCATCGTCTTTTTTTGTGGTTTCTTTGGACTGTTTTTTTAAGAAGGCTTTGACGGCAGCTGTAAAGCCGGCAATCCAGTTATAGGAGTGTAACTGCAAGATTACAGAACTAAAATGTCTGCTTGTGCTTGAACAGGGATACAGGCTTCTGTTAAGATTACCTCGATCTCTAGCAGCTCTCTCAAACCCTCTGCTGCTCACGCAGAGCCCACAGAGCCAGTGTCCCTGCCGGGACGTGGCTGGGCTTAGCTGGGACCGCACCCATGCCGTTTCCTCGCCCTGGGGTGAGTGCAAACCGGGTAGCTGATTTTAGTTCTACTGTTGCAGATGTGTGGTAACTCCGGCCAAGAAAACGGTCGATTATAGCCTGTAAAGTCATCTGTTTGTTTAGACGTTATAGGTATTATTCTTACCTGCACTGCTTACTGCAGACAGCTGACTAACTGAAAAGTGACGGAGTAGAACAAAAATGCAGTGAGTAATAGTGAACTTTTGCATACTATGTAAAACTTTCCACTTCCTTTGAGAAGTGTTTGCATTCTGCTGCCTCACACGGCAACTCTTCATGGCACTCTCTTTTCATTTCCTGACGGCTTTAGGGCTGTGCGGCAGCACGCACAAAGAATCAGCTGTCTCGATATACAAATTCAAGCGCCCATCCCATCAGCAAGCGTTGCTGTATTTCTTAGTGCCTCACCCTGGAGTGGTATCCAAGCAGCTGGGTTTAGCCTTAGGAACTGTGTATAGCTGGAGGGGATGAGTCGGATGTCAATCAGCCTCTGAGTAAAATGCAGGAGTTTAGGGAGCCAGTATTGAATCTCCAGACAGGCTGACTCTCTGGTCAGTGGCAATTAGATTCCTTTCTTTACAGTGGCAACCTTCACAGGAGAGCACGCAGCACTTCCCCATCATCCCCGTCTCCTGCCTAGCTGCTCGCTCCCTCCCCACACCTACCCCAGCCTGCAGGCTGGTGGGGCAGCCCTACATCCCCAGAGGCTGAACCCCCTCCAGCCACAGTAATTGGCCTGTGATCTCCCACGCTCCAGGCATGTGTTGAAACTTTAACTGATGTTATTGCCTGGGATACAGAAACTGCGCTTCCTTTCTGGTGCGTTTAAAAAGAAAAAAGCCTGTGGAAGTTCCAAGGTTACGTGATAACTGAATGGCAGTTTTGGGTATCATAATGCTGGATTTGGGCACCTAACTTCCATCTGAGTCCCACTTTACCTTTCTAAGCGTGTTTGGTATCTGGCGCTACTGGTCTCTAAAGGATTAATTTCTTTCCAAATGACACTATTACTTATATGCTAAAGGCCTAATTCAAAGACAGGGAAAGAAATTGGTTAGCTCTTCAACTAGAAAGCCTCAACAGCCTTTAATCGGTTGACAAAACTCATGAAGATGTGGGAGGCAGCAACATTTGTTTCTGGGATGCAGCCTGCACGTGCTAAAATCTCACAGCAAAGTGGCCATCCGTGCGGTTGTTCAGCCATCGGAGGAGAAAAAGCGGGTTGAAGAGGCTGGGAGGGAGATACACCGCTTCCCTTTTGTTTCCCTATCGGTTTCAAATTCATGTTTTGTTACTGTATCTATTTCTAACTCGTGCTCACAGTCTGATTTGAAAACTTACTGAAACTCTGCATATATATATGAAAAACTTTTTTAACAAAAGGAGTGTACGCAATACACGTATCTTCAATACCAGAAAGCTGCTGCACCTTCTGAGACTGTGACATGGATATATGACGTGCACAGCACAGGGAATCCTGAAAGCTATCTGAACAACTTACAGGTAGGTCCCCAAGTGGCAAATGCAAAAGCTGTATATATTAGATTCCTTCCCAGAGGATAGGTAATAGAGAATGAAATTTTTCAAAGCATCTAACTGATAGACACAAAAGCTCCATTTTCCACATGATTTAGGACTCAGGGTTGACGTGCGGAATCAAACTTCACAACTGAAAAGAGTTATAAAGCAGGTATGTTTATTACGGCGCCGGGTGCAAGGGGGATAGCTCTTCCTAGCTTGCACACCGTATGTTGCATCAACTGTCCCTTACATGGTTCTGCGGTGTACATCTTCATTACCATAGGCTGGGTTAGTACAACTAGTTCTAAGAAAAGGCAGGGATATTTTAATTATTTCCAGGAACCTATTATCATAGGCTCCCTCCTCCTGGCGCACGCGTACTGTCGTCTGGTGGTCGTCTGTTGGGGTCTTTGGGAGGAAGATTCACAGTCTTCTTCACCGTGTACCTGCACCTTTGGCCCAGAATGCTGAGTTGGCTGAGCTTCAGACCGCAAGGCTGGTTTCAACCAGATGGTCGCTGAGTGTATACATTTAAGTTTCTGTTATCTACCCAACTTGTGTAACTTCTGCTAACAATAGGGTTACAGTGTCTTTGCCAAACATTCTATTATGCTTGCAACAGCATCTATGCTATCGGAGTTACTAGCTACAATCGTTTATGCTAACAATTACCCATTCGTTCCCTAATTCAAGTCCCCCCTTTTTCTTTCCCATTTGCAAATTCTTTTGCTATATAGCACCATCCCCTTTGAGGGTTTTAGTAAAATATTTTCTGCTTTCAATATTCTGCCTCAGTTTATGTTTCTTCCATTCTTCATAAGTGTTCCCGGTTCATTTATACATCCACATAAAACATTGCAATATACAACAAATTAATATTCCTAAAATAATGAGCATGATTACTGCCATAAAGAGCTACTTGAGTCACGTAAAATTGGGTAACCAAGAAGTAAGCTTTTCCTAGAGTTCAGAGAAACCCCAGGAAGTATCATCTTGCGATACTTGATGTAATAACTGTGCCTGCTGCCAAATTTGTTTTATGTCTGTTTCAATTCTTTTGCTTTGATCGATATAGGAACAGCAACTGCCATTGATCACAGCACACATACCTCCCTGACTGGCAAATAGAACATCTAAGGCCATCCTATTTTGAGCAGAGAATTGTCGTAAGCTCTCTATTTCCCGTTGTTGGGACAGTAGAGCGTCTCCTGTTGCATTTAAGGCCAATTCCATTGTTGCTGACACGTTTAGGATAGCCTTTTCAAGTTCACTTACTCCTAACCACAGGAAAATCCATCGAACAAAACTGTGAAAACCAGTAGGCCTCTCTATCATCGGGTTATTTTGTTTTATTCGTATCCAGGGACTCCTCAAAACTCCTGTAGGTATCTCGGTTTGGTTGATGATTTTATATTGTGACATGAGATACCCAAGAGTACAGGTTCTTTGCCAAGATCTAGGTAATATCTTTCGTGCGCGTCCATCTCCACATAACCACCAGATCCCTTGAGGGGTTGAACATATAGGCACTGGGCTTGTCCGAGAATTCCCACTTTGGACAGTTTTGTTATGATAGATTCCCTTCAGAGTCACAACCAGGTCTGCGTCTAAGGAGTGTAGGGTGTTAACTGATTTTTCATCTTGTAAATCAATGGTGGTACAATTTATAGTATTTAAATTAAAGTCTCCAAATTGAGGAGCGCTTGCACACTCTTTAGTGCTCTTGTTTCTGCATCCTTCAAAAAATATTCCCCCATCCAAAACTTGGAGTTCAAACTTAGGCCCCCTTTCCCTAACTGCCACATTAGTTCGACATTCCAATTTGGAAAAGTTTCCCAATTTTCACATATTTACCCCGGTGGCTTCGTTAATTATAGTCCAATTTATGGACGTGACTCCAAACAGGGGTATCTCCATTTGGCCTCTGGGAAGAGCTACACATACCCAGCAGTCAGACAGGTTCAAACCATCTACTATTGATTTAGTCATTCGTATATACGAATTCTGGTCCCATGCATCCATAATCTTTGACCACAGTGTTATTATACGAACGATTAAAGTCCATCTTTTCGTTGAATGCGTAATTTCAGAGGTCCAGCTGATGTTGATTTCCATTGTAGTCGAGGGGCTTTCTTGATAGTGTATCCACGATGTTTGCTCCTTAATTTTGACTGCTGTGTAGGATGTCAATAGCACTTGGAATGGGCCTTCCCATTTCGGTTCCAGAGGTAAATCTGAAAGAGATCTAATATACACATAATCACCTGGCATTACATCATGAACTGGCTCGTCAAGGCCTCTAGCTCGGGTCCCTAGGACCTGTTTTGTTATTTCTTGGAGTTGCTTCTGCAAGCTTATTACGTAGTCAGTTAGTACTTCATTTCCTACTTGTGCAGCGGTTCCTGCTTGTATCATATAAGGCCTACCATATAATGTTTTAAAGGGACTTAGACCCTCTTTTGCTCTAGGCTTTAGTCTGACTCTCAGAAGGGCCAGAGGCAATGATTGAGGCCAGGAAAGTCCCGCTTCCTGTCCCAATTTTACAATCTGTAGTTTGATTTGATGGTTCATCTTTTCTACCTGGCCGCTGGCCTGTGGTCTATAAGGGGTATGCAATTGCCAATCTATTCCCAAAATCCTGCTAGTCTGTTGAACAATCTTTGCAGTAAAATGTGGTCCCCAGTCTGAGGATATTGCTGATGGGACTCCGAACCTTGGTATTATTTCTCGTAACAAGGCTCTGGTTACTTCTCTAGCTTTATTGGTTCGGCAAGGGAATGCTTCTGGCCAGCCCGAAAAGGTATCTGTTAGGACTAACAAGTATCGGAACCCCCCTTTTCTTGGGAGTTCTGAGAAATTAATTTGCCATTGTTGTCCTGGATAATTTCCCTTCCCTATTTGTCCTAGCGGAGCTTTAGGACCTGTTCGAGGGTTATTCTGCAGATAAATTTCACATTGCTGGGTTACAAATTCCGAGCAACAATACTCCGAGTCAAATACTTATACAGAGCCTCCGTTCCCCAGTGGGTTTTTCTATGTTCTGCCATAATTATGGCCCATAGTATTACAAATGGTACTACTATTTTCCCTTGTGATGTCCTGGCCCATTTACCCTTTTCTACTTTCCCTCCTAAGTTCTCAATAAGCTTCTGGTCCTCCCTTGAATACCGAGGTCCACAATTTGTCTGATCAAGTTGTATGTTACCGTCTGGAATCAAGGGATGCACTTCTACTTGGCCCATCTCAGCCACTCTCTTTGCTTCCTTATCTGCCATGGCATTTCCCAGTTCCTGGGTAGTTACTCCCTTTTGATGGGCCCTACAATGCATTATAGCCACTTTCTCGGGCAATTGGATTGCTTCCAATAACTTAAGAACCTTTTCAGCATGTTTTATGTGCTTTCCTTGAGTGGATAAAAGTCCTCTTTCCTTCCAGATCGCTCCATGGGCATGGACCACCCTGAAGGCATACCTGGAATCTGTCCAATTATTGATTCTTTTTCCTTTTGCTAATTCCAGTGCTCGGGTTAAGGCTATGATCTCCGCCTTTTGTGCTGAGGTACTCGAGGGAAGGGCTTTAGACTCTATTACCAGATCAGTAGTGGTTATCGCGTATCCTGCTTTGCGAATGCCTTGTTGGACAAAGCTGCTTCCGTCAGTGTACCAGGAATCCTCGGCATCCTCCAGTGGTTCCTCTTTCAGGTCTGGACGGCTGGAATATACTGCCTCAATCGTTTTCAGACAATCGTGGGAAACTGGCTCTCCCGTGGCTCCGCTGAGGAAGGAGGCTGGGTTAACAATATTAGTAACCACTATCTCCACATCGTCCTGTTCCACCATTATGGCTTGGTACTTCAAGAGTCTCTGTGGTGACAACCAATGCCCCCCTTTCATTTCTAATACTACGGATACAGTGTGGGACACCAGGACTGTGACCTTTTGGCCTAGAGTGAATTTACGGGCTTCCTGAATATTAAGTACAATTGCAGCCACAGCCCTTAAGCAACTAGGCCATCCTTTACTGACTTCATCAAGTTGTTTGGAAAAGTAGGCTACTGCCCTCCGATATGGCCCTAAATTCTGGGCCAAAATTCCCAAGGCTATTCCCTGTTTGTTGTGAGAGAATAACCAAAAAGGTTTGGTGGTATCTGATAGCCCTAGAACTGGTGTTCTCATTAATTCAAGTTTTAAAAGATGAAAGGCCTTATTTGCCTCCCCATTCCAGGTAAGATTTTTCGTACCTGATTTCAGGATCTCATAAAGCGGTTTTACCAGAAGTCCATAGTTGTAAATCCACAGGCGACACCACCCCGTCATGCCTAGGGGCTTGGGGGTTTGGCAGATGGCTTCCTTTCTCACGGCCCCTAGCGTTCGTTGTCCAGCAGTAATCTCATAACTGAGGTATGTTACTTGCTGTTGGGTGACCTGGGCTTTCTGCGGAGAGACTCGATAGCCATTTAGTCCAAGAAAATTCAACAAACTAATGGTCCATATCATGCACAGCTCCTTTATTTCCGTGGCTATGAGTAGATCATCTACATATTGCAACACCACCCCAGCTCCGGGTGGACGCTCCCATTGTTCCAATTCTTTAGCTAACTGATTTCCGAAAAGAGTGGGACTATTCTTGAATCCTTGGGGCAGCACCGTCCAAGTAAGCTGTGTCTTTCTCCCAGAATCCGGATTCTCCCATTCAAAAGCGAGTAATTGCTGGCTTTTTGGGCTCAAGGGTAGGCAGAAGAAGGCATCCTTTAAATCCAACACGGTAAACCAAACTAATTCTGTTACTAATCTAGTTAGTAACATGTATGGGTTAGCTACCACGGGGTGTAGGTCTTCATTTATCTTATTGATTGCCCTAAGATCCTGCACTATTCTGTAACTCCCATCTGGTTTCTTAACCGGTAGAATAGGGGTGTTGTATTCTGATTCACACTCCGTCAACAGCCCATATTTCATAAAGCGATCAATTATCGGCCGGATGCCTTCCCTATCTTCTATCCTCAAAGGGTATTGTTTAATCCTTACTGGATTTACCCCTTGTTTAATTCTAACCACTATTGGGGAGGCATTTTTCGCTTTCCCTGGTATTTCTGACGCCCAGACCCCAGGGTATACTTGATTTCGCACCTCCTCAGGTATTTCGGTATCAGTGGGGATATTAATGAGGGCTAAACTTAGGATTTCGATTAGCTGTTGATCCCCCACTTTGAATTCTATCTTCTCTTTCTCAAATTTTATTTCCGCTCCCAACTGTTCCAGCAAATCCCGCCCTAATAAGGGCTTTGGTGAATTTGGCACATATAGAAACTTATGTACCCCTAACTGTTTTCCCAATTTATAATTAAGGGGTTTCAAAAAATGTGCCTTTTCACTTTGACCAGTAGCTCCCTTTACCGTTACAAAATCGTCATCCATAGGTGTCAGAGCCTGGTTCAAGACCGAAAACGTTGCCCCTGTATCAACCAAAAATTCCATTTTCTGTTGCTGTTTCCCTAGCTGTAACGTAACCAGTGGATCCGCTAGGGTAGATTCCCCAGGTCCCCGTCAGTCTTCCTTGACGTGGGCCTGTATTCGGGCCCCTTTTTCCTTTTCGTCTTTCTGGGCACTCATTCTTCCAGTGCCCTTGCTGTTTGCACCATGCACACTGATTTCTCTCTAGAGGCTTTCTTGGCCCCAGGGTCCTCCCTCCCCAAGTTTCTTGTAAAGCCACTACCAATACCCTTTTGTCTCTCTTTCGATTTTCCTCTTCCCTATTATTAAACACTTTCCATGCCTCATCTAGTAAAGTCTTCAAATTTCTACTTTCTGACTGCCCAATGAATAGAGCTTCCACTCCAGGAACTCTTCTCTTCCACATCTCTGCCCTATGCTACATGCTGAGCAACACCTCTTCAATTTTTCCTTTTCCTTCTTTATTCTCCTTTTCTAATGCCAATACTAAAGGATTTTGTGGGGCCAATCCTATACCACACTCCTTCTGCCAC
This sequence comes from Aptenodytes patagonicus, assembly GCF_965638725.1. Classification (NCBI taxonomy): domain Eukaryota; kingdom Metazoa; phylum Chordata; class Aves; order Sphenisciformes; family Spheniscidae; genus Aptenodytes; species Aptenodytes patagonicus. The sequence continues at coordinate 5,571,935 of NC_134955.1, forward strand.
TCTGGGTGGTTTCTTAAAGTGAAAAACATATCAGCATATACAACCTCGTCCCACTTTCCTTCCCTTCTTAGAAACAGCATGAACTGCAACAGGGTGTTATAATTTAAAGTTCCGTTAAAAGGCCATTTTCCTCGTCCTCCAATTTATATAATGGCCACCACTGGTTACAATATTTAATCAAAGTTTTCTTATTAAGATCTCCCCCCATTTTCTTCCAGTGACTTAAAATACAGCCTAGGGGGCTTTTCTTCAAAATGCCCCCGCTCTGTTGACCTCCCATCCTGCTTGCCTACACAAAGTGTAGTCAAAATTTGGTTTAAGATCACTGAAATTTCTCCATCCCCAGCACCCAAAACAGTAAACCGATTCGCCCCGCCAATCTATGTTAATCACTTTTTCGCACTTCAAACACCGGGTCACTATAATGGGCTGGCAACTATTACACTTGCTACACAGAGAGGGGGAGGTTTCCTCCCTTTTCTTTCATTCACAGCCGACCCCTGTTAGATATGATACCCGTTTCCTTTGACACAGAAAGCAACACTTAGTTAACAGGAATTATTAACACATACAAAATTTCATCATACACTTCGTTCATCTCCCGCCGCCCTCCTCTCGGAGAATACGGAACCGCGGATCAGAACTCCACACTCGCTTCACAGCTGTGCTGCTTCTCACTTGCACAACACAAACATTCAATCACACAAAAGGGCCCATTGCACTCTCAACTTATATCACAAACTATACCGATTAGATAATAGTCAAGCTCACGCGTACCGTAAATTGTTAAACCGTTAATCGTTTGCCACAGGTCCACACCAATTAAATCGTGATACACGGTACCGGATTTTTACAATAGAGGACAATAATTATGGCAATGCCGACAACTCCCGTTACTCCGTTCCCACGGCCGGGAGACCCCAAGGCACTTGAGGATACCACCTTATGGGGACTTATGGGTAAGGATGAGGGGGAAGGCCAACGAGGCAGATATCCTGCTGGGAGTCTGTTATAGACCACCCAACCAGGTTGAAGGGGCGGATGAAGCGTTCTACAAGCGGCTGGCAGAAGTCTCTCAATCGCTAGCCCTTGTTCTCGTGGGGGACTTCAACTTCCCGGACGTCTGCTGGCAATACAACACGGCAGAGAGGAAGCAGTCTAGGAGGTTCCTGGAGTGTGTGGAAGACAACTTCCTGACACAGCTGGTAAGTGAGCCTACCGGGGAGGTGCCTCGCTCGACCTGCTGTTTACTAACAGAGAAGGACTGGTGGGAGATGTGGTGGTCGGAGGCCGTCTTGGGCTTAGCGACCATGAAATGATAGAATTCTCGCTTCTTGGTGAAGTAAGGAGGGGGGGCAGCAAAACCGCAACCATGGACTTCCGGAGGGCGGACTTTGGCCTGTTCAGGACGTTGGTTGAGAGAGTCCCCTGGGAGACGGTCCTGAAGGGCAAAGGGGTCCAGGAAGGCTGGACGTTCTTCAAGAAGGAAGTCTTAAAGGCGCAGGAGCAGGCTGTCCCTGTACGCCGTAAGAAGAACGGGCGGGGAAGACGACCGGCCTGGCTGAACGGGGAGCTCTTGCTGGGACTCAGGAAAAAAAGGAGAGTTTACCGCTTGTGGAAGAAGGGGCAGGCGACTCAAGAAGAGTACAGGGATCTCGTTAGGTCGTGCAGAGAAGAAATGAGAAAGGCAAAAGCCCAGCTAGAACGCAATCTGGCCGCTGTCGTTAAAGACAACAAAAAAAGTTTTTACAAATATATTAATGACAAGAAGAGAGCCAAGGAAAATCTCCATCCTTTATTGGATGCAGGGGGGAACATTGTCACCGAGGATGAAAAGGCTGAGGTACTCAATGCCTTCTTTGCCTCAGTCTTTAACAGGCAGACCAGTTATCCTCAGGGTACTCGGCCCCCCAAGCTGGAAGACAGGGACGGCGAGCAGGATAAACCCCCCATAATCCAAGAGGTAGCAGTCAATGACCTGCTACGCCACCTGGATGCTCACAAGTCTATGGGGCCGGATGGGATCCACCCGAGAGTGCTGAGGGAGCTGGCGGAGGTGCTCGCCAAGCCGCTTTCCATCATTTATCAGCAGTCCTGGTTAACGGGGGAGGTCCCGGAGGACTGGAGGCTTGCCAATGTGACGCCCATCTACAGGAAGGGCCGGAAGGAGGATCCGGGGAACTACAGGCCTGTCAGCCTGACCTCGGTGCCGGGGAAGATTATGGAGTGGTTCATCTTGAGGGCGCTCACAAGGCATGTGCGAGACAACCAGGGGATCAGGCCTAGCCAGCACAGGTTCATGAAAGGCAGGTCCTGCCTGACCAACCCGATCTCCTTCTATGACCAGGTGACCCGCCTAGTGGATGAGGGAAAGGCTGTGGATGTGGTCTACCTGGACTTCAGTAAGGCCTTTGACACCGTCTCCCACAGCATTCTCCTCGAGAAGCTGGCGGCTCACGGCTTCGACAGGTGTACTCTGTGCTGGGTCAAAAACTGGCTGGACGGCCGGGCCCAGAGAGTTGTGGTGAATGGAGTCAAATCCAGTTGGCGGCCGGTCACGAGCGGTGTTCCCCAGGGCTCAGTACTGGGGCCGGTCTTGTTCAATATCTTTATCGATGATCTGGATGAGGGCATTGAGTGCACCCTCAGTAAGTTTGCAGACGACACCAAGTTGGGTGGGAGCGTTGATCTGCTCGAGGGTAGGAAGGCTCTGCAGAGGGACCTGGGCAGGCTGGATCGATGGGCCCAGACCAATTGTATGAGGTTCAACAAGGCCAAGTGCCGGGTCCTGCACTTCGGCCACAACAACCCACCCCATGCAGCGCTACAGGCTTGGGGAAGAGTGGCTGGAAAGCTGCCCAGCAGAGAAGGACCTGGGGGTGTTGGTCAACAGCCGGCTGAACATGAGCCGGCAGTGTGCCCAGGCGGCCAAGAAGGCCAATGGCATCCTGGCCTGTATCAGAAATAGTGTGGCCAGCAGGACCAGGGAAGTGATCGTGCCCCTGTACTCGGCCCTGGTGAGGCCGCACCTCGAATACTGTGTTCAGTTTTGGGCCCCTCACTACAAGAAGGACGTTGAGGTGCTGGAGCGTGTCCAGAGAAGGGCAACGAAGGTGGTGAGGGGTCTGGAGAACAAGTCTGATGAGGAGCGGCTGAGGGAACTGGGGTTGTTTAGCCTGGAGAAAAGGAGGCTGAGGGGAGACCTCATCGCTCTCTACAACTACCTGAAAGGAGGTTGTAGCGAGGTGGGTGTTGGTCTCTTCTCCCAAGTAACAAGCGATAGGACCAAGAGGAAATGGCCTCAAGTTGCACCAGGGGAGGTTTAGATTGGATGTAAGGAAAAATTTCTTTACTGAAAGAGTGGTGAAACATTGGAACAGGCTGCCCAGGGAAGTGGTGGAGTCCCCATCCCTGGAAGTATTTAAAAGACGAGTAGATGAGGCGCTTAGGGACATGGTTTAGTGGACATGGTGGTGTTGGGTTGACGGTTGGACTCGATGATCTTAGAGGTCTTTTCCAACCTCAATGATTCTATGATTCTATGATTCTATGACTTGAACCCCAATTTCCAGGGGCGAGCACCAATGCTCTTTACCTCATGTAGGACATCTCCTCACGACTTACAGGTATCCTCTTACTCCCTTACTTAATTATAACATACCTGGTCCGCTGATAATGGTCCTTGTCTGTCCCTGTGATGATCTGGGTGAGTGAGGAGTCCTCCCGAGAAATCTTGGGGGCGCCCAGAGGAATCCCGTCCTCAGCAGGTCTCGCAGCCGGACAGAGAAGGTCCCATCTGGGTTGCCAAAACTGACGTGCAGAATCAAACTTCACAACTGAAAAGAGTTATAAAGCAGGTATGTTTATTACGGCGCCGGGTGCAAGGGGGACAGCTCTTCCTAGCTTGCACACCGTATGTTGCATCAACTGTCCCTTACATGGTTCTGCGGTGTACATCTTCATTACCATAGGCTGGGTTAGTACAACTAGTTCTAAGAAAAGGCAGGGATATTTTAATTATTTCCAGGAACCTATTATCATAGGCTCCCTCCCCCTGGCTCACGCGTACTGTCGTCTGGTGGTCGTCTATTGGGGTCTTTTGGAGGAAGATTCACAGTCTTCTTCACCGTGTACCTGCACCTTTGGCCCAGAATGCTGAGTTGGCTGAGCTTCAGACCGCAAGGCTGGTTTCAACCAGATGGTCGCTGAGTGTATACATTTAAATTTCTGTTATCTACCCAACTTCTGTAACTTCTGCTAACAATAGGGTTACAGTGTCTTTGCCAAACATTCTATTATGCTTGCAACAGCATCTATGCTATCGGAGTTACTAGCTACAATCGTTTATGCTAACAATTACCCATTCGTTCCCTAATTCAGGGTCATATTTTCAAAGGTGCTTTGGTGCCAAAAGGTTTAGACAATCTCTAACAGGACTTTCAAAAGTTGGGATCTCAGGTTGTAAGTTGTGAGCGGTTTTGAACGGGCCCTGGGGTACCTACCCGAGACAATGATGGGCGCAGAGATATCTTTGAAATCTGGCCCTCCAATCCCACCAATTTTCTGTGTTTAAATAATAATTTTTTAAAATATGAAATCAGTTCCATGCTTTTGAAAAAGCCCATCAATGGAAAGCAAGACTTTATAAGGGCTACAAACTATCTGCTCTCCTTTAGCACACACAGTTAAGGATTATGCTTTGGTGCTGAACATCCTAAGTGTGATCACTGCTAGTAATTTCTGGTTAATGTTGTTACCTACACCCACAGCCTTCTAGGTATTTTTATTATTTTTTGTTTTATTAGAAACAGTGTTTGAACTCCAGACACCGAAAGCAGAAATACCATGGCGTACCTGGTTATTGTATTGATATTTCAGGAATAAAATGGTCCTGCCGTTATGCGGTTCCCCATTTCCTCCTTTGTTTTGGCAGTACCTGTTGCTTGCAGTGAGTCATGGAACTGAAAACTCAGAAAAAAAAAAGATCAGTCAGTTTAACAGGTTGACCTGGATCATTGTATTGCCTTATGATCAATCAGCAGTGAAAATGCAAGGTGGGAGGGAAAAAGGTCTGTGCCTTTTGAAGGAAGCGTGGTCCTGGATCACCTAGGCATACCGTGAAACCACCAAGTCAGACAATGGCTGCTTAAACTCCGAATATACAAGAAACCTCAAGGCTGGGTATTGCATGGACCTCCTGTGCGCCTGCCACGGGCACAAGGCCTTCCATAGATAGCTCCTTCTGGGAGAGCAGACTGCTGTCCCATCCCTAACACAGGTCACTGTGCAATTTACACAAATTCAGTGCCTAAGCAAACCATGAGCCCGTCCAATTACAGACATCTGCAAAATCATCTTTGGCGTCCTGGATGTGGTACTTACACAGCTTTAGGTATGGTTGGCTTCGCCGCTGCACATGCTGGGTGGAGCTGGGAAGAGCGAGCGTGTAATTAGAAGGCAAAACCCAGCGACGGCCGCTGCAATTCTTGCTGTTTCTGGCTCTTGTTGAATACTGGCTCTAATTGCATCTTCTATGGGCATAAAAGCATTTATCCAAGATATATAATGCTGTGAGGAAATTAAAGGCTTAGAAAACATAGCTTTTAAACTGAACCTTGTGACCTGGTGTGTTGCATGCAGTTATAAGCTGTTTAAAGGCATCCTTGGGTACGCTGTGCCCGTGCTCTTCGTTCCCGCCACCCTGCATTGTGAGATTAAAAACAAAACTAAACATTTCAGACTTTGGAAAGCAACCAGACACATTTTTAGGTCTTGCTCCTGACTAAAAATATACTTCTTGAAGCAGTAATGCCGCACAGTACAAATAAAGGCCTAATACTGTACGTAGACCTGAACACAAGCCCAGCACCTTAAGTGAGTCACGTCACTTGATTAACTTTATGATTCAGAAATCCTGTCATGAAACCGCTGTTGCGTTACAGTTGCCCAAGTAACAAAACCCCCTATCAGATTGGTGCATAAAATGGTTACTTGGGCAGTAAAAGCTGAATATACAAAAAGTTAATCTGAAAGAAGGCCTGAGGTGGTATTAATGAACAAAAGCTATGTGAAATATATGTACTGAACAAACAGCCTGTTGGAAACTACCTCAGATTATTGAAGGAAGCGATGGGGAGACGGGGCTGTCTGAGACACGGAAACAGCACCAGCTCTGGGAGAAGGGACAGCAGCTGCGACTGGAGCCTCGCGTCCTCCCCGGCACCGTCGGGCTCCGGTCCTGGGAGATGCCCTCTGCTTCAGAGATCCTCAGGGAGCCTAGACTAGATTCAGCCAGACTGATGGACCAAGACGGCGTTTCTTTTCCAACACCCGGAATGAAAGACTTGTGTTTCTTCTGCCACCTTTTCATGCCTCATTTCCCGTTCCTCAGGCTTTATTCTTATTTCTTTCTCTCTCCCAACTACTTCTTGTAAAGAACCCAGGATCGTTTTTGCTCGCTCTGAATCTGTAATCAGGACAGCGACCAGCATTATCCTTTATTGCCTGACACCAGCTTAAATTTGCCCTGTAGGCAGGAGACCTGCGTGCTGTTCTCAACATCCCTGCAGGATCAAAAGTAACAGCAAATTTATCCTCGGTAAAGAAGAATCAGTGACTGTGCTGGTTTTGGCTGGGACAGAGTTAATTTTCTTCACAGTAGCTGGTATGGGGCTGTGTTTTGGATTTGTGCTGAAAACAGTGCTGATAATAAAGGGATGTTTTGGTTACTGCTGAGCAGTGCTGACACAGAGTCAAGGCCTTTTCTGCTTCTCACCCCACCCCACCAGCGAGCAGGCTGGGGGGGCACAAGAAGCTGGGAGGGGACACGGCTGGGACAGCTGACCCCAACTGACCAAGGGGCTATCCCACACCATACGACAACATGCTCAGAAAGGAAACCGGTGGGGGTGGAGGTTGGCAGGGGATGTCGCCGTTGCTCAGGGGACCAGCTGGGCATCGGTCAGTTGGTGGTGAGCAATTGTTTTCTTTTGCATCACTTGTTTTTCTTGGGTTTTTTTTTCTCTGTTATCTTTTTCCCTTTTTTTTTTTTTTAATTATTAAACTGTGTTTACGCTAATGGACTAGTTTTCTCAATTTTACTCTGCAGATTCTGCCTCCCCCCCGCGGGGGGAGTGAGCTGGGGGCTGCGTGGGACTTACTTGCTAGCCAGTGTTAAACCACGACACTGACCCACAAAGGGAATTTTACCCCATTTTCTTTCCCCTCTTCCCTCATGAAAGATCAACTATTATAAAAGATGCAGACAGGCAAAAAAAAAAAAAAAACCCAAACCAAACAAAAAAAAAGGCAAACCCTTTGCTATCGCTAAACGAAGAAATCAAACTGTACAAAGGGCTTGCTCTTCCAAAATGCCACTAAAGGAGCGTGCAAACGCTGGAGATTTAATGAATATTCAGGTTTTGGATGTTTTCCCAGTCTGCATTCGGTCATTTCTCTCTACGTAGCGGGAAAGCAAAGGGTTTAATGGAGATCTTACCGAGGCAAAGACTTTCCCCCCCGGGGGAACGGGCCGGGCGCGGTTCCCGCCCGGGGCGGCCGACGGGCGGGTTTCCCGCCCGTCGGCCGCCCCGGGCGGGAACCGCGCCCGATCGAGGGCGGCCCCCGGTTTCCCTCCCTCCTCCGGTCCCCCCCTCTCCGCGCTCCGCCTCTGCGGGCAGTGCGCATGAAGAGGGCGGCCGCCCAGCCCCTGACTCACCCCCTCTTCTCCCATCGCGCTCCCGGGAGGCATTCACCCGCATCCCCGCCGCCTCCCCTCCGTCGCGGGCGAGGAGGAGAGAACAGGCGGCCACCATGAATCGCCTGGGGAAGAAAGCGAACGAGACCCTTATCGAGATGGCTCTGTCTGCCGATGGTAGGAGGCGACGGGGATGGAGATTTGGGGGGGGGGGGGGGGGGGATCGCCGCTTTGTTCCGCCTTCCCCCGCTGAGGAGGGTGCCGCGGGGCCGGGCGCGGCCGGGGCTTCCTGCCCGGCGGTGGCTCGGAGCCCGTGGAAGGGTCGCGGGTGGGAGGCAGCGGGCCGTCCCGGCAGCGGACGCGAGCCTGACGGTGGTGGGGTGTTGGGAGGAGGGGGTCCGGTTCCGCCCCGGGCCTCTGCAGGCAGGCGACTGGGAGATGGGGCTTATCCCGGATGGCTCCTGACGCCTTCCCGAGTCTGTCTCTTATCCTCCGGCTTCCGCTGAAAACAGCAAGCGAGAAAGGCGTTTGCATGAGCCTGAGCGTAGTTTGATTAGGTCTTTATTAACCCTAAATAAACCTTGAAAAAAACGGTTCCTACATCAGCACGCTGCTCAGAACCAATACTAGAGACAGCCCTTAATTTTTATTTTTAAATACACTTCAAGTGCCAAGGTTGTCTTTGCCGAACAGCAAACTTTTAGCCTTTCACGAAGCACCAGCTGGGTTCAGGCTGAGAAGAGCTGCTGCCTACCAGTAGCTGAGATTGTCATCACAGGAAGGTTCAGAGCACCTGAAGGTCACCTCGTTTCGGAAGGTGGGAGCAGCCCCTCTCCTGCCTCGCTCCATCCGGGATGCGCCGGTACCCGGTCAGCTTTGTGTAAGGCCTCTGCGCCAGTTGCAGTGCAGCCGGTGGGTTTGTGCTGGGGCCTTGCTTTTTTGCAGTAGCCGGGTTACAGTTTCCAATTCGTGTCAGTGTGGACTGTAATTACTTATAATAAATGCGGTAATAGTGTGGTTTCATAGAATAACATTACTCAAATGCTAAGTGTGTATTTATCAGTACCTCACCTGGCAACATGAATCAAGTCAGATGTACGAAAGTATGTTGATATTTTCAGAAAGATTTTAAGATACTGAAAAACAAAGGAAAAAACTCTGACCTAGAAAAATTTCTTTATGGGAGTCATGCTTTGCCAGCAGTCCTGGAAGTGAGGATCTTAAAGCAGGAAAGAACCACTAAGAGTTTCTGGGTTGGCTGCTTGGGTTGTGTGTTTTCCCTCACAGCTTGACTACACCGTCTCTTTTAGAAAAACATACAATGCCGTTTTAAACACCTTGAGTACTAGTGTAAAATCACGATTTTCAAAATACTTGACAGTCTTGTTTCAGAGAGCTATGACAGCAGATAATGACTATGAAAATTATCCAAAAGAAGCCGTTTACAGTGACAGCAAGGAGCGGTGTCCAGCTGCGGCGAGGCAGGCGTCCCCAGCAAGTGTCAGACAAACGTTTGCCTTCTCTGTGAGAGCCGGGTGGAGCTGGCAGACTTGCTCAGGAACCGAAGCAGATGGGTGTTACAGCCTCTTGGCCAGCAGTGCATTTCCAAAGTCTTGTGGGGAGGCCTGAGTCATCGCCCGTCCCGCTGCCTGTGAGCCATGAGAAGTGCTTAGGGCTGAGCTGCTCCAACCCGTCGTGGTTCTTCTGGAGTAGCTTGAGACTAAAAAATATTTACAAAATATGTGACAACCATTTAGGGAATGATGTTGGAAGCTGTTGGAATTCTGCAGCATTCAGTTTTCCCATGAGCGTCTTGTGGGGGTTTTTTATAGTCATAAATGTCGAATATAAGGAGATTTGAGGGGTTTCAGTGAACAAGGGTGATGTAGTAGGACTTACCATACAGTAGCACATAACTGTCTGTACAAAATCTTGCAGCAGTTCAATTCTTTTTTTTTAATCAAATGCTTTTCTAAAACAGAAAAATTGAATATGGGGTCAAGTGAGCAGACTTTTTAAAGTTTATGTTAATTTGTTGTCTAAAAATCTCTCCAGGATAAAAAAACAAATAAAAAAATCTTCCTTAAACTATGGTTTAGAAAAGTTAACAGTGTGCATATATTGCCACTGGGACTTCTCGTAGATCTAAACATCTGCTTTGTGCTTTTAAGGAACAGATACCCTCTTAAGGAGGCTCCAAGTCTGACGTGCACAAGCAGGGTCTGTTGAGTCAATAGGAACAAGGCAGAAGAAAAAAACATCTGCTACTTATTTCACTTAAAGATATGTTCATATTTGGATACTACGTGTGTATTTAATTCTGGTTTACTACTGCATTTTGTTAAACTTGAATGCTGAGGAACAGGTTGTGGGGATGAAAAACTACTTACCAGCAGCAGAAAGTTTAGCTTGCAGAGTCTGTGTTTAGAGACCGTGTGCCAAAACTTCTACCTTGAAGGAAGCGTTCTGGCTTCCTGTTGAATTACACCCGCGTGAGGTAATAACTTCCATTTTCGTGTGTGTGATTTTGCTTTGTGTTGGAAGATGTGTGGCATTTATCTCAACTATTAAAAACTAAGAAAAGTCAGCTTGCAAAATTGGAATGTAAATATCAGAGGAAGGAGACCACAGTATGTTGTTAGGAATATTTCTTTATGTCTACGCTATCTTTCAGCATTTTTTTTCCAGCGTGGAATGTTAATGCTACAGTAGCTGTGTTCTGGGGTATATCCCCAAGACTGTGGATCTTCTGGAAACTCGTAATTGGCTCCATGCCATGATTTGAAATACACTGCCTTTATACACATGGTTCCTTTTTCAAAACTTCCAGAAGTCTGGTTTGAACTCGACATGCTCTACGGCTGACCTAAACTCAAACGCTTACTTAGGTGGGTTGTCATCTTGCTCATGTTCCCTCTGAGAAAGGCAGCAAAACATCGGGAAAAGCCGATGGCGTGACTCGCAAACGGCGCTTGTGCCAGTGTGTTGGCTTCTCACAATGCCTCAGCATTCAGGGCCAAATACTGCTGTCGTTTAATAGAATGATACTTCACTTATTTAATCAGAATTATTATGATTCATACTAGTGACATAAAATACAGGCCTGTGTTCAAAACGACATCTGTCTCTATTTACTGGAGCAATGTATGTAGTAATTTCTGATCTATTTGTGGAAACGCTGAACGGGATATCGTGTTCCCACAGGGCTAAAGCAGAGGGTTTGTTAACGTGAAAGCTTTTTTTAAAGATTATTCCTGGGTAATAAAATGAAAGCTCCGAGAAATTTAGACATAGTTCAGAATATAAAAGGCAGGGGAGAAAATGCCCCCTTAGACCAACCAACGTGTAGTTCCTGAGTGGAATTTCTTTACTGGCTGCGATGCGTCACTGCGGGGGCACAGTGTAAAAACAGGTCGGTTATCAGAAGGTAAACCTCCTTTTAACGGAAAACTCCAGTTTGTAGTAGGAAAGCCTGCTTTTGGGAGCTGATCCCAACAACTTGCATAATATCGCCTTACATATTTTTTTGTATACATGCTGTGGTGCTTTTAATGAGAAAATAAATGTCAAACTCATTCCACCACAGCTGTTAAATATGGATTTTATCCAGAGGTTGTCTCAGTTAAAGAAAAGAAAAAAAAAAAAAGTCCTTGGACTGGTGACTTGAGACTTACAACACTTTCCTTTTAGATGAGGATCCTGCAAATGAGGTTAAAGTCACTCTCTCTACAGCCCGGTGAGTGGCAAAGCAGAGCAGTGCCCTAGGAGGGATTAAGTCCCTCGCATGCCTTCTTAACCCAGTAGCAATTATCTGGGAAGCTTAGGCCACACTTTGGAGAGCTGGGTAATACGGCTGAATTCCCTCAGGGGAAGAACTGAGTGACTGTCCCGCCCATCGCAGGTAAATGCTGTTTAGCCTCTATTTAAAAAAGGGGTCTGCAACTTCACTTTTTTTGCTGAGAAAATGAAAGAAAATGCTCTGCAGCTCTTTCTCCCTCGCAGGGGTTCCTGGAGGAAGGGCTTGGTTCCAGCTGTGGGCAGAGGTTCCAGGCTGGGGATGCCAAAGAAATGCTAAGGAAGCAACTGAAACCCAACTGTGGTGTAAGGCAGAGAGATGTTCTCTCAGCGCTTCCCTCCCAGGCAGTTTCCAGCTACGGTACTGCCTGGTGTGGTGTCCCATTCTGAGGTGTTTATAGGACTAATGGAAAGGCAGGTTTCGAGTGCATAGGGGTTTGATTTTTTTTAAATCAAAGTTTGTCTTTGGATCGGAGTAAAATTCAAAATTTTGAAAGTATAACTACAGCTGGAAAGTTTCCAGCTGCTGGTCAATGAAATTGTGCCCTAAGTATGGTGTCGCACCCTGGAAGGTTTTTGTAAGCAATTCTTTTCAACTTACAAACAAAATTCACAGTTGCTTTGCTTTTCAAGCTTTTATTTAACAGGTGCATTAGCAGCACGTGTTGAGAACCGAAGGCTGTGTTGAAATGCGAGTTTTTGCACTCTGGAAAAGCCTCTGCAGAAATGAGATAACTATCATAAAATGGAAGGGCGCTTTAACATCTATGTACAAATGATTAATAATTACTATGACGCAAGGAAAAACTAGGATAAGATATAAGGGCGCTGCTGAAAATGTGCTTTTAAAATTATGCTGAGAACTGTTGGCAGATACTTAGTTTAAGAAAAAAAAAAAAAAAAAAAAACCCAAAAAGCAGAAAACGAAACACCATTGTCTTTAGTATCTGTAAACTAATTAATGAGTTGTCTATACACATGGAGGAGAAGTACAGTCACCTAATATAAACGTGTAATTAAGAAGTTATAGGTAATGTAAAAATGTGGCCAGAGTTGCTGTGTCAGATGTTAAGTGACAAGGTAATAATGCAGTGAACTTTTCCGCTAGTTTTTTATTGTTATCTGGGGGTTGAACTGAAGAGCAGTGTAGTTGCCAGGTTGTGCTTCATTATCTAGCAGTAATTTCATTATATTTGGTAGTAGCTTTTCATGTGCGCATGCGTATAAATGCGCGAAGGGGAAGGAAGATCCTTGTGTTGTATTGCTAGGGATAGTTCTTGCAATTATAACATAGTTATGGAAGGATTTTGAGGTGTCGGCTATCTGCAGAAAGCTGAATAATATGTCAGGAATTATTTATAGATTAAACGTTTTGTGGGGGAGGAGTTGATTCTAGGTTGGGACTTGGTTACTTGGACTGTACTATAGAGGTGTGTGTTTTTCTTTGAAGGGCCTCCTGCAAGAACCTACAGCTGTTAAACCTGTGGCGTTCATTGCTTTAGTCTGATGCATGCCGAGAAAAGGCGTGCTAGCAGACTAGTTGGCTGCTGCTGATAAAAAGGTGGAGAATGAGGCAGGACGCCTGAACCAACACTGGAAACTTCATGTCTTGTGCAACTGTGCTGACGTGCATTGTAAGCACTAATATCTCTCTTAATGTAACATAATACAGTTCTTAACTTGCCTATCTGGGTAGGCTGAGGGATGTAATATGGAAATCTGTGTAAGTGTAGTTCTCCAGAACAGCTGAGAGAATACCTTAATTCCACACCTGCAATACTCATATTGCAGTGATCCAGTGAAGGCTTCTGAATCTATTTCTGTGTGTTCAGAATACATCCACGTGTAAATTTGGATCACGCTTTTCACGCTGCATCAAGGCAGAACTAGCACGTATTCTCACACATTGTAGGCCTGCCTTCGGTCTCTCTCTTTAGCCCGTTTTCATCATTGGTTTCTGCTAATGTAGGGTTTCCGCTTTAGTTGTAACAGGTCCCCAAGAAATGAGAAGAGAAATTGTCCTAGGTCCTGTTTGCACAGTTGTAATCTGGAATTTTCAATAGATCCTATAGATTAAAGGGTTATGGGATTTACTACCTGGTTTGGGTTTTTTTTGCATTTGTAGTATAGTAGTCTGTTACAGATCTGACCATTAAGAATAATTTAAGAATAGACCAATATTTGATGTTACTTGTGTTAAAAGACTTCATTCTAGGCTACTGTTTCAAATCAGACTTTTTTTTTCCAGTGTACGTGGATCACTCATTTACACATAACAGTATAATATAAGCACCTCATTATTTCATCTTGTGGGTTTGTCTGGGTCTTTTGGTACAGTCAGAGCCATTCTCCACTGGTTCTCAGTGAGGACCAGTAGAGGTAGCGAAGTTCCAAACGCTGTTTTTTAGGAAGTGAGAATTTCTTTGGGTGAAGTACAGTCTTATAACTGGAAATCCCAAGTGATCCCCTTGTCTTCCTTAGCAGGCTCCCAAGGGTAAAAGTGAAATTTGAGGCCTTTGGCAAGATAGCAAAACCCCAGCAAGCCATGTGGGTAGGGCTCGTGATGCAGATGGCTGGCCTTTAATTTTCTGCACTAGCCCTAAATTAGAAAGGGCCCTGTGGTTTGTTATTCAAAGAGGTTTTCTTAACTATCAGGTAGGAAATCAGAGAGCCTATGTTTGCACAACTTAAAGTGTGCTAGAAATATACCATGCTAAGGAGTAATGACTAGCAGACGTGGTTTTGAGGCCATTGGCAAGTTGGATGCCTTTGTGTACTTCGGTCCTGTTAATCGACTGGTGCTTACATAAAAGCCTCTAAGTGATGGGAGCCATGGTCCATTGCCCTGCTCATTTTCTTGATTGATAGGAACTGTTTCTCTCTGGGGTCAGTGTATGACTTCCAGAGTCATTCCGTTGTCTTTAAAGTAATTTGGACAGAAAAATGTTAAGTCTTGCAAATTCGTACTTCAGGAAAAAAAATAATTTGATGGGATTTGTTTATAAAAAGTCTTTCTATAGTTTCATATATTTTTATGTTGTTTAATATGAGAAAATGAAATACTCGTCCTAGTGAATACAGTAGCAAAATTCTCAATGACACATTTCATTGGAAGCATAACCAAAATAGTATTGAACTAGGTAGAGCATGAGGACCAGAAGGAACAAAAAAATGCGTATGAACTTGACCATCTGAAATTAAATGTCCAGGTAGCATGAAACTGAGGAATACTGCCAGAGGACAGTAAATTTGAGGTGTAGTTTTTTATATATTGCTTTTTACATTCTTAATAAATGCACAAGTCATACATGTTCCTAGTTTATGCTAAACTTATCCCCGCCCTTTTCACTGTTTCCTTATCGTTAGTTCCCTGTTCATGTGTCGCTTTTCTCTTACAGTATCTATAGAAGATCTCTCATACAAGGATGGGAATGTGCTGTGTGTCTGTAGAATGAATAGTACGTTGGGCCCTCCACTACTGTTGAAAACTTGTGTATTGCAGATGCCAAAAGATATCAGAGATTGTGTTGCTTCAGGGTTACATCAGTGATTTCAGTGGAAGTTGGAGAAATGCATTAATGAATCATAGAAGGATGCTATAAGATTTTAAATGTACCTCTGGGAACACTAGGAAAGCAAGTCTATACCTAACACTAGGAAAGCAAGTCTATACCTAACGCTTTTTGAAGTGCTTGTAATTCCCTCGGAAATACCACCATTCCCCTTTCTTCACCTTTCCTTGAAGGAGAGGTGAGTGCACCTGGCACTTTCGTATATGTGCCAGGCCATTGCCTGAGCTGTTTATCTGCCTCTGTGGTCAGATGGTGCTGATGAAATCCAGCTCTGCACATATAAATAGTCTGAGTGCAAACAAACACAGCCATAGCGCTTCATGAGCTGTCGGGACTTCTGCAGTCTGGCTGGTATTTTACCACTCTGCTCTTCTGAGGTTTATTTGCCATCCTATTCCCCTTACTAACATGCATCTCAGTGCTACACAATTTAAAAATACCTGACTTTATCCAGCTATCACTGGTCTGGGCTTTCTTTTTTTAATTGTACTTGAACCTATTAATCAGTTTACGTGTGTCATTCTGCAAAATGATGATACCTGAAAGGTGTAAGTGCTAACTTCAGTGCTCACAGGATGCTTTAAGACTTGTCTATGCTGGTACGTACAATACGGTAATGGTTATTGCCTTAACCGCGTTAAAATGCCATTCAAGTTACACCACTATGCTTGTGGTTTTTTGCTAAAAACAGATTTACACAACATTTTTTCTTCTTTTTTTTTTTTTTTTAACCCAGTGCCTTTTAATCAAAAGGGAGGTTTTATGGTTCTTTAAAAGGAAGGCAGCTGAGGGTAAACCTCTGTTCTGATTTAAAATATCCTTTTACTATACTAAAGATTAGAACTGAGGACTTCATGTCTTTTCCAAATGGTAAATGAGATTTTCTTATTGTTGGGAACAGTTTTCTCTTCTGTATATTTATGCCTATATAAAATACTGGTGGGGTTTTTCTTTTCTGTGTGTTGATAAGTACCTGTTCTCTGGAATCACTTGTTTAATAGTAAAACACATGCTGAAAATTAATATGTCCATGAAGCAGACTATACTTGAATGCAGTCTTTTTTTTTTTTTAAAGGAATCAAAGTTATTTTAAAATTTTCCCAATAAATTTTCTTGGATTTACTGAAAATTTAATGTCTTCATTGTTAAGGAATAGTTCTAAATTTTTAGGAGCAGCTCTGAGTGTGCATAAACCACCACTTCAAGCATAATTTTGAGATGGAATCTTTGGTTCAGCAGTGCAGTTATTACTCTTCAGATGATGCCAGGTGAAGTAATAACGCTTATTTTACTTACTCAGGAGCCAGCATACTAGGTGGGTCCTCGGTTCCCCTAGGCAACTCAGTCATCCAGCTCTGGGAGGATATGGTCAATATACACATAAATTTAGTTAATAAGTCATTTTAAAGCAATGTTTTTCTTAGATATGGGAGGACTTACAATAGTCATTATGAAACTTTGTTGGAATGAGTGACCCTATTCGGGAGACATCTTTGTTCAGTATGCATTTTTGTTAGTGACTCAGTGCTGAATCAGACTCCTTATCAAAGATGGAAATGGGTCAGAGTAGATCCCACTGCAGCAGGAATCCCATGGTGATCTTTTGGGAGCAAAGGACACAGTACCGTAAATAGCGCATTGATTTAGTAATAAATAATTATGTTTTAAATTGAATTCTTTTTTCTGTCAGGCAGGCCAGGTTATTGAATAATGGCAGGGCTTTATTAAGATGGTAACTTCAAGACACCTAGGAATAAAATTTTCTTTCATTGCTTGGTAAGAATGAATATTAGGAAGCTTCTTTGTAGTGCAAAGTAGCTACCTCATAGCAACTGCGATGTAAGTTTGGGGTTTTTTAGGTTGTTGGGGTTTTGGTTGTTTTTTTTTTTCCCCCCCCTTTTTACAGGGACCATCAAAAATTTGCTCTAGGGATACGTATGTGTGTAAACTGATATGCCGAAGGCATCAGACATACGCAGGACAGTGTGACAGGTCTGAAAGTTGTTTTTACCTGCTTGGTTTTGTTGACTGAAAGGGATGCTGTTACTGTGTCTAAGAAAATCGTGGAAATAAATGGAAGCAGTATTTTGGAAACGATGCTGAAAGTAATAGCAGTACCAGTAGTAACACTGTCTTACTGCTGCTAAACAATAAACAGTTTGTCAGCACCTGCCTGAGAATCCTGGCTCTGACTTTGCCTGTGGAATAGCTCTGTCAGAAGTCTTAGGTGTGCAAGTGCAGATGATTTTCTAGTTTTAGAGGCAAAATGAAATTTTTGATCCCTAAAACTGTCTATTCAGCTGCCACTTGGCTTTAGAAGCACCTAATATGTTAACATTTTTACTGGTAGAAAGACATCTACCAAGAGCTCTACTTGGTGCAGATGAATCAGGATGATAGAAGTTGAAAGAAAGGCAAACTTAAATGCCTTCTCTTGCTCTGCTTTCTGACGCAGAGTTGCTCTGAACTGTGCCAGACTGCAGCATCTACGCACCAGCTGCTCTGTGCCCAGCTGTACCTTGAGAGCAGCAGCATCGGCCGAGATTTTTTTTTCTTCCCATCTGCCAGCAGACCCCAGCTTACCTAAGGGTGCTGAAGTGACATAGATCATCATCTTCCAGGGAAATTGCTGGTTAGGTACTGTTAAAGATGCTAGAGCATCCCGGGCTGTGCCTGTGCTAGTAATTAAAAAAGCTGAGGATTTTTCATTGGCCTAGAGGGCAAGTAGCACAGTCCAGCCATGTCCGTACGGCTGAACTCCCTTCTTTCCCAAGCAGGGCAGACTTCTCCAAAGACCAGAACTCGTCCTGTGGTGTCCTCCAGAGTGTGTTTCTGCTCTGTCGGGGAGAGTGCTAGAAGACAAAAACCGTTCCACAAAGTGCACTAATAATTAATTAGAGTGAGCAGTCCTGTGGTTGCGTCCGTGTCCTGGACCTCTTATTTTCCTAGTTGAGGCACAGCTGTTGTGACCAGGACGTGTCCTGTGACGGGTTGCACTTCTCCCAGAGAATGTGCAGGTCATTTTTGGTGCAGAGGGATAGATCACTAGTCGTGTGGCGACATTGAGCCGTGCTACTTAGCTCGCCCCAGCTCTCAGAAAATAAGGGGCTACAGGAGACCTTGATTTACAACGGCATCCTTACTTTTTTGCGACAGCACTGAGTACACTTATTTGTGTTTTATGAGGTTTTATAAATGAAATTAAACAGCACTTATCAAAATAAACAGAATTTGTTTTGAGCTGCTTGTTTTCTTGCAGGTGACTTCAATTTTTAATTTTATAAAGCCTGTATTACCGTTGTAGTCATCAAAGAGAATTTTCCACTTTCTGTCATACTGTCGTATAAAGGGTAGGTAGGTCATGCATGTGGTCTCCCATCCATTTATCTGATTTTAAATACGTGACAGCCAGTCGTACTTGAATAGCTTGCGTGCCAATTCCGTAAATTGCAGCTACAGTAGCATCTTTGAAAAACTGTGAGCGTGTTGGCGTCTAGAAGGCTAAGGGTTTTTTCTTTCATCATGGAATGAATAGGAAGGTTTTGAAGGACAGCTTTTTGATTCCTGAAATACTAATCATACTAAACCACTTCTTTTAACCGGTAGGTCCAGACATGGAATTAAATTCTTTTTATTATTATATCTCAATTTTGCCATGTAGAAAGTGATTCAGGCACTGTGAACAAAGTTAAACTATTGTAGAGTGACTAATCATTTAATTACACAAGAAGCCATTTTTCATGCTTGTTACAGAAATCATAAGATTGCACTAATAAAAGTACCTTTTTTGGTGGGGTAAACTACTTGTATTTTAAGAGGCGAAATCAGTCTTGATTATATTCTCCTGTCTTCAGTTCTGAATGTTGATTTCTGTGAGCTGTTTTGGATTACTGTTGATCGGATCATCTGGGTCTGTAATTGAAATAGAAATGGTCTGTAATTCTTAGGGGTGGCATACTGAAAGTTTACAAGTAGGTTGCCCTGCGGTAGGGTGTAGTTTGGGACAGCGTATGTTAATACTGCAAAATTATAGGCCACGTGAAGCTCACTTATTTCCAATAATGTGCAAACTCCCAAGACGCACGTGTTTAAGGAGTTACAAATAGCTGTGTGCAGAACTATAAGGCTGTTGGAGACAACGGTTACATTGGGAAGGAGGTGTTTCTTTCAGATGGGATATGTGCATGCCCATGATTTGAATAAATACTAAAATTATATAGGTTTGAAACAATTTGCAAGGAGTGACTGCAATTTGTACAAACAAATTTTGTATTGAAAGGCCACTTATGTTTAGTAGGTGTCCTCATTCGTTCTTGGTGTGCAGGCATTTCTAGATCTCTTTACATACAGTAGAACGTGTAGTGTTGAAGAACAAGGCCGTTCCCTTAAATGTGATGGTTTTATCAGAATATTATTGTTTTACTCCATCTTTAGATACGAAGTTGTAATTTCTTGAAGAATTTTAAAGGCGTTTTCTTGTCTAGCAGAAACTATGATTGTCCCCCCTGCTGCTGATACGGGAAAGTGATATCCTTGTTTGTGTTGCTGAATAAGGTGCCTGGACAAAAAGGTGAATGTCGATGTTTCAAGAGGAACCTGCTCCGTTGTTTCTGTCTAGGCCCGTCTCTCTTGTTTCCAGGGCTTGTTCTTTTGTTTGGGTATAGTGGCCGTATTGTAAAGGATAGAGGAGAATTATGAAATGAATTCATGTTAGAAGTGGATTTTACTTCTGGTTCTTACTGAAGTGTTTTTTTCCTTTTAAAGATGACATTGCGATTCTCACCAAGTTCAAGCCATCGCGGTCAGAAGGTATTGTACTAACCGGCGTTACACTTTCCTCCCTTTTGTGTGTGTTCTCTGTCCTTTTTTCTTTTTTTTCCTGCTGAGGGCCTCTTGGCTATTGGATTTAAATTTACATGAGTCACTGATATCACATATGAGCCAAGCTTTTTGCAGTGCTATTTACAAGTAAATTTTTAGCTCTCTGTGGGCAGCTCTCTTGGGTAAGAGCTAATTGGGCATCTCCATTTCTGGTGCTTGTTGCAGTTCTGGGTTGCGGCTCCTTTATACCTTCCTACATGACTTGGATATGCATTTCTTACACTGCTTGGGAACCTGTATGTGTGTTTTTTGAGGAGTGAACGTATTAAGTATGTTGTGCTTCTTAGTTAATGTTTTGCATTCTCTTTTTGCCTTCTTGCGTGCTGCACTAGGGTTATTCAGTTTTATTCCCCTGGATCAGAGATACCAAGACAATTTCCTTTCACAAGTTGCAGAAGTAATCAGCTGTGGTGCTCGGAGAGCATTTAACATGTACAACTCTAACCTCAGGAGCAAGCACGATTCAAACTTTCACAACTACAGAAAGGATAATCCAGAAAAAACAACCACCAAGGCAGCTGTTGTAGGCCATGGAATCAGTTCGAGTCCTCTCAGCAGCATATGCAAATTGAACATTACAGCTCCAGGGACCAGGTGCCAGGCGGCTCCTGCCGTGGAGGGTTGTGTGACCAAATGTTTGGGCTTTCAGCTCCTGGGCTCGCTACCTTAGGCCGAAGGGTAGGTAGGCAGAGGCCCTGCTTCCCAGGGCGGTAGGCAGAGCAGGCAGCAGAGCGTGAGGTGATGATCCCTTTCTTTCATCAGGCAGCGGGCTGCTGCCCTGGGCAGCTGCCACGTTTGCACACAGAGCCAGCCCTGTATGAAGGTAGACCCTCTGCTTAGGATTATTCTTGCAGAAACAGTTTCTCAAGTAAGTTAATCTGAATATTTTGATAGTTGTTTCTTGAGCCAAGACTTCTGTGTTCTTACTATAATATTCTCCCGCTATGTTCTATTTGTTTCTCGTACATGTTGAATGCTTGTGCTGTGTTGGGAGGTGAAGTGAATTCAGTTCTTGTGCTGAAGCTGTTCCTGTAAACCTTTTCTGTGTTTGGTGGTCTGTCTTACAGCGTAGCCCCTGTAGCATTTATGATATATTTTGGTAGGCAGAATGATCCCAAATTACTTACTTCCACGCTAATGTTTTAGACATGGCTTAACGCTGGTCTCCCAACTTGTATCAGCATATGCAAACATCTTTCTACAGGTGCATGAATAAAACTTAAATGTTCAAATTATATCAACCAATACAGATTTTGTAGGCATAGTTTGCTTTAGCAAAATAGCATGCGACAACTTTGAATGTCTTAGCATTCAGAAACTTGATTATATGTTATATACCGTTATATACTATTGCCCAGTTTCTCGTCACATCATGTATGCGTACAGTTACAAATTACAGAGACCATTTTCTGTAAGTGAACTTAGAGACAGCTTGAGAGCCTTTTGTTCTCTCTATTTTTTTTCTTTTGTCTAAGTAGCTTATTATAGGTTTTAGAAAAACTGGTTTATGTCCTGCCTGGATGCAATTTTGACATCAAATATTTGCAGGTTACAAAAAAAAGTAGGTTGGTTTTATTGGTAGGACTGATCTAGCCATAGTTGTCTGACAGTGGTCCAGTCTAAGCTGTGCTAGTCAGTCTGTTCAGTCTAAGCTATACCCATCAATACTTCCTTGCTGTTTCATGAAGAAAGGAGTATGATGAATCCTTTTTTTGGAAGAAAGAGGCAACTTTATTAGATGCCTGCTCTAGATTGTGACGAGCTGTTTTCAAAACTGCTTATCCTTTTCCATTGGTGGTGGAGTTACTTAGATGCCTGATTTAGGAGACTGGTCTGTCTGTCTAATCAGCAGAGAGATGGTTGTTTAAAAAAACTTCTTGGTGCAGGAGCCTAGCTTACGGGCTCTGAATTGCTCTCCAGAGGGAATTGTTGACAGAGTAGGCTCAGAGCCACAAACCCAGCAAATCTCTCAGTATGGTTTAGGGGTCTGAAGATATTCAATGTGATTTTTTCCCTATAATGTTAACGTTTCAGTAACAGTGTCCTTGGTGGACTGACTATATTTGCGGGAAAGTCATGTTGGAGTTCAATACTGTTGCTAAAATGGAGGTGTTGGTTTGTGGTTTTTTTTTTAAACAACAAGAAACTTGATAGTTTAAGTTGATATTACTATTCTTGATCCTGTCATCATATCTCCATTATGTGGGCGTCTGTAATCTTGAGGTTATACACCATTAATCCCTTAGCAACAAAAAAAATGTTCAATTTCTAGCAAGCAACCCCAGAGATAATTGAACTTTCATAACTGAGGCAGCAAAGCTCCAGGTGTGAGACTCTCATAGACAATCACCTATCAGACATTTGAGACAAGAAAGAGTTTTATCTCATCAAATACGTGATGCTGACAGATTTTTGTTTATCACATTTAAAAATGTGTTTCTGTGACTGCAAGGTTACAACCAGGTAGTACAGACTGAGTGTATTGTGTCTCGCAGCGTTTTCCCTTCAAAGAACCATTCTTGAAGATTTTATGTAGCGGAGTATTATTTTCCAGCTTTTGCTTTTGTTTGTTCATAGCTCCATGCCTTCAAGGTTCACTTCATTTTCAGATACAATCATATTTTAAAATAAGGAATGTATTTATGTGAATCTTTCTTTCAATGTTCCTTAGGGGAAGAATGCAATGGACCTTTATGTGAAACTGTTTCAACTGCAGGATCAGAAGTCCCAAGCAGCTCGGAGGTAAGGTCTAGTACAGATGGTGTTAACATACTACTGGTAGGAAGAAAGAGGAACAACTGCTGTGAGAGAGAGAATTAGTTTTAAAACTAATATTTCTTTTAGATTGTCTTATACCTACTTTTTTATCCATGTGAACATTTTCTTCCTCTAGTGTTCTGAAAGAGCAAAACAATGAAAGTAACACTGATATATAAGGGACTTAAAGGGTTAGCGCTACAACACAGTAGTAGTAGAAAACAGTATAGGCTTAACAGTGTTTCCAGTATCAGTCTTGAAATGAGACTCACATGATCATTTAATGTTTTGGCAATTGGAAAAACATAATGCTTCTGCACAAACCCAACACTTTGTTTTATGCTGTGTATTATGTTGCTGGCTTGATAAGGAAATCAAGGCACTTTTGCGTTCCTCTGCTCTAGGAACTTTTTGACAGTGCAGCAAGATTTATGAAAGAGCAAATGAAGATTTGAGTTATAAGAATACCTCTTCCTTGCAACGTGTGCAATCCAAATAGCATCATCAGCTATTCATTTTTTCACAGTACCTCATTGCTTAATATGTACAGTACACAATAGCTTAAATAGACAGCGGTGTGTGGTTACTATTCAGTTAAGGAACAGGTTAAAAAAGCATATTGAAAATAGGCATTCTTGAAATTGGTATTATATTTTAATTTCTATTGTCTGATTTCTTTATTATGGTTATTATATGCTTAGAGGAAGATAGGAAGAGTTTTAGATAGGAAAAAGTAGTCTCATACTCGCCATGAAAACTCATCAGAAATGATATCTATTGAATTGAGTGTTGGAAAACTGTAGTTGTTCTGCTGAACATCTTAAGAGTAAAACATGTCCTCACCTACCTCTAAGAGGCAAGTTTGGAGATGGTCCTGTGAAGACAGAACTCGGAAGTGCTTCCTAGGTTACACAGCTCTTTATCTTGGTAGCACATGCAACCATATCATCTAAATGTTTTCATAAATCTGCCAGTTCCATCTTAAAAATTGTTAGTGTGTTCACCCTGCTACTTTCTCAATCTATTGTAGGAGTTGTAGTAATCTTTTTCTCTGGGAAAATTTTCAGTGAACAGCCATATCAAATATTTCACTGAACGCGGGGCAGATACGATCTCAAATTATAGCATATGAATCATCATACCATGATAAGCATTGGAGTCTGAAGCTGATTCTGAGTTCCTTTTGAGTGTCTCTGAGTAGATGGAGATGACCTATTTCACCAAAGCCTGAAAGAATTCACTTGATGACTTAGGACGTAGGAAAAGGCAGGAAACATGGGAGAAAGGGTGCAATGCATGTGTCATATGTAGAGACGTGGGATTTGAACCTTGTTTGAAGGGTGAAAGATTCATGATGGGGTGGGAAAGGAGGCTTTGATCTTCAGGACTTTCTTGTCTGGGAAGTAGTCTCCTTATGAAAAATATATCTGGTTACCCTCTCAAAAACCTCTCGTTGGTAACTTCATGCTGCCTTTTCTCTTGTTTTCTACTTATGCAGGTTCCTTACATAATTATTTTTCTTCATAATTTGTTCTTAAATATCACAAAGTATTGTCATATTAGCAATATTAGTCAGTAGTTGACTTGATGACTCAGTTTTTTTGTTTTGTTATTTTCCTCTCTCCCTCTAAGAAGAGATGGCTTATTTGGCTTTAGATAGTTTGTTTCTCCAGATCAGCTGGTTATCTGATGTTTGCTTACATTTGAGGTAGTACTTTTCTGTGCATTGTGTTATCCTACCCCATGTCCCCTAATACAGTCTCATTTATTTGATTTTTGCTTTCTATAAATTAACCAGACATAGTTACAGAGTTACTCTTAATCTTCTTGCCCAGTTTCACACTCTTATCAGCCGTGACAGGCTTAGTTCTTGATGATTAATGTCCTAGATATTCAGGTTAAGTCTATCCTTAAAGGTTTTCCGTGAATTCATGCCAACAGTAAGATAGCCCTGATTTTTTTTTTCATATAATGCTAATCCTTTATCATCATGTATTGTCACAACTTGAGTTTTCTTCTCTAGAAACTGTAAGAATTTCTTTTCCCTCAGTTCTTCGCTAGGCTGCCTTTTGTCATCCTTGATGCATTCCCGTAGGAACTGAGCAGGGTCATCTATCCTGGCATGAAAGACAAGCCATGGTTTCTCCTCTTTTCACCAAGACCCTTTTGAGCTCAGGTCAACATGCTTTGTTCTTGTTTTGACAGATACTACATTTCTTTATTTTATAACTTTAGTCTGGTGATAGGTTGGTAACTTTCTTGTTGCTTAATCATGTACTTAACTTTGTTCCTGCAATTGGAAAATACGAACGCTTGGAAGTCTTAAAACAATTTAAGTCAGGTAATTTTACAATAGAAATGGAATTAATTCATAAAAAGACCATTGGGAAAGAGTTAAATGCATTTGCATTCGGGTCACAACTTCATTGTGCTTGGGCTGTCTTTTCTTTTGGAAGAGAAGAAACTTAACATACAATAACAGTATGCTTCTGCTCAGCAGTAGGGAGAAAAAGCCTTATTGTTGATTTAGCAACAAAAGAGGGGAAAAAAAGAAATCTAGATTCAAATATGGAGAACAGAAAGCATTACCTGTCCATAATTCAGTGGCTTTTTTTTCTTTTGTAATCCATAAAGGAATACGTGATTTGTACTTAAGGAATGATGCAAGTAAAACAAAAATGAAGGTGAAAAACAGTCTGTAGTGAAGCCTGCCAACATATATACAGAAGTCAGATGAAGTCCAGGACTCAAAGCAATTGAGTCTCCAATCAATGGTGCATTTGGTCCTTCCTTATGATTTCACATTTGTGCTCTAATCCACTGCTTCTTCCCTACTTTTACCCTTTTTTTAAAATTTTATCTGCTTCTTGTTGAATCTCCTTATTTTTTTTCTTTTTAATGTCCCACAAAGACAAAATAAACAGGATGGCTTGGCGTTCAAGAGCTTTTCATATTGCAAGCCTTCTAGCATGCATCATTTCTAGATGCTTTGTCATGCAGGGAGGCAAGGAGATGTTTTCAGCAAAGAGCAGACTGGAGAGGAAATTAAAAAAAGGATATGATAGGGATATATTCAAATAGGTGCTGCAGTGGGGACTGCTTCAAATTATGTCATTGTTAAATCAGTAATTCAGACAGATGCTTCTGTTAGGGATAGGCAGCTGTCCTAATTGAGTCTCTATTTAGAATCTACCTGAATTGGTCTTTATGGAGTTCCTGTTCCAAGAAATACATAAATGCCTCTGAGAGTCCTTTCAAGCAAATTGGGAAATGAATGAAATAAAAACTGAGAACCTGTTTTTCCTCTGTGCTTTATGTTTATGCAGAGAGCGAGCTAGAAAAATATATAATGGCACAGTTCTGTTTTGATAGCATGGTACATCTCTGTTCAGTGATTATCACTAGTTGTTCAAGTTGCAAAGTAAATGAGGATGAGGCCCACTGACAAAACAGAGTTCCTACTCTTAGAGGGAGGAAGGTCAGTTAAATAATTCAAGTTTGGAAGAAAGGTTGAAAAATTGAATTTATATTAAATTTCCTGATAGTAAAGTTTTAGGCCATTCAAGTGGGATAATTGTAAAATTAGTACAGATCTTACGGAGATTGAATCACTAACTAGTTTGTCGTTTATCGACATCTGTAAGAGATGTATACTGAGGACTAGTTGTCTGTCTCTGCTGTTCCAGTTAAGTGGTACAAAGTCACTTAAAATGTTTGTTTTGTATGTATGTGGACCCTGAGTTTCTCACCCTCATAAAAGGCAGGTGGTTGCACTAGTCTCTGAGTAAAGCTGCAGGATTGTGCCCTATTCTAGCTGTGAGAAGGTAGGAATTAATTTTGCACAGTTATGTATGAAATTTTCACCTTTCCTGTTAATTTCACACCAATGAAATGCTCACTAAAAATTTCTGCTAATCAGAATTTTCCATATGGTAATTTGATTGTGAGAAAATCTAAGAACAAGCAGTCTTTATTTAAACCAGGTTAGCAAAAGTAAATTGGCAGAGCTCCATCAAATGAATTAAAGCAATGCATTTTACCAAAATTAGGGGTATGACACACAGATTTTTTTTTTTTGAGAGCAGCAGGTTCTGCAGGTGTTGCAAATGAATTGATTTTTTTTCCTGAAGAACCATCATCATGTACATTACTTCTCATGCTTGTTCATTTTTCAGTTCAGACCAGTGGGTTTTCAAGTAGAGAAGCATAAAATACCATTATTAGTATTGTGAAGACAGACCAAATCAGTTTCAGAATCTAGAAGGAAATACAAAAAAGCTTCTTTCGAGTGTAACTCCAAAACACAATCTGAGGAGTATTTTGGGGAGAGAGAGAATGTATTAAAGACTTTCGAGAGTGGATTCCAAAGTATGAAGGACCAGCCCAACACTGCTGCCACCACTGCCAACCTTCTTTATTCTTGGTCTTCATCTCAACAGAGTTGGACTATTTGAGTGTTTCTGAAAGCATTGGTTGGTTCTTGTTTTGGGGGTCATGCGTTATCAAGATTGGAGCCCCTTTGTGCTGTACGTAGACTTTGGCATATAATGAAAAAGTGGTGTCTCTGTACAAGAGTTCTTACCTTTTCCTGCACATTTAAAGTATATGTTGACTATCACCAGTTTTACAATACTTCACCCCCATGACTTGAGCTAATTAATTTCAGGCGGTTGTGTTGAGAGCAGGGTAAGTTCCCTAGTTTAACAGGAAAGCATTTCACAAAACGCATGGGAATGTACAAAGGGGTTTTGGCAGCTGGATGCTGCCAGCTGTGTGTCTTCATCCCACAGTTCAGTGTTTCACTACATGTATTAAAATTTTATCTTGGCGTGAAGCAGTGTGGGCAGCATACGAGGGCCAGTGGGTGGCTAAAACCCGTATTTACATCTAATCGTGGAGGAGGTGGGAAGCCGTGGGTGGGAGGAGTATGGGACGGAGAGGTGGAAGAAAAGCAGATGGAAGGGCGCCAGCTTGGACGGGGAGGGCAGGTGTGCAATGGAGAGAGGTCAGGAGCCGTAGGGCAGCAATGAAAAGCAAGGCTGCACTCTTACTGATGTCAAATTTGTACAGTACTTTACATGGCAGATATTTTCAGTATATAAATGGAGAAAGCTTTCTGCTTAAGTGTCTCAGCCCTTGTTTCTCTACAAATGGTGCAGGTTTTTCCAGTAGCATCGGTGATGTAGTAGCATCATCAGTAGCATCATTATTTAGACTTCTAAACCCAGTTCAGACTATCTTAGGGTAAGAGCACAGTGCAGCTATTTATATTTGCACTGTTTCTTACGGGGATTCCTTGCCAAAAACCAGATGGATCTTTCTGTGTTTATTTGACTGAATAAAAGGACATTTTTATCTTATTTAGATAAGCAAATACTCAGATAATACAAATACTCAAATACATCATTAAGAAAGAATGTAAAGATGTGGCTATGTATTACTTGCAATGTAAACAGGAATAAAAATAGCGTGTTTGTTTCACAAAATTATAGGAATGGACCTGTGTGGTTTCTCTCAAGTAAAATTGTAATAAAAGTGAAAAATACTCATTTCTAATTTCAAAAATCACAGACTACTTCATGAAAATTGGATTTTGGGAACTACACTTTTTGAAATATTACAACTCTAAACAAATAAAAGATGATACAATAATGAGATGAAGTCAGTATTCTGCTTCTGTTGAAAGTTAATTTAATTCCATAGAGAACTGCCACATTTTCATAATGCACTCGCACTGTTTGGTTGCACTGTTTAAACCTGTCTGTGATTTGTTTT
This sequence comes from Aptenodytes patagonicus, assembly GCF_965638725.1. Taxonomy (NCBI): domain Eukaryota; kingdom Metazoa; phylum Chordata; class Aves; order Sphenisciformes; family Spheniscidae; genus Aptenodytes; species Aptenodytes patagonicus. Next base: position 5,600,411 of record NC_134955.1, read on the forward strand.
CAGAAGCAAAACAAAAAAACAGTGTGAGAAATTGTTGACTAACAGAATTAGATATTGCAAAAGAGCTTAGATATTGCAAACCATTATTCATTCCAATAGCGAAGCCTGATCTCACAGTCCCTTGCTCGTGCAGTCACACAGTTGTGAGCCAGTACCCCCGATGGCTTGTGGACATGTCGTAGGACAGCTGTGCTCTGCAGAGTCCTCTGCCGTTGGTATTCCTGTCACCCCTGTGTGGAGTCTGGCCAGAGGACGTCGCAGCACCCTCCGGGCCCAAATACAGGAAAATAATGAGCAGCCAGACCTTGTACAATGAAAATCAGGGTAGGGCCTCACCAGGCGTGGATCAGAACTGGAAACTGGGAAGCCCTCACTAGTCTCATTAGGCATAACAACTACAATTACCGATACCAATTTGCCTTGCCTACGCTATGAGATTAATAATTTGTCTCCTCGCGTTTGTTTTCCTTCAGTTCACGTGGTGTAAATTCAGTTTGTATTGAAAAAATAGCTAAGTAAAGGGTGTCACGTTTGTTCTGAATGCAAGTGCAGCCATCTATGCTATGTACGTTTTCTCTTTGATACTAAAATAGCAAAAAGTACTGTTAAAAGTTGTTCTTTATCAGCTCGTAAATGGAAATCTGTGCCAAGTTGTTTAGACTTTATTTTTTATAATGGAAATGCTGAGGAATACTGTATAGCTTTTAATAAAAAGTTATTCTTATTAATACTTAAAAATCAATATGGGCCATGTAAAAGTCAGTGGCGTAGGCTAGAGACCCAGCTCATCTGAGGAAGCAGAGGTTTGTTTAAGCTTTGACTATCTAGACTGAAAATCCAGCTATCACTCAGAATAGCTTTTCAGTGACCTAAACCAGAAGCTACACTGTTTCTTCTGAAATAGCCTTTTATTTTAAAGCATCCTTTGCCTCATCGCTAACAACATTATGTTTTTCCTGTAATGCCACTGGCAGGGCCTAAACAGCACTGAGACTACTTTACTCATCCCTGAACATCAAGTGGTAAGCAGTAAGCAATATTCATGCTTCCTTGCATGAATTTGTGTGGCGTCTTCTATTACTGTATGCCAAAAAGTCCCTCACCAGACAATTTTCCAGTTTCAAGGAAGCCATCCTTCCAAAAAGAACTGTTTTTCTAGCCTCTAAAAATGAATGTGGCTTTTGAGTTTATTCCTAGTGATGGCTTAAATGATAAATTCAAGCAAATCGAAAGGATAATAGACAAAATTGAAAAGTTAAGTAATTGGTGGAGTAAACTGGAAAGTTTGCTTTTTTTATCATTGTTTTGGTTTGATGGGATATAGGATATATTCTGACTATGGTGGTGTTAACAAATGTGGGATTCCTTTTTATCATAATAACCTGGAGGGCTCTCTGAGTCAGCATGATACTTTAAAATGTTTTAAAGAGCGAGAAACAAACACTGACACCGTTTGAAATGTGTTGCCTTTTTTTTCTTATTGGAGTAAGTAATAAGGAAAGGCTCAAAATATCCTCTCACTGAAATTCACAGATAAGATAATTGTATTAATTGTCAAATATATCAGAAAACTTAAAATAACCATTGTTCTATGGAGGAAAAAAATTACAAAAACTCATTTAAGATAACTGAAGAAGTACATGCTGAGGTATATTAAACTGTCTGCTTGCTTACATTGGGCTCTGGTGTCTTACATTAACACTTACGCTCTCTTAGCATATTTTTTATTTTTCTTTGTTCCATTCTTGTTTAATGTGTTCTTTTATCCAGAGAGGCTTTTTCTGCACATCTAAATTTTGGTGCAAACATCTTGGTGTCTTAAACTGCTTTGAAATGCATGTTTTCAAGCTTTCAGACTTTAACGGGGTTCAAAATTGAAACGCAAGTATGATAAAGGTGCAAAAAGTAGCTCGCAAGTTTTAGCTACGAGAAATACGTGGGGTTTTGTGTTTCTTTGAATGGGAAAGGTTATAGTTTTGTATGCAGCTTTGCAGCCTGCATGAAGCATAACTGGAAATTGGAATGTGTGGTGTTAAGAGTGTTAATACACTTCTTTGAAGTGGGTAAGCACTTCAGTTGTGTGGATTCCTCCAAGGAAGAATATTGAAGAGAACTTCATGCAAAGGGGATCTCTGGTATAACGGGAACTCAGTTTACTGTGTGTAAACCAGGAATTTGCCTTCTTGATTTTCAGTAGAGTGCCTGTATATTTTCATCTGTTGTGGAAATGCATTTCCAGGAGCTTTTTGCTTTTGGAAATAAATATCATCAAAGGGTTATATTTAGCACAGCAGCACTTGAATCAGCATGTTTCTCCTATAGCTGTAAGCGTGTTTAATTCTGTGAAAAGGGGGGGTATATAAATATTCTGTGTGAACTGGGGATCTAAGTGAGGGTGATAATTTTGTTTTTAAGCCATTGAATGTTTCCTACCCTTGCAATTATGGAGGCTTTTCTTGTTTTTTGATTCACCTTTCAAACCCGTATGTTTTTGTCCATTTCTGTATTCTGAAAATTTTTCTGCAGTGGATTGTTAATTCATAAATTAACTAATTGCTTTGTAATATAGTTATTTTGGTTTGTTACATTGTGATAAAAACTAATTTGCCTGTACGATTATCAAAGGTATGCAGTAAGTAAAATAAATATTTGGTTTGTAGACTGTATCTTGTAACTAAGCAAAATGTTGCAAATCAATTTTATCTTGTAATTTCAGGCAGTTTTCTTGTCTGGTAATGTAGGACTATGATAATACAACTCCTAGATGTGCTGATGGGGATCACGTTATTGACGTAACTTCTCGGCATACCCATTAGTCATAGCCAGAGATTCTTCACTGTGCTATAACTCTAATGAGGCTATGTATTGGGTTCCTCCATCTCAGACTAGTGTTGGTTACTTACTGCGTTGCTACTGAAATTGCTGCTCTAAACCATCTTCCCACTCTGAGATACAAAAAGCAGAAGGTGAAGGACGCTGAGCTCTGAACCTGCAGTCCCAGCTCTGCGAGGCTGGATACTTGTGAAACCTTGAACTCGGGGGAATTGAATTTGGGAAGTGCATTTCTGAATGTGGGCCCCTAAGAAACTTGCAGTTTTCTGACTGAATCTGAAAAGTATTGCTCTAAGCCAAGTTCCTCCGTCTTTGAAGTACGGACATGGAGAGGGCTGGCATATTTAGTAGCAAGGTGCATTTGGAGGAAGCTCCGTCGCCTACAAGGAGAGAGCTGTGCTAAGCGGCCTGGAAGGACATAAATTTCCTGTTAGGTGGATGACCAGAAATAGAAATCCCTCTGAGTCCTGTGAAAATATACAGGAATAAATCATTCAGGTGTAAGCTGCAAAATATATTTGCTTTTCAGGTACTGTGATATTGCTAGACCACTGAGGGCTAGCTGATTGTACTGACCAAGGTCAGCTGTCTGGGTGCTTTGGTGGGTGAGCAGGGCCACGGAAATGTTTACCGCAGTCTCTTCGGCTTCAATCCAAAGTCGTTTCTCTGAAGCACTTTCTGTTACGGTGTTCAGCGGTTGATGCCACATCCAGCAGCTCGCTTCCCCTCTCCTGTGCGCGGTGGCTGCCTTGTTTGCTTTGGCCCTGGAGAAGCGTATCTGAGCCACCTGTGGGAGCAAGGTGGCCAAGGCCTGCTTGTCTAGTATTGAGCAGTGTGGGAGAGATTTAGAATCATAGAATCATTGAGGTTGGAAAAGACCTCTAAGATCATCGAGTCCAACCGTCAACCCAACACCACCAGGCCCACTAAACCATGGCCCTAAGTGCCTCATCTACTCGTCTTTTAAATACCTCCAGGGATGGGGACTCCACCACTTCCCTGGGCAGCCTGTTCCAATGTTTAACCACTCTTTCAGTAAAGAAATTTTTCCTCACGTCCAATCTAAACCTCCCCTGGTGCAACTTGAGGCCGTTTCCTCTCGTCCTATCACTTGTTACTTGGGAGAAGAGACCGACACCCACCTCGCTACAACCTCCTGTCAGGTAGTTGTAGAGAGCGATGAGGTCTCCCCTCAGCCTCCTTTTCTCCAGGCTAAACAACCCCAGTTCCCTCAGCCGCTCCTCAGAAGACTTGTTCTCCAGACCCCTCACCAGCCTCGTTGCCCTTCTCTGGACACGCTCCAGCACCTCAGTGTCCTTCTTGTAGTGAGGGGCCCAAAACTGAACACAGTATTCGAGGTGCAGCCTCACCAGGGCCGAGTACAGGGGCACGATCACTTCCCTACTCCTGCTGGCCACACCATTTCTGATACAGGCCAGGATGCCATTGGCCTTCTTGGCCGCCTGGGCACACTGCCGGCTCATGTTCAGCCGGCTGTTGACCAGCACCCCCAGGTCCTTTTCTGCCGGGCAGCTTTCCAGCCACTCTTCCCCAAGCCTGTAGCGCTGCATGGGGTTGTTGTGGCCGAAGTGCAGGACCCGGCACTTGGCCTTGTTGAACCTCATACAATTGGTCTGGGCCCATCGATCCAGCCTGCCCAGGTCCCTCTGCAGAGCCTTCCTACCCTCGAGCAGATCAACGCTCCCACCCAACTTGCTGTCGTCTGCAAACTTACTGAGGGTGCACTCAATGCCCTCATCCAGATCATCGATAAAGATATTAAACAAGACCGGCCCCAGTACTGAGCCCTGGGGAACACCGCTCGTGACTGGCGGCCGACTGGATGTAACTCCATTCACCACAACTCTCTGGGCCCGGCCGTCCAGCCAGTTTTTGACCCAGCACAGAGTACACCTGTCTAATCCATTTGATGGATTTGAATGTAGCGTGCGACCACCAGCCAGCATTTACACGCTTTACCCAAACCAGTTTGGGCAGAACTGAACGTGGGGTGTTACAGCCTTACTTCGTCTTGAGCTGTGCTTTGTTTATGTCCATACTGACACCTTGGTCTTTCCTGTAACCTGTCCTGTTTGAGCCAGGATTTCCTGCTGCAGGGCTTTAGTTCGTGTCTAACGTGAGGATTGCAAGTCTAGGTACTTGGAGGGTTGTTTGGTTGAACGTGGTCCAATACCCTGACCTCCGCTGGATGTCTAGACAAAAGTTATCAATTATGGGGTCACTAGAAATGTTAATATATCCGTATGAATTCAGTAAGTTTGCACTTACTTAGCCAAGTAAAAAGAAAATTTAGCTCTTCATGACAGACCACTATAGCGTTCAATTAGCACATCTGTCCACAGGCTATGAAGTTGCTTAGTTCTTACAGAGATAATTAGACTATTAAAACTGGAAAGTTACTGCCCTCCTGTTCTCCTGTAGTATTTGTTTTTGAACAAGTAGTTTTTGTAAACTTGCTTTGTAGCTGATGGATTTATTCAGCTTTTTGGAAGCGCTGGTAAATGCTGAACGCTTGCAGTAACACCATTTCATAGAATCATACAGTGACTTGGATTGGAAGGGACCTCTGGAGGTCTCCTTGGCCAACCTCCTACTCAAGGCAAGGCTGACTTCAAACTTAGATCAGGTTGCTCAGTCAGGGCCAGTCAGGGCCTTGCTTGGTCAAGCTGTGTGATCTCTGAGGATGGAAATTACGCAGTCTCTCCGGGCAACCTGTTGTACCCGTTCCCGCTCAACCACACCCTCAAATCCAGTAGGAATTTTCCTTGTTGCGACTTGTGGCTGTTGCCTCTTGAGTTTTCACCATACGCCTTGGGGCTCTGTCTCTTCTGTAATTCCTCATTTGGTATTAGTCAATTATTCAAAAGCTTCTGCTTGCTATCTGTGCTGCACTGGGAAGTTTTAATTTGGTTACTTGTATTCCAGAAGGTACACGTCACACAACATCTGCTCTGATGAGGTATAACTTCATTTAATAACCGCAGGTTGTCTGAGATAAATTAATTTGAATACAGTTCTGGAAAGAGCTGTTAAGAAATAAGATGTACTAATCTGTAATGTTTTCTGATTCAGTGATGCAACCAATGCAAATTACTAACATTTTATATATTTTAAACCTGTAAGTACACCTGTATGCAGAGAATTGCATGAAAATGCAAGACTGATCCTGTTCTTCTTGTGAAATCCAAATGCAGCAAAATGGAAAGTAATAATTAATTTATGGGTTTAATAATCCATAGATCACTATCCAAGATGAATAATCCTATGTACAGAAGGAGAGGGAAGTGATAAGTATTCCCCTTCTCAAAGAAGATCCAACGATGACTACTGCATCTTCTTAAATTGCTAGTCAGACCTTTAATGACTGAGCCGGATTCTGATATATCTTAGAAAATAAGCAAACTTTGATGGCACTAAAGATAAAGTATTACTTCAATTGGATGGAATAATCTAATTATAACTATGCTACCCAAAGGATTTTGGACACTCCTTTGGCAGGAGCTTTCTTTGAAGTAAAAATTTATTGATTTTTTTTTTTTCTTTGTGTATATGAATTTTGTTAGTTCACTAGGACAACATCTGTGCTCGCACAATCTCTGTCTTTTTAAATTAGTGGTTGGGGTGGTCTGTTTTTAGGCCAATTTCCAACATTGTAAGTTGTTAGAATGCACTCTGGGGTTCACTTACTGTAATGCTGAATAATTACAGTACTGTTGATGCTATGTAGATGTCGGTGTGGTTCTATGCACTATGTTGATTTGATTAAATTAACGTCTAAACAGTTGCAATTTTCTTGTAGTCACAATTATATTTACAAAAAACCCCCAAACCTGTGAGCACAAAATAGAATAGGAAAATGCGGTTTCTTTTCTTCTATTGGATTCCGTGATTTTTGTGAGCCTCTTAGTCTTGCATGATTATGTACTGCATTTGGAAGCAAAAGCATTTTCTGAGGTAGCTGTCCCGATTTCAATCTTACAAAGTAGTCTACTTTAATTGAGCTGCTATAAATATTTCTCAAGAAGAAAACCAACAAAAACCCAACAGAATTGCCAAAGAGGGAAGGCAAAGAGGATTGCAGCATTTTCAGGAAATAATTTCTTTTAGCTTTTTTGTGTTACTTTGATTTGCAACACAGTGTTTTGTAGCTCCTCAAAGGCTAGGATAGCTTCAGAAGCACAGGAATTCTCCGTAATGCACGGGTGGTCCAAGTAGGCTACTATCTGGTTTCAGCAGTTACCAGTGTGTCTAGTGAAGACGCATAAAGTTGTGCAACACTGTGGAACAATAGGGATTTTTAATTTTTTTTTTTTTTTTAAATTAAATTTGAGCCTGTTTGAAGATAAATGCATGTCCTGGACTATGTGGATATTATTGCTTGTAATCTTGTCAGCTCTGGAATTATGTGGTTGCCATTCGTCTTTTTATGTCCCAGCGGGTCCAACCTAACGTGAGCGTAACAGAAACACACATGCACTATTCACGAGCCAGTGCTTGTTTTGTTATCTTAGCTTTACATTCAAAGAAATTTTCTTACTGTTCTTTTTTTAAAATCTGCTGAAGTATCCAAATGATAGCAATTAGCATTATAGGAGTCATTATTTTAAAACACCTGAGTTTATTATCAAAATGGATGCCAGCACAGCTTTGCCTTTAATAAAAAAGACATTATAGTCGTAATGTTTGTGGGTGCTTGTGTTTTTCTAATAGTTGGAGGCTTTTCCTGGCTTTTTTTAAGGACACGGATTTCGTGCTAACTTAAGCTGGGGGGTATGTGCTCCAAGCAGTTGGTTTGGGTCTTGGAGAGGAACAGCGGGCTTGCTAACTACTTGTTGGTTATTCCAGCAGAGTGGAAGGAGATATAATCTGTTCCTGAAGCGACGTCTCAGGGTAAAACAGTGATGAATGATATTGCAAGTGGCTTGGATGGCTGCAGTAATAACATGCTTCACTGTGTGATGCCTTTTGTTAACTGGGAGCAGGGTTCACAGTTATAAATATTCTGTGCTTTCTCAGAGAACTTTTTCACGTGCATCCTTGCATGGTTTAAGAGGGAGAAGACAGAGACATAACCCGCTGAATTATTCTTTTTTGTTCCTACTCTAATAAAATGAAAACCCAGTTCAGTCCTATACAAATACACTTTTGCTGATGGGTGTGGTTAAAAAACCCAACACCGACCTTCCTTAGGATGGAGTTAAATTTAGACCAGAGCATTAGCTTCTATGGAGAGCACTTTGCCATATGAACCTCTAGTCTTGTAAACAATTTGGTAGAGATGAATACTGATATGATAATAAATAATGTTACCTAATATTATGTTAGTTTCCCTAGGAGAGTGAAGTAATAGTCTTGTATTTGCTTAACATTAATTGCTGTAGCCTAATCAGTGAAAAAGATGAATGTTGTTATTACGACCTTCTGGCATGCTGATAAGTGAAAATATGACCTTTAATAGATCAATTAGAATACTAATTACCCCGTTGCATTGATACCTTCTGTTAGATTTGCCCCCCCAACCCCAAGAAAGTACATGCTCAATTTTGAAATGTCACCCCTGCATTGTTTGTGTGCCACTTCCATACGTGGTCGTTGCTGGGACATATTTCTGTGTGGTGATTGATTTAGTGAATCTTGTTACGTAGAAGAAAATGCATGGAATTTACTTTTTGCTACCTGCTTTAAGTCGATGACCTGTGCCTTAGCTGGCTTTTGTGTAGAGTGGCATTCTGACTAACTGCAGAAAAAAATCATGCTGTGCAATAACACTTGTCTTAATCATTGATGACACACTGTAAAGACTGTGAAAGAATAAATGGCAGCATTGTTCACAGGTATTGCTACACTAACATACGTTTATTCTTAATATACCAGTTATTTACATGTAGTATTCGTAGATATAAGCAGTTAATTTTTAAATTATTTTAACTGGATATAGCCCAGGTATATCTTCAGCTATGAAGAAACTGAAGAATTGAGGCAATTTGGGGAAACTTCTTTGTCTTCTGTTATATTTTAGAGTAACAGCAATACTTGTTTTTTTAATCATATGCCTATATCTTCCACAGATTGATAAAAGACATCAAAGCAAAGATTCTATTTTCTTCAGGGACGGTGTCAGGAGAATTGATTTTGTTCTCTCCTATGTGGATGATCTTAATAAGGAATGGGAAAAAAAGTTGGTAAGTTTGTCTTTTTGAGGTCCTCTTAATTCTTACCTATCATAACCTGAATATCAGTTACTAAGCCTTTCAAATCACTACACTCAGCTGGAATAGGATTTAGCTAAAAATTTTGTAGCTGTGTGAAAAGCCATTCCATGTACTGAAATTTTTGTGTAATTTACTGTTGTGCGTCAGGACCCAATTTTATTAGATTTTGGGGGCTTTGTTTACTGAATTGATCACTCTCCATCACTTAGGCTGGTCAATATATTATACAATCAATGCAAAGTAATCCAAATGATTTTGCTTTCTTCATTTAACAGTCTTATCATTAGCTGTGGCTTTGGTGAAATATCTGTAAATACTGTTAAATGAAGGAGGTTTCTTCTAAATAAGCAAAGCATTATCCAAATGAGATTTAATAATAACTTTTGTTTTCCCATCCTTTGACTTCAGTTAGAGCAGGAATAGATTCTTAGATCCAAGAATCCATGCCGCTTTCCTTTTAAGACTTTTTTTTTTTTAATATCTATTCTGAGTAAAACAAACACAGCGTCTCCTTTTTGAGCTTTTCCCTGTGCTTGAGTTGCTCTCTACATATGTGTATTCATTCTTCTAGAAGAATATTTAAAGTGGCTTTGATAAGAGACCTCCTATGTAACAGAGCACAAAGTACAAGCTTTCTCTAAAATGCCAGTTAGTGATCATCCCCGAACCTCCCGGCAAGATCCGCTTGCCCGAACGGTGACAGTAGGTTAGACGGAATCAGTAAATGACATGTATTTGTTCCTTGCTCACACTGACACTCGAGGTCTAACTTGACTAACATATAAATTCAAGCTATTTAAAAACACCAGTACTATAAGATGCAGTCAAGACAAACAATAAACTTTTATATAAAGCACAATACTTAAAAATAATAATAATTGCAGGAATTTTGATTATTCTGTTTTCTCTTTATTTGCTGCCTTCTTTCTGAGCCAGGAGAGGTTACATTTACAAACTAGTCTCTCCAATATATGTCTCCAAAGTTTGTTCATAATAAAAAAAAAAAGGAGAGAGAGACCAAAAAACCTTCATTCTCATGTAATCATATTATTCTGAAAGATAAGGATATCTGAAGAAAACTGATTATACTGAGGCTTATGACAAAATCATGATAAAAGCTAAAGGTCTGTGAAGTAAAGAACGTTTCTCATCTATATCTTGTCATATTAAAGTGTTTAATAATTAAAAATGATAATTTCCTTTGAACAAAAACTGCAAGATTGGGCTGTTCAAAAAAGATGCTTACTGCTTTCACTCCTTTATGAAGGAAATACTGTTTTCATTAAGGACTTATGCTGCCTATACTTGCATCCAAATATGAACCAGTGTGTAACACAGCCCCTGCATCTTACTCTTGTTACCCTAAAGAAGCAAGAATCTCTGTCGTCGTCTCTGGTGCTTTTTCCAGCTTAAGCATCTCACAGTCAGCTTTGCTTAGCTAGCCACATTCAGGAGATTTGCTTGGGAGACTAGGGTTATATTATAGCTATGGTACCATAGGTTTATATAAAGGCATACTTTTTCAAACCCACACGGACTCTTTGTCAGGCTGTAATCCTAGCTAGATTCCTTCTTCTCCCATAAAACAAAATGCATTTAAAAAAGAAGGAAGAAGAGACCAGTCAGTGTATAAAGAAAGATATCCATGCAAAATATGTTAAAGCAACTCTTAAAATAAACTTTTCCATTAGTCATACTCAAATAACATGAGGAAAGAAATGGAGACTATTTAGGTAATGTTTCAAGTGGGAAGGAAAATGAGCCAGATGCTCAGTCTAGTCACTCATTCGTATTGTGTGCAGCAATTTCCTTCTCATTGCTTTATAGGTCATTAGGAGGTAGCAGGAATCTTTGCCAGACCGGAGACCATGTACATGGGTGTCATTATTGACTGAAGGATTCACATGGGGAAGAACCCAAGAGTTAGTAGCTAATATTGTACTTCCTCTTTGAGGTAAAAATGCACTTAGTTCGGAAGAAAGATTTCTGTCTTGCAAAAGGCTTGAACAGCCGCATCAAGCTTCGTGAGATTTAATTCTGTATATGTCTGTTACTCGCAAAAGAGTTTATGGCCCCATGGAAGAAGGCGTTTGGTCTGTGGCCCTGTAGGTTAGCTCTGCGGTCGCAGAACGGGCAGGCATGAAGATATCAACGTTACAGCGCATCAGTTTTTACACAGTTCCTGGGGAATCTGCTAAGAAAACGAAATTTGCCCTATATTTATGTCCAGCATAGACCTTTATGCAATGAACATGCCTGTAAATTAATGCAGACTTCTTAGCATAGAAGTGCTGTGCTGTTGTCTTTGTGGGAACAAGATTTAAATATTGATGCACTGCAGCCTTTGGAATTCGTCTGACATACTGTACTTGCTATTGTACAGTCATCACAGGAAAGAAATGTGACTTTCTTTTACTGTAGTACAATGATACAGCAAAATGGAACAGCTAAGAATAGAAATGCTCATAGGAAGAGAATAACAGTTGTGACAAAGGGTTCTGTTTCCTTGTCTCAAGGAAACAGCTTTATTGTGCATTTCAGAGAAAGGGATGAATAACTTCTTTGTGTGTTTCAACATAGCCCTGATACAGGTGTAGGAGATGGTCTGTTCATCTTCTCCCTTAGCTTCATGCAGAACAAATGCATTAACTTCTTTATATTCCCCAGAAACTTTCCAGCTTAAAACTCTGTTTTGAGCTTGCCTTCTATAAGCTACATGAGTAAATCCTAACCACAAAGCCTCTCTAAACAAAAATTAGGAATGCATTTTTGTGAGACAAAACGTTATATTTTTCCTCAAAGCCTCTAGCAGATAAGTGTAAATATTTTACCCACATAGGAAATACACGTGAACATGGAAAAATAAATGTAATTTTAAAAAATATCTAACAAACTATTCATGTATGACCAGGACATGATCTTCATTGTCCGTAAGTGTATTTCTTCACAAGAAACTCCAGAGCATTAGGACTCTCAGATCTCTGCGCAAAGTAACTTGTTCCTATGTTTACTGGAAGCAAAGTCCCCCTATCCCTGGTGGGCCATGGAGATACAGAAAGAAATTTTATCTAGTCCTTCCCATTTTCATCATCTCAGACAGAAACTTCTGCTCTCTTACAGGCACCAGATAGCCCAAAGTTAGGGAGCCAGGGCAGCAAAAAATCAGATGCTTGTTGCTCCTCCTGCACCCTGTTAGGCTGCCGACTGGGAGAAGCCGTGTTCCCAGCTCTGCAGGAGCAGCTGAAAACTGGGCTTGATCCAAACTGGGCACCTCTCCATGCTGCTTTACAGCAGCCTGGCTGGTACTTGCAGAAGGAAGGTGTTTGGCATCTCCTGCACCTTGGAGAGCACGCAGAGCACGCTCCCGAGCCATGCAGGCAGTCCCTGCGGCACTGCGGTAGGGCCAGTTATCTCATCCATCTTGTCAGCCCCCTGCTCTCGTGGCTGCAGGTCACGGGGCAGGACAAGGGGCCTTTCCTAAATGGGCTCTGTCTCACCTGAACCGTTCTCGCCAGGGAGCTGCGTGGGCAGCCTGAGCCCGGACTGAGCCCATCAGTGTTAGTCCTGTGAAGTGAATTGTGTTTTCTCAGGGTACAGCTAAGAGCGGAGTTCTTGTATGCTTTACACTAGCATATGATTGTTCCTAAAGGTCATATTTATTTCCCAGTATCCTACACGTGCCTGCAGTTAGAATAAGCCCCGAGCATCCTCATATGTAAAAAGCTTTTGCAGGCTTGGCGCTCCCTGCCTAAAGGAAGGGGAAAAGTGAGGAGGAGGAGTGTGGTTAAGGAATAGTATGTTGTAAACATAAAATTATTTTATTCTGCTGTTTATTGACTGTTGTTACTAGCAGTAACAGCATTGTTATCAGGAAACAGGTTTGTAACAGTTGTCTATCTTCCTTAGGTAACTAATCATGCAGTGTTGCATCTGCATTGGGTATATTAGTACCGCTGGACTTTGGATCTTCCTTTGTTAATCTTATCAGGATGGTTCATTACAGCCAAGCGTACGTTAGATGGTAAAGTTACTCTGTACAAGTATGTGGGATACCCACAGCGGTGTTTGGAGAGGTGAATGCTCTACTGGCCTCTCACCTATATAGGCCACAGTGGTCTCAGAAAATGTGGTTTCAGTCTTTTACAGATGCTTTGGAGACACTTAAGAACTGTACTTAAAACGGAAGGGCGTTAGCCCACTATTACTGGTCTTCACTAATGTGACTACTTATGTTGCTTCCTTCTTCCCTCTGTGACTGCAGAGTGGCATCTATAGCGGAGTCACAAGTCCATGTACCAGGTCTAGCTTTTTAGGTTTGGGACAGTAAGCTTAAAATTCTTACAAGTACACATTAAAAAAAACCAGCACTGGTCCAAGGGTACATTTTATCCATTTTAAGCCTTTGACGGCGACGTGAAGAAATCTGGTATTTGGCAAGAAAAGGGGGAGCATTGGGTTTTTTTGCAGCAGATGGATTGCCTTTTAAAGATGGTTGTTTCAAGTGACTGGAAAGTACAGTACATTGGCATGGGTTTCAGAGAAGGTGGCTTATGGGAAGAGAGCAAGGTGGTAAAAAGAACATAATTTCTATTACAGCACTGCAATTTATCACGCTAAGAGTATAGTAAGGAAAGATAAGTAAGATGGGGCCAGAGCCTTTGGCTCTGTCTGTTATTAAGCTACACAGCTGGAGGAGGAGCTGGCTGGTGTCTCTGGTGGCAGAGAACCCTCTGAGCTGACTCGCTTGGCTCTTCTCCAGTGTTTGCTGGGGAAAGAACGCACGCCAGCATGCTTTGTTTGGAGAAAATGTAATCCAGAATAGCACATAGCTTTGGATACCAGGCTTGAATGTCAGCTTTCATATAGCACTTCCAAATGTAATCACCTTTTAGTTGTATTGTTGACTATTAGATCAGCAGGTCAGCAAACAAGAGTTCTCTGGTGTTTTATACAGGTGCATGTAGGCGGGTTTGTGGGATAGATTAATTAAAAAATAGTGCATGGAATTGCATTTGTCCGCAGCATGTACTAGAACTCAGGAATTATCACATTTGCAAGTTTATCTAGGACAGTGTCTAATTTAATATCTAATAATATTTGGCAAAGTCAGATGTGACAGGTAAAAATGCAAGGCCACTAACACAGGAAAATATATCAATACATCTTAACGTAGATTTGAGGGCCATTAAAGCTATTCTTCAGCCTGTATTCATTCATCTGAGTAGTTTATGCAAACTGAAATGCAAATAGGGCAGCTGGCTCCTCACAGACATGCAGGAAAAGGAAATTGGCTGAAAACTACGGTGTTTGGGTTTTTTTAAGTGTGTTTGAAAAATTTAAGACCTTTCAATAGAGAAAACATCATACAGCATTGCACGTTTTAGCTAGAAATAAATTGGTAGTCTAGCTAGTGAGCTACCCTAAAGAGGTTATGGCTCAATATTTAGCTTAACTTGTAGTTACTCTGGCAGTTTGTCAGCAAATTTTATATAATTAAAGGGAAATTAATTCAGTCTCCCGATAAGAGCAAAAATTCTACAGAGAAGGAGGGGAAGAAAATGTTCTTACCTAAAGGCATCACCTAGGAATTACTTGGCAAAATACAGAGTTCAAGAAGAGTCTCAAACTCACAGAGGTCATGGAGCCATCGTGCACTGCCACAGGCAGGTTTACTTATCTCTGCATGAAGTCCACAGTGACTTTATGCAAGCTAAGCATAAAGTAAGCTTACATGTGATGATTTGTTAGTCTTAGCTGGTTTTACAGTTCTGTTGTTTGTGAAGCATACTGTTTGAATCGGCTGTAATCAGTACTTGAACATTGGTATCAGCATGATTGTTAAACTGGTAAATAGATGTTACTATAAGCGATCAGTCTTCCAGAATTTTTCTCTCCGTCTGGTTTTAACATTCTCTTAGCAATATAGCTAAACTCGAACGGTAACACACCACACACATCACCCTCCCGAAGAGTCAGAAATGCTCAAGACGCATGACTTCATTTACTGCTCTGGTTAACAAGATTGGACAGTTTATGAGCCTATTCCTAACTAACAAATAGGTTTCCTGTTGCTAGTCAACGCAATTCCCAATGTGTTGCCATCGCTAGGCTGGCCATCGCGCAGAAGTGGCCTGGTATGCATCAGCTGGTTCTTGTCTGTTGGTCTGCTTTCTTTTACAAAGGTCGCATAGCATTAAGGGGTTGTCATCGGGGCAGTTAGGAGGAGTGAAACTCGGTGAAGTCATCAGCAAGTGATCAGTTAGTTGCTAACTTGATCAGTTAATAAAGTGTGTTTATTTCTCTTCAGGAAAGAAGAAAAGAATTTGAGAGCAATCTGCAAAAGGCTGGTTTGGAACTAGAAACGGAAGATAAGAAGGTAAAAAAAAAAAAAAGAGAAAAATTAGGACCAAAGAAATAGACCTGCAAATTACTAATTAATGTACACCAGTTTGTTTCTTTGAGACAAATTACAAATTTTTCTAGCAGATTCCATTGGAGTACGACTAATTTAAGTGAAACGAGCTTAATGTGTCTGTTTGAGTTATTTTTCCAGATATGTTCATAAGAATTGTGGAAAGTAACTTTTACTTCAGGAGGAAGTGATGGCTTTTGATTTCATAACAAAAAGAAAGCAGTTCCAAAATAGCTGTGACTTCATTTAAACACATATAAATGGGAAGTATGCTCACAGCTAGATTTAATTCCACCTAATAACTAGTAACATGTTTGGAAGCCAATGAATAGATTAGCGTATGCCCACTGGATGTTGTAATTACGATGAGGAAGGACTCTGGTGTAACAACTTGAAGATGTTTGATTAGTGTTACTGTTTTGTTTAATAACTGAAGAACACGGGATGCTGACTTCTTCAGTCAGCGTGCTCTTTTTTTCTGCCAGAGATTGAGTGGGGCAGAATAACTCTTGATGAAGTTTAGGCTCTGTAACATCCATAGATGGGGATTCATTGAGCAACATGTTAAAAATACCTTCTGACTGCCATTTTCTCCTGTCTATGCAGAGGAGCGCTAGAAGAGCATAATACTGCGGGGTGAAGCCTGGGATAAGATTATTCATTATCATAGCTGTGAGGCTGTAACAGATCTGAGCTCTGGTTGGTAACTCCTTTTTGCAAGGAGTCTTGCATGCTCTGCTCCGCTGTATGAAAACTGCCCCCTCCAGGAAAGAGAACAGCTTTACAGTCTAGCACGGTGGTCTGCAGGACGCGTGGGCTGCCAAGTGGCCAGCCCGGCACAGCAAAAACCCTTGCGTTTCCGATGCACTCAGAGTGTAATGAGAGTTTTCAGGCCTCAGTGTACAAGGTTAATGTAGTTTGAAAAGCCTTTGTGAGCTTTTAGTAGTGCAAAGATTATCTTTATGAACAACCAACCACTCGGATAAGCTTTTCAGTTTAAAAAAAAAAAAATATAAAAATCTCCCTATTCCCCCCCCTTTTTTTTTTTAAAGCTTTCAAAAATATGCACAAGGCAATATATTTTGTATAGCAACTATTGTCATAAATCTTGCAATAAAACACAGTTTAGTCTGATGTCTGATTTAACTTTTCTGGGGCAGGAATCTGAAGATGGCAAGATTTATTTTGTGAAGATCCATGCCCCATGGGAGGTTCTGATCACGTATGCAGAAGTGCTGAACATTAAAGTTCCCATCAAGGAAAATGACATTCCCTCAACGGTGGAGAACCCCCTGGACTGTCTGCTTGCACCGCTGAGGCTTCCCGAGAAGGTGATGCACCCTGAACCGGATTATTTCACGGCCCCATTCAGCAAGGAGAAGCAGGAGCTATACCTCATTAATGACGAGAGCACTTTCTTCTCACCATCCATGAGAAACAGAATAGTACGTATGTGAATTTGTCTACTTTTATTTACGTGTAGATTTACACCATCCTGTAGGAATATTCATGCAAGGAAGGAGTATATAAACTGTGATATCTGTGGGTAAATGTGAGGAAGCCTAGATGCCTGTGCATCTTTCTTACAAATCTGGAAGAGTATATGTTGGAATGGATCTTCTAGATGTCTACAAAGCAAGCGTGCCCTCAACAGTCTCATACAGGGTAGAGCCTTCTGAAGAAACACTTTTTGCTTTTGCGTATTACTCTTGCAGATTACACACAGTGCACAACCATTAAAGGTTTCTGTTAAATGTATTAATGTAGGGGGGGGGCAAAACCGGGGGCAGGAAAACCGCAACCATGGACTTCCGGAGGGCAGACTTTGGCCTGTTCAGGACGTTGGTTGAGAGAGTCCCGTGGGAGACGGTCCTGAAGGGCAAAGGGGTCCAGGAAGGCTGGACGTTCTTCAAGAAGGAAGTCTTAAAGGCACAGGAGCAGGCTGTCCCTGTACACCGTAAGAAGAACGGGCGGGGAAGACGACTGGCCTGGCTGAACGGGGAGCTCTTGCTGGGACTCGGGAAAAAAAGGAGAGTTTACCACTTGTGGAAGAAGGGGCAGGCGACTCAAGAAGAGTACAGGGATCTCGTTAGGTCGTGCAGAGAAGAAATGAGAAAGGCGAAAGCCCAGCTAGAACGCAATCTGGCCGCTGTCGTTAAAGACAACAAAAAAAGTTTTTACAAATATATTAATGACAAGAAGAGAGCCAAGGAAAATCTCCATCCTTTATTGGATGCAGGGGGGAACATTGTCACCGAGGATGAGGAAAAGGCTGAGGTACTCAATGCCTTCTTTGCCTCAGTCTTTAACAGGCAGACCAGTTATCCTCAGGGTACTCGGCCCCCCAAGCTGGAAGACAGGGACGGTGAGCAGGATGAACCCCCCGTAATCCAAGAGGAAGCAGTCAATGACCTGCTACGCCACCTGGATGCTCACAAGTCTATGGGGCCGGATGGGATCCACCCGAGAGTGCTGAGGGAGCTGGCGGAGGTGCTCGCCAAGCCACTTTCCATCATTTATCAGCGGTCCTGGTTGACGGGGGAGGTCCCGGACGACTGGAGGCTTGCCAATGTGACACCCATCTACAAGAAGGGCCGGAAGGAGGATCCGGGGAACTACAGGCCTGTCAGCCTGACCTCGGTGCCGGGGAGGATTATGGAGCGGTTCATCTTGAGGGCGCTCACAAGGCATGAGCGAGACAACCAGGGGATCCGGCCTAGCCAGCACGGATTCATGAAAGGCAGGTCCTGCCTGACCAACCTGATCTCCTTCTATGACCAGGTGACCCGCCTAGTGGATGAGGGAAAGGCTGTGGATGTGGTCTACCTGGACTTCAGTAAGGCCTTTGACACCGTCTCCCACAGCATTCTCCTCGAGAAGCTGGCGGCTCACGGCTTCGACAGGGGGACTCTGCGCTGGGTCAAAAACTGGCTGGACGGCCGGGCCCAGAGAGTTGTGGTGAATGGAGTCAAATCCAGTTGGCGGCCGGTCACGAGCGGTGTTCCCCAGGGCTCAGTACTGGGGCCGGTCTTGTTCAATATCTTTATCGATGATCTGGATGAGGGGATTGAGTGCACCCTCAGTAAGTTTGCAGACGACACCAAGTTGGGTGGGAGCGTTGATCTGCTCGAGGGTAGGAAGGCTCTGCAGAGGGACCTGGGCAGGCTGGATCGATGGGCCCAGGCCAACTGGATGAGGTTCAACAAGGGCAAGTGCCGGGTCCTGCACTTCGGCCACAACAACCCCATGCAGCGCTACAGGCTTGGGGAAGAGTGGCTGGAAAGCTGCCCGGCAGAAAAGGACCTGGGGGTGCTGGTTGACAGCCAGCTGAACATGAGCCGGCAGTGTGCCCAGGCGGCCAAGAAGGCCAATGGCATCCTGGCCTGTATCAGCAATAGTGTGGCCAGCAGGAGTAGGGAAGTGATCGTGCCCCTGTACTCGGCCCTGGTGAGGCCGCACCTCGAATACTGTGTTCAGTTTTGGGCCCCTCACTACAAGAAGGACGTTAAGGTGCTGGAGCGTGTCCAGAGAAGGGCAACGAGGCTGGTGAGGGGTCTGGAGCACAAGTCTTATGAGGAGCGGCTGAGGGAACTGGGGTTGTTTAACCTGGAGAAAAGGAGGCTGAGGGGAGACCTCATCGCTCTCTACAACCACCTGAAAGGAGGTTGTAGCGAGGTGGGTGTTTGTCTCTTCTCCCAAGTAACTAGTGACAGGACGAGAGGAAATGGCCTCAAGTTGCGCCAGGGGAGGTTTAGATTGGATGTGAGGAAAAATTTCTTTACTGAAAGAGTGGTGAAACGTTGGAACAGGCTGCCCAGGGCAGTGGTGGAGTCCCCATCCCTGGAGGTATTTAAAAGACGAGTAGATGAGGCGCTTAGGGCCATGGTTTAGTGGGCATGGTGGTGTTGGGTTGACGGTTGGACTCGATGATCTTAGAGGTGTTTTCCAGCCTCAATGATTCTATGATTCTATGATTCTATGATTCTAAATGGCCTTAAAGCAGGAAAGGTCTGAAATCCCTGTGTTTGAATCTCAGGTTAATTATATTCTTACACGTTGCCCATATGGAACAGAAGAAGGGAAGAAAAAATTTGGGATTAAGAGGCTGCTAAATAATGGCACCTATTCAGCTGCATATCCTCTTCATGATGTAAGTATTTTAGCTTTCTGCTCCCTTGAGCATTTCCCAGTGTTCTTACTCTTTTACCTACCGTGACATTTGCTGTTTCCAGCAGAAATGAAAATGCACTCAAACCCTTCCATTTGTCCCAGTAATTGATTCTGTTTTATAATACGCAAGACGTATCTGCCAGCCCTACTATTTGGCTTTTATGTGCTGAAATGTTTCTTCCTATGCATGCATACAGGAGCTGAGTTTCTAGGGTATACTTATGTGTCAGTCACGTAATGTGTAAGAGACTTATTCCATAGTATATTCCTATAACGTTTATGGTACAGATTATGTGGTAGTACATTAGAAAGATTATAACAAGGAATGAATACCTCCTGCAGATGCATACATTCAGCAGTGTGTGTGTGTGTATAGGGTGTGTACATATATATACTGTAGTTACGTAAACACTCTTGGGATCATACCATGTTGGGACTGAAGTCAGATGAGTTGCATGAGCCCTGCAGTTCAGTGTGGGGTGGTCGCTTGTCCATCTCCTAGTGAGCTTTGGTGAGCAACTGCAAATACTGGAAGTATGGTCAGGATGGTAAATACCAGTGTTTATTTTTGCTGTAGGGTCAATTTTTAATACAACATTTGCGGATTTAGCCCTGAAATCCCTTAGAGAAAAGGAGAGAGATGGGTTACTGTATTTTACTGATTTGTTTCTTTTCTGTTTTTTTAGTTTCTTTATTTTCCCTTCTGAATGTTGTGTTTAATTTGTTGCTTAAATCTTAAATTCTCTCCTTCTTTTGAATAATTATTTGAGATTTGTCACAATGCCTTAGTGAACTTAAATTGCTTATTTATATCTGTGAATTCTACCACAAGATATTTTTAAATACTTCATACAGATTTATATTTTTAAGTGTTTTTAAATATTTTTCTCTCCCTTAGAAAATGAAAAGAAATGGATGAATGGACATTCTTTAGGTTTTCAGGGGGAAAGTTTAGCTGATCAGAGTCTAGGCTGTAGAAGATTAGTCTAGGCTGGGAAGCAGACTGTTTGTACTGTTGGGACTACCAAAACCACAGATAATAAAAAGCAGTTGTACTAGAATCTCTTCTATACAAGTACAACCAACCTTAAATGCTAAGAAAGCCTATGAAAAAATTCCAAAATCATGAGACAGATTCACAAATCATTGTCTAAAAAATAACTATTTAACCTTTTAAAATATTTTAAAAATGCAAACTTTAGGTTGTTTAAACTTCTTGATTTCTATTTAGAAACCAATTTCCATGCTTTTCTTTGATTGAGAGACATTCAGGAAACAAAGGAAAACCAAGATCACAAACTGAATATTTGATATAGCCAAGTATTTCTAAAGGCAATGTTCTACAACACAAAATAAAATTACAAGAGCTGTCAGAAACTGCGGTTATTTTGTGCTGTTTAATTTCTAGGAAACTGATGAAGTTCCAAAATTTTCTTAGCGTTTGACAGGTGGATACATGATAGTGATGAACACCACTGAAGTTAATTAGCGTCAGAATTTCATTTTGCATATCCTTGCATTACAACTTCAGAAACCGCAGCATGGCATACATTATAGTGCTGTGGCTGGAGGCAGGAAACAACTTTAATTTATATCCCCTAGTTTACATCTCTCGGTGAAATGCTTTTGGCTGTGCAATTTACAATGAGAGCCTGATTCAGAAGTACAGAGGACAGGATTTAAATTTGCATTATTTTTAATGAAGCGGGAGTAAAACGGTGGTTTTCTACTGTAGGGAAGCTTGAACTTCTGCAATTGCATGTGCTACACCAGTGTAAGGGAACAAACCGCTCGCTGCAGTAATCTGCCGGTGCAAATGAGTATGTTGTACTAGCCCGACACTGGTGTAAAGTAACATGATGTGGTTACAGTACAGGTTGACTTAATGTCTAAGATTGATAAATGCTTTCTGAAAATGTGTATTATCTTAAAACATATATAAAAAGGGTTCTACTTAAAGTGGTGAAGTAGAGTGATAAGTTTGAATTACAAATTAGTTTAATTGGCATAATCTTAAGAGGGATGCAACATCATCATTAATATTCATTTCTTTTAATGTAGTATTTGAGTCTGTCGATGAGGTGTTTTGCCTTTACTCTGATTTGCTCGCAGTGCCAGTACTGGAAAAAGGCAAATGATCCAAACTGTGACAATGAGAGATACACGCTGTACATGGAGTGGGCCCGTTTCTTGCGGTTCTACAAAGAACAGCCTTTGGACCTCATCAGGTAAAATACTGCCTGTGTTTTATTATATTTACTTGGCTTTCACTGTAATACAAGCGTGTATTCATTTGTAGCTTGATCCTGCTGGGAAATTTTTACTACTTTTAAGATCCGATGAGAATTGGATACTTAATGGGGCACTAGGTCCTTGGAGGACATGACACAGGTTTCTACTAGCAACTAGAAAAAGCTTTGTCTCAAATGAAGCCTCCTTCAATCTAGCCAGTGCTGCCGGGGTCAGGTATCTTACAGATAATTCAGCTGTAGAGGAACACGTACGAAGAATACCTTGCATTTTATAAGCAATATCTGCCACAGTTTTTAAAGATTGATTTGAAATTTTGAAATTTCAAGAGAGATTTGAAAAAACACTGATAAAATTAGTTTCTGCAGCTTGACTCTTAATTCAGTGCTAAACGCAAATTTAAATGAACCTTACCCAAGATTTCTTTGTTTCAGTTCATATGATATAACAAAACCATTACTTTATTCACGGTTTACAGTTGCCCCGTTTGTTACACAACCAGTTGTATTTCTGGGAATTACCCACTCATTCTTACCATATGAATCAGAACTGTTGTGCCCAGTTTCATTTTGTATAACTCCTTGGAAAATCAAAAAAGTAAATCTTCATTTACATTATCCTGTGGGAAGGGGAAAGAGTGATTTTAAAGCTGGAGCTTCTGCTAGGAGGAAAAAAAGGGTCAAAAAAGGCCATATATTGTGTTCATTCAGCTTGTGTAACTCCTCACAGCTAGTTTCAAACCCCATTTTTCCAGTGTACATTAGTGTATTTACTCTTCTGTTAAATGAGAATTTTGCCAAGTGTTTCATTTTGACTCTGGCCAGTTTGCTCTATTGCAGTTTTAAACTTTGCTTTGTATTCCTATTAATTGCATTTTTTTGTATTCAGGAAGTACTATGGTGAGAAGATTGGAATCTATTTTGCCTGGCTAGGATTTTACACCGAGATGTTATTCCTTGCAGCAGTTGTTGGCTTAATTTGTTTTCTTTATGGCTTGTTTACAATGGATGAAAATATGAGCAGGTGAGTGTAACGCTGAGAATCTCCTGGGCTTATAATGGGAAAAGCTAAGCAACGTGAAAATTTTGTTCTTGCAAAAAAACAGGTAACAAGGTTTTAAATCTTGTCAGAGCAAATTTGTTCTTCATCTGTCTTTATTGACTGAAGTGGTGGTGGACAGCTATGCAGAACTTGTGACTATTAATTAGTAAGACTCAATTTATAGGTGAAAAGCAATATTTTATTGCCTTTTGGCAATAGCTTTTAATATTGGATTACCTGCAATGCATAAAGTCCTAAGAGTACCACTGACATCTCTCAAAATTGTTTTGAGTGTTTATTGTTGCCTTAAGCTTTTCTATTTTAATCTCTCTTGCAGAGTAGTCCGTTGACCTTTTTGTGTAGGTCGTCATTTGTACTAACTACCAAAAGCACGAGTACAGGACAGATCAGCAGTGTTCTCCCGTCAAAGAGGGATCCAGTATCTTAGAAATCAGAGTTTGCTTCTTCTTAAATAAGCATTGCATTTGTTTCTTCAAGGGTCCCAAGATTTATTGTATTCAAGGATTTGGGGGGGGGGGGGGGGGGGTTGACATTTCATTGCTCACTGTTTTTTTTGGTTTGTTTTTTTTTATAAGAAGGCTTCCAGAAAATTTTGAGTTTTAACCATAAAAGATGAATAACAAGTTAAAATTCTCACCCATTCCATTGAATTACGTCATTTTGAGACTTACATTTTAGCTAGGTTCAGAATTCACCTGGGAATACTGCTATACATGTTCAGATTTCTCTGGATACTGAAGGACCACCATAGGATTGTAAACTTCTCCCACTGTAGTAGTTAAATTGAAGTAGCAAATTTCACTGTAGATAGCAAAGCTGAATTAATACCTCTGCTTTAGAAAAGGTGTTTTGAACACATTACTAACCTGATGAGAAATAACATGGTTTCTGTCTCACCTGAAAGCAGTGCATGTGCAGTACAGCTCCTTACAGGCTTCCGATTCATTACCGATAGAATTGGAAAGCCCATACCAAGTGAATTGCTAGTTCTGCTCCTTGTAGCAGCTGCTACATTTCTTGGCTTGCCCTGACCAGCTACAGGTTAACACCAGTGAATGTGACAAGACTTGGCATCTTCTCTGTGAAGCTGCAGATGTTGAGCTTTGAACAAATGAAGCTGTTAATTTTTTTGTTTTTTAAATAAATTTCATATAGCAGCTCTTAAGATGCTATGAAAACAGATACTGTACAATATTTTCTCCTCAGCAAAGAAATCTGTGACCCTGCAATTGGAGGAGAGATCATCATGTGCCCTCTTTGTGACCGAGAGTGTGAGTACTGGAGACTGAACACCACCTGTGAGTCCTCAGAGGTCTGTATCTGGTTCTCCAGCCACTTGTCTTTTTTGTTCATACTGAAAACTCTTTTGGTACCGACCTGTTCCTGCGTATTCTGTTGCAGTATTCCCATTTGTTTGACAACGTGGCAACTCTCTTTTTTGCCATTTTCATGGGCATATGGGGTGAGTACATTTGATAAGTTTTATGTCAAGCAGTAAGGAGATCTTGGCCAAACTGCTGAGGGAGCCTGGAAGTGGGAAGAAGAGGAATAATGGCTTCGCTTTAATATCCTGCCTCAGATGCAGAAGTGATAAAAGAGTAAAAGTAATTTAAAGTTACAGAGGGATTGGACTTAAACAAAACCAAACAAAATACAGCAGATATCTAGGATATCATAAGCATTGCATACTCTAACTGCTAACATTTGTTTCTTTCCTTAGTAACCTAAAACAGAGTGGTCCAGCCTTACACAGTCCTTCTAAGAGTCCTCTCTGCTGAGGCCTGCACATGATCAGTGTCCCTGTGAGGGAGTAGAGAGCTTTTGTGTCCTTTCACTGGATGGTGGTCCAGCACTACCACTTCATTAGCAGCACTTTTAGGATGAGAATCAGTTGGCTTCTATGCCAATGAAGTTCATACATTATCGTATGTTTTGATGATGCAGAAATAGGTGGATTTCCTGACTCCCTCTATATGCATGGTTTCACACCAAGTGATACTTGTTCAGACTTTTAAGATTGTATTGTCTTGAATACATGTTCTTTTCTTAAACTGTGTGAAGGTTTATAGATGCAGGATAATGTAGTTATTGTTCTTATTTCCTTAAATACCTTGTCTCCTGTTTCATACTGTTTGTATGAAATATCATCATTAAATCTTCAATTTGAATATAGGTATTTCATTAACACACAAAGATCTCTGTGTGCTAATAGAAAACCTATTTGTGTATTTGTTATCAAAGGACCTAGCCACTAACTTTTTTGTAGAAAATTCTCAAAAAACCAAAAAATCGAATAAGATGTTGTATGGCTGTTTTCCTAAACTTTTCTTGGTTTTAAGCACTAGCCTTTGAGTGACACGGATTAGTCATTCGGGAAGTACCAGAAAATGTTTTTAGAACTGCAGAAGATAAGCTTTCCTGTGTTTGTGTAAACCGTAAAACCTCTCCACTTCAAATAAGAACAATCAGATTACCAAAGGGTTACATTTTACAGTAGTTTATAGAGGGCTTTTTAAATGTTATATAATAGTATAACTTTTATAGTTGTTTATTTTATATATGAAATCAGTTCTCTCTAGTGTCTTAAAAATTTCTTAAGCCAGCCTCACTCTTGATCGTATGAAAAGCATCAGACGTTCACCGTCTTTAAAATGACCATGATATCAAATAATCATCAGAAAGCAACAGAAATCTTTGAACATACTACTTGAAAACAGTTCTGCTTATTTGTAATAGTTGTTCATGTGTTACAGGTTTATACACAAGCAATTAGTTGAATCATCGTGTTCCTTTGTCAGTTCCGTGTTGCTATTTGCGTATGAAAAGTAGTTAAACTGTAATTGAACATGGTCGTCATAACCATGGAAATACCCATATTCTGTCTTGGCATCTTCCTTGTCATCCACTTCTGGAATTCAGTTAGCTAATTAATTACTTAATCCATATTGTCATCTTAGCTGTGAACTTTAATAGGTAGTCAATAAAAATAGATGGGTCACACTGTGAGGATAAATGCTAGATCGCAGAATAGAAGCCAGTGCAGAAATAAGTTTAACTTAGTTCATGAACTTGTTCACTTCTCCCTTAACTGTATTTTAACATTTCCAAATTGCAGTTACACTTTTCTTGGAGTTTTGGAAGAGACGGCAAGCTAGACTGAAATATGAGTGGGATTTGGTTGATTTTGAAGAGGAACAGCAACAACTCCAGCTGAGGCCTGAGTACGAGGCAAAATGTACCCAAAAGAAGAAGAATCCTGTAACTCAGGTAATGAGCCTGCTGGGTTGACATGCATGCAAATTCAGTTGTGTGCTGAAAGATAGTTTGATATCAAAGCAGGATTTAGTAACACATTGTTTTCTCACTGAAGGCGTCCAGTTGATGAGTGCTGAGGTTTGCGCTCTGATTGACTAGTATCAGACACAAACACTTCAACTGTCGAAAGCAGCGTAGCTGTGTTAGCATCAGTAAGTTCTGGAGCTGATAGCCCTGCCTTTCAAGGGTCTGTTTACCCTGGCGCAGGGCCACTGCGGCATGGCTGTCCTGCTTTCCAGTCTGAAGGTAGCAGTAACCGAGGGCGCTCAGCACTTCAGCCTCCTCTTGCACGTGACAGGCATGCCCCATCTCTTGGACCATGGCTCTCTGCCTGCAGATGTCTTTTGTTACCTAGGCTTTTGACACAGAATAAATGAGAACATGGCGGGTTTTTGCCTCTGGAGTGTGCATAACTTTCATTAAGTATCCTCTATTGATTTTAATTTTCACAGGAAAGTGATATATTAAATCAGGAACACAAAGGCGAAGTTTATAGCTTTCACTTGGCTAACACCATCTTTACAGGGTCCTTCACGTTTCAAGGTAGCATTCTCTGAAATCTTCGTGCCTTTAAAAGCACTCTTTCTCATCCCTGCACAACATACGAAGGAGCAGTTGTCTTGATCTAAATATACAAAAGTGGGACTAGCTGTGGTTTTGTTACTGATATACAGCCACTTTGGGGAATGCTAGAGAGATGAAGGCTGCTGAAGCCCTTTGTCTAAAATCTAATTGAGATACAATTAACCACACTACTTAACTCTGTTAAATGCTCTATGTAAATACCTACTAGATGTTAATTGTCTTCATTTAAATTTAATTTAGGTAGGAGTTAGTTGACAAATTTAGGGATCAGATGGTTGCATTCCAATACAACATCTACCATCTTAACTTGATGTATTTTTAAATCATCCTTCCTCTTCCTAGAATTGCATATAAATAACTTGTTTTCACTAGTCATAGGTAGACTTAGATAACACAGTCTTCAGAAAAGAAATAGAAGCTTAGCCAGAACATGGGAAGCAGCACTGTTACATAAACAGTAGCCCTGTCTTTCAGGGTTTCTCTCCTTAATTATTAGGAAATATATACACTAATCTTGTTTCTCATGAGAGGCAGTTTTTCTGTCTCTCTTTCCTCTTCTGCACATGCAGCAGTAATGCTGTTGTTTCTTGTACGCTGTAGTCATGCAGAGATCTTTGATGACCATGCACTGTGATTTTGAGTGTAGTTCTGCCGAGGTACTGATTTCTGCATGCTCAGGAAAACAGTCAGGTAAATCATTTTTTGATTAGCTAGTTCACCTAACTGAAAACAGATCCTTGCCTGTTGCGTATTATTTGCTAGTTTGCATCCCTTTGTATGCTCAGGCTCAAAACCTCCACTTCCTTTCATGGCTGCACAGTGACCAAAACCAGCTGAACCATCTGTGGTTCTGCTGCAGTTGAAGGAAAGAGCTCGGGGAAATTGCACAGGCGGCATGGCCCTTGTGTGCTCTGAAATAATGGGCTGCAGCAGAGGGTAATTGTGTGAGGACAGGGAAGTAATGGGCTGACCCGTAGGCAGTGGTTACGTACAGCATGGACCAAAACCCATAGTCTGGGGAGGTGAATCAGCTGCAGCAGCAGCCAAAGATGGCATGGGTGAGGTGCATTTGTATAGCTGTCCTGAGAGAGAAGATTGTTCTCTCTAAATTCATGCAGATCTCTTGGGTAGGATGATTTATTTGGACTTTATTTTGGAAACAGAAGTTGGACCGTGGTATGTTTTTCTTATCTCAGAGTGAGATACTGCACTTTTTTGTGCTTTCTAAGTATGCATTAACAATTACCATAAAAATTCAATGACTGTACAATCCTTTTATTTTATGACACATCAATTTATTACCTTGGTGGATTTTCAGAAGCTTTTGTGAGGCAGGGTTTAGCAGTGATCCTTATCAATACCCAGTTATAGTAAACCATACGGGTTGGCCACACTGTAGTGTAATTTCCTTTCATTAGGTAATGTGCAGTACTGAACATGGGAAAGGACGGTGATTTCAAGTAACTTAATTCTGCATACTGATAAGATAACATGGATACGGGTCACTGAGTTTCTTCTGTCCCAAGGCTGGCTTTGCTTTGCTCAGAAAATTGTTTCCTGGCCTCGATTCCAAGTTCTAGGTGCACTGAAACAGAAATTGCCCATCTTGAGGCTTTAATTAACACCTCATGTGGTCACAATGCTGAACTATTTAGCTAGATCATAGCTAACATCTGGTTTTGCTGATTACAGTAGAATCTTAATTTACATAAATAATGAAGCATTCCATTCAAATTTGGGCTCTGTCATTGCACATTATTGCCTACATTTTGTTCTAAAGTAGAAAACTTGTTGAATAGTCTAGAATGTGCGAAACGTCTGTTCTTAGTATAGAATATATGTATTATTAATACGTAATAGGTATAAAATGTTATGAGCCTATGTAAAGCCACCTGATATCTGTGCTTGTATCTTATCTTCAGCTGTTTTTTATAGTTCTGTTAATAGAGCCTTTAACTGTTTTCATCATCAAACAACTTGTTGTGACTCGAGAGTACAGTATTGATAATTGTGTTTAGTAAGTATATTTAGGCAGATACAGGCAGTATATCTCGCCTGAGAGAACAGCACGTTGCACTTTAAACAAAATCACATCGGTATGAGCATGCCGATTGACTGAAGAATATCGCCATCGAGAAGCCGCGCTTGTAAAACAACTGCTACTGCTTGGTGGTGTCAGGGAGAAATGTGCAGCTCAGTTATGGCCGTTGTATTCAGCGTAATTACACTGCGTTACACCAGTGCATTCGGCACGTTCTGGGCTTTTGTGCAACAGGAAATAAACTCTCTTCAACACCACTTTACAGGTTCAGTATCTTCTGTTGTCAAAACAAGCATTTCCTGGTTCAATATACTTACTGATAATATACTATAATATATATTATAATTATAATATGTATTATATATACTATATAATATAATATATTAAATTATTATAATATAATTATAATATATAATAATATAATAATATATAATAATATAATTATTATAATATAACTATATATATATACTATATAATATAATATATTGCGCTCACCTGTAGTAATCGGTGCCCCTGTGTCCAAGAGGAGCGTAAGCATACTACAATGCCTTGTCCCAAAGATTTATCAAATTCAGATTATTTTTTTACTAAATATTCTTCCACTGGCATTAGTTCTTAAATGATCCTTTCTTAATACGTGTAATCTGATATTTTAGGAATTAGAGTTGGTTGCAAAAAAGAGACCTTTACACGAACATGGAAAGTTGTTCATGTGCTATATGGGGATACTCGCTTGGGTAAGACCTAGCTGCCTGATGCTGCAGCAGAGATTGGCAACTAATGAATGTAGCCATTTCTTCAATTAAAAAAAAAGAATTGAAGGAGTGGAGAAAAATGCTCTCTGGCTGTGTGGAAAAACACGGTACATCCAAATAAATCTCGACATGCAGAATTTCTTAAAGTTCAGTCCAGTTTTGGACGCAGAGCTGTATGACAGCTGACGTAGCATTACAGTAATAGTTCTGTCCTGTTCATCTAACGAAGGAGGTGGTCTTTTTCTTTCAGCTACTGATTGATTTTTGCGAAGGTTTAACCATTCTTTCCCAGTACTGTCTTTACTTCTGGCATTGTTATGGCCACTTCTGTCCTGATCTTTTTTCTCCCCCCAGCACATTCAAAATCATGTCCTATCTGCTCTTTTAGAGAGGGGAGTTCTGAATGGTTTTCCTCAGATGTGGGCACTTTCACACAGCTGATGAGAGCTCTGTGTGCCGCTTGATGTTAGAATAAGATTATGGATTTGTGAACTGTGCTGTGCTTGCTTGACTGTTTCAGGAGATGGAGCCTTATTTGCCTATAACTAGCCAGGCTGTGCGGTTCTGCATCTCAGGAACTACAGTGTTGTTCTGGGTGAGCATCTTTTTGAATCATCATTTTAACATACATCAGAGTTGCTGATCATCACTAATCATGACATTAACACAAACTGGTTTTAATCCTATGATATTAACACATGCTTTTATTATCGTCCTGCAGATTTCCTGCTGTCATGCAAAATGCGCTTCAATTCAGATTAAAAAAAAAAAAAAAAGACCTTGGAAATCTGTCATTAATTAGTAATTTGATTGGACATTTTAGCATAGGGATAACTTTTTCTCTGGCTTATGTGCTGTTAACAGACCATACTGAAAAAAATTGTAGTAAAGGCAAAAAAAAAAGTATTACTCACTACAATGAAATATCTACACATTCCTCTGTAGAAATATCTGCAGAGTGAATTTCAGGGTGGACAATACAATCTGACTTGTCCCTTCCATCTCCATTTCTATGAGTCTGTATCCTTCTCCACTATTTTTTTTTTTTTTTAATTTTGGTATTAGATTGTCTGCTTTTCTTGTGTTAACAAAATAATTGTTAGGTTTAATGTATCTAATATAACAAAGCATTTTGCCTGTGTGCTTTGCATTTCAGTGCTGCTGATCTCATACCCATAAAGAACAAAATTTAAACACTATAAAGCATGATGATTTACATCTTATTTCAAAAGTTGCATGCATCTAGCTATACCGAGCTGTAAGTGTATTTCACATTTCTGTCCTGTCCTTAGGTGTCTCTGATTATAGCTAGCATGATAGCTGTGATTGTGTATCGTCTTGCCGTGTATGCTGCCTTTGCCAGCCTGATGGAGAACACTCAAAGTTTACAGCCCATCAGTGGATTACTGACCCCTCAGCTGGCAACTTCAGTCACAGCCTCATGCCTGAATTTTGTCATCATCATGATACTGAATTTCTTATATGAGAGAATAGCCATCTGGATTACTGATATGGGTAAGCGGTGTACTTGAAGACAAAACTTTCAAGGAATTACTAAAGGTAGAACCCATCTAGAGGTGCTCTATGTAGTTGTTCTCAGCTCGGGCGCAGTGGGAGCACTAGGACGTTAGTCTGTAGCTTGCAGCAATGACTCCATTGTATCCATGGCCATACTGAACATTTTCCCTGCATTTGAATAATTATCATAAGCTGGTTTCTCTTAGTATAATGTTTGCTTATATGAAAACTAGTATACAGAGACAAACAGAGTTCTGAACGTAATTAAAAATTATCATGTGGTATATTAGAGCCACCAAAGCAAGATCAAACTGTCTTGGTTTAGCAGTATTTCAATTAGAAATCCTGAAGATACATTTTTAAAAAATAGATCACAGCTTTCACAGCCATCTTTACAAAAAAAGGCTAAATAATCATGTCTCTTACTTTGGGGGGAAAAGGTAGGAGGCTGGGGGATGGGATAGGGCCGTATATTTTCCAGGGTTTTCTCTTGGCACCATTTCCCTTAGCTATGGATTTACAGGTTTGGAGTTAATACAGACTGAAGGCAAAGATTGAGCAGGTTGAGAAGTTGAGCCCAAGATGTTATTGTGGCTGTAGCCATTGGTAGCGTTACCTGCGGTAGGCTCACTGCAGAGCTGGAGGAGCCTGCAGGCAGGTAGGCCCAGAAAGATCTGTTGGCTTTGTAGCAGATTTTATGTTTGACTGTTGCTTGGTTGCTGGAAATATCCTTCCCTAGAGCCCTTCTTACGTATTTTCCTTTGTTTGCCCTTGATGATTTAGATGTACAAGTCCCTGCAGGTGCTTTATAGAAAGAAATAATTGCAGAATATTCAGCTGAGGGGGAGAGCTGAAAGTATTATGTATTTGTAGTTTGTACAGCTGTCATAAAAACAGTTGGGTGATCTTTTTTTATGGAGTCTTACAAGCGGAATCAAGAATTGGAAGGTGTTTCTGGCAGAAACTTAATGGGATGTTGCATTGGCTCTATTTTGATTTATCTTGAAGCATCTCTTGTCTCGGAGATCTGTATTATTTCTCTCACTGGGCCAAATTAGACCAAAGACAGAACAAGTAATAAGTAAAAGTGCCCCTAGCAAAAAAAATAACCAACGACCAACCAAACCAACCAGAAAATCATCATTTTTTAATCTTTCTTTCTCGAAGGGCATGAATTATATAAGCATCAAGGCTCAGCAATGTTGTTTTGCTGCTTGCAAGCATGGAGGATTAATTTCTTAAGTGTCAGCACTACCTGCGGTTATCGGTTACAGAGGGAAAAATAAATGTTTACTTTTATGGGACTGCTGCCCTCCTCTGGCGGCCGTGGCAGCTACACTTGGCCCAGGTTTAGAGACACGGTTGGGTCCAGGGTATGAAATGTGGGCTGCAGCCGTCAGGAGCGTCTGTTCTAACTCCCTTTACTCTTGAATTCCTTAAAAGGGTTAGGCCAGATTTTGTTTTCAGATGTGCAGGTATAACCTATCTCTGGTGCTCTAGACATTGAGTGTCTGACATAAACTATTGAACAGCTCACTGCCAATAAAAATATTTTAATGAGCTGCATCCTAGGCAGACTACCTCACCCGAGTACTGCCTCCTCTATAGCGGGTTCCCAGTAAATACCTTCTGTCATGCAAACTTATGCCAAGCTTGGAAGCGTTAGGTTACTCGGCTATGAAATAACTTTGCCATAGGGCAGGTGAGTTCAACACATCTGCCAGGTCCTGACCAATTCAGAGGGTCTTGAATGCCTGTGGTGTATTTTCTTCCCCTTTCTCCCAACTTGAATTGGTTATATGTTATCATTTAACAGCACACTTTACCAATAATGTGCTTAGGGCTTCCTGCTACCTTTAAAAATGCAAACATGATGGAGAATGTGATTACAAAGGCAGCAAAATCTTAAGCAAAGGCTTGGTGATGTTCAGTACCACCGAGATGCCTGTATCCTTCCCTGTTCTTCCCCCTACTATGAGCCTCATCTTTCAGAGGCACAGGGTCCATCCAGTTTCTGCTGATTTCAATATAAAATACACACATACAGCATATTGAAAAAATCAGTACTATAACATACTTCTCTACCACAAAGAAAAAAAAATTCTTTATCATGTGCATTGCTAACAGTGGAATTTTCATCGTCTAGGAGACCCTGCTAGTTAATGTGTGAGATTCATCTTGGATCTCCTAAAAACAGTGTAAGATTTGGGCATGGGCAAGTGCTGGTGGACAGTACAAAGAAGGGGAAGTTGAAGGTTATAAACGTTTCAAGAATGAATTTCACTTCCCTGCCTACTCAGAACATTGCATTGCAAATTAAGGATCGGGTGTCTGAGAGCCGGAGCTCTATCTGCTGAACTGTTTGTAGGTGGTTCCCCCCCCCCGCCCCTTTGGGATGTAAGGGCAGTGTGGGTGATGAGTATTTATGAATCTGTATCCTTTTAAAGGGAATAAAGGAAAATAAAACTACTCTTTTCTGGTTTCAGAGATTCCCAGAACTCATATGGAGTATGAGAACAGGCTCACTATGAAAATGTTTCTGTTCCAGTTTGTCAACTACTATTCATCCTGCTTCTATGTGGCCTTCTTCAAAGGGAAGTTTGTTGGTTACCCAGGTGCCTACACGTACATGTTTAATCGCTGGCGAAACGAAGAGGTAGGACTTTCTTGATTAAGGTGGATTGAATAATAATAAACTACTTTAAACTCTTTATCCCCTCCAACCTGTGCAGTCATAAATTGCCAGCTGCAGGTTTGGTCTGGAATGAGCTGGACCTCAGCTGGCCATCCTGAGGCTGATGGAGGGTTTCCAAGGACTCTTCCTGCTGTTGCTAGTCAGGGAAACACCTGCAGTGAAAATCTGTGGCTCTTGGTCCCAAGGGTGAAAAATCTAAAAGCTTTCCTTGGCCCCAGTTCTCCTGAAATACCAGTGGATCTCACCATAGGTCTTAAAAGTGATACTCTAGGTTGAAGAAAGCGAGTATAAATGGAAATGGTCTCTGGCTTATGGGTGTCTTCGTAAGCTTTTTGAGGCACTACATTTTCAGAGAAACCATCTGGTAAGAGGCGCATCTGTAAGCTTCTGCTTTTTTCCCTCATTTCATTGCTCATTATGCTGTTTGTACAGAGATGAGACAATATTTAATGTGAAGCATTGCTTGGGAGTCAATAGCGGAGGAAAAACTTCATGCAAAACACAATGAAGTAATGCAGTGCACTTATTGATGGAGTATCTCCTAATACTGGTCTGGCTGCTAAATTCTTAAGAAGGCCTCAATGAAGAGTTGAAACTTCAAAACTAGTGTTCTCAGCAAACAGCAGAGACCAGATACTGGCAGGTATTTAAATACCTCTGGTGTAGGGTTGTGAATAGAAAATGCAGGTGCTTGGTAGGTCAGGGTTGGTCTGGTGTTGAGAGCTAGCCGAGCGCCATAGATTCACCTTGCTGGGGCTGTGGGGTGGCTGCTGCATGCGGATCCTGCTGCCCCGCCTTTGTGTATCTGCACAGTGGTCAGCCTGAAGCATCTCTGAATTACTCTCTCTTTAAACGGTCGTTATGTTTTGGTGTGTGTTTTTTCAAGCACACTGAGCATTGAAAGCCCTTCTGTAACAGCCTTCCTGAGGGGGTATCTTAGCTGGCAGTCCAGGTGAAAGTTAAGTATTGTCCTAACAAGTTTTAAGAACTCTTCTTCTTTCTTTCATTTATACAGTAGTAGAATATAGTTTATCTGGGTAATGTCCATTATTAATGTCCATTAACCCCCAGTTTGTCTCTGCCAGTGCGATCCTGCGGGCTGTTTGATAGAATTGACGACACAGCTCACCATTGTCATGGCTGGCAAACAGATCTGGGGAAATATCCAAGAGGCCGTTGTACCGTAAGTTATCTCTTACACAGAGATGCCCATGTTATAGACAGAGGAAATTCTTGGAAGGAGTGATAACAAGTATTGCCATATGAAGAAGCTAAGAAAAATTCTGTAAATTAAGCACAAATTCTGACAAGTAAATTCATTTCATAGAGGCTTTTGGCCTCTTTTTATGAAAGCCGTGCTTGTAAAAGCACGTTGCAACAAGGAGTTTGCTTAGAGAAAGATACTTGATTTGCTTCTCTCATTGTTAACTTTTTTCTGCATATACAGCTGGATTTGTAACTGGTGGGGTCGCCGGAAAGCCAGAAATAATCCAGAAAATTTATACAGTCGCTGGGAGCAAGACCATGATCTGCAGATATTTGGAGCCTTAGGCCTGTTCTATGAATATCTAGAAATGGGTAAGTTTAAAAATACACATTTGGAATTGAGGACAAGACACCTTGTACTGACAGTTCCAAAAAAATAGCTTCTCAATTAATTGTTACGGGTTGATGCCACCGCTTTCATCTGGTAAACAGTAGATGATTAACTGCTGGAAATCATTAAATAGGTCGACCCAATTAAAAAAAAAAAACCAACCTGCCTTTGCATCTTAGAGTGCAGGGAATTTCACAGAAATCTGCAAAGACTGTTTCCCTCATTTGAATGGGGAACATTATTCTCAGTGCAGCCAGCTGTCTTGATGTCTGTTCTGTTCTCGTTCCCAAGCATATTCTCAGCTGATGTCAGTGGAACTGTATGTATGGGACGAGTGCCAAATATGCTGTAAGGATGGGTACTGCAGATCTGGATCAGAGAGAATCCATTTAGTTTTAGGTTTGCACCGATCAGTGCTTCAATACAGTCCAGTAGACCAGCAGAGGGAGCATGGGTAACAGAATAGGATTTTGCCAAGGTAATGTGAACAGGTCAGCATATGAAATTACTTTACAAAACCTGAGAGACTAAAACTAGAAATTGAAGCCAAACTAAATGTAAAAGACACTAAAAAAATATTAGTATTTGTCTATTAGAAGGACAAAATTTGTTGAAAAGTGGTCCCTTGTATTGTTTTATTTGTACAGAAATAATTCTTGCCTAGAGCTTTGCAACTGTATTGTTGTCACTTCATACACTTCATGATATTTCATGCAGGGCTGTGATCTTGTGAAATTCATACGCTAAGAACCATCAGTGTTGTCAGCCGTGCCTGTTAATAGATGTCCTTGCTCTTCCTGAATTGGAACTGAACCAGAATGCTCCAGCATTGTCCTGGGGCTGCTAAGCTAGTAGGAATTTTGTTGCTTGTCTAAGATGAAGAACTGATTGCTGAAATAATGGAAAAGCTGATGACTGGTGTATGGAGATTTATTTTTATCCACTACCTAAACCAGACAAGATGTTCTATTTCCTGTCTTTAAAATATAGTGGCAGTATTGGCTCTGCACTGAGGACTGTCACATTCTGTACCAAGAGACATTTCATTTTGGTAATGACTAAAGGGATCGTTTGCGTATTTTATTTGCAATTCTTAAACTAATGTTAAGACTCCACAGTGGAACTATTATATACAGATTTGGTATTAATATTTTGACTAAACCAATAACAGTAGGTGGAGGTAAGGCTGTGATAAAAGTAAAAGTATTTCTTCTTTTTCATTTAGGAGAATGGGCTTCCTCTATATACAAACTGCAGGAGAGGAAAACTAGCCATTTTATTTTATTTTAAATGACTCCTCTTGTAATTCAGAAATTTGATGTATGAGTACATTCCCATTCCCCTACAGTTATATTCCATTCACGAGAGGAGAACTGCAGCATCACGAAAGAATTAGTATCCAGCACTGCTGGCAGCACCGTTTGGCAGGACCTGAATGCCCTGTTCCCTTGGGTGCTGCTGAATGGCAGCCGTAAGAGACTAGAGAAGTGTCTTGGGGCTGGGGCAGGTTGTCACTTAGTTCAGGCCAGGGCTGGAGGTGTC
This sequence comes from Aptenodytes patagonicus, assembly GCF_965638725.1. Lineage (NCBI taxonomy): Eukaryota > Metazoa > Chordata > Aves > Sphenisciformes > Spheniscidae > Aptenodytes > Aptenodytes patagonicus. The sequence continues at coordinate 5,637,418 of NC_134955.1, forward strand.
TTGTTCTGCAGCCTGGCAGAAGTTTGCCATTTGTCTGCGAGTGGCAACTTGCATGTTTCATTGTCACCCTGAGGATACTTTTGTAGGGGCAGATTTTGGCACTCGGGGCAGATTTTGGCACTTTTCTTTTCTCCCTTGCAGTCATTCAGTTTGGATTCATTACTCTCTTCGTGGCGTCCTTTCCCCTGGCTCCCCTTCTTGCTCTGATGAATAATATCCTGGAGATTCGAGTAGACTCCTGGAAATTAACCACTCAGTACAGGAGACCTGTGGCTGCAAAAGCACATAGCATAGGAGTTTGGCAAGAAATCCTTAACGGAATGGCCATCTTGTCTGTTGTCACCAATGTAAGTACGTTAACTGTGCTGCATCAACTTTGATTCTTCCGTGTACTCAGAATTTGCAGATTGAAAAATCAGCTGATGCTTTTTCTCCTTCATCAACAGTATTCACTTTATCACATGCTACCCTACGGAGATAGGGTCAAACCATTTGGCTTCTCCGAACGTTGACGATGTGCAGCTCCCAATCCACATTTCATTGAACCATAATCTTTCATTCACTTGTCTGTCTTTTCCAGTGTTTTGGAATGGCGTAAGTCAGTCTGAAGCTTAGCCTGATGAAGCACACTGATTGTCCAGAGGGGACAGGAGAGGTGGATTAATTCTGTCGGCCGGATGACATTTCTGTCTTGTCATTATGAGGCCTATTCTGTGGGGATTCTGCTCGTTCAGCTGCTTCTGGATGCCCCTAAGGGGGCAATGGCTCAGAGTACTTGTTATAAACTGGAAACTAAATGCTATGCTAGTATTTCATCTTAAGTATAAAGTAAAGCAGACTGCTGAGCAAAAGAGTTGCCTGGTTTTAATGTAGAATAGTAAACAGTATCAGATCTGCAAGTATCTTAGGCAACAAACCCACTTGCAGGTATTGCCTAATTAGCAAGGTACCTGAGCATCCTAAGTATCTCACGTTTCCAGGCAAAATGTGCTGGTAGCCATTGTTTCCTTTTTAAATACAGCTGGAGAAAATGGCTCCCCTTCTTTCATAAAGTGATCACACACTGGGTTTGAGTTCATCCTTTCTCACAAGAATTCAAAACCACATCTCCTCTTTCACTAAGGAGTGCTGTTATCACAGATTGAAGACAGTTTGGTGTAAGGGTATATTTGGGATTTGGTGCCTCTTGTAATTGACTGTTCACATATTTTGTTCACTGAGTGCTGGTCCTTGCAGCAGAGGCTGCAGTCAGCGTCTTTACCAAGGTAAAGTGCCCTAATCATGCTCACCCTTGCTTAAAAGATCCTGGATTATGCCACAGAGTCACGGTACCAAAACCCCTTTATGAATCTGCTCACAAGTTTTGTGTGCTAATTCCTTAACTTCTTTTTCCAACTTCTTTTTCAGGCTTTTATTGTTGCATTCACATCAGATATGATTCCTCGTTTAGTTTACTACTATGCTTATTCTGAAAATGAAGACTCGCCTATGTCTGGGTACATAAACAATAGTTTGTCAGTGTTTCAAATCTCAGATTTTCCTGACAGAAACAAGCCTAAACTGAATCCAGAAAACTTTGTCATATGCAGGTTGGTGTTGGTGTAGTAATGAATATTTTATCACTTTGTTTAGAATACAGCATAAAAAGTCAATGCAGATCTAAGTAGTCCACTAGAAATTAAATTATGTCATTCTCATCATTCTGAAGTGTGAGAGGTAATACTTAGGTTATTAACAAGGCAGTACTTGAGATGGTAAGAGACGGTAATGAAAAAAAATCACCTTTTTGTTGTTTTAAGAGAGTCTCATTGCTAATGTGGTTTTGTTTGGTTTTGGTTTGTTACTTAATTGAACTGTTGCTTTTTGAGTGATGGAGGAGATTTATGTCCCTAAGGTTGCAAACTTCAGCCTATATTTTCAAAGGTTTTTAGGCTGCAATGCCTGAGTGGACAAGAAAGTATCATTAAGGGGATGTTTAGATTCCAAAGCTGAAAATGAGATATGGTATTTAAAGTCAATCGTTACTGAGCTGGATACCACCAAGGATCTGGGCCATCCTGCTTTCATTAAAAAAATAGTCCTTTCTCGCTAGAAGAAGCATTGGAGGTTCTAGAAGAATTGAGAAAGAACTTTGGAGAAGTCCATGGTAAAAGAAAAGTACTTGATTTGATGCAAAATAAATCCCAAAACAAACCAACCAGACAAAACCCCCCAACATTTTAAGAAGCAGCTACATTTGTATGATATTTTAGCTTTAAAGCCCCAGGAGTCTTTATCCCATTTATACACGTGAGTGTAGAACACGTACTCAAGACTGTCCTTCCATTAAACCCTGCATCTGTCCAGTACGTAACCGGTCAAAATCTGTCGCATTTGTTCAATACTTGTCCGTTACTGTGTGATACGTTCCATCACTCTGTCCTGTATTATTTGATCATTGTCCCCCCAAAAAGTAACCGATGTACAAAATTTTGCTTCTCACACATCCTCACCTCTGTTGCTGTAAAAATGAGGGTGTTTAAGCTAACATAAGGTAGAAACAAATTGAGAGGCAACCTTTTTCTGCAAAAGGAAACAGACCATTTAAAACAAGATGGAAAGGTTCCTTAAGTGACAGCTGTATTTGCCTGTAAGTGTCACTGAGCTTGTAGTCTGTCTCAGACTGAATATGACACTTCACCTTTGCATGTCTTTCTATCCAACAGGTACAGAGACTATCGATATCCTCCAGATCATGAGCGGAGATACTTACACACTATGCAGTTTTGGCACATTCTTGCTGCAAAACTGGCCTTTATAATTATTATGGAGGTATGTTCCCTACAAAGTTTCCTTCTGAAATTGGTACCTTACAGATTGTCTAGGTAGTTACTATTGTTACAGAAAATAGAATTGCTGAGAGTATGAAATAGTTTCTTCCCTAAGTAATACCAAATAGTCATAGAATCATTTAGGTTGGAAAAGACCTCTAAGATCATCGAGTCCAACTGTTAACCTAGCACTGCCAAGTCCACCACTAAACCATGTCCCTAAGCACCACATCTACGTATCTTTTAAATACCTCCAGGGATGGGGACTCAACCACTTCCCTGGGCAGCCTGTTCCAATGCCTGACAACCCTTTTGGTGAAGAAGTTTTACTTAATATCCAATCTAAACCTCCCCTGGCGCAACTTGAGGCCGTTTCCTCTCATCCTATCACTTGTTACTTGGGAGAAGAGACTGACACCCACCTCGCTACAACCTCCTGTCAGGTAGTTGTAGAGAGCGATGAGGTCTCCCCTCAGCCTCCTTTTCTCCAGGCTAAACAACCCCAGTTCCCTCAGCCGCTCCTCATAAGACCTGTGCTCTAGACCCTTACTCATGTCCTAAATGATTACTATAAATAGGTCTTTTAACTTCAGGAAGTTAATCTCAGAGTAAGAACAGTGAAAACAGCTGAGGAGACTGCTAGATTTGATCGAAATAAAACAGCAGAATAAAAAAGATCTTCATGCAGATGGAAGAGACATGAACCACCAGGACTAGCACTTTCACTTCTCCTGCTTTCATTAAAGTGGTGTATGCGAGATGACTGTATTCAAAATCCAGAAGGCATTTTGCAGTGATGTATATTGGCTAAAAAAAATGGCTAAAAATAGCTAAATCAGTAATTTGGATAACTGACACTTCAGTGTTAAGCCACTGTCTTGCAAGTTCTGAAAGGAAAAGGGAGTTTGGAATTAGTTTCTGCATAAAATGAAGTGTTTTAATATTCGTGCACATCTCAGATACACATTACTTTGTTACGTATTGTTCCAGGACAGCCAAATGAAATGTATTCTCTTTGTGAACAAAAAGAGAAGCGATCTATTTGGTGTTAGATAAAACAATAGGTGTTTCATTTGATAATGAGTTGTTACATTTCTCCTGGCTTCCTTTTTTTTTTTTTTTTGGCAGCATGTTGTATTCATCGTCAAATTCTTTGTAGCATGGATGATTCCTGATGTCCCAGCAGATGTGAAAGCCAAAATAAAACGTGAAAAGTATTTAACGCAGAAGATCCTACATGAGTATGAACTTGAAAAACTGAAGGAGAGACTGTGTCAAGGTGATAAACGAGCCACGGAAAAGGAGTTCATCGCCACAGAAGGGAGAATGGAGTTATCCAGAGCAATGTAGTTGAAAAAACAACTGTTTGGGGTTTAGCTCATTTTAGCTTTTTTTTTTATCTGTGATTTGCTCAGTATGCATCATCTTGAAAGCTCTAGGGCGGTTTCAACCCTTTGCTTTCACTCCAAAGATTTTAGACTTTTCTTTAAAAGTCTTACTGAGCATTCTAGGTTTAGTAAAGCTACTTAACTGTATGACTTCAGCACTGTTTCCTATTTACCCATCACTTTGAGTAATAAGTGTAATCCTGTAATCCTAGAATTTGGATTCCCGGTATAGGGAATGTTACCCTCAAAGGGCTCACAGGATGTAAGGTCATTACCACCAAGCCCTCCCCCTGTTGCTAAATGCAAAGTTCCAGGCTGCATCCCAGCTGAATGAAAAGGATTTCATAGAGGACTCCCGCTGTGGAAAATGCTGAGAATTATTATTTTTATGACATGATCATTTAAATAGGAGAATGCTCCTGATACAAGGGTTAGGGTTTGGGGCTTTTTTTGTATCCACTATGTCTTATGAAACGTTTGGTTGCAGCTTTGAACTTCTATACACTTTTTAGAAGGAATGGATTTTTAAAGCTATATTGGCTTAATTCCACTTGGAATTATTTATAGGCACAGAATTCAGTTAATACATACTAATGAAGGAAAAAAAACCCATAACTTACTTTCGTAAAGATACCATCTGCCAAAGAGTTTGCTCTTTAATGGCAAATATTGTGGAATCATCTAATGACAGTGTTTTTCGAAAAGATGTATACACTTTGGAGAAATACAGCTAATTTCTTTCTCAGTCTCAAAAACTGCCATTGGAAGATCATGCTTGACGTTAGTTTTGGCCAAAGCTGCTCCTTTGTTTGGATTCTCTGTTTGGATTCTCCGTGAATGCCAACAAAGGGCTAAAGCTATGTGTCTGCACTCGATGCGTGCTATGGAGTGTAACCGCACAGTGCAGTGGACTGGGAGCTGGACCGCCACACTAATTGATCTAGCTGGATGGTTTGTACATGGATTTGTATTCAGAAGATTTTAAGCATGCCAAATAATGTATGTTTACATTGTTATTGTCCTTATATGTAGGAGCCTGGGGTTTTTGGTTTTTGTTTTGGGTTTTTTTTTTCTTTTTAATCTTCAAGGATTTTTTTTCTGTTTTGTCATGAGGCTTTTATACGAAGTTACTGAGTTTATAAATACATAATAACTACTTGTGCAAAGTAGCTACTAGCTGTTTATGAATGTGCCCTCATTTTATAATTTGAAGCAGGCATTTTTATGATTTTGCTGTATATTTAAAACATATCGACACTCCCATGCGTAGTGCCTTGTTGATTTGCATTTGGCGAAAGATGTGAAAATGGTCGCTATGGGGAAATGCATATTTCCGAAGTGTGCTTGCAGGCATCGTGATACTGTGAACCTGCACTCATAGCTGTACAGCGTTAGCCAAACCATGCCTGCCTGGGCACACTTGGGTTTGTTAGTGCTATGCGAACGGTTGACAGAGAGCCGTTCATACCTAGACTGCTTAGATAAAGTAGCACCAGACTGTTGAGTTCTCTCACGCCGAAGTACACTAGCTACAGAGATTAGAAATTTTACTATATTTGCACTTTGAAAGTGTATACTTCCTTGCAAGTATACACAAAAAAATTTAGATTTGTATTCCCTATCAGCCAAATGATGTACTGTTTACTAGATCCACAACTTAAGGTTTCCATATTTTGTTTTAGCAGACCTAGCCTACGCCTTGGAATACTTGGCTAGTAATCTTAACGTTGTAACAGTTTTAAATCAATGTCTTGGGTGGAACCGTCGTTATTAGCAAACATTTTAACATTGAAGTGCCTACCTCGAACAAACATCACATGGTTTGGCTGCCAGTCAAGGAGTTGAAGCAGATGTACATTTCTCGTTACTGTAAGTTATTCAGCTTCGTTCTGTAAGTTTGCTTGATAAATCGAGCGTATTGGCAATTCACGTTCGTGATGAATTGACCACGTTCTTGAATATTCAGATATATTTGAAGTAATGGATTTATTGGAGGAATGCAGATATAAATAAAATAGCTCTGCTGCGTAACGTATAAGCCAAAGAAGAGTATCGGTCACCACAACTATGTATGCGACACCAGAATTTACACAATGCAAGCACTTTGCTGCTTCTTACACATACACTGTTAACTAAACTGCTTAATTTAGATTTCACGGTTTTGCTACTGTTAGCAATGCAAACAATTGCTTCAAACGGTAAGGTGGGGAGATGCAAAATGGTATTTCTATGCAAAACGTACAGTCTGACTGACGCTGAAAACAGATTTGAAAACTCAGCATTAGATGCACTGTTCCTGCTTACGGAACGTTAGTTTCTTCAGGTCCTGTAATAAAGTGTCCTCACATGCTACACTTGAAAAGATGTCAGCAAAATAGATGTGTTGAGAATGAATAATGCTATTTAAAAGCAAGATGGAGGAAAACAGGGAAATACCTTAGTTTGGGATACAGCATTGATAGGCAGAAGCCCTGCCTGCAGACCCTGAATTTGAGCTGATGTTTTGACCCCTACTTCTTGCTTCTTTCAAACTTATTTTTTGAGATCACTTCCTATTTAATGCTATACAAACAGATGTTTTGCATATGTTGTATCATACAATAGAAAGTGGAAAAAATCTGGGATCAGCTTATTTAAAAAGAAATATGTATCTTAAAAATATATCATTACACTTCATAGCATTACTTCTTCGTATATAGAAACTGTTGAAAAGAGAATGTGTTGTCATATTAAGAGCTAATGTCACGTAACAACATAAGTCTAACACCTCTTTACGTAATAGTTTGCCTTTACTTGTCATTAAGCAGTATTTTGACAAAAGATTATTAGTATGATTAGGATTATAATGGTTCACATACGTACACATTTCCTGAAGTGTTCTTGAGAAGTGACAAAAATCAGAAAAAAGGACTGGTCAGTTTGGGGATGTGCTTATTCTTACTGTTGGAATATTTGATTTTGATGTGTTTAATATAAGTATCTAAAAGTGTCCTTTAACCAAGGTGAAGATAGTTCTGTGTTGGAACTACTGTAATTTAAGCAACAGTAGATTGCTTCATTAGAATTGGTTAGAAAAAGAAAATTGGCCTTTCAAGTGTAATACAATCAGGGATTATTTTTCTTCCAATTAAAATGTAGTATTTTTACCTTGGAAGGATTTAGTGTGGTATGTTCTAAGCAAATGACTGCAAAATAAGAGTGCTACTATAAGACACTATACTGTTTTTTCTAGAAGATTTTGTTGTTATGTTTTTACTTTTTTATGTAATACTATCAGTTTGAGACAACAGAACGGAGTGAAAATAGGTGGACTTCCCTACTGTTCTATGTGTACTGCTTGTTTTGACTTGTACTGTCGTGTAATCCGAGTAGCATTTTTGTCTGCTAAGTATGTTGCTGATATATATGATACACTAATGTTGGAATAAATTTTTTAAACATTGCATTCGGCTAACTTATATATGTACATTTAATAAGATCTAAATCTGGCAAATAAAGCAGTGTTTATTTTTAATGTGCTGTCAGCTTGTTTTTGAAAATTCCAAGAATTCGGAGAGAAGCTGAAGTATTAAAAGTTAAATGCCCGGAGACCCCCATGGAAAGAAGTATTCATACAGATTTCTGCGACTCATTGCAGGATATTTGGGTGCTGTATATAGATGTCCTGCACTTGTAACTTCACAAGTTTCCTAGATTATTGAAGAAAGCCGCCATCTTCCACTTGATAATCACATCGTGTAACTGTCGTTTCTGTCTTCGTGCATCGTCTTGAGAATGAATTACCGAGGAAAACCTGTACTAGGCTCTGCATACATTGTAGGCGACGCATGTGGACCGAGATGGCACGAGTGTGTGACAGCCCATGAGGGAATTTAGCTTTGCAAATTCCTTACATTAGAAGACCACAGTTCAGTGAAAAAGTCTCGGCACTTTCATCTTCCTTTAGGTACGGTACAAACAGTGTGTTAACAGGCGTTCATTTTCAGCCAGGCTGCTTTTCCCTTCATTTTCTGGATACAGTTTTTAGTCTTGCAATGCCAGGACCTGAGGTGACTTCTCAAGTTCTCCGTCAGTCACACACGCAGCTTTCACACGCAGCGCGAGTGGTTCACACGCGTGCATTTAAATAGCTTTGAGCGCATATACGGGAAAATATGGCAGAGCTAAAGCTTTTCAGAGGGACTGGGAAAGTCTTACTGTTCATAGATACCCCTACATATTTTAATCTTTCTTAAAACTCACTTGTGGCACCAGTGTAGGGCTTTGGATTAAGTCAGAGAATCTGGATTCAATTTTATGACGTGCTCTCAACAGACAGCATTAGCATGTTCTCTCTCCTGTTATACCACGTTATCAGAACTTCCCTGGGAACAGGGTCACCTGCCAGACTTGGCAGGTCACTTCCTTTGTAACTTTGACATGATAAATTGAGAGCTGCAATAGCAGTAATCAAATGAAAGAAATGTATGAGATGAATGAAACAATATCTTGTCTATATTAAAAAAAGAAAAAAGACAAAACAAGCACTGTGCAATTATGTATTATGCTACTACCGCTGTGCTGGTTACTGAGGTGGCATAGGTTACTTAATTAGCTATCAAAAGGAAAAATAAAGCATTAAGAAAGTTGGAGAAGAAAGTGGTAGCAAAAGGAAAGTGAGAAAGGAGGGGGAAAAAAGACAGACAAAGGAAGGCGCTGTTGCTACGCAGGGTATAGGGGAAACTTATGAACGTGTTAAAAGTGTTCAGGTGCATCCAAGCTCTGCTCTTGGAGGTTAAACCTTGCCTCCGTTGAGGCCTGTGGTAAATGGGTAGTGAAGTTCCATTGGGGGTACAATTTGATCCAAAGGCATCTTACATATTTTATAAGAAAGAGTAGCATGGTAACTTGTGAAGACATTCACAACTCCTAGAACATACCTGGCTCTCCCCATGATCAGAAATTGCAGCTACCCTTCAGAAGTCTTAATTCCTTCATTTATCTTGTGCAGTAAATGAAGAGGTGCACCGAAATTTTGGTGGTTGTACTTTTTGCATTAGAAAAATAGGTAAGGCATCGAATTTGCTCAGTGTCTTCGTCTACCCGCATTAAAGGCTCTTTCTAAAAATAAGTCTGTGTTTATTCCATGCAAAAAAATGGTAGGGAGCACTGAAATAGAAGAAATGTTTTGAACGTGTATCTCAATCAAACTGGTGTAAAATACATTGTCTTACAGGAGTAGAAAAATATGTAACCCATTGACTAGCAGATCAGTGGAAAAGAACGGCAAGATGTGGAAGAAACGATATCCCAACATCTGAAGTCTGCACATTTCATGTCTGTTTCAGATGTGTGGGCTCTGCCACAAATAAAATCTTGTCTAATGTTCCTCAAAACGGTCAAAATTAAAAGAAAACCAGTGTTTCTGAAAATAACGTCTTAAACGTGGCACTGAAAATACACTGAGGTCAGCACAACCGTACCAACGGCAGCTGCTGCAATCTGAGAGCCCAGCTCGTAACTGGAAGGAGATTTGGAACGACGCATGGCGGAGAGACGCGGGGGATGGGGTCGGGGTTCCTAACGTCTGGTGCGGCAAGGAGAGTGTACCAAGAGAGGGCAAAGGCAGCCCTCCCAAAGGACTCATTTAGACATGAAAAGCTTTCCTTCCCTAAACAGCTGGAAAGAAATAAAGGGAAAAAAAATGATGGGCATTACCATATGAATGATAACAAAATAATTTCCAGAATATTTGAATTACTTTGTAACCTCATTAAGCCACAGCTACTATTTCTTGTCTGCCTGCGTGCTCAGGGTGGTCACAACAACTCTGCGGTATAGTCTTGGCATCCTTAAAAAGGGATAGCTAAATTAAGTCTTGTTCTGATTTTAAATAATCCGTTGTCTCTACCCAACACTTACATCATTCAGATGCAGCTCAGGAAGTTTTTTTTATGTAAGCATGTGTACCGAGAAATCTGCTGGGAGATGAGTAGGATGTGAAATTCAGCAGCCGTATCAATTTTTGGAAGGCGCATATGCACATTCCCCTGCAATAATTAGTGACTATGCTTTCTCAGTCAGAAATGAGTCAGTCTGAAACATTTAGTAAGGGTATGATTCTTTCTAATTCTTTTTTCAACTCCTCAACAAACCGGTGCTGTTAGCTAGTCAGAAGCACATTTGTATTTAAACTACTGACCGACCTAGCTTTGTCCTTGGGTGTTCTAAACATCCAACGCTCTTCAGCATTTCAGTTTTGGTACAGAAAGATGTAGGGGACATCATAACTACTTCTGTAGTCAAGAGGCATTACATAAACGGGGGGGTTTGTTATGTTGTCCCTTCCTTACCACAGTAGGTTTGAAATGCTTGACGTTGCTAGTATATCTGAACCATACCATCCTCAGCAATGAAAAACCATGGTGGAGAAGTTCTGTCTCTGATGGCCCCTAGTTCCAGGCGTCTCCCATGCTGATGGCTTTTACTCATTTGCCTCAACTAGCGCTTGGTGCAATAGAAAAGGAAGCCAATGTTCAAGAAGCATGGGCTGCGTGCTCACTGGCTCTTTTAATATGTTTTCAAAAAGGAATAAAAATACTCCAGACGGAAGGTTTTAGCAAGCAAAACTGATGGGAAGGCTGGATTCTCTGCCATGTTACAACCTCATCACAACAGACAGTTTTGCTGTCGGATTCTCTTGAATAAACATTTCTGTTGACATTAGCCCATTAGTAGAGTGTCAGCAAACAGTAATGCTACAGTTAATCCTGTTTTCTGCTTGTGGCATCTATCTTCTTCAGATAAAATCCTGGCTCCGTCTATACTGACGGAAATTGTACTACTATTTTCAGACGTGGCCAAGATTGCAACATTTCTCTAACAAAGATCCCGGTAAAAAAAAAACCAGCTGAAATAGGTGGGCCAAGAGATTTCCATACAGCTCACCATATAATGGCAATCCGTTAATTTTAAGGTGTCTAGACTTCACGCTGCTCTAAGCAAGCTGCTGGCGCATTGCAATCAGGAAGGATTCCCTGCTTTCCCCTTTCACACAGGATTGCCTCTGTGTCATGACAGCTTTTTTGGCTTCCTCAGAAGCAGTACAGGAGACAATGCGGCAGTAGTACCAAACACCGAATCCTAGGTGCCAGGTCACACTTCCACTCATCTGCTAACAGAGGCTTCCTGGCATGGATTTTGGTTTCTCAGCTAGAAGCGAGATTCATGTGCCCCCAGAGCATCCTCCCAGGATGCTGCAGAGTGTGAAGGGGCACATGTCAGGCAATAGAGAATTGTGCTGGGGAGAAGGATACTCGTCTTGATGCCACATTGCAGGAACATTTCAAGAAATATTCCCTGTATATCAGCCAAGAACTCAAGGCACTCTGCGTCAATGATGGTTCCTGCCACTCCAACTCCACTGAAGCTGGTGTGGGTAGGTTCAGGCTGGAGAAACAACGAGCGATGATCCTGTGGGGTGTGTCAGGGGTGTTGCCTTGGCAAAAGACAAACACTCCAGGCCCCTACTTTTTTCTTTCTTTTTTTTTTTTTTTAAATGGGACAGTCTGATATATCACCATAAGTGTGTTGGTTTTTTTTCACAAAGATTTCTAAGTAGAAAAATCTCATGTTTTGAGTGAGGGAACAAGATCCTGTGTGTTTTATGGTAAGCAATAAGTGGCTCAATGCTTTTTCATTATATTTTTGTTGCTGTGCTCTCATGTGAAAATAGCAAATGATTCCGTGGCCACAACCAGCCTGTCACAATGACTCATGTTTTAATTAGAAGATGCCACAATATGCCAAGTCACCACGTACCAATGAACGGCATTCAACTTTTTCATCCAATGAAAGTACTCTCTCTGGGATTGGTGAAAAGATTATGATCTCGTTAATGGGGTCACTACTGTGATTAGAGCTGAAGGAGGTGACATGGGTAGAGGGAATCAATGCAGAAAGAAACCTGCTTTGTACTTTTACTGTAAGTTCGAAGTGCTAGGGTTACCTGCTGAACGTGTGGAGGGAACTGAATTTAGCAAGGAACTATGAAGTCCTTATTCATGACTTTATCTTCAAAAGGCGGAGGGCAAATAAATGGAAGTATAAGGGCTCATGAACTGGAGAAGACAGAAAAACTGAGGCACCAGACAGGCTTGAAGCCAGACCATGTAGAGAAACCGCTATGGAGACTTGTTAATATTCAGATGTGTAGAAGAAGCCTTTAAATGTAAATGCTAGTCTGTCAGCAAGTCTCCCCTGCCTGGGAGAGAGGAGCCAATTTTGTTAGCAGTTAATACAGGAACCGAAATGGGGCATCCGGGCGGTTGATTCTGCAGGGAAGGGAAAAACAGGCTTTCCTCTGCTTTTGCACCTGGAAGAAATTAAACGCAAAGAAAACATTTGGAGCATTTGCTTCACTTTCAGTACTAGGATAAACTCTGCTTCAGATGTCTATCCAGCATAACCAGACACCTCCCTGTGCACTGAGGAGCCTCCCCTTCTCCTGCGCACACACCACTCACTCAGCAGTGATTTATTCGTGCATCTGTCATTGCAGGGACCTGACTCATTCCTGGGCACAAAGACAGTCACAGGAGCAAGCGCTTTTCCAAAGAGCTCAGGGTGTCCGATGAGAATGGGGCAAATGCTGAACAAGGTAACTTCAGTCTCTTTTGTGGAGAGAACAATTACAACTTCCTATAAGGCTACCTTGGCGAGTTTCTTCATTCTGCAATAAATGCCAATTATTTGGCACACAAATGCACAAAATTCTCAGTCATTCTGAAACTTTATCATTAAACCGCTATCCTGCAAAAGGGTTGATATTATAAGAAAAGCAAGTGATACGGGATCACTCTCTTCAAAGAACATGTTCCTTGTCGCTTTTTAAAGCATGCTGGAACCTGGAGGTGTTCTGATAGGGGCAGTCCAAAGCAGTAGGTAGGAATTTCTCTGTCCATTTTAATGCCTTTGATCAGCCCATAGTGATTTGTCAGTAAAATGTCAAACACCTGAAAAATGAAGACAGTCCCACCATAAATCTCTTCTCAGAACTGGCAGTAATGGTACAGGCAATCACAAGATGTTCACGTTAACTGTAACGCAGAGAGGAGACGTCTGTCATGCAAAGTGGAAACATCGTGCTTTATGTCTCTGCATTTGGACAGAAAACAGAAACAGATTTTTGTGGAAATGCAGATGCCATCTTGGACACTCTTCACAGGCCCCTCCTTCCAGGGACTTTTTCTTCATCCCATCTGTGGGGCTGACTGAACATCTGTGTTATCTGGATTTTCATCTTCCAGGGGAAATGCTGGACTAGGAAAGCATGATTTTCCCTTGCAGCCTGGTCTTAGCTGAACCCATGCGGCTGCGAACCCTTCCCTTTCTGATTGTCTGCCATTTGAGCCAGCTGCACTGTATCTTTCGAGATTTTTTTTTGCAGATAACCAGGACGGTTCACCATGTTTGCTACTACAGTAACATCTATTTTGTCACATGTCGGATCGTGGATCACTATTTGGCCCTGATGCATCCACTGGAATCCTTGAGGGTGTTAAACAGTGGTGGGTTCTGATTTGCCTCCCCATATGGACAATGACTACCCTGACCAGTGCGCCAGTCACGTCCGTTGTCAGTGCTCAGATGTCTCCAAACACCACCGCTATTTGTTGCTTCTATGTAGTGTCCAGCTTCACCTCTCCAGCACTCCCCCTTTCCTTGAGCTGTGCAGTTTCAGGCTGCTTACCGCCCTTCGTTGGCATTTGCTACTCTTAACTGCAGCAGCACCAGGATGCTCACAAATGGAGCCCTCCTTTCCTTTTCTTAACAGGAATAAACTCACCAAACTTAGGTATTCCACTCTGATCATTTTTGCCTTCCTTTGTTTTCCTTAACCCTCGTGAAGAAAAACTTGCATCTTTTTGAGAGCATGGTGGCCCCACTGCCAGGAAACCCGTTGGGTGGGTGGTTACTTTCTGAAGACGGCAGCGTGCAGCCTAAATACTTGCATCAATCCTTTCTTCTGCTTCTTAGCTGGTGGGGATTTTTGAGAACAGGTTGCTACCCGAGTAGCCTCCTCATTTTGTAACAGCACAATTCAGAAAGTCAGCAGCAGAGGGCATCTGTATAACCAGTGAAACTCCAGCCTCCCACAACATTAGCTGAAGAAATTAAAACTTTTCTGCCATTGAAATCAATAGCAAAGCCCCATGGACTTCCCAAGATGGGATTACACCATCTATGTAGGAAACATACTGACACTCATGCTTATATTCTAACTACTAATTTGGGCAACTTCAGGGATCATGCAAAACGGCTTCAGGCGCCGCAATTGTCAATCTCCAACCCTGACTATTCTGTGGTTTTGAACAAAGTGAAGTAGGCAATGAACAGAGCTGGCAGAGAAACTAAAACCCTGACAAAAATTACGCTTTCAAAATTGTCTTTTTGAAGGCTCACAACTGATCTCTTCATCAAGATTTGTTCGTTTATTTCTTTTCTTGCCTCAATACATCCCATGTACTATTAAAAATGCCAGTGAAATAAGTTAGCACATTTTGACCCACCATTTTTGGCAAATAAATTAAATTTGTCCCTTATTTTTATTTCCTGGCTGTTAACCCGATTTTTCTAAAATAGGATTTTTCATGAAAAACAAACTTCTATGTGGAGAGTTTTTAAACTGAAAAAGCTTGAAATCATACAAAATTTTCTAAACGGTTGTTAAGTATGCTTTTGGGAATATTTTAAAATATTAAGAACAGAAGTTTTCATTATTTTTGGTTATCATCAAAAGCAAAAAGTTTTCCACTTCTTGCAATTCTCAATCTTCCATCTTGTTCCGCAAGACCGAGTTACCAATTCCCACATTCAAGTTGCATTTCAGCTACTTGCATTTGCGGGCTGCCATGTGACCATAATATCAGACAGATCATATATCATTAGTAGCCTATTCATATTAGCTGGAGAACTATTCTCAGGCCAATTCAGTCCTAAAGAATAAATTAAAAAATGCTGTGCAGTATCAGGTTTTTGAACGTAATCAAGAAGAAAAAAACTCTTGCACATGCTCGGTTTACTCAGTCTTCCCTCCTGATGCACAGAGAACTAAGAACAACTGAGCCTGATTTCTCTACTAGCAGAAAAACTGATGAAGTTACACTTTGGTCAAGTATTTGTTAAGGGTATCAGAATTGGGCATAAATGTTTAGCAACATGATCAACTGTTGAGAATTATTTTAATTTTGAAAGTGATCTTTTTCTATTTATGTCCCTCTAACCTTTTGTGAAATAACAAGGATTAAAGTAAGAAAAGGCTTGGAGTAGAGAGTGATTCAGCTGTCCTGTACGTTTGCCATCCCACTTCTGCTGATAAAGAGACATTCATTCATAGACTGGGAACCACTGGATCCATAAATTGCTTTTTACCCTACTACAGGGAAATGGGGTAGATGAGGCATGGGATGATGAGGCATAGAGTATTCTGGAAAAAAGGAATATATATGTGAAACAGAAACCCCACATGTGAAACTATATATGTGAAACTTCCCCCCCCACAAAAGGCCTGGTTATGGTCTACTTTCGGGCTGATAACCTGCCTGTGGTATGGGAAAGCAATTCCAGAACGTGAATCGTTGTGAGATTTCCTGCAAAAATGCTAGCACTCGTGAGAAAGTTCTATTGTATTTAAGGACATATTCCTTGAGATTGAGTTTGAGTAGAGAAACTTGGGCTGTTTTTTACACCATCTGACCTCCCCCGTGCTCCACATGGACTTAGGAGAGAATCCTGCTCTCTCTTTCCCTCACTGGTCATATTTTCCCATCTCCTTCAAGCTGTATGATTGGTCACCCATCCTTTTAGTGAAGAAGGATTAATGAGGATCATTTTGAAGTCTATTAGAAGTGCTGGAGAGTATAGGGCAGCTTTTGAAAGACAAGCAATCGATTTATGAAGCCTTCTGGAGAACACTAGTCAAGGTACAAGACACGAGCAGAGTAAAGATGCCCATGTAGACCGGGAAAGCATGTGCTGCACGAAGCCCTTAGGTGTAATGTTAACCAGATGCAAAAGTACCTCTCAGTGATTTATGATGTGCACTGATGATGGAGCACGCACCATTCAGAGAGTGATTAATATTCTTGTCATAAATGGAAAGAAATGGGCAGCCTGCCAAGTAAATTTGTCTGTGAAAGTAGAAGACCAACTCAATTCACCAAGAGTAACTCAGTAATATGAGACTGATTGAACTCATGGATTCAATGGAGATTTTTATTTAAGATAAGCGACCTCCGGGGAAAGGTGTTTCCATGAGCCATGGGGGCCTCATAGTAAAGGAGAATTTGGAAGTGAAGAAGACGTGACTGACAGAATCGATTTTTAAGGACTACTTGCTTTCCAGCCATTCAGTTAGAGGATATGTAGTTATTTCAGAGCTTTGATTATTATATGATTATTCCTAACAGAAAGTAAAAAAAGCATAAACCCTGTTGTTCCAAAGGCCACAAAGGCTAGCCTTTGTAATGCTTCTGATGCGTTCAGCCCTTCAGAAAGCAGAAGACACCCAGAAAAAAAGGAATATATAACAACATGTTAAGTGTGAATGAATTGGCAGTCTCTGGCCAATTACTGGACACATGCATCCCTCCAAAACAAAACAAAATAAAACAAAAATAGGTACAACCAGTACCTTCCTCACTGAGTTAAAAGTCAGTCTATCATGATAAGGGGAAAAAATAATCTGCACAGAAAACATATGGCATGATTCAGATCACTGTAAGAAAATTTAGATCCTTTGCTCTGGAAATAGCCCCAGTGATTCTACTGGAGTTATATACAAAGTAAGACCTACAGTTTGGAACTGTAGGGAAATATTAAGTGAGAGAGAACAAGAAAACAAACAGCTAAATTTAACAAGTTACGTGTTGCAGAAATTAATTACCTAGCTGCAGCCCCCAGGGTGTGATCTCAGGACATCTGGCAAACAGCAATAGAACTGTGCTCGTAGCCTACCTTTGCTTACGTATTTATACACATCTCGGTCTTGATCTTTGCTTGGCTGTAGCGTAATGCATATTTTTCATGGATAAAGCAGGCTTAATATCTAAGAAATACTTATTCCTCAAAAGGGCTTTAGAACAACCAAATGGTAAGAAAATTTTTGAGGAACCGGCATCACTTCTGAAAGGAGAGCATAGAGGATGTGAAACTGTGTATGGAAGGGTTCTCAGCTAAAGATAGACCACTGGTAAAATGCAATGTGCACATTAAAGTTAGTTCCATACAGAAGGCCAAATCCTGAATTCCTTTCCTGGTATTCTGCAGAGACACACCTCCTGCTGAGTTAGGTAGGAATACAGCCCAAGCAGAGACTTTGACATTTGTCTTTTTCCCCCTTTAAATTGTTATTTTCTAACAGATTGAGAAGTTTCTGTAGCGCTAAAACAGAGAATAAGTAGCATCGCCTTATAAGAGCTTTCTGTCTACACTTTAGTGTTTGGCTTTGGCAAACAGAGTGGGATTCATAGATCACGCACCACAGCATACAGAGATAGCACTAATGGTAATACTGATCACTTCTCCAGCTGTGAGAAACAAAGCCGGTTAAGAACTGCCCATTAAACAGTGCCCTTTGGGTAGAAAAGGGAAGCAGCCAGAAAATCTTTGCCACAAGTGGAGCCAGCAAGTGCCTCAAGTACAGAACGAGTTGTAATAATCAGACATAACGCAGTAAAAGTCCATGGTGAAGGCCCAGTAGATGTCAGCTGTTAAGCTGAGGGCTGTTGGGCTGAAAATCAAAAGACAGATAAGCTTCTCCTGGCTTTCACGATGCAAATGCCAACTTAAGAGACAGACAAGCAAACCCTGAGCCTGGTAGGGGCTGAAAGTTGAGCATAAGTCTTTTGAACTGTTTGAACTTCCAAGTCTTGTAATAGACCACTAAATATGCAATTAAAATTCACCTCCCCTGTAGGAGAAGCCCTGGCATAGCTAAAGACATCAGAAATGGTCATACAGAGACTGAGTCACACAAGAATTGATGGGTTCAGTTTGACCCAGGTGGAACTGAATAAGCCAGAGGCATTCCTTGAAACATCTGAATTTCTGGCTAACTACACCCAGAGGAACCTGGGAAGGAAGAGGAAGGACAGACTTGGAAGTGAATCAGAACCATGCTGTTAAATGTGTGGATGTGCCTGTCCTTAATCTGGTATATCTATATATAAAATTAAGGTGCTAAATAAGGGTCCAGAAGCACTCCACCCATTTCAGTTTGTGCCTGTAGAGCCTAATCATGCCAGAGCAGTGCCATTGTAGCGTAGCTGTCAAAGCTAATATCACCCCATGGCACTACACAACGTGTTTGGAGCCACAGCTTCCATCAGTGAAATCAAGTAGTTAATCCACCAGCTCTGTGATGATTTATTTATAACAAACAATAAGAAAAAATAGATATAAAATATTTACTCTTAAACACCAGATTATAAAATGAAACGCACATGAAGCCTAAGCTTGAGGGTGTTCCCTGTGACATTTAGAAAAGGGATCTGAACTGAGAACTTGATATTTTTGGTTACACTTAGAGATCACAGATATTTTGAAATGGATGGGTTGAGTGCTTTGGCCTGAAGCTAGCTATGTGATACCCCGATCTTCCTCCCTGCTCTGTGGAACACAATGTAATCACCATTGAGCTCATTAGCAGTGCCCTAAAATAAAGCAGAGGTTTTCCTGTTGTCTTGAATTATGTGCTGCTCTAATGTTTCCAGGGGATGAGGAACATCTTACGTATTCAATAAACGAACAGGAATAGCGGTTCTGTGCTCAGATTCCCTCAAAACATTTTAGTCGTTGGTTTTCCTTTGTATCTTGTGGTAAGAAAAAGAACATTTGGAATTTTCTGCCTTCATACCCATAGACATGTTCTCCAAAGAAGGTACCTAGCACTTCTGAAGTATTTATTTTATAAAAGAGGCGAGACCTTTGTGGTTTATAGAAAGCAGAGGAATTGTTTCTCAAAAGATAGAGTAATATCAAAGATAACCCCTGCTATTAATGAAACATGAGATCAACAAAAAACCCAACATCTAACGCTGATTGTTTCAGTCCAGTTTTCTAATGAAATGAGACTTACACATTTTTTTTTTGGTGTCCATTCCCCTTCATAATCCCTTTTGAAGCTATTTCGGTCAAATTTTCCAGGAGCATGAAATTGCCGGAGTTAAGAGTTCCCTACAATTTTCAGAAAAATAGTTTACCAACAGCAGTTTTGTGAAGAAATATAAAAGAGGCACGATGGGGGAGAGGGAAAAGGCATGCTGATGACATGACAGGAACTAAGGATGGGGACAGGAAAGTATTAGGGAACGTGCAGGGGAGGACTGGAGTTCTCATAGATCCTGACCAGGGCCTGGTGTGGGGACGGGGCAATAGAAAACTAGGGTTACTGAAGACAGGAAGCCTCAGGGAGCCAGATACATTCATTCTGATGCTCATAGAACAAGCAATATTTGATTTTATATTATAACTAAAATGATGGGAAGCTTTTGATTAAAATACTAGTCATTTGAGGATATGCTGGCATTGCTAGCTTGGATTAGTGTTATCTGATGCAGATGCAAACATATGACATAAGAAACCCCCCCAGATTCCTTATTTTGCTATTTTGGATCCAGACTGGAGACAATTCTATTAGACTGATTCCAAGAAAATTTAAGAGATGAAATGTGATTACATTCCCTCTTGAATTCCTGTGATGGTTGTCAGCTTGTCAAGAAATAAAACTAAAGAAGGAAATATGGGATGAATGGAACCCTCCCTTAGTGAAAAACATAGTTCGTTCTTGGGAAGGCATGAGAATCACTTTCTACAGACTCCCCTAACCCCAAACATCAACTAAAGACACATGCTTCCTCTCTGTTTATTTTTTGCTACAGTTATACACGCTGTCTCAATATCCTTCTACATAGAAAAGCTATGGTATAGCAGTTGAAAATACACAAGCGTCCTGAGATCACTGGAACCTGTTCTGGTAGAGTCTAGTGGCAAAGGCAAAAATGTGTTGGCTGTCTGTATCACCAGCAAATTATACTTTGTGGATATAGACTACTCATTACAGTTTTATGTATGTGCTTCTCCTTAGAGAAACCTCTTTACATGTAATAGAATCTCCATACATTCTTCCTACACAGCATTTTATGTATTTTGGTTTGATTTAGTCTACTGACAAATCAATATTTGTCCTAAAAAAGGATTATTCTCCCTCTTTCATAACCAAAAAAACTGAGGCATGGAAAAAATGAGTGACAAATTCAGGCTGTAATATCTATCCCAGACCCAACACTGTAGTCCAGGAGCCTGCCCACAAACTCAGATGTCAGTTCCCTGTTGTACTAAGCACAACTATTTTCCAAATATCTATTATGAGAGGTGTTGGGTTGTTTTCCCCCACCAGGAGTAGTTTCCTGATCAAATGGTGTATCTGACGTTACTTTTGGTATCTCTTTAACAGTTCTCCTAGCAAATGATTGTCTATAATAGATTTAAGCCCTGTTCAAATCAGTGCGACCTGTGATCTGAATCAACAGAAATTCCTTCCCAAACTTCTCTTAATACATTTTAAAATAATGTTAAGAGACAAGTCAACAGAAAAGAAAGGACTACTGCAGCCTTAGAAAATCTGGTTCTGATTTTCTAATTCCAGCAATAAAGAGGCACCATAATACAGTCTTCAATTTGTACATTTCCCTCAAGTTTTTTCATGCAGTGAAAAAAGACCTGACTATCGCTAAGACCAAACTGACACTTGCGTAAAAGCCTTGCCTAAGCTGTTAAACAGTCCAATGATGGACATCTTGGAACAATAAAATAATGATTGATTAATCATATAAAAGATCATTAACCATCATATTAATAAAAGATAGGATAATATGCTGCAATCCTTGGCTAAATTTCATTGTGGGTAATTGCATCCCACTCACCAAGTGTTGCACAGCTTTCTCGTCTACGAAGAGAATCGTTACTCCGGCTCACCCCCAGAGGTAGGAGCATTTCTGTCTGTGTAACATGACAGATGGCTTGAGGTCCTTCGGGATCCTTTACATTTAACTCATGGAGCAGCACAGGAATTCAAAGGAACAGATGTTCCTGTAATATCTGGGAAGAAGATAAGCATCCCCATTTACTTTCAAGATAAATATATTCAATACTGTCAAATTTCTCCACAGATATACCAAAAAAAAGAGATATTTTTAATACGAATATCATTGCTTTCATGATTTAATTTTTTTAATCTAGTTGCTAATATTAAAAACAAACTAGATTTTAGACAGGAAAGGGAGGACGGAGGAAATAAATAAATCTTTATGTAATCTAACGGGAAAATTTCCAGCCATGGCGTAGTCACATATGGTAACTGCAAATCACCTAGTCGTTTGGGGTTTTTTTTTTTCACAGTGAAATCTGCTATACTAGTAGAACATCAAAATTGCCTGCACTTCTAGTGCCTTAATGGCCTTTACCACTAGAGGGCTGAAGCAACAGCCTCAACACCGTAATGAACCTGCCCTCCTACGTGAGCCAAACACACCTTGGATTGTCTGAAAATCAGTCATTGCCATTAACACTATGAATTTATACACTTAAAAACAAGATATTCCTTAACGCAAAAAAGTGCAGCTTTCAGATACTTTTATGCCTTTTTTTCTTTTTTTTTTAAATGACCACTGTTACCTTCTCAGAAAGCAATAGCAACCTTCCAAATACTGGGGTTTGTAGCAAGTCATTAAAGTATTTCATCATTTATGTTAGTGCAGAGATTTCCGGGCAAACTACGTCCAGTTTGGCTTAAAACTAGAAATCACCCTGAAAAATTAGTGTGCAACTTCTGTCCTCTATTATGTGTCATTTCTTGTGCTTATTAGGCTATTGGCAAAGCAATGTAATAATGTTCTAGCAACTGAATGGGGGCATCTGGAAGAGAGTAGCCCAATTTGCAAGCTCTAAGCTGTTATATATCACACTTAGCTGAAGTGGTGGAAAAGCTACACAACTTTGCTTGAAAAAATCCACAGTCATAGTTTATTTTGTCTCTGCGGCCAGCTTCCTGCTAGATTTTTCTATTTGTCCCTGAGATCTTGGCCCAAAGTTCCAGATTTCTATTTCCAAGAAGCACGAGCTGGTTGAGAGTGACCTTCCGTGCGAATGTGTATGTTCTGCCCAGACGCATGCATTCCTTAGCATGTTTCAGCTCAAGCCTGTTCTCTTTGGGACACAAAACAAGAAAGATAAACAGTCTTCACGCTGTTGTAGAGATACAGAGCCAAGATCTGATCCAACAGTTCAACTTCTGCCATGTTTGTTTTCTAGCATATAAATTACCAGCCTGGCCCACAGTTCAGGAAATTAAAATATCATTCAAGATGTAAGCAACACAGATGAGGAGGAAACAGAAAGAAATTCTGTGAACTTCTGGCATTACGGCACATTACAGCTACTGCTTTCAACACCGCTGTGTAATACACTTCTCAACGGGATATAATAGCCACATTGTGCACACAACCTAGCTCTGGAGTTACATGCACAAAACAGAACAAGGCCATTTCATAAAATATGTGTTTAGCCACTGCTGGATATATCTTCAAAAGGCAAAATCATCTATAAAGTATTGTCACTTCAACTTCATGTAGTTTTAGCTGGGTTTCGGGAATCTTTACAGGTTGGAGTGCGGGATTCAGCATAGACACGTCTTTAATGTGTCAACACATGGACACTACATCTAAATCCTCAAATTGCTTGATTGTGTGATTTTTCAAGAGACTTGTCCAGTTGTTGCTGTGAATCACCCATCATGACACTGGAGGATAAAACAAAAGCCCACCTAAGTTGTCCTAGGGAGTGACCCTCACAAATGTTCAGGGAGAATGAGAAAGCTCCTGGTTTAAAACAATCTCTTTGTCCCCCTTTTCTGCCTCTTCAGTCAAGGGCTTGGCACAAGATTTTATTTCAATTTTTTTTTGAAATATTGAATGTTTGTTTTCAATAAGTAGTTTACTGAAAAAGAGTTTACACAGCTGTTGCTTCTTCCAGACAACCTTCTTCCCGGTGGCCTGACAAGCAAGACCACTATTTTGACATTGCTTTGGGATTTTGCAGTTCCATAGTCCCAAAGAAGGTAAAAAATTGCTTTGTTCTTAAGGTGACATCAAATTCCATTGGATTCAATGGACAACTGCCATAAATAGGAGCGAGAATTAGATCATAATTTTTGAGGCATGTTTATGCTATCCTCAGTCCCAAATGGCTCTGTATTACAGACATGCATTTAATGGCATAACTATGATTTTAAGCACACAATTTATTTCTGAAGATGATACTGTATCATTAAGAGCAGTATTTTGTCACCTTTGAGTAGACGGGGAAAACAAAACGTCTTAGATTTTATCTATATGATCATATGAATTTGAAGTAACACATATATGATTATTTTTCAAAATGGATCATAAAATATGTATTCATTTATAAGCTCTGCATGCATGGCACTTGGGAAAGAGCAAATCCGTATTGCAGTGTATCAGCAGCAAAGAGAAGGTCAAAAATTGAATTTAAATAATTCATATTTTTAAGTCGCTGGTATGTATCACTGATGAAAATTTTAGCTTAGGGTGTAGTTTGCTTCAGCAAGACTAAAACTTAGGTAAGAGAAATGTATATTGCTCTGTTAACTTTGTAGTCCTCTAAAAGGCTTATGCTATATTTAAACACTATTCTGAGGGTTATTGTCAAAAATTTTGAGATTAGGTATATAGCAATAAGAAAAACCGAGCTAAGAACCACATCTGTAATTCTTCATCTCTTTCAATTAACTTGTTGAAATAGCTCAGTCAGCAACTTGTAAAAAGGAACTATTTACAGAAACAAAAGGGCAAGTAAGGACTCAATCCTTTAGCCTTCACTCAAGCAAAAGAAAAAGAAAATCTTATCAGGCGACGACAATTGTATTTAATTACAAGATTTCAGGATTAAACAATAAGCTTTCCGTTCTATGTGAAAAACTGCAGCATCTGCAGCATCCTGCATCATACCATATCATCCCACAGATATTCTTAGAGCTTTTTCAGAACTGCATTTTTTACTGGGTGACTTTTGACTGAATCTCTTTCCTTCTGGTCAATACGTGAACATTTAGCAGTGAGACCTGGACTAGAATTTTCTGCATAACGTCCTATTTCACCTGCTACTGACACCAGTGGAAAGAACCCACAGTGATTTCACTGGAGTTTGAATTAGGCCTTTCGCGAGAGGAGTCTGTCTGTGACAGGTATTCATTATAGAAATAATTATTGATAACAATTTTGGTAATATATATTAATGCTATGTGTTGTCTCTTCTAGAAACGGCTTATTCTACCAAGGTTAAATAACTAATATATAATGTTAAAAAAGCTGACAAATCTGTACATATTTTATAACACTAACGACATTAGCTTTCTACTGCTCTTATTAGTGCCTCGTGTGAAACCAAAACAGCTGACTTTGATCAGGATGTGACTCAGTAATATCCGGATATAACATGTGATAGACATAAAATTTCTACTTCAGATGGCTACAGCAGCAGCCTACTCACTGTAGCATTTTACTATACCAGGGTTGTTTGCTGTTTTGCATATTTTATTCAATTAAGGACTAACTAATTCTCCTCTAGTAAGAGTCTACACCCAGGAATGTCTCATCTGGCCCTTAAATTAATTTTCGTGTGATATGATAAATTATTTATCTTTCCCAAATCAGTCATCATTAACTTATTAAATGCTATTATTTTGCTAATAATTGTTGCTGCTACTTAGTAGCCATAGCATCAAAAACATGCCAGTGCTGAGCTTTCTAAAAAAAGGGCCAGACCTCCTTATTTGCACGTAGTGTGCAAATAAACAAAGCACCCTTGCCCTGCAGACTTTACAGTCTCAAATTCCAGCTCAAAAAGGTGCTCAGTACTTTTCTGAAAGGCTTGCGTTACGGAATCCGATCCCATTTCATCCCTGCTAAACCATTTCCTGCTCCTGCTGCCCCTCAGAAAGATCTATTAATATGGGTTTCCTTTGAGCATCTGCAATGGCACGCTGGAGCCATGAAACACTGGGAAGACTTGCTTCTATAACTGCGCAGCTTTGCCTCTACTGGGAAAAATCCTTTTGGCAGCATAATGGTAGTGAAGATGCTGTACTGAAACCTCTGCCGAAAACCACATTCAGTACCCACCATGATTTAGAAATCAGCTCTGTGTTATGATGCTAATTAGCAACATTTCAATTACATATCGTTTTAATTTATTTTCGACTCTAGTACTTTGTAGTTCTTTCACAACTTTGAAAGGAAATATTGAAATTCTACACGGATTACTCATTATGGGAATTTCAATGTTAAAATAATTGGTCTTTCTTGTATAAACGTGCTTCGCCGCTGTAAAACTTCATTAACCCTCCACCAGAGGGCAACATCAGAAAAAAACATGTCTATAAATCCAAAGAGCAGTTGCTTTTAGGATATTGCAGCTACACGTCTTCATCAGGGAATCTTACTTTTAAAATACGCTGTTTACATTTTGTCACCAACTAGGCAAGTGAAGGAGCTTAATAATTTTGGAAGGTTTTGTTTAAAGCACAAGTTATATATATATTTTTTTAATTAACAAATCTACATAAACTTTAAGATTAACATGAAGCCTAAGAGAAATATGACGGTTATGACTTAGAAAGAAATACTACATTTTGCATCTTCAATCTACTTCAAAGTGATTAAAGTCAGAAAATTACTACTAGATACTGGAAAGAAAACTAATTCTCTTCAGAATGTGCCCAGCTCATTCCAGTGCTGTAAATATCACAAGTCAAGTCTAAATGTTACGCTGGCCTACTCAGAGGCACGAAAGCAGAGGACACAAGGAGGTGGGAAATACTAAAGGCTTAAGAGAAAGCAGTCACTAATGGATGCCTAATATGACATAAAATAAGCTGTTTGAGCAAATATGGATATAGAGATAAATGCACCTTTAGAATAGACGCAATCTGTTCCTAGAGCAGTACTGTTTGCAGTTAATGCCCTGTTTCCCCAGCAGCGCGACTGGCTGTGCGAAGGCCACGTCCTTTCTCCGCCCGAACAGTACAGACGGATCAGCGACACTGGCCCCGACGGGCGCCAAACCCCGCGGCGCGGCGCTGCCCGCGGCCCCGAGCTGGCCCCGGAGAGGGGGGCGACGATGGCCCCCGACGAGGCCCCGCTTGCGCGGCGCCGCTCCCCGCGGAGGCGGGCGGGACGCGAGGGCGCGGCTCCCCGTGGGCTGCGGGGCGCAGCCCGCCCCCGCGGCGCGGAGTGGGCGCGGCGCTGTCCGCGGTGCTGAAGGGGCGCGGCGCTGTCCGCGGTGCTGGAGCGGGGCGCGGCGCTGTCCGCGGTGCTGAAGGAGGCGAGGCGCCCTCAGGGTGCCGCTCGCCTCCGCCGCCGCCTCGGGGCGCGACCTGCGCGGCCGCGCTGGGAGCAGCGCTGCGCGGGTGGGCGGGCGGGGGCAGCGCGGACACGCCAGGGCTCCTCGCCGTCCGAGGGATTCAGCCAGCGGCTCCGGGGCGCGGGGGGCTTCGCAGCTGCCTGCCTACGGCGGCGAATCGCACCCCTCCCCCTCCAGCTCTACAGCCGGGGACACCGCCAGCGCCAAACCGCGATTGCTTCGAAACGCTCCCGCACAGGGATCTCCGTCCCCTCCCAGCCGGGCATGGCACTGCCTCCACCCGCCACCACTGAACCCTGCAAGGCCGAGAAGACTTTCTGACCGTGCCTGGCAACTCCGCGCTGCCGGGAAACCCGGGGGCTGCCTGCAGCGCTCTCAGACTCCCCGCTCGCTGCCGCACACAGGCGCGCTCCCTCGCCCTCTCCACCCCCCGGCTCCGCACGCCGTCTCACACACACACACACGCGCGCACGCTTTCTCTCACTCTCCCTTTACCCGGAGGTGCGCTGGTAGCCATTTAATGAGGGGGAAAAGTTAAGAGATTAAATCAATATGAACCATCGTTGCTCGTAGCAGTGCCCTATCCAGAGCAGAGCAGAATCCAGCGAGCACCCCTGCAGGAATGGAGTCGGTAAAACAAAGGATTTTGACCCCTGGCAAGGAGGGATTGAAGAATTTTGCCGGAAAATCGCTTGGTCAACTCTACAGGTAAGACTGAGATCTCTTATAGGGCTCTACTTCCTAGAAATAATTGGAAGCTTTTCTTAACAGCCAGCTGCTGAAGGAGGTCGAATGCTTTGGGGAGGCTAGTGGTGGAGGGGCTGGGAGCTGTTGAGATACTGCTGATATAATCTGGATCCTGGAAACTAGTGCTGAAGCTTCTCAATATGGCACCCTCGTAACTTCTCTGTCTGATTCGTAGATAGTGTCAGTAAATATGCAGTGAAAGATTACCCCACAGGTTCCCATCTTGAAAACATAAGCAGGACAGAGCAGCTCCCTGTATTTTTGTTCTGTGTTAATTTTGCAATGCAGTCACAAGATCTTTCCCTCTGCCCTTACCAATCATATAATAATAATAATAATAATAATAATAATAATGATAATAATCTTTCCTGGTTTCGATTAGTCTTGTCCCTTGTGTAATTCGTCGTCAGAGGAAGATAAACATGGAGATGTATAAATAATTGATATCCGAACGATTTTTTTTCTCCTGAAGCTGAAACATATAGAAGGATGTGTTTAATTATTCATCCGTCTGCCTTGAGAAGCATCCACTCGCCTTATAAGTAATACACAACTGCAATTGCTAAACTCAAAAGCATCACTCAACAGTATGTTTCTGTGTGTAGAGAACATTTCTACGGTCTGCGAGCCCTGTACACACGGATAAACAAGCCCAAATTCTCGCGTACCTAAAAAGTGTGTGCACTAAAGTTGACACACCGTGTGCCATCCAATCTGGCGACTTTAGTGACCTCCAGGACGTTTGAGAATAGTCTGTGAAATTCCAATGTATTTTCGATTGTCCTGTCTGCTAGAAATTACCCCGAAGGTGTTTGTTTTTTTTTTTGGTTTTTTTTTTTTCCGAATTACAGATTAAAGGTAACTGCGGATTTATCTGCCTAGGTAGGTCACGTAAAAGTCTTTTTTCCATACCTATGCGGCAGTGTTGGGCACAGGCACAAGGCTGTTCCACAGCATGAGTCACAACTTCTGCTGCCATTTTCAGGGAAGGGGACATATCAGCGAAGTGATAAAGACAAAATTAAGATTTCCATTTTAGTAGAAAGGGTACAATTTTGAAAAGCCCAAAGCAAAATCAAAGCCATCAACAACGCAGTGAATATCCTACAGGTTTTTGTCATATTTAAGTCATTTTCAATGATCAGAAAAAGAAAAAGAAATACTGATAATCTAGAATAACTGCTTAAAACATAATTAAGGGAATAAACCTCTTTCTCGCCCTAAAAGACTCTACAACATATAAATAAAACGGTCATGCCTACTGTTTTTATACAGTCACACAGTGAATAATGGAGAAACGGTGTTTGTATTTTCCAGCAAAACTCCGTTTGAACTCCCCCCTTGATTAACAAATGCGCGATTTACTAATATTTTTCAACGCACGGGACCGAACTATTTTGCTTCCGATTCTTAGAATTAAAATAGTTTTCCTGTCCCTTATACCTCAGTGTCTTCCCGAAGACAAGAAGCCCATTCAGGGAGAAGATGCTTCTGCATTATTCTTTATTCGCACGAACGAATTTTGAACAAAAAACCCACGGTGTTTTATTTTATTCACAACTTTAAGACATTTCTTAACGCTGCGGTCTTTAAGCACGGAAATAATTCTCCCAGCAAAGAAAAATCGGGAGGATTTCAACTGAGTAACTATTGGAGAAAATCCCTGTATTTTCTCCAAAACACAGAGAACCTTTTGAGGCTTATTCTGCTAATTGTTACTGCCCCATTAGCCGGATGAGTTAACCTCAAAGAGATGCTCCTCCGAGGAGAATTTCTGACGTGAGAAAACACTCCTAGAGCAGGGGTGAGGGCAGCGGGAGGAGAGTCCAGAGTGTCGGGAAACGGTCACATACTCGCTCCTCAAGACGATGGAGCTAGGATGGGAGCGGTTAGTTTTTCTGTCTTTTAAATATCTCAGTGACTGCAAAAGAAGACGAAGAGGCTCAGCATGGGACACTTGTTCGATAAACCCGATCTTTCTTACTACCGACACGGCATTTGTAAAGCTTTTCCAGCAAAGAAGAAATAAACCGAAATGTTCTAAGTCACTTTTCGTGGATGGCGGGGGTGTGTCCGTGTGTGTGTGTGTCCCCGTCCGTATTTTTCTGTTGATTCGAAATAGCTGCAAATAACCGTTCCCCTGCAGATTCCTGCACATTGTTTTCTAGGAGATAGGATTCTCATGTAAAAACAAGGGAGTGGGGGCAATGAGATCGAGCTTAAAGCCGATCTGGGAAGGTTAAACCTGCTAAGCGATCACACGCTCGCAACGTGTAGCTGAGCAGATGCGATCTTTTGGACAGACTTCTCCGGAGATGCCAGTTCTCTAAAGACGGTCATGTTTTCTTCCACTGCATGTGACAGCCATTTTGCAAATCTAAAATAAGTAGCAATATCCCCCCCCCCCTCCTGTTAATATTTCTTTTGTTCCCAGACCTGAAGCGAGGTGCGCACCGAGATCACCCCCCTTGGTGTTTCTAATACAGCAAGGAGGGAATAAAACCTCCTCCAAAAGGCTGTTTCGGTTTCCATACTATGCCTCTTGGGCTACCCAACATGGCGCCTCTGCAGTGGTTACAGATGATGCCTTCTTAATGCGCCCTACATATTTAAGCAGAAGTCTTTAATGATAGATGAGCAATTCTCAGCTAGAGCTCCTCCCTGGGCTTCTGCGGCGGGGTGGTGGGGGGAGTTGGGGATGACTAATCGTGACTCCCACAGGTCATTGCTAAAGAACAGCTGAAGGTGAATGGAAAACAAGGAATAAATCCTCAAATCAATCCAAACCGAGCCAAAGGGGCGGGGGGAGCGGTGAACTTAAGCCTTCAGCCGCCCGAAGTGGCTGTGCTCAGGCGGCCAGGGCTTGACTTTCCCTTCTTGTGTCGGGCAGAGTCCTAGAGAAGAGGCAGAAGCCCGGGGACACCATCGAGCTGACGGAAGATGGAAAGCCCATGGAAATGCCCGAGAAGAAAGCCCCGCTGTGCGACTGTACCTGCTTCGGGCTGCCCCGGAGGTACATCATTGCCATCATGAGTGGACTGGGATTCTGCATTTCCTTCGGGATCCGATGTAACTTGGGAGTGGCCATCGTGGACATGGTCAATAACAGCACCATACACCGAGGAGGAAAAATTATTAAAGAGGTGGGAACCCTTCCCTCGTAAATCCCATGTCCTCCCAGTACAACTCCCAGGTCAAGCACCTTAGCGCAGGCGAGACGGGCCCCGATGGTTTCGCGGCATTTCCCCCCGCTTCGGCCCGCGATGCTCCCCGGCCCGGCCCCGCCGCCGCCCTTTGTAGGACGGAAACCCCGTTCTTGAAGGAGAAACCATTTTTACCGGTTATTCCTATTTTTCCTTTTCGGTTCCCAGCCCCACTTTGCGGTACTAATTCGCGGGCACATTTATTTATTTTTTTTTTTTTCTTTTGCACAGAACCTTGAAAAACGCAGATATCTCGTAAAACAAATGTAGGGGATGGGGGAAGGAGGGAGTCGAATAAGCGACTGCCAGCGGATGCGCGGCGCTGTAACGGAGCCGGGGAGGTTGTGCAGGAATGTTTGAAAACACCAGGGTGGAAGAATTTGCTTTGATAAAAGGCGTTCGATGATAAGACCCGTTTTAAAGCGAGTTACAGCGTAGTGAGAAAGAGGTGAATGCTAAATACAGATGGGTGTTAAATATACAAGTCCGCAGACAAACAAACCCCTGTAGCTTCCTCCTTGCACAGGCAAGAGGTAGGTGCTCACAGCCACGGCCGTGCGGGCAGGGAGGGCAGGCGACGCCCCGCCAGCCCCCCGCCGCCCCCGCCCGCGCAGGGCTGTATTTGCGAGCCCAGGAGAGACGGCCCCGAGGCGGTGCAGCAGCAGCCGGGTGGTCCCGGCGGGTCCCAGCGCCTCTCCGGGGCTGCGCTGCCCCGGCCCGGCCCCGCGGACCCTGCCCGGCCGAGCGGCTCAGGGCGCACGGGGCTCTGGTCACTCATGAACGACCCTGCCCGCCTCGTGTCCCACAGAGGCACGGACGGTGCTGGTTTTATCGCTGTTATCGAATTTGTTTTGCTGCTTATTTAGCTGGCGGAGCATTTGCGCTGTGATGGGCTAAGGCAGAGCGAGCAGCTTTGGGCGCCCGGCGCCCTTGTCCCTGTGCCCCGGCCGCCAAGTGCCACCGCCGGCGCTAGAACCCACCCCGCCTCGATCGCCCGGTATGAAGTTACTGCGGGTGAATGCTTTAATCATCTGGCACGATTACAGCCTTCCTCTTCTCTTTCTCTCCTTCTCTCCCGGTCCCTTGCGTTGGAAGAAAGCGAAGTTTAATTGGGATCCTGAAACAGTTGGCATGATCCACGGCTCTTTTTTCTGGGGATACATAATCACCCAAATCCCCGGCGGGTATATCTCGTCCCGGCTGGCAGCTAACAGGTAACGACGGCCTAAACAGCCGCAGGGTCCTGTACGAGTCCGAGCGGGAGGCGGCCGGGGAGCGCGGGGCGGCGGCGGCGGGGGGAGCAGCCGCTGCCCCCCCCCCGGGAGCCGGGGGCACGGCGGGACGGCCCGGCCCGCCGCAGCCGGGGCTCCCCGGCACCCCTGCAGCAACCCGCCCCGGTTCAAAGGCAGTGGCGTTAGGAAAGGAAGGAACACTTGCATGAAAACTGGAAAGGCGGACGCGACGCTGCACTGATCGCCTATCTTCAAACCACCTTGCGGTTTTGCGGGGGATATCTCGTGTTGGTTTCTTTTTCCTTTAAAAAGTCACTTAAGGAGGTTGTGGCAAGGGTATTCAAACAACCCGTATTCAGAGGCAAATTCAAAGATTCAGTATTTCATCCAAGCTTGAGAGATTTTTTTTTTCCGTGCTCGAACGAAAGAATTTTATGATTTTTGTTTTAATGACAAGGAAAACCATCAGCGGGAATTTTCCATTAACGCACAAATGAATTTAGAACGGTCGAAAAACATGTTTCAATGAGACTTCCACAATGAAAAGAAAGTGCAGATGGTGCGGGGACTTAAGGACTCGTTTCTATGGTGTCTGGCAATTTTTCAAGCACCCAGGGTGCGATTCTACCTGTTAATTAGATCCACTGAGTATTCAAGACACATGAGGCTTTCACATCCATGCTTAATGCCATAGGCTCATCGTTTGCAGAAGTAGCGAAGGTCCTAGTGCCACCCTTCAAAACAATAACAAACTAAGTGCAAATGGATACTAAAATCAGCAATATATACCTTTAACTTTTCTCAGGAGTGTGCAACATCAAAGGTAGGCCTGGATAGGCAGAGAGGCTTCGCCTGGCGAGCAAGCTTACTTGTGTTTGTTTGAGAAAGAGGGGGAGGAGAGAGAGAGGAGCTATGGCAAAAATGCTCTCTCCAAGGTAAATACCTTTTAGACAGAGACCTACATGAAACATAATGAGTATTTACTAATGGAGAGACGCTCTGTAACTGAGATAACCCAAATATCCCTCCTTTTAAAGCAAATAAAATACAACATTTATTAAACTAGGGTTTCCATTGCCTGTTTACAAGTGCCATCTTTCTGATAATGGTTCAGAAATGTAAAAGGCTATTTCAAATAACAATTAACTGCCAGTTAAAGGGTTCTTTTCCTCTTCTCTCTTCTTTGAGCATTTTTGCATCTTTACACAGTCTGTAACTCCTCAGGATCAATTGGAGTTTTGCTTGAGTAAAGACTGCAGAATTTGACTCAGAGAATCAAAAATCCGCCTTTATTCACCCGAGCAACATCAGTAAAGTCATTTGAATCAATCCAGATTTAAAGTGGTGCAACTACAAAGATTTGCAAGACAATGGCAGACACATTCCCAGGAAAACTCAGTAGTAGAAACACAACCTGGCACATGTGAATCAAAATTTCCTCCTCTTCACAAACATTTACATTTACAACAGTAAATGAAGACTAGTTCCAGTTATTAACCTGGGTGTATTTTAACTCAGCAATTTTCACAGATTAGTGGTTAGTTATTACTATTGTGGAAGCCTCTGAGACAACTCCAACACCAGGCAAATGACTATGTAAATCACAGATTTAATTAAGGAACTAGCTACGACATACATGCCAGTAATTGCAAATAGTAAAATATGGATAGTGGCTGTGATTTATATTTAGATTGTAGATAAAAATGGCAGAGAATAGAGTGCTGGGTGGGTAGATGTAGTGGTTGGAATAACAGGGTATTGAGGAGGTGAAAACACAAGTTAGTTCCTGAATGCTGCAAAGAGGTTTTGACATCTAGACGTTCAACTTGAAATGAACAGGATGACTGTAGGGTAAAGCAGCACCCAAAATAGGGTGCAAGCCTTGATGTCCGTACCCTTTCCAAGAAACTGCATGAGAAAAAGTCAGACAAGTGAGTACGCAGGCCTAAAGGCCTACAGCACCAATAGAATATGAGCTACTATAAAAGTCTCTGCTGATTTACATGTCTCGTGCTACAGCCACAACTGGTCCCTTCACACTGTGGTGGATGACAGCCAAGTAACTTTTTTTGTTTGTTTTTTTTTTTTTTTTTACAAACCTCACTGAATATCTTTGTGGCGTCAATGGTTTCCTTTGCATTCAGAGCAAGTCTGAATTTATGCAGAAAAACAAAGTTCGGATGTGCTCTACATAAAAAATAATAGACTCTAGAGTAGCATCACCAGATTCAAGATGATCTGTGAGAAACTCAGTCTTGAGATCAAGAAAAAGGGAGCTTCTCAAGAGCTTCATTCCCTGGAAGGGAAGGAAATAATGATTACATGGAAAAGATAGCATGAATGAAAAACTGACTCCAAGATGCTGAGAGGAAGGAAATTGGGAAGAAGGTTAAGGTGTGCTTTGTGAGCTTAATTTGTTATTGACAAGGAGTTGCTGAGTGTACGGCACTGGGTTTGCTTGATATTAAGATTCGGTCTAGCAACCAATTGTAGAAATTGGGTTGACATAATTCAAAAGTTTCACTAAGGTATAGCATATAGAAGAAATGACCCTCCTGTGGTATCAAGAAAACCTTTCTACACACAATGCATTAATTTCAAGCTGGGCTGGAACCCTTTATTTTGATTCTGCCCCTGTTTTAAAATGCTTACTGCCAATCAAGAGTTAGCAACCCTGAGCTCTGAACTCTCTCATATATTTTCTTCAACTGAATCTGTCAATGGGTAGCATTTTACTGAGATCCTTTGCTAACTGTAGAACTCAAGGCTGCTGCTGCATAGTTATTCTTGCAGTTATTCTACGTCTTGACCCACTGCTCTTATCATGCATAGCTCCCCGTTACTTCTGACGGATCAGATTTGGTGATTTACACATTTACAAGTAGTAAACGGAGTTTCTCAGGAATTAACACTTGATAGCTTGGGTCTCAATTTATCTCATATTGCCTGACTGAGAATTT
Source organism: Aptenodytes patagonicus (assembly GCF_965638725.1). Classification (NCBI taxonomy): domain Eukaryota; kingdom Metazoa; phylum Chordata; class Aves; order Sphenisciformes; family Spheniscidae; genus Aptenodytes; species Aptenodytes patagonicus. The sequence continues at coordinate 5,672,237 of NC_134955.1, forward strand.
TCCATTATATTTTCAGCCCAACACTAAGAAAAATGCTTTATTTAAAAGAGGTGTGTTTACACTGCTGTACTACCAACAAGGTAAAACAAAACCATGTTCGAAATTTCCAGAGAACATTCAGAAACAACACGTCTCCCGAGCACTTACCTCTCAGGTGGTCAATAGAAGTTGGACTAGTATGTTACAAAGGTCAGTGCTCCTGAACACTTTCAACCTCTGTTGACTTCCGTAGAAATGGAGAACCTTCAGCACGTTGCAAGACAACATAATTTTTCAAAAAACATGGATTGGGCCTCAGGTGCTCCCTCATTTGCAATCAGAGAAGCCTTAAACTTGCATCCCTTGAGTAGTGTGTGAAAATAGAAGGGGATTACCTTTTGCTACAAGGCTAGAGACCTCTTCTCCCAGAGGAGGATCTGCCTCTGGAAGATGCTGGTATGAAACCACTATGCAACTGACCACAGGAGACTGGAGGAACAAAGGGAGCACAGTGCGGAGTCCCATAGGTAGGGTTTATTACAGCTATACCTTTTCTCAGGGTTAAGTTCTCAATGAACAGTGAACAATTAACCTTGCCATCGATTAAGCATGACATGATGATAGCAGAGAGTATTAAGCGGGCTCTAGTAGTACAGAGAAGGCATCTTGTCACATGGACATCCAGGTTTGCAACTAATCTAGGTTACTTCTATTTGAACATACGTACAGCTTTACACTAAAAAAAGCACCCTTCTCCCCTGGCTGCAATACACTGGGAGTAGAATTCATGGTCCCCACAAAGACGTTTACGTAACTGTCTTTATCGAGAGAAAATCGGCTGTGATTCAGAGCTTTTGAGACTGTAGGGGTAAGAATAGACAAGCAGATTCCAGAGACAAATCCAAAATAATATAGATGTTTATTGGTTACAACCCTTTCTGATTAGTAATAGCAAAGCTTTCTCCCCAAAAAGTGAATAAAGAGTGACTTTTTTTTTTTTTTGAGATTGTTGGGGATTCAATGCTATTTTTTTCGCTAAATCACAGTGGATTTTGACTAGTGTGAGCAGAGTTTTCAGGAGGAAGGAACTGAGTTGCTTTTGCATTGTTTAAAAGTATTTTTCCTTGAAAAATACAAGAAAACATGAAAATTCAAGTGTGATGCCCTAATACCACGTATCCACACTATTTAATTGACTGAGCTGTTATTACTCATAATGGCAGTTAATGCCATTTAAAAGCACGTAAAATCTCATTTGAATGCTTTTAAACTGCAGGTTTTAATGTCAGCATTACAGAGGCTCCCACCAGAGGGGTTGTCATTACATGATTACGATGCGGTGTGAACAGAAAGGGTATGAAATGCTGACAGTCCTCCAACCCCACCTCGTCTTAATTTCTACTTAGTCCATGAAAAGAAATTTGGCTAGGGCTAATCAGAATTCATCTCATCTTTACAAATTTTAAAAACCAATCATCGTTCTCAGTGACTGAAATCTTACTAAAAGAAAGAAAAAGAAATTTGTGGTTTGGTGGTTCTTCAACTCTATCATTCAAAATTGATTAAAATGGAATGCATTTAAACTTCAATAGCCAGGATGTTTAAATGTCTTGAAACAATGCAATGAATGCAATATTCTGATATGAAATTCAGAAATGTCATTTAATAATTACATTCTTTTGTAGTATCTTGACAACTGTATTATAAACAGATTTTGCTGTTCTGATGCTTTGGAAACAGCAAACTGGAAACTGGTGCAGTTTTGCTTGGCTTTGAGCTCCTCCAGGAAGATTTATATTGTTTAGCTAAGTGAGTGAGTTAACGAGCACTTCAGACCTCAGGTGTATTGTGTCATTCCCAAAATATACGTATGTCTGCCTGTCTACTGTGCAGGCTCCCCAGGTTACTTGGGGTATTTGCCTGGGGTGATGGTGTGATGAAACCCCTTCTTTTGTGTTTTGCACAACCAAGTGAGTGCCTGTAACTGGACTAGTGATATTTATCACACTGGGAGACTGATGATTAACTGGCTAGTGTTTATGAACCTTTCAAAGATTTAGATACCGTTAGGATACTGCTGAATAGTCCTTAAACGAGATCTACCGTGTTCTTCACATTTCATCAGCCATTTTGGGAATATGTATAAATGCTGATAAACTTGTGGGTACAAAAAGGACCAGACATTCAGATGTTATATTAAATACCATTTGGTAAACTGGGTTCTGTTCAATATATATGACACTCAAGTGCAAAGTAACATCTGGGAGTAGGGGACCACCCTGGAAAACAGTCACGATGAGTGGGATCTTAAGCCATGCTGGACTAGAAACCCATCATGAGCTTCCAACATGATGCTCTGATAAGGAAGGCGATACAATCCTGGGATATTTATTTTGCTGTATCTAGTGCAGTGAGTGTATTTAGGTCAATGACACTGACCTTGGATTGTTGAGGGTAATTTGGGTACATGAATATTAATGTCAAAAAATCAGAGATTGATTTCGAGATCTTTAATTACTTAAAAGATGATAGTATATAATGTCACATAGTGAAAGAAATAGCAAGAACTATATATTCAGGATATCAGTATTTAAAAAAGAATACTAGGAGGTAATCTGATTACAAAGTATGCTTATAACCACTGGAAAAAATTGCTGGGTATAAATGTGTGCTTTAGTCCCACAGAAAGATATAACAAGAATCAGTAAATGACAGCCATATAAATGAAAAAAAGCATAAATCTTAACAGTAATGACTAGCCACCACTGGGTGTTAAATTCCTATATTGGAAGTTATATTTTAGCTATTATAACATGTTTTTAGTACAGGGATAATTAAGCAAAATATAAGGGATAATCAAGTGAAACATAAGGGCTAATGCCATAGTGAATGTCAGGCTAGATGGCCTTAAAACTAAGCACTTGTTTTGTTTTTAATCTAGAAATATAATAATTTTACTTAATATTTCCTATTCCACATTCATGCTATTGCAAAGCTGCAGCTGTCTGTGAATAAACTACCTGCTGTGCTGTCACACGTATAGGGAAAGGTGTGAAACTGTACTGGTTTTTACCACCTTATCTCAGGATAATTTAAATATCATTATGTTTTAACTTCTGATACACTCTTTAAAAATTCTTTAAAAACCATGCTGGAAATCTATAATAAACCCCTTGCCCTATCAAAAGCATTACCAAAATGCTGTGGCAGTATTTCCTCACTGATTTCCTAAGTGAACAGTTTAAATACTTACTGTAAATCAGGAAAGATTCTCTGAAATTAATGGGTCATTGTTAGATTACACAGGATAGGGAATTAGTTCCCAAGTTTGCAGTTATATATTTAAAATAGAAATGCAGGTTTTGACTGTATGTGCCAAGTACTGTTTCAAAAACAGATCTGCAATAATCACAGACTTTTTTTGGTAAAACAAAGCTGAGTGACCATTTTAGCTCATTTGCATATGCTCAAACATTAGAACTTTCTTACACAAAGAAATACAAAGGGCAGAATAGAATGACAATTTTAAAAAATTAAAGTCACCTTATAATTCTATGATAATGACATACATTTCTCCTTATCTGTTAAACCGCAAATCCTGGCACTATTCACATTAAGAATCATCACTACATAACTATACTAAATTTCTCTACAATGCAATTATGTCTCATCTGTGTTGAACTCTTCATCATTGTCACATTCTAACCTGAATGAAAATATATAAATCAACCTTTCACTTCAAATTCATCTTTGTTTTTAAAGTGCCATTCATCTTGTTATTAAGGGCTAAATCCTTCTTCCCAGCTAGTAATCTGATCGGATTATTTGCATGAATAAACTGAATGATATTTCAGACAACTGTATGTCAGGGCATCTCAGCTCAGAGTCCCAAAGATTTTCACTGAAACTGTGTCATTAGTGTGTCAGGAAATCAGAATATTTCTCCCTAACTCAGCCTTAATGACAACAAGCATAAAAAATGTAAGGTAAAGTATTGGTTTAGAAATACAAAGACTTCCTAGAACTTTACATCTTTACATTTTTCTGTTTTAAAAAGAGAAATCATTCACTCCCCTTTAGCAGGTAGACACACTGTGTGTTTTTCTGATTTGCAAACAGTGTATAATTCACAGCATGACCAGGGGATTTGTGGATGGTTAGGCAAGAGCCAACTTCTGAACTTCTGAAGACATAAGCTGACTTGCCTACTTGCACCGTAAGAGAGAACCCCCGAAGTTGTACTTGCCAACCCCGCCTTTCGCGTTCAGTTCAAAATCCTGCAGATTGAACTGGGCTCCGATCCCAGGCACTGGTGTTGGGTTCGTCTGTTTCCAGGCAAAGAAGCCAATATTGCACAAAAAACCAAGACGATTTTGTCACCCTACTGCACTGCAGGGTCTTTTAAGCACCAGTCACTGCAAGAAGGGGACTGGGGAAACATCTATGGGTGGCTGGTACTGCTGCTCCCTCTGCCATATGGCTCAGGGTCCTTCCATTTTTCTGTCATGAATGATGAAGCTGTTTTCACAATTTAATGATGCAACAAGGGATTTGGATGGGGGTTTTGGTTGATAAAAGGGGGCCTCAGATGTGTGACAAAAATTAATAATGTATCCAAGCCCTTATTATACTAGATTAGATGGCGGGAGGTCGGCTTTTACATATTAATGCTTCATGAAGGGTTTATAATAGGATTTAGTATGAAGGGCACACAGACACACATCCCCCTCCTCCCTTGTACACATATGAATGAAAATAACCTGGTTTATCACGTTTTAAAAAAGCCAAATAAAGCTGCTACACTACGGCTTCTGGCCACAGACTATTATTAAAGAGGATCGGTTTTAAGCGATTCTCTCATGAAGCACATTCAACCTAAGACTGGCACTTGGGAATAAGTGTTCCTCTCTAATGTCAAAGGTAGCTTATTCGATCTGTTTTGCTGGGCAGCTGAGTTCATCAACCACTCTAATATTCATGGCATAATCCCAGCTTTGTTAGCCCTATGCCACCTTATGCAAATTAAAGGCCCGATTCAGAGAAAACCACTACATTCTGTCTATCATTTATGAAGCCATAAACTGTCAGGGTGAGCATTTCACAGGAATATGTCTACAGTAGAGGGGTCAACAGAGTCATCAGGAAATTAGCCTATACCAGAGAAAAGTCAGAATGATGATATGTGTCGCAGAATAGCTAAACAGTGTCTCCCCATACTGGGTTCATTTTCACTTAGTCCATTTCAAATACATAAACATAAATAGACGTTGTCCCAAGAAGGGTAATCAGCATGATTACAGACTGAAAAGGCAACTAGAGTAAGAGAAATATTATCAGGAGTATTTAGGTTACAAAGGAGATGAACAAATGACATGACAGGTACATACTTAATAAACATCAGTATAGGTAATGTACATATTCCAAATGAGTGGCTACTCGCAGTTCACAGTCAAGGAGGTAACCACTGATGCACGGGGGAACCGCTGAAAAAATGCAAAAAATTGTCACATTCTATTACCGAGGAAAAAGAATCTTTTCAGAAGTCGGTAAGAGCGCTGTTTATATTTCCATAAATTGGAAGCAAGTAAACCATAGTTCATGGTGCTAAATTTTTAGCTTCCAAGCAACCCTCAAACAAGAACATCATAGGCCAAAATATTATTTTCTGTGTTACTGAGAAGCACCTGTATAACTCTCAGTTGACAAATGTGGACTTTTGGAACTCTTTAGATATAGAATGACAGTGATCCTCAAGACACTAAATGCAGAGAACTACATTTACTCTTGACAAGTTACTTCAGGCCTAAATATAAAAATTTCAGAATTTGGCCCTGCTTGTTCAGGTATAACTAACAAGAGTAGGATTATGTCTGAAATTTGGACTTATTTTTGCATCCCATCCTCCATTGATCCAAATCCTTTGAAATCGGTATCTGTAGAAAATTTGCTACACACTTTACATAAAATTACACCAGATGCTTTCAGACCAAGCTGATAAAGAAACATTATTTATTGGGATTATATCATCCAGATATGCCAATACTGTCAAATAACTTTGCTCCCAGTTCTCTCCCAGGTCCCAAGCCTCCATAAATCCCTACTGCGTGTACAACACCTCATAACCAGGGTCCCTTTCAGAGGGGAAAAGACTGATCCTCTCTGAAACAAAACCCAGGTATGCTTCTGACATAGTTAATTCCAGGCACTCTATCCAACAGGTAACCTTAATCACCTCTACCTGCTTTGAAACCTCACGGCAATACAATACGTACACCAGATTTCATGCAACAAAATGCTGTTTAGGTTGGATGCATAAAAACACTAATGTCACAGTCACTTTGCTCTGAAGGAATCTGCATTTGCTCTGAGCAGTCCAGGTACAATCAGCTGTGACACGTGGCCCGTATGTCAGAAAACTCTCCACAAAGCAGTACAGGTGTAGCCTTTGAGTCCAACATATAGCAGTTGTCCTCCCAACCAGCTCCACACAACATTTTAAAGTTAAAAACACAGATGATTTCTTTGATAAGTGTATTATATATCACTAAATCAATCGAGACAGTTGAATCACAGCCTAAGCCCTGGAACTTGGTAAGGTAATTTGAATAAGATGGTCTCGGTTTGAAACATGATCTAGCAGATTAGATATTTAAAGAGCAAGCCATCCCAAAGCTAATGAGCTAGAAGGAATGAGTCAGAGTTTTATCTAGACATATATGGATATAATGAGTTGTAAAATGAAACTGCAGGTTTGAGAGATTCCCCAGCTGAATTCAAACAGGAGAGAGAGGGTTGGTAGGGTGATCAAATGAATGAAGAATAAAGAAGACGAGGTGAAGAGGGCCTGGCTTGCTTAGCGATGCAAAAGAAAGAGGATAGGATTGCTATTGGGGTAAACTGCAGGGATTAAAACCGCTAAAATGAAATAGCATGGGTACAAGATATCTACTGGATGTAGGAAGTAACAAGCTGGAAAAGCTTCTGAAATAAGTAGGGCAAATGCTAATTACTTCTGAGATGGAACCTGGTCTGCTTATGAAAAGATGATGTAATGCACTTGCTGGTAAGAGCAATGATCAGAATTTAATGACCCAGGAGTCTTTCACATTCAGCATCAATTGCAATGACGCTGTCATCCAACAGTGCCCAAGTTCTTCGTAAAATACACACCGACATATCAAAAATAGGTCTGTGAACAGGCAATGGAAGGCACAGCCTGAAAACTATTTAGGGTCTTGGTTTGACCTGTGTGAGTCAGTGGCATTAGTGGGGCTTGGAGAAGGCAGAAGGCTAAAGGGACTTTGTGTTTCTGGTACACATTGACTTAGTCTCGGCATGGCATTTCACTCTGGTGCTTGATCCAGTCCTTGTATGGTCCATTTTGCTAAAAGACTTGTGAATATTTTGGGATTTATTTATCTTCAAAGCTGGCAGATCAAACCACAGCAAATTCAGGTCATCAAATTGTTCATGTTCTGTCTCAAAGTCTTAGATGGCCCTCGTCACACTTGATATGGGTAGAGATACGCTTTGTAAGAAGGGAAGTGTTAACTGGCAGCTAACCCCCTGAAATTTCTATATATTCAGTCACTGCACAACTCAAAGAAAAAAATAAGTTAAAAAGGATGATCACAAATTGTCATTGCTAGCAACATTTGCAGAAGGAAGGATTCTGAAAAACTGCTGCATGCCTACAGGCATTCCAGCTAGCTCCTGTCCTGTTTCTCCCTCAACATTATGTTTTACTCAAAAATTTAAGCATTTAATCCAGCATTCAGCCTTGCAGTTCCACTCAGACAAGGAATTCTTTGGGTTGTATAGAAATATAACATAATCAGTTCTATGTTGTGTTGTTGGCCTTTTGCAGGAGGAGGTGTGTCAAAGACGAATGATAGTAGGTAGAGTCAGAGTAAAAGATAATAAATTTTAGAAATCTTGAGCTGACAGAACAGTCTAAAAAGGCACTTTGCGCAATACATGTTCAGCTGCTCAGAGCTGCTGCTGCTCTGGGACTCTCCCAAACAAGCACTGTTCAAGAAAGAACACCAAAGGATAGTCAAGACTCAGTTTATTTTTTATAGATGTTTGATAAAATAAGTGCTTGTTCAACATATTTTATGTGTTTTCTGTAAGGAAAAGGAATGGCAATAACCAGCTCACCAACTTGAATCCAAATAAATTTCATTTTTTTAATTACAGAATTTTCATCTCATCTTTAGACTAGGTTGGGAAAACTTTGCAAGGAAAACTCATGTTTTCATTCCTCTTTAGTTTCCACCCTTAACTAACAGAGGACTCTCATCTAAAACTAGGAAAAATGTTTTATCTTTGTTTACAAATAAAGTATTTGTTCAATACAGATACTTTACCCAATGAAAATAATGTCCTCTAGAATATGATCAGTATTACTGTAAAATTGTCAAGTGCAGAGATTGTATGTCCCAGAAAGGAACGTGGGCTACATTTGCCATAGGTTCCTGTTTACAGTCAGAATAAACCACCTTATAATATTTTTATTTAATTTATTGTAGCAGTGTGAAATGCTTTCACACACCCCACCCCACCCCAGGATTCCCTAGAAAACTAACAAAATAACCAAACTTTCCTATTCTGTACATAGGTCTTCCATGAAATGATGATCAGTGGCTTTTTGGAGGTGAAAACTATTCAGTTACAGTCCTGAATGAATTTTCTACTGAAGCTGTTGAAAACTTCTTTAGGTTACCATGAAAAGTGATGAGAAACCCTCTATGCCTTCATAGTTCTTAATGTAAATCCATTAAAATATCCGCAATCTTGTTTTGTAGTTATCAGTGACCAACACTTACTATTCTTTAATTATTTTGGATTTTAATGAAATGGCATTCATAATTCATTGATACAGCATATATTTAAGCATCTTAAACCTACAGTATTTTCTCTTTTAAATAAATATAAAAAAATGCTGGTTTGAACAAACAGAATTACTCTTTGATTTTTATTTTTTTAAAGGATAAACTTCAGTTAAGGTACTTCATATGCTTTAGAACAGACATATTATTTGGTTTCCGTAACAGTTTCATTTTCACAAAGTTGGACCATTTATTCAGAGCATAAAGAGACATAGGTAATTGTGGAATTTGTCAATTATTTTTTAAAAAATGACATAAATAGAAATACATGGGATTCAGACAGCTGAGGGATTGACTCCTCCCCATACACATATGAAAGGGATTTTAGCTTTATCAAGTCATTGTAGCAATTTTCACTCCCAGTCATTGGGATAAAAGGATGCTTCCAACCAGGACCCCTTACTTTCAGATATCATATGCGTAACCCAGTGTGTCACCCATCTGGCATTCAGCATTTGGCATGCATCTGTGCTCCCACTGTTCTCAGCCCAGTTTTTGAGCTGGCACTTCTTCCAACCGAGTAACAATATCTGTAACGCGCTTCCATGCAGAATGCCCATGTAATATGAATTGCCTGGAAAAGGTAGATGAGAATAGTGGGGCTGCACAGATGCAGAGATTAGAAATCCAGAGATGAAAATAAATACATTGCTTTCTCTTTAGTTTGTCCCCAAAGAGAAAAATGAGCCAATTGGCTTGAAACCCAAAAAGATTAATTCCCCCTGCAACCTCATTCCATTCTAAGCATTTTTCCTGAATTGTCAGACTCATTTCCTTCCTCTGCTCCCATCCCAAACGTCTCTTAGTCAAATATGATTTTGCTATTATTACTACTTGTATTACAGGAGGACTAAGTCACAGCTCATGACCTTCATATAATGCCAATGTCAGTAAAACACTGAGGATCGATGTTAGCTTCTGTCTTTTGGGACTGAGTCTACCGAGTCTAGAAATAGAAATAGATAAGCAAAGCATAATTCTTTGTTTCAGGGCTTATTCTGGTCACTTGTGAGGACCATGATTTACCTTTTTTTCCTCTCCTTGACATACTACTACTGTATTTATTCATTTGTCTTCTTCTGTATGTGGTTGTTTTCTTCCATATATAGTTATACAGTTGCTGATTTTGGGTCAGAAAGGAAATTTCCCCCAAGTCTAGGGACTGCTGAAGGCTTGTCAGGGCATTTTAATTCCCTCCTAATGCCAGGGCAGAGAATGATGGCAATGCCATTGGCCTCTCCTGCTCTGTCTCTGTGGCATACTGTAGTTTTCCCAGAGTTTACCTTCAATCTGCTAAAGCTCTTCATTTGTGCCATGGCATTAAAATATGTTTTGTGGGGTTTGGAGTGTGCCCAGCATGAAATGGATGTTCAGGGATACCTCTGAATGAAAATTCGACAGCACAGCTACATGGAATTCCTAGGCTGGGCTCACCCCAAGGGGCACCACGCAGCAAGAGTTGGCTGACTCTGTAAGAGATGTGAACTCTAGTGGTGTTTGTGCTTGAGATATAAAGCCTTCTCCATAAGCCCATGCCTCTATAGAAGGCATGACCAAAGAAATGCACAACAGGGCACAGCAGCTTTAAGACTGTGTATCCCATAAGGGCCACACCTGTCCGGTCAAGATGATACCGGAATATCAAGAGGACAAACAGATACATGTATAAAAAATGCAGTGGGGTGTGGGATAGGAATGAACACTCCCAAACAGGCTGAAAGTCTTATTTTAAACAGGGAACCATGTCTGTCTGAGAATGAACATAATCTGTCTTCAATTGCAATAAATACAACTATGGAACGCCACATACTGTCAGTTTGCCATGGAAACATAAGGATCTTAAAGAAAAACATGGTTTCTAACCCATGTTTGGAGTTGACATTGCAGCAAAATTGAGCAAATGAGAATTGTTTGAGAGGCATAAATGAAACTAAAGCGCATAACAGATTATAAAATCACTAGCTTAATAAACATAACAAAAATGTAAGCACAAAAAAAGAACAACACAATTTTGAGGTTTGATGAGTGGGTCAGTAAAATGCCTTAGAAATGCCTTAGGAACAATCAGAATGTTCCATTTCCCAATTAAATATATTAGAATGTGAGCAGCATTCAAATATATTTAGATTTATTGTAGCTGAAAATCATTCTTATTTGACCTAAATTGTAATAAATGTAGTTAGCTGAGATATTTTAAGGAATAAAACAGTAAGTTTGTACAAAACCCAGAACTATATCACAGTACTCTGTTAGGAAGAAGAATTTAATATTTATGGAGGTGAAATAAATGTAACAAGACCAAAGAGCACAAAGGAGAAATGCTGATTATATTTATGGATGTGCATTGAGAGATGCAAAGCAAATGTAGGAAGGTGTATTTGCTCTTAACTAAGAGTGATAGAGGAAACTGACTCACTAAAATAGGCATGCACTAAATTCATGGTACTGCTTTTAATATGCATTCAAGAAAAAGGATAAAAAAGCCATTTCTGACAGGAATCATAATTTAACTCTAATTTATTCTACCCTTAAATCCATAGATTTTTTGGGGAAAAATTGATCTGTTTTTGAAAAGGCTGTCCTGATAAAGCATAATTCTGAGAGAGAATTGACTTACAAGTGACATTGTGGAATTATTTCATTATGTGCTCCTCGATGTAACTAAATATTCACTGGTACTTGTGTGTCTAAATACAGGCAAGATTTTCATTTGGAAGATGCATGTCTCTGATCATTCCTTAAATTACATTTTCCTTTCTCTTCTAGAAGGAACAGACTCAAGGAAACAGCTTCTCTTTAATGAACATGAGAACAAAGGCAATTCTGGGAAGCACAGTTTTCAGTTGTGGCAAACAGAAGCTGATTTCAGATACAGAATTGAAAAACTAGAGTAAATTTCCTCGAAGAAACAGTTACATATCATAACAATTTCGCAAATCTCATCCTTAGAAAGAGATGGCATTTTTTAATGTTCTATCTTAGCATGATTTTAACAGGAATAGTGATTTAGAAAGAGTTGCACTGATTCACACTAGCTAAGAATCTGCTCCAGCAAGTCTATGCACAATCACAAATTTGAAACCATATTGCTGCATCAGGCATTTAGCTAAAGATCTATTCAGAAAAGAAGCGGGAAAGGCTACAAACCAAACAGTCCTTTCTTCTTGCTTACAAGCAAATAAGGATTTTCTCGTCGAACTTTTAGAGCAGTTACAGTCTATTGCTCTTCAAAAATTGCTAACAGGAACATCTAACTTTTAAAAATAATTTGTAAAAATCACAAGCAAAGCTCCTATGAGTCCCAAACTCTTCTCGTTAATAAATAAAGAAAAAAAGCAAATGAAAACTAAGACACCATTGTGGTTTATGTGAACATATGGAGGGTATTAACATGTAAGGAAATGAACTGCGCGTACTTTTGGAGTAGAAACATACACATAAAGAAATTAAGAGTAAAGACAGAATTCAGGCCAAAATAGTTCACACAGTGCAACACAAACACATGCACCAGTCAGTTCCAGTAAATGTATTGAACATGGTGCCAAACAAAGCCAGAAATGTGCTGCACAGCCAGCTAGATCTTGTTTAACACGAGATGGGGATCACAGGGAACACAATGAGGAGACCAGATTTAGAGCTATTTAACAAAGCTTCCTTACCATGCCAAGAAGCTTTTTTTCTGCTGCCCTTTAATATTTGTCAAATAGAAGTGGAGTATACTCAGTTTGCTATTTAAAGACTCGTATCAGGCTGTAATTCTAAATAGAGAATGTGAAACATAGATGTCTTTGGGAAGAATTTTCGTCTTGAAACTTATCGCTGCTTCCTGCTTCTTTAGCCCAGGGTCTGTTTCTCACTAACTTATGGCACTGTACCAATTTCTGAAGAACACATGCTAAGGTTAAAGGTTCCTGTCAAATCAGTTCCACATCAGATACCGTGATGTCATATGTTAAGACATCTCCAGGATTTATCTTAGCATTACATAGTTTTGCATAAAGAAAGAGGCCAGTCATTGCTACTGGCTTCATCCCTTTGCATAGTTCCACTGAAAGGAAAATGGGGGGGGGGGGGGGGGGGGGAAGGATTATTTCCACAATAAAGGAATGAATGAACATGAAAAAATGATATAATAATGCTGGAGAAAAGGCTTCCTCCTACAAGGGGCAGATATTAATTGAATCAAATTAAAATTCAGTCAAAGCAGTGGAATTTTGAAAATGAATCATCGCTTCACACATTTATTTAGACCTTGTAAAGTGCCTTATTTGAAGTAATTCCTAGGATGCTATTGGAGTCAAAATCAGCAATATTCAATGAGTAGCCTCTGAAAAACCAGCAGAAAGAACGCTCTGTTTTCTATGGATATGTGTTTCCAGATTAACTCTTGTGTCTAAGAAAATCCCAGCTCTGTTTGAAATTCTTGCTGCTGCTTTGGCATTTATAAAAGTGTATTCTCTTCTGCTTTATAAGTAGTAAATGCATGGTGCCCCTTTCTTACAATTAAAGTACTAATAAGAATCTCTCTTTTACTTGGCCACCTGTTTTCACAAACCATTTAGAGAACTAATTTCTAATTTCTGTAGGGGATGGTGAATTCAATCAGATTTGGTTGAAACAGATGTGAAAATTAAAGGAAAGAGTGGGGATTTATAGGGAGAGTAAGAGCTATACCTGTGATTGCATAAGATGAATTTCCTTAGGAAATTACGCTAAATAGATGTATACGTCCATGTTTGGTCTGGGTCTTATCAGGCAGGTTATTACACTAGATGGAAGCAGACACTAATCCAGTCCAGCAGTTAGTATATTCCCTACATAAAGAACATATGTTTAAATATGTCTATATTGATATGTGAGCATATGTGGAATAAGTCTATTGGAACAACACTGAAGTTACTTGCTTTCTTTTTTTTTCCCCCACCTTTGCAGAGTATTTGGTGCTGCTATACTGCTGACATCCTCCCTCAACATGTTAATACCATCTGCAGCCAGGGTGCACTATGGGTGTGTCATCTTTGTTAGGATCTTGCAGGGCCTTGTAGAGGTATGGAAAAATATGTTATAAAATAACCAGTAAATGTGATAGAAGCTTGTTAGCTTTTAATTAGCAATTGTAACTCTTCAGGGGAAAATAAAAATTGCTTTCAGTTTATTACTGATTTTTGGTGCAGTGGATTTCAATGTATGAATTACAGCTATCTGACTTCCCTTCACCTATAAAATTACACAGCAAAGTTTTCCCTTGCTGAGAAGCCAGTGAGATATGTATTTAATACTGAAGTTTCACTGAAATCCTGTACTGCATAGGGTTTATACTGGTGTTATTCTCAAGAGTTATTTTCTGTCCAGCCTCACAGATTAAATCTATAACACAGAATTATTCTATCACAGGCCCTGACCATGCTCTTGTTGGTATGAATGAGAGATTTACCGTGATTTAAGAGAGAAAAAAATTGAGCCTGCCTTCTAAATTTATTTGGTTTTTTGTGTCTTTACTGAAAAATAGATTTTTAAGCCTGTGATCACTGGTTCTTTGTTCCTCAGGGCTACACGCTTCTGTTGCATGAGCTGATTTTAACTCATGTGCTTTATTGTATAAAAAGACTCCAAAAGAGGGTGCAGAATGTGCCTGAAAGTTAGGGAACCTTCAATCAAGTTCTTAAAGTATACATGTGTAAATATGGATCCATTCCTTTGCCAAAAGTTATTAATTTTTTTCTACTTCTTGCATAGGAAACAAAACATTAAATTAAGAGAAAAGTTACTCTATATAACTATGCATACATCATAATTCTTAAGCATGAATTTTGTGAAAAATTAATGTATATTTCATATTAAATTTTCTAAAATGTCAATACTGCAAGACGCTGTGATTTCTGTGTAGTCTTCCTATCATTAAGCTAAAGGCTGGTTTTGAAGAGAGTTCTAAATATAGATGGTTTAAAATCAAACCAACTAATATCAGCCAATTATTTGTTTTAAGTGCTCTAGAAGTTTCATTAAAGACAAAGGTAGTGAAAAACTTCTCTCTTAACATTGTATTTTTAAGCTCTTATTGATCTTATTTTCTAGTTTTAGAGCAGTGGAACAGTAATCTGTATTTCCTAAATTATACTTTAAATGTTAGATCAAAAAACGTTAGAAGGCCACCAAAGCTGAGGGTTGGAGAAATGAGCCCAGCGTTAGAAAGACTCCAGAAAACATTCCAGTGTTTTCATCTTTCCTTTGACTCTGGTACTTGTGCATTAAGATTTTTTTCTTTTTAATTCTTTGCAGTTCTTTCCTGGAAGGGGGACGGGGAGCAAAAGGAAATAATTATGTTTTATATCTGTTTCATAAGGCCTCTTTAATGGTTTGGAGTGATATACAAAACCCATTTCAACTTTAATAGAAATTGAAGTTTTTCTATGGCTGTGCTCAGACTTCACTATAGAAATGCAAAGCGTTCTCAACTTCTTGTTTGTAGCAATTAAAAAAGAATAAATCATGCAAAGACAATGAACTGAGTGATTGATCAGCATTAGCTAACTTGTGGCACACCCATTCCCCAGGGGGTCACCTACCCTGCCTGCCATGGTATTTGGAGCAAGTGGGCCCCCCCATTAGAAAGAAGTAGGTTAGCAACCACTTCCTTTTGTGGTAAGTAACTTTCTATTTTATGTCTTTCTTTCATTTGAAATGTAAAAGTATTTTGAGACTGAATTTTTCTCCCTTTTCATCCACACGTGTCTTGTTTTGTAGGTTCCTATGCAGGAGCTGTTATTGCAATGCCTTTAGCTGGAATTCTAGTGCAATATACAGGGTGGTCTTCTGTGTTCTATGTGTATGGTATGCATTTTTGCTCATCTCACTCCAATATTGTATGACCTTACTCTACCCTTTCTAAAAATGTAAAAGCTACAATTAAGAGGCCAGAAAAAAAGAGAAGTGGGTCTGTAAAGCTAAAAATACAGTCTAGAGAAAAGGACAATGAAAGAACAGAATTTAAAGGAGAGAGTAGGAAAGCAACATTGTTAAATAAGAAGAGAAGCTAGTTCATGGTGAAACCTTCATCACTTCCAGTACAAGTAGTGCAAACTACTATGCAGATCAATAGAATCTCAGATCATGTAACGTCGCACTTTCATTTATAAAACTGTAACTTTAGAGTACCTGCCCTGACTAAGATGCCCTGATTTTTAACTGAAGACCAACATAACTTCATTCACACTAGTTGTGCTACCTTAACTTACACTGATGGAAAAAAATGTCCCAAAGGAGTTCATTCTGCAGTGTAAAATTGATGTGAATTAGGGGGAAACCTTAGAGAAATTTAATAAATTACTCAGGAAGTGCATTGCTATGTTGAAAACAATCCCACAATCTTGTATTTTGCAGGTAAAAGATTTAGGGCAGTAATCAGCAACAGTGGCTTAAAGCAGAATGGAACTTCATTTACAGTCTGGTGAAATGAAATAGAAGCTGTTTCATTGCATTGCATTGTACAAATTGATGTTAAAATATCAGTGAATATTCACTTAGAGTGAAATAATTCTGTAAATGAAACAAAGAAGACTTCACTGTGGTCCAGCTCTGCATGTGTTTTGCACAAATATTGTTTGCAGGATCTGACTGTCTGTTAGAATGACTCAGTAGAAGAGCAGTAACAACAATTGCCATTTAAATTTGTTACAATCGTTCACAGATTTTTTTCCTTGTTTGCTGCTTTACTGTGCATCTTTTTAAAGTCTTTCTTTCCATTCCAAAGGGAGCTTTGGTATAGTCTGGTACATGTTTTGGCTTTTGGTTTCATATGAGAGTCCTGCAAAGCATCCTACGATCACAGATGAAGAAAGGAGATACATAGAAGAAAGCATTGGAGAGAGTGCCAACCTCCTAGGTGCAATGGAAGTAAGAATACTACTCATACACTTGTTTCCTATGAGATAGTAATAAAACCCAAAAAACCCAAATAGAAACAACAAAAAAAATCAAACATCCTTCTTCTTTAAGACAGAAAAGCATGTTTCAAACAACTGAATTTTTTTGGGGGTGGGGAGATCTGAAATCTGCTGATGGATTTCTGAGTGGATATTTCTTTTGCATGAAGAGGATCATAGAATCACAGAATAGTTTGGGTTGGAAGGGACCTTTAAAGGTCATCTAGTCCAAACCCCCTGCAGTGAGCAGGGACATCTTCAACTAGATCAGGGTGCTCAGAGCCCCGTCCAACCTGACCTTGAATGTTTCCAGGGACGGGGCATCTGCCACCTCTCCGGGCAATCTGTTTCACCACCCTCGTTGTAAAAAATTTCTTCCTTATATCTAGTTTGAATCTACCCTCTTTTAGTTTAAAACCATTACCCCTTGTCCTATCACAACAGGCCCTGCTAAAAAGTTTGTCCCCATCTTTCTTGTTAGCCCCCTTTAAGTACTGAAAGGCCGCAATAAGGTCTCCAGTTCTTCTAGCAGATCACTCATGGAATTTATGCCTCTTTTTCTAGTCCAAAGTATGAAAAAAAACCCTACAGCTACATTTGAAATTGCAGCTTTATTGACACTTTCATAGTACCTTGAGTTCAAGTGGTTAATTTCCTTCCTATATAATCCCTCCTGGAACTCTTCCTAAAAGTACACTGGAGGAAAAGCACTACTCAGTGTCTCTTGAGGTCCTCAGAACATCAGAAAAAAAGCAAATCCTGACTATTCTATGTTTCATTTGCAAGAAAGACTGTAAGTTGCAACAGAGCATGCTAGGAGAGCCATAGGAACATTCCCCATTATCATGGTAACTTTGCCGGAAACACGCTGTCAGGCCTGTCATAATCTGACTCAGTTTTGTACTGGGTTAGTTCTCAAGAGCTCCTAAAAAACCAGCTATGAATTCAGAGAATTTTCTAGCCACTTAATAATCCTATCATGCTAAATAATAATTTTCTTATTTCTCTAACTATTGAAAAGCTTCAAAGAAACTATCACCATGCTTATGAACTCAAGAAAGTAAAAAGATTTTGGTTCTTAAGCCTCACTTCATCTGCTCAAATTTTTAGACCACCCATTCCCAGTAGACCGTCGCTACCACTCTTCATTATGTTTTCTAATTGGTCAGAATATTGGTTCTTGATTGAACTCAGGAATAAACTGTTTTTCTCTTAGTAAAAAACCTTTGATTGAGATTAAATAGGGAACTGGAAATATTACAGAGTCATTTCTTTGATAGCTGACATTTTTAGGTGTTTTGAGGGAGTGTCTGGGTTGATATCCAATAGCATTCAGCAGCGTTCATGGTTTCTTGTACCTATAAATGCTTTTGAAAATCTGACATGAAATGAGATAATTCAAAGGATGTCCATATAGTTCTAACTTGGGCTGGATAATTTCTGTCTATTTTTTATTGTTGCTTTTTAATTAAACATTTTTTGGAAGTGATTAGTTTGTATCATTCAGTTGCTTCTAAAATATTTAGGCTGAAATTTTTCCCATAGTATCAAGTTAGCTTTTCTGGCTGGCTCCACATTAATTAAGTCATACTTAATCCTTAGCTCTCACTTACGTGTAATTTAATAGGTATACAAGGTATTGCATCTATCCATCTATGGGCTGTTTTTCTTTGAAGAAAAGCCAGTATTTAAATCAACAGTAGACTAAATTCAGGCTGAAACCTTGCTGAAGCGATTTTCAAACACTCATCTGGGTCTGGATCCCGTACTTGGATCAACACAGATGGGCAGAACACTAGGCTCATGGAGAGGTGCTGGGACTCAGCAGGATTGCAGTTCTGTCCATCTGTCTTTTTTTTATTTATTATGCAATTCATTTTAAAAGTACAAGAAAATAAACAAAAAAATACATTGACCAAGCAGTTTCAGCTGAGGTTAGATAAAAAAATTATTCAAAATGCTGGGATTAAGATTTAAATGTTAAAATACATCCTTAAAATAAATCTGGATGAAATTGTGTACTTACAGTGTAAAATCTGACTGTTGCCTTAGATACAGCAACATTGTCTTGTAAAGTCATATTATTATTTTGGACTTAGTGTGTTCATATTTACACGATTGAGATAATGGCACTTGTACATAAGTGTTATGATACAGCTAGGTATCACTGAGTTTCTCCACTTGTGCATTTTGTAGTAATTTTTACTTGCTTATGTTTTAAATTAAATCTTGATCATCCAAATGTTGATGCATGTACTTTATGATAATTGAAGTCACTGGAATTCAGATACATGAAGCGGTGCATATATGAGCTTGTTGGAGTATAGGTAAAAATAACAGATAGGAAAAGGGAAGATAGACAGTTGATAATGATCAAATGGTGATTGGATCCCCCTTTCTATGTTTCAGAAATACAAAACTCCATGGAGAAAATTTTTTACATCTATGCCAGTCTATGCAATAATTGTTGCAAACTTCTGTAGAAGCTGGACTTTTTACTTGCTGCTTATTAGTCAGCCTGCTTACTTTGAGGAAGTGTTTGGATTTGAAATAAGCAAGGTATGTAAAAATAATATAAAGCTTTTATCTTAGCTAAGTAAATATCAGAGTTACGTTTGTGTTATTTATTAGGAGGAGGAAAGAAAAGTGTTCTGTGTCTTTATCATGGGTTTACAAGTCTTAAATCTTATCCCTCCCAGTTAGTGTTCCCTTGACCAGCACATCTAAGTGAAGTAACAACAATGACAAAGGAAGGTGAAGGCGGAATGAGATTTAGTGATGATTTACTTGGGGCCATATTGCAAAAAGACCTTCAGTTAAGTGCTTGAAACCAGATCATGCATGGTATTAGAAAGGTATCGAGACAAGCATTACACTTCTGTCCCTGACACCCCAGGGGATGCAGGATCCCACTGAAGCTGTAAAGAAAACTTTGACAAGTGGTTCCATTTTTCCAGGTGCATTTTACAAAGCAGGACAACCTAGTTTTAGGAAGGATAGTACAATTTATCAACTTTCTATATCCCCCTTTAATGTGGTGAGAACTGTTCCCCCTTTTTCACTTAGGAAGCGAAAGAGATGGTGGCAAAATATGAGAAATAGGGATGATCTAAGGCTCCGCATAATTCATATGAATTTTGGATCAGACCTGTAATGTAAATATGGATACATGCAAACAAGCCTTCAGAGTGTATAGGAAGCTTTCGACTAATACAGATTTCCTTCTTGTGAAAGTGACAGGGGCTTGTGCTTTTGGGAGACCTGTATTCTTTTGATATTGTTCCATGAGGTATTGGCACCCTAAATTGTGGTGGAAGTGACAATTAGATGAGTAGCTTCTAAAGTGTTGCCGTATTATGGAGTATTGTTGAAATTACGTAATGCCACCTTGCATTTAAAGATGGGCTTCCGTCTTTAGCTGGAGCTATTTTAAGAAGCTTTGCTATGCTTGAAACATCATCTGTTATGCATGCAATAAGAATGGTCATATCCTATAGAATTAAACTGATCATTTTGTTCTAGAAGACTTTTCTTAGAGCGTATTCAAAGAAATGCGGAGCTTTGTAAATGATGACAGCAAAGTCAGTTCTCACCTGCTGTGGATATGGATGCTCATAAATGAATAGTTATTATTTAGTCAGGAACACCTCAAAGCAGTAACTGCAATACCATAGTTACCTCATAGTTAATGTCTGGCTTATTGGGATAAACATCTATTAACATGAAGCTAGCTGTCACAACATAGTTGTCACATATATAAACTGCAGTGAAATACACAATTTCACAACTTTAATTGAAGAGCAGAGAAAATTGTTTTCTTTTTGTTCTCATGGAGTCAGTCTGCTCCGGATGCTAATGTAACTCAAGTCAGACATCAGGCCAGCTGATACACTGTTCAGACAGGAATTATGCAAAAACCCCTGTGCTTAAGCACTTTTTCAGATATACACAATAAACAGAATTCCCTATCAGAACAAAATGCCATGCGTACTAAACCAAACTATCTGCAAGGCAGTTATGTTGACAGGAGATAGCAGGTGGCAGTTCGTGCCATGCTCACAGATACCCTATCCTGTTTTGAAGGAATGGTCTTCAAATATATTCTTATATCTTGGAACAGTCATCACAAAATTACTATGTCTTACTTTGCTAGTATGTATAGCACTTTGAATGTTGTCGATGGATATTTAGTATGTTATCTTTCACTACGTATGGAGTTTCTCAGACATATCTTTTGCCCACGTGAAATTTGAAGCTTGAGGGATGGTCAGAAATCAAAGGCAAATGGCCGCTATGCATGTGAGGATGTAATCCACAGGGAATCTGTCTAGACATGTTGGGTTTGCTGGGCAATGCTACGCCAAACACATCACCAATAACAATGTAGCAATTCAGTTCAACATATCTGATCATAAATTTTCTGAAAAGAAAGGGCAGAGGGGCTGTAAGTCAGGGGAAAAAAGCCATTAGCTTAAATATAAACTGTGAAAACAATCTATAAACAAAAAGTGTCACGGCATCAGAGGTTCTTAAAAACTTTGGCTGTCCTTCATAAAATACAATGACAACTTAAGATCACCAGTTTTGTTCATTTAATAAACCAAGTTAAAATTTTTAGTTTTAGCACATAGCCTGAAATTGAAGGGAAACAATTCGTTGCTGAATGCTTCAGAAAATGAAGAATCGATGTTTTCTTACAGTTTATACTCTGCTAATTCTAATGATCATTTTAGGTGGGTATCTTATCTGCTGTGCCGCATTTAGTGATGACAATTATTGTTCCTATTGGGGGACAAATTGCAGACTTTTTAAGAAGCAGGCAGATTCTTTCAACCACTACTGTGAGAAAGATAATGAACTGTGGAGGTAAGTCTTCCTATTTTATTAAAAAGCTTCTTGTACAGGTTCAATGTCCATATAGTATGCTGTATACAGTAAACAAACAAACTGTGCGGTTTTATGTACTTATGAATCAATACTTTGTGCATTTTTTGTGTATTACAGATGTGGTTACTAAATAAAAGTAAACACGATTGTTCCTGTTCTCAGTTTCAATATAGATGTTTGGTATTTGAAAAAGCATTCAGACTGTTAAAGAAACAGATGGGCTTTTTGGGGGTAATTTGCCTACCCTTAGCTACTTACTGAATCTGAGCTCTTCATCTAAACACCCTCTGCACTAAGAGAGCCCAGACAACTACCTGAGATTACATATCTGACTTCCGAGAGGTTAAAGTCACATGAGCTGAATCCTGGCTGTGTGTCGCAGTTTAACCTCAGTGGGCAACTGAGCACCACCCAGCTGCTCGCTCACTCCCCCCCCGGTGGGATGGGGGAGAGAACTGGAAGAGTAAAAGTGAGAAAACTCGTGGGTTGAGATAAAAACAGTTTAATAATTGAAATAAAATAAAATCCTAATAATAATAATAGTAATAATAATAGTAGTAATAATAATAATAATATACAAAGCAAGTGATGCACAGTGCAATTGTTCACCACCTCCCGACCGATGCCCATCCAGTCCCCGAGCAGCGGCCCCCCCGGCCAGCTTTCCCCAGTTTCTGTACTGAGCATGACGTCACATGGTATGGAATGTCCCTTTGGCCAGTTTGGGTCAGCTGTCCTGGCTGTGCCCCCTCCCAGCTTCTTGTGCACCTCCAGCCTTCTTAGTCGGTAGAGCATGGGAAGCTGAAAAGTCCTTGGCTAGTGTAAGCACTGCTCAGCAACAACTAAACCATCGGTGTGTTATCAACATTATTCTCATCCTAAATCCAAAACACAGCACTGTACCAGCTGCCAGGAAGAAAATTAACTCTATCCCAGCCGAAACCAGGACACTGTGATAAGGGTTGTAAAATTCATAGGCAGGTTAAGCGTATATTCCCATTAGGGTTGGCTGGAATGACCTGACCAAATCACAAGTATTTCTTTTCATCTTAAAACTGACAGGAAGAAACAATAAATTAGCATCCGAAGAATAAAATAAGGATTATGTGAGATAGCAAGAACATGTGTTTTTTAGGGATGAAAGAAATACCTGATTATATTCCACTCTGAGGTAATATTTTGCTGCTGTCTTCCCATGAAATATTACCATATCCTAAGGCCTGCAATATTTGAGAGGGAATTAAATCTGATGCCTGGTTTTCTTTATGATTTCCCCAGGTTTTGGTATGGAAGCAACTCTTCTTCTCGTGGTGGGATATTCTCACAGTAAAGGAGTGGCTATCTCATTCTTAGTGCTTGCTGTAGGCTTTAGTGGATTTGCCATATCTGGTAAGATTATATTAGTGTTATTAGTAAATTATTTTATCTTAAGAGATAGAATATCTCATTGGGTTTTTATTCATTGACAGTAATTTAAACAATCCTCAGAATTCCAACTGACATGATTTCTGATCATTACAAAGGAAAGTACAATCAGTACCACATCTTCTATATTAGATTATTTTTGTTGAAATGCTTCAATCTTTTCCATATTCATTGCAGCAAATTAGACTTTCTTTTCAGTAAGGTGTTAATGTACACCATAGATTTTTCTTGAAATCAAACACATAACACAAATGGACTGATATTATACAATGATACCTAAATTTACACGTCTTTGTTTAAATATAGGCTTTTTACTATTTTTTCCCACTGTATATTAGTTAATGCTTTGTTAGTGTTGCATTTTTTTATTACTTTGGGACCTAATTACTAGCAATTTTTTTCTGATTTAAAGTTCAGCTCTTCCCCTTTCCTGCTGATATATATAACCCCTTTGCCTTTGCCTCTCCCAAACACAAGTCACCTGGCCTTCCCTTGTTTTCCCACTGTGATCTTCGCATCCTCTCCCATGCTGGTTCCTTATGTCTAAAACAGGCTCTCTTTTCTTTTGTGCCAAACATCTAAACTCTCCTTAATCAAATCTGTCCTTAATCCCACGTATTCTGCAAGGTATTATACCTGTTTTGTACAACTTGAAAAGTGTATTGCACTTTCTCTAACAGTTATCCATATCATACTGCCTGCCTTTTCCCTTTTATTATCTTTCTGTATCCAAAGATTTGGTTTCTGTTTTCACTTACTTAAGTGCTTATTTTGGGGACAATGAGTTCTGTCACTTCAGAGAAGCATGTGTTTTTTCTAAGATTATTTAAATAGCTACTGCATAAATTTGAACAGAATTAAGCTGCTCGAAATGCAAAAGAACAAAGAAATATTTATAAAAATAATTCATAAATCATTTATACATACTGTCTTTTTACTTCCTTCATTTTACCACTCAAGAACAGAAGGGAACTCCCTTCTGCTGGTCTGTGTGACAAAAAGAAAAATGTGGGCAATAGGAGAGGAAAGTGGTACCAGCTGGAAGAAGAAATGATGTGTTATTGACAGCATGAAATGGTCATGAATGACACTACGAAAATATAAACTTTCTCCCTGCCTAAATATCTTCTGGGTTCTCTACTCCACACAGTCACTACTGGGATTTTTCTAAAACCTGCAATTTTGGGAAGAAAATACATTTGGTATCCTTTTATAATATATTTTTAAAAGAAAATGAAACCCCAGAGTCTCTCTAGGAATATTTAACCATTATAAGCCTTTTAGAGAAAAAGAAATGTTATTAAACAGCCCAAATATGTCATAGTAAAATTGTCAAGTGATAGCCTTACTTTTCAGAACTGAAGTAATGCTCTGCTTTTGGTATGAATGTTTGCTGACCTTTGTATTGCAGGATTCAATGTCAACCATTTAGACATTGCCCCGAGGTATGCCAGCATCTTAATGGGGATTTCTAATGGAGTCGGGACCTTGTCTGGAATGGTTTGCCCTATAATTGTCGGAGCAATGACAAAGAACAAGGTAAACGGCAATACGGTTTTCAAATCTTCCAGTTTAATACCATTGGTTTCAAGAAAAAGACCTTTCCATAGCACAACTTGCCAGAATATCCATATTAGAGTCTGGGACCTCTAGGGGATAGCATCCGGGAACTTGTAAATTTGAAGCATGCTTCACTATATGTTCACTAGGTCAATCCTTTTGTAGGCTAATGAATAGTGATTGTTCAAAGGAAGAAATAATTAGAAACTGGACACTTAAATGTTCTAGTTGTGCTGACTGTCACTGCCTGAATCCCTAATTTAAATCTTTCTGCTCAGAAGAGTTAGATAAGTCTACACACTACTCTGATTTAGCAAATTTCTTCTTTACAGACACGTGAAGAGTGGCAGTATGTCTTCCTCATTGCTGCTTTAGTTCATTATGGAGGTGTTATATTCTATGGCATATTTGCTTCAGGAGAGAAACAACCCTGGGCAGACCCTGAACAGACAAGTGAAGAGAAATGTGGCTTTATTCATGAAGATGAACTTGCTGAAGAGACAGGGGACATTACTCAGAATTATGTAAATTATGGTACCACCAAGTCTTATGGTGCTACAACCCAGGTCAACGGTGGCTGGCCTAATGGTTGGGAGAAAAAAGAGGAATTTGTACAAGAGGAAGTACAAGACTCATACAACTACAAGGAAGGAGATTATTCATAACAAACCTAAATATTGGGTATATTTTGTAGTGTTTGTGATTAAATTCATTGTGATTGTTTGCACACAGAAATAAAATGTGGTATAAACATGTAAACACATATCAAACAGGAAGGTCTTACTGTAAAAAAAATCCATTAAAGTGCAATCTGTATGAGTTGTGACATGTCATCACTTTCATTAGGTTATATTCGTTCTATAAACATTAGAGTTTTAAGGGTTTACTGGTCAAAACTATAGAGGCAATTAGATACTTACAGTATACAAGAGCTAAAACTCGTAACTAAGGATTAAAGCACAACTAAGCAACCAAGTTGGCACATCTAATGCTCTTTTTAGAAAGCCAAAATTACTTGATCATTAAAAATGCACTTATATATTTGTTACACTGTATTGAAAGAGATTGTGTTAAATACACACGTTTACTCAGTGCAATGTAAGAATTGTGTGTTTAGTCTAAGACAAGAGTTTTCTTAAAGAAGAAAGGTTGAGTCCTAGGCATTTACAGAGGATTGATCCAGTTCCTTTAATGGTAATTGTATCAAGCCCAAAGAACAAATAGGGCATATTGTATGTTTATCGTGATTACATGCTGCAGGCTACTCTGTGATGAATAAAGGAATTATTTAGGAGTTTTATACTGAATGTTTGGGCACAAATTCTTATTTCTATTCTTTACAGAATCTTATGAAATTATAGGCATTATCATGTTCTTCCCTGCATTTATCAACTAATAAAAAAACAATACATAATGCTAAGCCTGACTTTTCATGCAGACTGTCAAATCCCTTTATCAGAAAACAAGCTTTATTATTCTTTTCTTTACAGTATACTCCAACTTTGTACTGGTGTCTTTAGAGAGAGAGAAAAAAACAATATAACCTAGAAAAAGATATAGTCTTTTACAAAATTCCAAAGAGAAATTTACTATGAGCAAGTAGCCCTATGAAAAAGGATGTATTTGTTTTGCAGAATATTTTGAAGCCAATAGAAAAAACAGAGAATAATTTAACCCTTATTCTTCCCTTAATAGCTTTCATATTTTTACACATCGTGCCACAGTTGTATACATAGATATGTTTATTGAAGATACTGTAATTATAGAAAATGTTGCTATTTTAGAAATCCCTGAAATAAAAAATGTATTTGTCTTTCGATTAAACCTAATAATAATGGACACTGAATATGAGTAACATATAAACTCACAATAAACCAAAGTGGCAAATAACTAGTGTTGGGTTGAAAGAAGCCAACAAGCATCACGCTTGTCTTTTTAGCATAACTCAACAGTGACTGCAACATTAGTGTACCAAGCAATAAGTGCAATGCATTACGAAGTGCATAATCTTCTAGACTATATATTAACCTTCATTTAGCTTGTTGTATATATTTGGGGTTGTTGGGATTAAACCAAACTGAACCAAACTGAAGTTAGCAACACCAGACCACTTCTTAATACTCTAAAATGACAACAATGATCCATTTCTTAATTCAATCAAATGATTATTATTGTATGTAATAATCCATTCTGGATTCTTGGTCTGTTCATTGTATTGTGCTAGTGATTGGAAACCCTGCTACCGCAATATACAACTTGAGGATTGTTTCTTCTCCTTTTTTTTAATGCAAATCATACCTTGACCTTAAGAAAAAAATATTTTGCTTTGTGCCTCAAAGTGATGTAAAATGTGATCATAGCTTTTGCTGTGTTTAATGAAAAAGATGTGGACTGTGTCACTTTTGTTGCTGCAAAAAGTGTTAATAAAATGCTCTATTTATCCTTTTATATAAAAAAGGACGATTGTAGTTTCTTGTCATTTTTTTAGATGCACTTTAATATAGATGACTATAGTCACTGCAGGACAAATTCTGCTATCGACATGGAGATAATATCTTATGCCCCAGCTGGGAGGTATGCTGAATACCCAATGTCCTGCATTGTCTACTCTCTCCTCTGACCACACACAAATGTGTGGCGGGAGAGGCATCTAACTCTAGATTGCTGTTCCTCCTCTCATAAGGTTGGCTGGAGTAGGCGTAGAAAAGAAAGGAGCAGGAGGATCAATGTGCCAGCCAATGCAGCGAAACTGGGAAAGGCAGACTAATCTGTGTTAGCTAAAGAGCTGGCATGGATCAGCATTCTCGAAAGAAAGTGAAAGGCATCACAGACTGCTGTTCTTGGAATTTGTTTCCTTTCTTGCTCCTGCAACAAGACTCCTTAACTGAAACATAATGTTACTTTCCATCCATCTTTGGACAGACCCTAGAGGAATCAGTAAATTCAACAAATCATATATTAAAAGTAAGACTTTTTCTAACAAAATTTTTACTCTTCAATAATTTTCTTGCACCAAGTAGAAGAATGTAGAAACACCAAGCTCAACAAAAGGCTGCAAAACACTAGATAGAGCAGTAATGGGCCCAGTGTTTCTTACCAATAGACTAGCTGTCACGAGATGCTGAGTCAGGTAACACACAAAGTTACTGCTAATTATTTTGATGGACTGGTGTGATGTTGCCATGGAAACTGGGAAAACATGGAAAGTGGGATAAATAGGGGCTATAAAAGTACAGCGGTATTTATCATGGTAAGTGGACAGCTGAGAAAATGAAAACTAATTAACAAAATCAAAATCAATTCTTAGTTTTCAGTCTAATCTTACAGATTCTCTGTCTTTCAAAATTGTTTCAATAATTTTCTTTCATTAATTTTCTTTCATTAAATACAGGTAATTTTTTCTCCTTATTAGCCTGACACCTTTTAATTACTTAGAACAAAGGAGAGACTTTCATCCAGGCATTAGACATTGCACCATTCAGCCATGCACAACTCAGTGGGAACTCAACAATTGCCTTTAAACGCTACACCACTCTAAGATGCTCCACAATTCTCTTTCTAGCTCTCTGCTTCTGCTTTGACTCCTTTACTTCCTCTTTAAATGGCAGTGCAGAGGAATCCGTTCTTCTGGGAAGGAAAAGGAGCATGACAGGTTTTAAGATTTTTACTTCTTCACAGACTCCTATTCACAGAAAAATACAGGAACCAATCATCAGGAACACGACTAACAAAGAAGAAGGGGAAATGGAGAAAATAATTGGGTTCTTGCAAAGGATGATTAAGTGAAGACGAGCAGCAACAGCTGGATCTGATTTAGGGAAAAGGAGAGTTGAGGGGACATGACCCTTCATCTAAACTCCTATATTTCTTCTCAGTAAATACGTTTATGTTTCTCCCTTGCTACTTCATTTTTATAAAGTAGCATTGCTAACATACACCTCTTCAGCTTCTTCTGAACTGTGCCCTTTCTGCCCAGAGATTTCTCTTCTGCACTCAGATTCAAAGACTAGCTCTGCAGACACATTGCGCTTGTATGGCGCAGTGTTCCTCTTTTGGAACCCTTAGCAGCTCAAATCAGCCCCGTTTATCAATCAGACTGTGTTCACAGTCACTTGATCATTTTGTCCTGTCACCTATTTCTGTTCTGTTCCCCTATCTGGTACTCTCTGCTCACTTACTATGTTAAAAAAAAGGAAAGGAATTGTTACTCACATTTTTATTTATCAGTTAGTTATCTTTTCAGTGAAGAACAATAAGTAAAAGGAAGGGGCAGAATCCAGGCTCCATTAAAATCATTAGAAAAGCTTTGAGTTTAGATGGGCTAGAATATCACCTCAAATGTTGACCTTTATGTCCTCAAATGATTTCATATAGATAGTATCTCTCAACCAGCGACAATTTTTAAAATATTTGAATCTGCATTGGTCAGATCCCTTCTGTTAACACACACTCTTTGTTGCAGAGATAAAGCTATCATAAAGTGCTCTTTGCTTTCAGAAGTGATCATGAAATTCAATGGACCAAATTTCATAAAAACACTTTTCTATGGGGGAAAAGAAAGCCTCAAGGTAAAGGTTGAATAACAGTGACAAAAGAATATCTGCAAATATGAATGAAGTCCTCTTTCAGCATGAAGCTAGGAATAGGAATGAATGTGGAAGTCAGAATAAATGTCACAGTTCAAAGCCGTACTGTTAGAAAGATAACATCACAGTCTTAGTTGCTGCCTCTGAAAGATGAAATGTTTTGTTCCTTTCAGGATAAGCTGTGAAGGAGTTTGAAGGCTAGTCTAAGTTAGATTAACTACTTAACAGCAGCTGCTTTTGTACTTATTTTGAATTTGTCTGTGTTTTTTGCTTGAATAATTTTCAATGCACTGGGAGATTTAAGAGTAAATAATCAAAGGACCTAGAACTACAGTCAGATATTTTAATTAGATATCTACGTATATCCTCTCTGATCCAGCTAATGTGTCTGATGTTGCTATTCTGGCCTTGCTTAACACATTTTCACTCTGTTGTAACCCAAAGCACGGCAAAGAATGAAACGTATTATATATTTACATATGTACAACTACTGAAGCCTGTGTATTTAGTTATACTGAGGTCAAGTGCTTAGACAGTATCTTCCACGTTTGAGAATTAATGTTACAAAATGATTGTTGGCAAATGCCTCCTCAGTAAGGCTTTTAACATCAGAAACACATAATCCTTGCAATTTTCACTTTAGGTGAAGCCACATTCTCTCAACTGCCATGGGTGAGGCATTAGAAAACAATACAAAATAAGATTTTGAGCGAGTCCAACCTCTGGCAGGCTCTTATCTATAAGAAAGTAAGTAGAGAATAAGTATGAAAGGCAGGTGTAATGTCACACATAAAATATAGGGATAAGTCAGAAATTACAGGAAATAAAGTGTTGTAGGAAATTTAAGGAAAAGCTTATAGAAGAGCTGCCAAATTTTCTCACTTTTGGTCATGGAAGTAGTGAGAAGAAAAAAACTGAACATGAAGTCCTAAATATCTGGTCCACCCTATCCTGAGTCTAAGGTATGATCAAAAATCGGCTCAGAAGCTGATTACCGCATTCTGGCTGCACCCTACCTTGTCCTACCATAGTTTCTAACACCTTTCTCTGTCAGGGCCATGAGGGCACTTATAGACCTTAATTGCCCTGAGCATCCTGCCCTTGGGACCCCCACTTGCACCCCCATCCATGACCCAGGAGCACCATTTCAGCTCAGGCCTGGGCTTCCCTGTCTCTGGTCTGTCTCCTGAATAGAAGTTGGATTTATGTTGTGTCCTTGTCTGCAGTCCTGCCTCTGGCTCGGCTCCTGTTGCTCCTGAGAGGGCTTTCTGGATGGACCCTGGACCTGATTCATTCCTTGCTGTCTCTGGGACCGTCGGTGGAGCTAGCACCCTGCTCTGCCCATGCTGCTCAGACCCTGTAGGACTGCACCCTGGTCAATAATGGCACAGCCAGCAGCTGGGTCACCCTCAGCTCGTGGCTCATTTCCCTAGTGAGCTGTCCTTCCCGCTCTTCCTGCTCCCTGTTGGACACTTCCCATGTTGTGCCGGTGATAGTCCAAGGAGACTTGCTAAACTTCACATATGGTCAATTCACAATGCTGAGATTAAGCACCTTTGTCAGTCCCTGAAGAAGCAGAAATGTGCATAATGATCTTATTATTTTCTTAAAATACAATGAAACATACTGACATGTCGGACAGGAGATTTAACCTGCCAGATGCCAGAGCATACTGCTTCATTAGTAGTAGGTTTTGGATTCCTACTTAAAGTCTGTCTCTCTCACAGATGCACTCTGCCATCATGGATACACTCATGGTGCCAGTTTCCTTTTCCAGGAGGAGCTATGTTTCATTCATCAGTGTGTCTTGATGGAACTGAATCAAGTTTTCATCCTTGCACCCACTACCAGCTTTCTTCACTGCATACAGGAAGCTGCTATTACTATCCTCAGTCCTTCTGCTGGGGATGATCAGCATTTGCTTGCACTTTAACTAGCTTTTCAAAACCGATATATCTTTACACTGCTTCTGGCTGGGCACTGTTGCACGATGGCATACTGTCTGCTCACAAAAGTTTGCATGCAAATGATGTTCTTGATCTTTGCACTAACTAGGGTCAGCAGTTAAAACTGACGGTTTGCAAAACTGGCGATCAAGGCATTATAAAGAGTCACACAACCTTGTACGACTGACAAGGAGTTGATGATGAGGTGTTGCTTGTACCCTGAGGATCAAATGGCAGGTTCTGTGCACAAAGAAGAGTGAATGAGATGAACATTTGACATGGACAAACAGTACAGCTATATTTGGTTTAGCAAGATCCCAATTCATACTAAGCAGTATGAATTCATTCACATCTACTCTGACTGTGATACCTTGAACACTCAATATATAATTTATACATGTGCAAATTTACTTCCTCTACTGCTTTTCTTTCAGAAAATACGGAGATTACATATGTCATTAGCAACCTAACAAAATAAACTGGTTAACTTAATCAGCAACAGGAAGAATTTTATTTCAAATGGTAAACATACCTTATATGAGAAAGATAGCAGCCGTCCACAAAAAAGATGGTTATTAAAATTAATCCAATTGTAAAACTTCACTTAAAATTTAACATGAACCACATTAGAGTATTATTCTAGGTTTGTATATACATACACATACATGTACATACAATATGCACATATATATGTACATAATACACAGATATTTGGAGCAGTAAGAGGAGAGAAATCTTAGTGTACACAGAAAGATTTTAGTTCTCTTTTGACCTGATCAAAATCCTAATGTATCCTCAGCAAGTTCAAATAGCACTTACATAAGTCTCCTCTCAAAACCATTACAATCTACAATAAACATGGACATCAGCAACAAGTAACAAAAATTTTAAATCATTCATAAGAAGTCTGGTTGTCTTTGTTCTCTCTGAGAAGATCTTGAAGTCTGATAGCTTGAGGGAACTTCAGAACAGCAACCTAAAAAAGGTCTGTAAAACTGGATGGGGATATTGGCAGGAAACACTTGGTGGTGTATTGCTTGACACTTCCACCATTACATTTTCCAGGTCACCGATGTAGAATAATCTATTATTTATTTTCCCCATAATCATACCTACCCAATTAAAACCAGACCTCTCTTTCTTTTTCAGATATGGTCTGGGTCACGCTGAGAAGCTTAAAATCTGACTTTTTCTTAAATCAATACACCTTTCTTGTCAAATCAAATAATCATTTTTATATACTCAACACATTCAGTAATGAATGAGACAGAAATGAAAAACTAAGAAACCAGAATTACCTCTTTAGGCCCATTATTTCAAAGGCCATTTGTGTGTGTGTGTGTGTGTGTGTGTGTGTTTCATATGAGTAAAAAGAAAGGGTATATGTTTAAAAAGCATTTTCTAGTTCATTTATTTTCTTGTCTTAGAGTGTCTTTATTAGCCTAGAAACTTGTTCATACAATGCCAGCCTTATTACAACCGTCATTTACTGTTTATATTACTAAATGTAAATACTTCATGTTTTATTTAGAATAAAATCCTTTGGGCCATCAGTGTTTTATTTGTTCTTGTGCATTAATTTGATGTGAGAGGACACAAAAGCTACTTAGCAGAAAACATACGAGCTGAAATAATTGCTGTGGAGTTGGAATACCAGCACTATTTGGCATTTAACTATTGGCACTCATTTAAGATCTATTCCCTAACTGATACTTTAATGCACAGACCGCGAAACTTTGGAGAATTGGGCCCTATCCTCTATCAAAATACCCAGTTCTGCTCCCTATGGAGGCAATGTGTTTTGAAGACATTGACTTCAATACGAGGAAAAGAAATCAAGTTTCTCAAAATTGCCACTGTCGTGCCCGTGACTGAACCCTGCACTATGTAACAGCCACACTATAAGCACTGAAATTCTGTTCTGCCATAGCCACCACCAGGTAGGAGATTATCTGCAGTGCTTCTTCTCACTAGATTTCAGCCTATGTTCCCATTTAACAGAATGGAAGAACTGAAACAGAGACAATGCCCTAACTATATTTTCCTCACATTCAAAGCTCCTGGTATGTTAGTTCTCTGTCAGAATGAAAGCTTTATCTTCACAGGACTTCGCCACGAAAGCGGATCAGCTCCAGAGTAGTCCTGGGCTACGGCTGCTGCAGCAGTGGATCAGAGCCTCAAACATAAGCCTCTCATATTCCAGGCAAATGTTCAAATCCTTCTGTCACTGAACTGATCTTCTGTAATCTCCTGATCTCTTCTGTTTACTTAGCATGAGTTGGTAACGGTATTTGAAGCAAAGAGAAATGATGTCTTTGACACAGGGTAGAACTGGGGAAGGTACAGCTCCTGGTCACCAAGCGATGTATCCGTGTCCGCCTGCCATGGCACCCAAAGGGCAGATGTTCCAGATGTTCTGATTCCAGCATCAGCTAGGTAATACACCTTAATGCACACCTAAGTTTCTGTCAGTAGTGACAATGGTTAGTCACACAAGAAAGACAATCCCATAAAATAACAAATGAAACAACCTAGAGGCATTATGTCATCAGAAGAAAAACCCTATTTGACTAGTAAGTGAACCTGAAGGCACTGCTTGGAAATGTTTATTTTCTCTTTTGTTATTGATTCATTTAATCTTGTGAATCTATCACTTTCAATTATGTTATAAAAACGAAATAGTGGATCATATGTAAGTTGATTAACAGCAACATGTTGGTAGCATGACTTAATCATTCCCTGTGGGATTACTATTTCCTTTCTTGTTCCTTTCATTTCAAGCAACTTTGGCTTTCTTTTTCTGCAATGAAATCATAAATCATGTGATTCATCCTGGAATAATCTCATAAAAATAATCAAAAAGGCATACAGAAAAAGGAAAGTGTGAGAAAGAATGAGATGGAAAAGAATCCTCCAGCTGACTAAGGGGAGAGATTTAAAGGTCACCATCAAAACAGGCTGCAAAACCAAGCATCAGAAAAGACAATAAAATCAATTAGCAAAATTGCATTGTTGATGTTTGAAAGTTAACTGTCTTAATAACAGAGTATAGACATGTTATGTATTCAAACACTTTTGGGAAACCTCAATCGCTTCCAAACTAAAAGGTCTATGCAATTTTTATTAGCATCTAAACTTTCTTTTAAAAATGTTTTTGATGTGCATATGTTAGTGTTTATACGAACAAAAAGTGTTTATAGAGTAGCTTGAAGCCTGACATCCCATTAAGTGTGACTTCTGTTGCCTGAATAAACAGTGTAGGACCCACTGAGACTGTGTGTCATCTGTAGTGAAACGGTGTTGATCTCCCGGGGAAAAATGCTGGAGTCCCTCATTTCATTTGCTGTGTGTGGCCATTAATTTAATTTGTGATTACTAGCAAAGTACAGGAAGATATATACAGATGAATTATTGATCTGCTTTTGGGCACTAATTAGAACAGGTTTACAGTTAATCTCTAAAGCACTCTTTATCTCATATGCAATAAAAAGAAAAACAAATTTAATTTGTCCTCTGTTGTTCTTGTGATTAATTGAACGTATGAAAACAAATCAGCATTATATTCCTAATAAGGCATTTGCGAGTGAACATTTTGGTTTGCAGACATCATTCTCCTTATTCTATAATTGTAGCAAGAACAGAGACTGTCAGTAACAACTTTGACAGAAGGCAGGGCTTGGGGTAAATTTAGCTGTATGCTAATATTTGATTTGCAGCAGATAAAATGCTTTACTAAGAAAATATAGTAAAAATGAAAAAAACCGGACATTTTATAGTAGTAAAATAGTAATTTAGCATATGATTATATACTGACAATGTCTTTCTCCTTTTCCTTTCTCCTCCCTCACCTCTCTGAGCCTGTGATATGACATTCACTCTCATATGGTAGCAAAGCTGAAGCTCCATTGAAAGCTTCCTCTGAGACCGTGCTGCTGTTAGCTGTGTGGGCAGCGTTACTGCAGCAGTGCTCCTTTCTTCCCTTTGGCATGAGAAACAACAGTTTCAAAGAACAGCTTTGGCCATAGACAATTTAAAATAAGGAGCCTGATTGCCTGTGCTGCCAGCACAAATTTCATGTCACACTTTATCATTAGGTATCGCTTCCAGGTAAGCCAAACCAGACTTTACCAAGCATCATCTTTCAGCAGGATCCTCTCTTACTAATTCATTTTTACATTGTTTATAAAGGCGACATGTTTTAGATGATTCTCCATTTTGATAGGACACAAAAAATGTGACATAATCTGAATATTAAATGGGAGAAATGAAGAAGTCTACATGAAATAACAGTTCTAATTTGTTTATCTTTGTTACTTTAAAAACTTTATTAATGCTAATTAAGTCCACATTATGTTTTTTTGCATTAACATTGACAATTACATCACTACTTAGTATTGTTAGATTTATTGTACCTTAAAGAACAGAAAATCATTTCTCCTTTTTGTCTTGAGGCTTAAAAGCAGGTTTAAGTCCACAGACAGAAGAATAAATACTCCTTGTAATGCCTCCTGCCTTCTACCGCCTCCAGATGATGCTCAGACATCAAACCGAGCATGCGCAACATACACTTGCTAAAAATTCTGGTTGCTACACTGTATGTTTGTGTGTATATACATATGAGTGTGTGTAAAAAGATTTAAGATTGCAAAGACAAGTATTAACAGTTAGGAGACATCAGAATTAAAATTTGCATGTACAACCCTAATCAGCTCCTTTTCCACGTATATTCTGAAACAATGCACGATGAACTAATGTATTTTTCCATGAGACCTCCGTGTCACTCACTACACAAATGAATAACATAAACTAATGAGCAGCTATTGAATATGTCATTTTCTCCTCCTTGTTCAATGTTATCACCCCATTTAAATCCTGATTTGAAGACAGAATGATTAATTTCCTTATTTACTCTTCAGTAATACTCATTACTACAGTGTCCTAGTGCTTCAGACATTGATCCACATTTCCTCAGCACCTATGTAATATAAGAGGGCCTTGATTGCATGCTTAGGTAGAGAACTAGATCAAAAAATAAAAATGATAACTAATTTATAGGGCACTAATCTGAGAGTTTTTAATCCTGATTTTTCAGAACAATTGGTGATAAATAAAACTACATAAGTTTATAATATAGCCTCCCATATCGGCTGCAGTTAGAAATGCTCTAATGCTGTCAATCAGATGTATCATCTGACCATAACCAGACTGTATCATCTCACACTATCCTCCTGGAAATAAGAAATGCAATTATTTAATAACTGTGAGAAGTTTTGTTTGTTTTGTTTAATAACTTGTTTAGCTTCAGTCTAGAAGTTTTGGAACAAGAAAAAAGGAAATCGGTTCATTGGGACAGCATTCAACAGTCTCAAATAAAACACCATCTCCTTTTGCTAGTAATTTGCTAGCAGTCTTCTGCCTTAGTCACCACACATTTTTCAACTAATGCGACAAGCCACTTTTATTCATCTATAGAAACTGTTTTCTGTGTAATGAATTAGTTGATAATCTGGTGAGAACAGTAGTGCCCAATCCCCGGCCTGTGTTCCTTGCCTCACTCTCCATCAGCCCAAATCTGCAAACTGCAATTACCAGTCCCAACCCATAATCTTAAATTCCTTTGATTCCTTAGTCCAGAGGACCATTTGGATAGCAAAATTGTTGTATCTCATCTACTCATATGCCAACCCTTTTATGCGGTTGATAAGAGCAGCCATAATGGTCTACATCACCCGTGGAATCCTTTTCACAGGGATTCTCCATGAGCTGGAACCCCATATGGAATTTATTTCAGTGCCTGCAAATAAATATTTGTGCATTTGAGTACGATGAAGTGGCGCATCTTTTGCTAAATTTCAGTGGACAAATACAATGATTGTACATGCTACTGTGGAGCCCAAATATCTGAAAGCATGCTTTCAAAAATTTCAAAGTTTAAAGTATTGCATATTGATTTAATTGTCTAAGTAAGTAATTATCAATTTCTGGAAGGTTTGCTGTGAAAGAATGTTTTCATTTTGTCATGTATATTGCAGAAACGGACAGAAGTAGATGGGATATGTTGATAGTAACAAAGCAACAGGGTTGCAATGGGACAGTCATTCAACTTTGGTAGAGTAGCTCTACTGTCTTCAGATGATTCAGGCCAGTTCAATAAGAGTAAGAGCATCTCCTGTACATCTGCTGTTTAAATTTTGGAGGGCTTCATTATGTGCATTTTCTATGAGTTAACGCACATTGAAAAAAAAGTTAGGCAAAATTCCGAGAAACAAATCAGTTTGAAAGTGAATATAATTAAACTCCTGAACTACTTTATAAAGGGATTCTGTCTTCAGATATCAGGCTTATTTTTCATAGCTATTTGCTCAAGAATCAAAACCTGTATGTACATTAAAGTAAATGTAGAAAAAACCCCCTTCAACAAACAGTGAATCATGTGCAGGAGTTCAGTCTAAAAAAGGCAACTCCACAAGGAGCCACTAGAGTATAAGAAATTTCACTTATTTGTAAATTCATGAGAAATATAGTTAGTCAAATACAGACAATGAATTATGAATGGTTCTGAGCAAAGGGGGAAAACTGTACATCCTGTACAACTGACAAAGAACATTTCGGCATCCAAATACTGAGAAAAATACTGAATATAAAATAAATAGTAACTGACAATATGAAAACATTTTTCTATCTCAAAGCTGCCAATCTGGTGGTGAAGTATATAGTTTGAAGATGTTGTCCTTTATTTACATAAAGAATGAAATGCCAGAGGCATGAATTATGTCATCTATCTGTCTCTGGTATTTCTGAGTTGCCTCCCCATCTTTTAGTTAGTAATATCTGTTTCTCTAAACAGCTATTTTTGAAGAGGAAAAAATGCCATTAGCTACATTTTTTGAGTATACCAAAACCAGCAGTGTGGTTACTATATCAGAAAACAGCAAAAAAGAGCTGGCAACACGATGTGCCAAAGGTCAAACTCTCAAAGTGTAGTTGCATACTTCCAACTACTCCTACTTTTGCATACTTCTGACATGTGTCTCGCAACCTTCATTTCTGATTCCTGGAAGCTGCCAGTCTACCCACTCTATGTCGAGTTGATTAGGTATAGAATCATATACACTAAGGACAGGAGCTTGACATGACAACTATTATGATTTTCCTTTCAGCAAGCTGAATTCCTTTCAATTTTCAGATAGACTACATTGGTATGAAGAGAAATAATTGCCTGACCTAAAATTTTAAACACAATTCAACATCAAATATCGCAAATGTGTTGAGTTTCACTTGTATTCTCTCACAAGCACACGTTCCCCCTGTATCCTAAAAGCTTATTAAACCAAATCTTTCTCCCTTTTCTCTGTTTCAAAATCTTACTTTCAGGACTCTGGCATAAAAAGATCTTGCAAATCCATAGCAACCTAATTTTTAATCTGCACCACCAAAAATAAGTGTGCACGCGTGGCTTCCTCCCCCTCCCCCCGGTCATATGCTTTGCTGACAAATTCAGCATTTGGAGGGGAAGGGATTAGTCACTGGAGCAGCAAAGGAGAACTAAGGATTCCTTACAAAAGAAGTGCCTTCAAACCGTGTGTCTGCTACTCATCACTCCCTTCACGTGAGAATTCAAAAATACTTGGCATGTTTTATGGCAAGTTGCCTTTTTAAAAATAAAATTATAATAATGGGACCTCTCTGACAGCTGCTCTGTGGTTTGGAATATGAATACTAGTCCCAGTGGAGGCAGATTAGAGGCCAAAGTGCAGATGAAATGGGGAGAGGTGAAAGGTTATTAGCTTGAGACATGTGTCTCCAAAATGTATCTTACAGATCTTCACCACATAGCTATGCTGTTATATTTGCATCACATTTTTAGTTTTGTTTGGGTGCTCTTTAAAATAGAGTATATGTAAAAATATAGATTATGTAGTCTTTATACACGTGATATACCTGAAATAGCATTTAGCAATCTGTAGAAAAGATTATGAATCATAATCATAAAGAAAACTTTATGAATATGATGTATTATCATTAGGCAGTGCATTAATTACATGGAGAGGAAAATCTTAGACCAATTTTTTTTCTTTCTTTCATATATTATTTTCATATTTACCCAAAGCATGCACTGGTACCGAATCTTAATTTTTCTGCTGTAGTGTTTGCTATTCAGGAACAAATACTGACAACTACCAGTAATAATTAGCCAACTGATTTTACTACATGGACAGTCTAGGAATAGACACGCACCGTCGTCCCAGCAGCATCAGATATTGTACAGAGAACCTGTGGAAACTGCTGGGAGCAGCTATCAAGACTGGGAAATAGGATATGCTATGAGATCATCAAGAAACATTTCTATTGTTTCATCGTCTGATGCAGCACATATGCAAAGCAGCCCATTTCTTACCTAGCCTAGCAGAACACAGTTCCTTCACTAACAGAAGAAGAAAGCTGAGCACCTCTTTGTTTGGGCTGAGCCCCTTTTAGGATGACAACGTATAGTATATGCTACCATATAATTTTTAGTGGCAGCTACGTACTGTCTAAGGATTTACACACCATTGACCCCATACAAGGAGAGGTCTGCTAAAATCTCACACAATATAATTTAGTTTTACTTTTTCCTTTTAAAGATACCTGATACCGAGTAAATAGATACAAAATTATTCTTAAAAGAACATTTTAATTAAGCACTTGACATCTGGGAAATACATGGGTTATAGATGCTTCTGAAATTTCAGTTTGTGTATCTTTCTGTACATGTACGATAACATTTTTCAAGGATCATTTGACACATTTTGCACTCATTTTGCACACCCAATGTACACAAGGACAACATTGCTAAGAGCTCTAAAGCTATTCTAAATTTTGCTTTTTCAAATATTTGAAGTCCTAACTTATTTGCTACTTAAACAGGATTTTTAATACATTTTTGCATGAGTTTTTGCAGTATTTTATACTGACAGTCAGTAAAAGCTTTTACATCCAGAGGAACATTCTTTTACCACTCTGAACCTGCCAAGAGGTCCCTGCAGCACTCAGAGAATGGTCAATACTGTAGAAAACATCAGACACATCCAACTTCCTTTTTCTCCTTAAAGCATTAGCACGTAGCGTATGTAACCTGATGCTCAAAAACTTTGCATAATGTCACGACCCCTGACAATTCAGTGTCATATCTGGCAACTTTCAAAAGCTATATGAAAGGCTACTTGAGTGGGAGGAGAAAATAAATATTAGTAGATTAATAGTAATATCTTTTTCTCTAAATAAAATTCAGTACACGTTTGGAAAAAGAAATACACGTTGGTAAGTATTAGAGACACTTGAGTAGAGCCAGTTACTGTGTACAGCAGACACTGTCAATATAACTAATTTAATCACTGGAACTAACTCAAGAAAAAACTCAGTTAATTGTGGTCTTATATAAGGAGTGACGTCAGCCCATGTCTCCGTACTGGAAAATAATGCAGCCTTGTGGGGCTTTTAAATCTGGCAGCTGGCAGACTGTGGTGTTGACAAGGAGAAAGACTAGAAGCAAGAGCTATTTTATTTTTAAAGTCAGAATTCTCTGTTCAAAGTCGGGAGAGATCTAATATTTTTTCTTTTTCCTTTTCTTTGCCCTCTGCCAGTTTGTAATTTACACGGAGGTAATTGTTCTAGGTTCCGGTGTGGCAACTCTGGAACCTGGGCAATTTAAATTTTATTATTATAATTTCTTTCTAGTTGCAGATGTGAAATTGTGATAATCCTGATACAAAACACTAATACAAGCACAAATCACGGTGAGTGCAGCATTTATCATAATGTTTTTCCTCAAAGGAATATTTGAGAAAAATGTAAGTAGTCCTTATTTCTTTATACTGCTTTTGGAAAATGTTCCTTGGGGATCTTTTCCATTATGGAAGTTGCTCTGTTATGTGAAATGGCCAGTCACTCGGCACGCATTTTGGAGATAGGATGTGGAATGTGCCGGGCTGAGAGATCAGGAAAGGTCCTGGTCCAGTGATCTCACTTCTGTGATCATGCAGAATGGCTGATTCACTTGTCTGGGTCCGTGATGGTGGGAAGAGCAGATAGCAAAGAAGAAAGATGTGGCTACAGTACAACTGGTCTAGTATTTTGTTTCATGATGATGACAGCAAAGCTACTGATTGTTTATGTGTTACCTGAGTGATCTCAAAGAGATCTTCACAGAAAGAAGGAAGCATTATGCTCTCTTACAGGTAGGAAAATCCAAGTACAGCAAACTGA
This sequence comes from Aptenodytes patagonicus, assembly GCF_965638725.1. Classification (NCBI taxonomy): domain Eukaryota; kingdom Metazoa; phylum Chordata; class Aves; order Sphenisciformes; family Spheniscidae; genus Aptenodytes; species Aptenodytes patagonicus. The sequence goes on from NC_134955.1 coordinate 5,713,678, forward strand.
AAGGACCAGGACACGTTCACTCAGTAGGCTACTGGCAGAGCTAGGAACAGAACCCAGTTGCCAGCTCTAATGTACTATTGAACTATGCTACCTTTTTTGGTGAAGAAGAAAAAAATAGACACATACAGATATACTTGGATTAGTTGGATTGGACTTCAATTAATTTCAGCACAATTTAATTCTTGATTCCGACACAGCATTGACTCATGAGAGTCTGGAAATTGTGGCTGACCTGCTGGGAATGACACTTAACAATTCTTAATCTCATTTCTGTAAACGGGACTTCTGTAATATGAGGCTGTGGGCACTGAAGACGTTCAGCAGCTCACAGGATTTAAAACTAAACCATCATGTTGAGCTCTAAATAATTTGACGGGGAAAAATATTTCTCTATCTTCTTTTGGAGGCTCCCTTCAAGGGCACAGACTTGTTTTTCCACTTATAAAATTTCTGTTGTTCTCCTTTAAGCAGTGAATTGCAAGAAACAAAATTTTACTGGGCACTTCAGTAAACCACTCTGAGCTTCTTGGCTTTACAGACATGCAGTGAATGAGTAATAAATGCTCCTTGAAGGATCAGAGCAATTGCCAGTGAACGAGATTACATGCCACATCCTGCTGCTGTCTATGGCAGCATTCACACATAGGAACTCTCAAGGAAGATATTAGAATTATATTACTAGGGGCATATACATTTCTAAATACAACTATTATCCCCTAAAACCCAACATCTGCATTTCAGGTTCTACACCTCTCAAAATGTAGCATTTCAAAGAAAAATGCATGAGCAAGCACAGTAATCTTAAGTGAGGAAATTAAATTTTACTGAATTTTCTGCATTCTTATTTCTGAAAAAGTTTTAAACACTACTTATATTTTTTCCTCAAGGAATATCAGTCTGTGAATTCCTTTCTTTGAGAAATATGTTCATTTCTGCACAAATGTTACAGAAGAATACAGAATGTCTAATAGTTTATCATTGAGATATATGAGCAAAATAGCTCTTTTCTTTCTCTTTCCTAAGGGTAAGCAAGTATATTCTTATGTGCCATAAATCACAAATATATAAGAAGTCCAACCAATTTTCCAATAAAATATGCCTCCTTTGGATTTAATGTATAAAATATAATCATTCTATCCTAAGACAATGACAGTGTTTTTATCACAGTGAGTGACTGAGCTACACAAACCAAGGGCAGCTGTAACTTGTGTTGCCAACAACTTATCCAGCTTTTCTTACCTTCTCATTGTGTTGTTCAGTAAAAAATGCATACAGGTAGTTACCATGGTAATTCCTGCATCACATGATAATCATAAGCTGTTGCAGAGATATAGAGCATCTTCTTAAAGAAGCATGAATAGATGCACATAGATAACATAATAAATTTTAGATGAACTTCCTTGTTCAGTACATCTTAAATTAGATTAGGTGTGAAAACATTAGCACAGGGAAGATCACGTCAAGACTTCCCAATCTAGACTATAACTGAAAACACATTTGCTTGTAACTAGCTCAGTGTGCACAAATGATTGATTAGATTTTAAAACCTTAGGACAGAAGTTGCATTACTTTCTTGTACAGTGCAAACAGTATTGCATATACTTCATAAATAATCATAACAAAAATAACTGATTATTTCCTTTGTAAAATAGTCCTGAAAGCACTTGATAGATATGCTAAGAAGGTATCTGTATGCCTCAAATTAAACTCATGCAGTCACACAGAAACAGCAGAATGAATCTGACTTTGAAATTCTGGTGGTTTTTTTTTTCAAATATGGAAGTAACAACCTCCATTAGTTAAGCATGTGGTTTAGTCTTTGGTCACAACCTAAACACCAATGCCTAAAGAAAATATCCCAGTTAATCAAACAGAAGAAAGCATTTCAAGCTTAGGAGTATGCCCGTGCCTTAGCTTCTACATCTGAGAGCAGAGCTCTTTTTGCTTTGAAGCAGTTTGTCTTTAACTGTGAAGCAATCTCTCTCTCATCAGAAAACTCCTCTCTCTAAAGTTCTCATTTAGGTTGATCTAAAGCAATGCCTGGTGTGTGACTAGGGAAGGTCATGAAAGGATGGATGAAATACAAAATGCTTCATTAAAAGATGTTTGTTTATGTATGTGGGGGTAGCAAGGAGAAGAGATGGAGGAGGTAGTGTACCTATCTCGTCACTTTTCCTGTTTTGCTAATGCAACTACTGAGTTTTTGTGTGGCTCGCAACATGTAGAGCAGCAAAGCTCATTAGGCAGCCTTGTTGCTGTTCTCTGCACAATAGAGGCAAACAGGGCTTCTTCTTTTTCTATTTCACATCAATTACAACCTGCGACAGTGATTTTTCACAGAATCTTTCTGCACATTGAGCCAGACATACAATAAAGAGTAGAAAGATGGGCTTGGTACAAAAGCCTGGCCTCTTCTCCCTTACCAACCATACAGAAACAATTCAATACAAAAAACTGAAGTAATATTACCGCTACTGTCTACCATCAGAATTTATCGCAAATGTAAAAGTACTGAAAATGGAAGTAATCTGGTGGATTTCTCCTGATGATCCAGTGGTTGCCTTTTAATCCCTAAGACGTTGGCTCCTCAGCCAAATTAACTAAATTTACCTCATGTCTCTACATCTGATGTTTGAATCCATCTCTGAAATCTGCATCCTAGACCTCTCAAGGTCCAGTAGCATCTCTATAGCAACTTTGAATGTATTTTAAACAGGAAAATTATTAAAATTGTTTTAAAAGCTACTAAATTCTTACACAGTCACCCACAGCCCTATACACTGCATTTGTGCATTCCACAGGAATCTACTGCTGTTGTCAGTACTTACCCCACATCACCTGGTTAAGAACAATGGTGATGAGATCCCATCACCATAAAAGCCTAGGAAAACTTTGCTTTTCTCTCTAAGTGGAACCAATATTACATAAGTAGTCTGCTAGACACCCTGCTTTTGACTCTTCACATAAGTGAAAGTTAGCATCTGGATTTAAGCCGGCATGTGTGATGAATGCAGGTTTAATAGGTTTAGTGTGAAAGCACTGCTGAGTAACTAATTTTTCACTTTTCCTCAATTTTTAGTTAATTTTAAGGAAAAAACCACACAAAATGGATTGTAGACATAGTAGTGGAGTCCAGCTGAGAGAGTGTGGGTAATTTCTAACTTGAAAGCCAAGACTGGTACTCTTTGTCAAGTGAAGGTAGAGAGAGAAAAATAAAACAGCTCTAATCAGGGATAGAAATTAATGACATTTGATTCTGTGTATAAGCAACCGTGCAAGGAATGGAGAACTTCAGCTTCTACCAGCATCTGAAGAGAAGGAGGGGTCATAAGCACTTCACAAATGCTTTTTCCAACTTTTGAAAAGTTTGGGGTTTTTTTTGCATATTCTCTTTGTCTACTTTCCATATCAGAGCAGACCCTATTTCTCCTCTTCATTGCCATAAGCTACTTACAGTTAGCAAAACTTAGTCTCAGGAAAATGTCAAATATAATGAAAAAGAAAGAGGAAAAGTTATAAAAGAGAGAAAGTTGGCCACAAGTTCTCCTATGGGTCACATTCTCACAGGTTCGGCAAGTTCTTCTGTTTCATCCACTAAAAAACATGCTACCACCTCAGCTGCTTCTGCTGCTGCCACTGCTGCTCTGGTTTGTGTCACCAGGGTGTTGTCCATAAAAAGAACACCTCCTAAAGCATTGCATAATGTCAGTGCTGGCTGACAAGGTGGAAAAACAGCTTTACTCTTGAAAAACACCAAAAATGAACCACTGGGACCTTACCCCTTTTCTTTCTTTACCATAAAGCAGATTGTGAAAGAAATGGAGTATAATGACATTGATGAAGAAAGAATAAACTATATATTATCGTAACGTGATGTTCAAGGATAATTTTGAGAATATTAGAATATATGATGGATCCAAAACCTGAGTAGAGTCTAGAAAAGAAGGTTTTGAGGTCCTCTAATATGAACTCCAACACTGAGAACCCCGAAGAAAGAGGAAATGCCACTGATCTGTCAGTTAGATATAATCAGTACAATGGACTTTGTTCTAGCGCTTGGAAAGATAGAGAGCCACAACTTACCAGAATAAAAAATAAGGTTATGATTAAACTAGGAGCTAGTGGGCAAGTGATAAAAAATAACAGAAGGCATGTCAGCAAGTTTAAAATATTTTATTTAAATTGCCTGTTCCTTCTGTATGTTGACAGCAATTGGTTTACACATAGAGCAAAATTAATTCTTAAAAGAATGGAAAAAATCACCTATCAGCCAGACCCCTAGACAGATATATCTGAGAATCTCCACAGAGATTCCAAAGACACTTTAGATTATAAAATATTATTATATCATATTAGGACTTTAAAATGAGTCACGGTGAACATTAAGGTACCAATGACTGTGGGGAGAAAGTGATGAAATATTTCTGTTAAAAATGAGGGTAAATGGGACCCTCCATCCATCACTTACTGATGTTTATGAATATATTCTGTAGTTGTAGAAATCTGCAAATCTGACTTATCTCAATATCCTTCAGTGGTAACAGGAATCTGGAGAGTGGCTGACTCTGGGACAGTATAAGATAAGACTAAAGTACAAACTAATTTATAATTTATAAAAGTTAGAATATCAATTGTCTAACCATCTGACCAATGAGATCCTGGAACACCTTTCTGCACGGATGTTGAGGAGAAGAAAACTTAATACTTTTAAGATGAAGCTTGATCATTTTATGGAAGTGTGTACGCAACGTGGTTGTCTGAATGGCAGCAGAGTACATATGAGGATTCACAAGTTTATCTCTAGTCCTTGCAACATGTAGGATTATTTTTAAAGGACCAAAAAGTACCTATGGGAAATATTCTTAATGCAGACCTATAAATATCACTTCACCTCCACAACATGATGCTATTACTATTTTTTTTTTTTAGTAAGCTGGATTCTGTTATAGAGATAACAGTCCTTGGTTTTCTTTTACACTGAATTCCTGAGGCAGAATTGCTAAGAATTAATCATTAGGCTGAATAAGGGTTGCTCCAAATGTTACTGACCAAGTGATTAGTATAATGCTGTTAACTGGGCCTGCTAGTGCTTTGGCACTAACATATGCATCTCTATTTGCCTTTCGGGTCTAGACCAAGTATGGCAATACCAGGCAGTTTTCCATAACTGCTGTTTCAGACTGACAGGTACAACTTTATCTGTTCTCTTTTTCCCCCGTATGTTTTCTGGTCATTAAAAAAATTTTTTATTCTCTAAATAACCAAATGCATCTTCTAACTTTCAAGAATATCAAAAAGTCTGTGAGGATCAAGCTGACTCATTTGACACACACATATTTCAGTGAACATGTGGGTGGACATCAGAATGTTTTACCCTTACTACTGTTAACTTTCAGGCTACAAAATTATCAGGTAACAAAATTATGTCATTGATTCCACAGAATCTTCACTAACAAAATCTGCCAGGCAATCACTAAAGAATTATTCTGAGATCTGGAAGATTTAAATTGAGCCCTGTGTTAGGATCTAGGCTTCCTGTGTGATCTCGTGCATGTTACTAAGGTCATTCAAACGTGATGCAGAAAATCTATGCTTTCTCCTCTATATGAGGGGATTTGTTTCCAGTTGTCTCAGAACAGTTGTCTAGTCATCAGGGAATAAGGTTTGGTTTGGGCACAATCTTTTAACCCATCTTTACTGCTGAAGCAGTTCCATGTGCAAGGAAGGATTACAGAAGAACAGAAGAATAGCCATACTTGTTCAGACCACAGCTTACTGCTTTGACTCCAACAATAAACAAAAGTGAGCACCTCTGGAAGAGTACAAACAAGGCAGGCATATGCAATATTTCCCCTATTAATACTCTCCCAGCCTCCAATAATTTTCGGCTTGGAAAATTCCCAAAGCCTGTTGGTATTTGTCTACTAAGTAATCTTCAATGAATCTCTCTTCCAAATACTTATTAGTCCCCTCTTGACACAATATATTTTCTCATCCAAAATGTCCTAAAGCAAAGAATTTCACAGGTCTAATGCAACTTCCTTCTTGTTTTGCTTTTTTTGGGGGGGAGTTTTTGTTTTGTTTTTTTTTTTGTCAGCCCCTACTGCCCTAATTTGATGGTCCTGATTTCTTGTGCTGGAAAAGACAAACGACAGCTCACCATGCTACTCATGATTTTGAAGACTTCTGTCTTGATTAAGTTGTCTTAATTTCCATGTTGAAGATCACTAGCCTACACAGTCATCCTCTGTGTGGAAGTCATTTTATTCTTTTGAATTCCTTCTCTCTGAAACTTTTCCAGTTCTACTACATATTTTGTGAGGTCAGAGGACCATAACTGTCCACGAGATTTCTGGTGTCAGCAAACCATGGATGTATTCAGTGGTTTAATGAAGTTTTCCCTTCATTATCTTAACCTGTTCAAGTAATTCCTAATGTTTGATTTTCTTTTTGACCTTTGCTGAGCACTGGGCATAGCATGCGTCTCTATACTATGATTCCAATGCCTTGTTCCTAAATGGCAATGGTCACCTCAGAGCCCATTATATTATATAGGAAGGTAGGACAATCTTCCCCACATGCAACACTTTACACATAAATAAACCCAAATTCTCATACATATATTATATATGTGCTGGTTTTGGCTGGGATAGAGTTAATTTTCTTCACAGCATCTGGTATGGGGCTGTGTTTTGGATTTGTGCTCAAAACAGTGTTGACAACACAGGGGTGTTTTGGTTATTGCTGAGCAGTGCTGACACAGAGTCAAGGCCTTTTCTGCTTCTCACCCCACCCCACCAGCGAGCAGGCCTGCCTGCCCATGGGAAGGAGTGAATGAATTCCTTGTTTTGCTTTGCTTGCGTGCACAGCTTTTGCTTTCCCTATTAAACTGCCTTTATCTCAACCCACGAGTTTTCTCACATGTACCCTTCCGCTTCTCTCCCCCATCCCACCGTGGGGGGAGTGAGCGAGCCGCTGTGTGGTGCTTAGTTGCCGGCTGGGGTTAAACCACGAGAGTATAAATAATTTACTTGAGAAATGAGAACCAGAAATAGTAACACAATCAGTGTCACATGGAAAAGAGAGATCAGATTCCTAATACCTACTCCACTAAATAATTAAATTTTTATATTACTTATTGATTGGAAATAAGAAGCATATCTCACCCTTCCTAACTTAATGCTATCACTAGGCCGTAGGCTCTCTCCCTTGTTTCAAACATGCCTTCTCTCTCTTGCAGACCTCCATAAATATTTAATTGTTCAACTCAGTGTGGGGCAGCTTCAGGCGGGAGGGACTGACCATATATTATTCTAAAGTATTTTACTGGCTGATGACTAAAACCAGAAGGAAGGGAGGGAGAGAGAAGTTGAAGGAAGGGGGGGAAAAGGAGGGGGAAGTGGGAAGAGAGGGAAAAGAAAGAGAAGGGAGCGGGAGAAGGGAGGAGGGAAGAAATTAACATTTGTTAGACAAAAGAGGGAACTGAATTCAAGTCTGTAGCCCATATTAGTCCATGTACTACCGAGTTATTAGATAGATTTTGGAGCACCTGTTTCTGCTATCTTTTGAAAGACGATTGGCCTCACCTCAGAAAAAAGCTGAAATGCTTGATTCCCAGGGAGAGTTCAGGACTGAACTGAGAAAAGTAACTCATCAGCATGCCTGGCAGCCTTTTAATTCCTGGAAAGGAGATGAGTTCAAGCTATGCCTTTCTCATTGTGATTTCCTCTAGGCATTTTACAGTTCCTTGGTCAGTTCTCTAGCCTTTGCACAGCATATTGTCACTAAGCCTGACTTTTCTTGTGTCGTGCCAGGCCCGAGGGACTTTGGCTGTGGTTTCCACGCAGTGACAAAGCAAATGAGTTAGGATCTGCCAGGTGTGGCATTACGAGACCAAGGTCCCCTTGCCACTATAGTCTCTCAGACTAACTGAAAATCAAATGGATTTAGGTTCAACAGAGTCTGAAGTCTGATCTTCAAAGTTATTAGACTCCTATTCAATAGAAATAAAATGGCTAATTATTTTTGAAGATCTTGCAGTAAATAATTTTTTTAACATGACACTTAAATTCCCAAATAAATTAAATATTGAAACGAAGGATGAAGCCATAATAAGGTTTTTTTAACGTGTAGCACTTTAAAAGCCTCCACATCAGTTCATTCAGTTTCCCACATATAAGGTTAGTATGGTAATGCTTGCATTCATGCTTCATTTCCATGTGGATTTTATGGGGTTTTTTTGGATATGGATTATTTTGTACTGTATGTATAGTACCTAGTGTAGTGGGGTCCTAATCACGGTTATGGGCTATAGTAACTTTGGCAATCTAGTGACCACCTGTTTCATTTATATATGAGCCTTTTTAGTCACCACTCTCTAATTTTATGGTGTCGTTCTCTCTCACAGAGAGAAAAATACTTTCAAAATGGTGGTATTTGTGGGCACCACTGCTGGCCTACTCACGTAAAATATTTTCTTCCCTAAATGTGAAGAAGAAACCTGAATAAAATCAGCATTCCCTCAAGGTGCTTTGAAAATCCAGGCCTATGGGATTTATATGTTCATTTCCCATTGAAATAAAAAGCAAATAGCCAAGTACCCTGTGCAACTCTGAAAACCGTATCTTAAGATTTATGACAATGTTTAAAAAGCTAAAAAGGAAATTCTTTCCCCAGCAATAATATATATTACTGAATTTAGCTGTATTTTCATTCTTCCGAAAAGAAGAAAATATTGGTAAGCCTGCTGATTCTATTTTTTAGTATTCCTGGCAAATATAGGATTGTTTTCATTAGTGCCAAAACTACTTTTCTCAGCTATGCACTGTGCATTCTGTGCTAGGCTGCAATGCAAGCTAAAAGCTTTTCTTGGGTATGCAAAATAGTTTATTATTACTAACAGTTACACACAACCAGGTTTAGTTAAAGAAATACAGTTGGATTTAAATGGCACAAACCCTTCAAAGACCTTAAAAATAATCAATTCTTTAGGGGGTTCTGGAGCTTTTAAGTATGTTTCTGCAGTACAGAAATCTGATGTGGGTTATAAAAAGAAAACAGTGCCCTAATAGCTTACAGTATTATTTTACATCACAAAATTGTACCATTTGATGCGTACACTCTGTAACACAGGCCCAAAATCTGCCCTTCTATGCGTCCCCATTGATTTTAAGATTATTTAAATTGTTCCAAACAGAAAGAAAGCTATTGTAAAAAGTTTTAGGCTGTAACATACTTTACTGAATGACATGTACAGTATTAGCATATTCTGTGCAACACAGCAGAGTTTTCACATGGGCCAAGTCTACCTCTGGTTCCAAAGGTGTAGAGGCCTCCTGGCAGTGAACCAGGGCAGTTCTACTAAATGAGGGGTTACTACATTTGAGCATCCCCACCAAAATAAGGATCACTATATTTTAGTGCAACGTTTGAGCATATGGAATCTGAGGATCCAGAATTTAATATCTAATCTTTAACATTCACAAAGCATTAGTCAGACCTTAAAACCTAAGGGTTTAGGGGGAAAAAAAAATCATTATTTTCATGCATTAAAATTTAGTTTAATCAGCTGTTCACCTGTGCTGTGGTGTTTTGCTTTCAGCTTTCTGGATCATAACAATGTCATTACATTATGCTGTCCAGCTTTCTTCCATATGTATGAGGCCTTGAAATTGGCTTTTTTTAAAAATGAAAATTTGTGATTCTCACTAAACTGTCTGAATTAGTAGGCTGGTTCTTGAGCAAAACTGAGCATGGTTACACCTTCGCTAAAATGCTGACAGTTCAATTAAAGATAGCTACCTCAGTGGTACCTTTTACAGTTTCCCAAGGAGGACGTGCTCAGGCCATATTGGCTACATACACAGGGTACGTAGAAGGGTTCCACCTCTTCTTATTTACCCTGAGAACAGAACCAAACCCCATCCCGTTTAGTTGTCTAAAGTCTGTGATGTTTATCAAGTCTGCCACTAGCATGGATGTCTGATATACTGTAATCTGTAGAAATGCTGGAACTGGTAAAATATTTTTACAAAGGAAAAGTTCATTATTTGCAAATAGTTATACACAGATGCTTCAGGACTACAGCTTTGTGTATGCAGGGAAGCAGAAACAATACAGAGAAATTAATGCTGTCCATTGAAGACACTTTCCATGGAGCCTTTCTATGGAGTCAGAGCCAAAGGTTTTTCAGCTTGCTTCCAATAGCAGAGTGCTGACATTAAAGAGAAGGGAATTTCTGGCAAGGAGAACTAAACTAAATCAAAATGAAATGGTTGTTTAGAAAATATTTAATTGAAATATTTTGTGTAACAATGCACTGCACCACCAAAAACTGAAACACACTGATTTCATTGAAATATCCTTTAGTTGAAAAATTAAAAGAGGTGTCAAAAATAAAGCACCCTGTTTTGGGTGAACTAAAACTCTGTAGTTTTTCTTACACACAGAGTGGAAACAAAATAGAATGTTTCAAAACATCTTAATTTTTTTTCCGGAATTTTCATTTTAGAAATTCCAAAATTTAGATGGCTTTCCCCTAAATGGAATAGGAATAACTACTGAAATCTTAATTTTTCCACAGGCTGGATTTTCTGTCTTCTGTGTAGCATTCAAAGTGTTCCACCTTCTCAGAAAAGAACGACCATCTTTGGTCTATGTCCTCATTGGACTGGTGTGCTGAGAAGCAATTAAAAACCTGTATCATCGACATGCAATTTCCACTCTCCTGGGAGAATGAAAAAAACCAGAGTGCCACATGAAGGCAGTTACACATCCATGGTATGACTTTAAATTTCCAGAAGAGTCTTGATAATGCTTTCAAAAACGCTGTCACATAAGGTAGCCATAAGATCTGTGCTACGTTATATTAGATGACTGTCTTGCTGTTTGGCAGTCCCAAGCTCAGAGAATAAAAACAAACAAACAAACCAACCAGCTAATAATGTCTTGAGCTATATTAAAATAACAAGACAGACTCAGCAACCTAAAGAAATCATTGTATAGCCTCATGGTAGTCTTGTAGTTAGTTCTTGTGTGTCTTCAGCTTGCTCAAATAATTAAAGGCAGGTAGCATAAGGTGATGAAAGGAAACCTTTTTCTCAATGTACAGAGAAAATACTTGATTACATACACATTTATTAAACCAGCTTGTTTGACCACACCTATGAGTTCATGCTACTTACTACAAATGTAAAACATATGTAAGGAGAATAAAGACGTGTAGATTTGTACACGCTGCATGGTCATACAGCTAATAAAAAGAGATTTGTGGTTCAACATAATTGCCACACATTTCTTAAAAAGAAATGTAGATTATTCTACAAACAAATTCTACAAATTTATAAATAATTGCAGGTTTTCTACCACATATCCCTTTCTAGGTAAGCTGTTTACTAGCTGGAATAATCCTAGCATAGAAAGGCAAATGAATATTAAACAACCTTTTTTTTGTTGTTGAATAAACAACATACAAAAAGTAGGTTTTTTTCCATTAGGCAGAGAGATTTTGGCAATATTTACTTATCCTAAGTTTCCTACTTCTATGGGGGCAGGGTAGGTACAATGTATTAGAGCCCTTAGCATTTACGCTTCTAACTAAATTCATAGATGCTGGCAAGCTTTGCTCATTTGTCAGAATGCTCTTTGCTCTGCTTGGTTTCACAGTAGCTGTGAAACTGGTCTCCAAAGCCTATGCACACCACAGATATTTATGCATATAACGGGGTGGAAGCAAGAGAAAGCTTTCAAAGAGGGGACTGGCTGTTCCCATCTGGAGCTCTAAATGAGGAGCTTTAGCCTCCCTCTGCCCCACAGGGGACATGCACACCAGTGCAATAAGGTTTCCTATACATCTTGTTAAGCCAGCATTAGATTGAAAAATGCCAGTTTTCATCCACACGCCACCATCTCCTGAGCCCTCAAGCTTGTCCTCAGGTCTCATAAAATACTTGCTTCCACCTGTTTCCACCAGTATCCCCTAGAGTTTACCATGAATTTAATTGCCTGCCAGTTTTTATGTCTGCTTAAACTACAAGACCTTTAAATAATTTATGTCCTAATTACTGTTCATCATTTTTTAACTAGAAGGCTCAATTCCATTCACACAAAAGAAAATTCATAGGATTCATTCTGAGGAAATACTTTCAAGGAGCCATATAAAAAAAGCAAGTGTGATCATGGTTTTGAAAAATGAACTTAAACTTACTCTAATAAAATGTCATAAAAATATTAATCATTCCCTCCTGATATGGATCGTAGTCATTTTAGCACAGCTTCTATTAAATAAGTTCATAGTTCATGTGAAATGTAATACCTCAGTTTTCTGGGAGAGCTTATTTATTGATCATCTCATTCAGGGCTACCATTCTGCTTGCAATTTATATTCCTTTCTCCCAAGCACCAGGATTAAACCCAACTGATGTTTCAATCAATCTCAACTAAAACAACCTCAGGCTATCAAATTCATCTATGATAATTTGGAGCAGAAGCCTGCAATGCCTCTGGGCCACAGTTCAGAACTAAACTTCTTTTTTTTGAAAGGGAGAGTGATTTTTTTTCAGAACTACAGTATTTTCAGGTACAAGCAAGTAATGCTTAAAGTTGCTCTATGATTTGTGGCAGGGCATCTTAGGGAGAGGGGAAATCATTCTAATGGAGTGTTATAAGTTTCTTGAGTTCAACAAGTTAATAGAAGACACATGTCTGGAATGATTTTGCTGTTAGCATTTTGTCTGAGAAATACACACAAAGGAAAAACAGAAGATGAAATTATAGGACAAGGTTAGACTAAAGGCTTTTGAAGTTTTACTGTCGCTACTAGGAATAGCTGTAACTCTTTTACAGGTTTATGGTATTTCTGTTAAACCTATCCTGGCCAATACTTTAGAAAGCTGATTGTGTATCCATGCATGATTGCTTCTCTGCTTTTGCCCAACTGGGCCTATTTAACAGAGTAGGGGCCAAAAATTCCAATGGTCTATGCATCCAGAAGCTCCAAAAATGAATTCCTTGTGAATTTGAAATAGACAGGATTTTGTAGACAGGATTAGGAGTTACAGGAGACATCGGTTATTAAAATGTTTACTCAAGAAAATAAAACTGTTAGATGTTGACCACTGTAGAAAACAACAAAAATAACATGACTGCTCAGACATATTTTTGCATAACTTTACTTAAATGAGTAGTGCAACATTTATAAGTAAATTTGTCAATGTATGGATGTCCAACCTCTGGCTGTGGGCTGGATCTGCCTCACCAACGTAATTCAGTGCCTGCTCTCCAGTTCCTTCTTCCCAGGAAGCCCTTCAGGCACAACCTATCTGGCCTTCAGGGTCCTGAAGTGCCACATCCTTGACCAGAACAGGTACTTGTAGCATCATCAGATGAGAACGTTTTTACACACGTATTCATGAAAACAATGCTGAGTTTGCTACTGCATGCCCCGGTGGATGTGCATTGCATGCTGGTGCCTGTCTGCATTTGGTCACATAACAGATACCCTTGTAGTCATGTAACTGGGGGAAGGAGAATATATGGCTCTGCATTATTTTCAGAACAGAGTATTGGCATTTCCCTTTACTCAAAAGATTGGGTAGAACTGGATCAGTTGGGAAAAAAGACAAAAATCTTCAGGTGAATCCACTCAGTTGTGATCATAAGTTATATAGGAGGTAAAAAGTTTTCCATTTAATTTTCTGTACACCTTTTGGAGTAAAGGTGCTACACAAAAAACCCCCCAAAGCCCAGTACATTCAATGACTGCATATTTAGATTACAGAAGTCATTTCTCAGTTGCCCACATTTATCTTGTTTTACTTGAATACCTCATCACATCTGAGCTTTGGCTAGTCTAGACTCAGGAATTGTGGTTAAATTTTTCATCTAATACTGAAAAAGGTGGCAAAGGTTTCTGAGCCGATTTTCTTCTCCAGCTTTCTCCAAAGGCCTAGCAGATATTCTGCTTTTTCCCTTCAGGAGAGGCAACATATGGAAATAATATGGAGCAGATCTCACTCCAAGCCACTTTTACGCTCTTTGAAACTTGCCTGTTCAGGCAGTAAAAGTATTTCTTGACACAACTGCTCTCAGCTACTATGTTCTTGTTAAAGCAGTCAGTTGTTTTCAGCCCAGACGGAATAAATATAGTGACCCACATACTCTTTGGCCTGACAGATCGATCTCTCCCCGTATCCCCAGTCAAGGCATATCATGCCTCTATTGCTGTCTGTCAAGAAACCAGCATACAGCCACCGATGGCAGCTTAATACAGTGCAAATTCTCGGCACTGGGTGACACTGAAGTCTTTTAAAGATAGCTTAATGCTTTCCACCTGTTCCCAGAGAATATACGTGTGTCAAAGGTACAATCAGAATCCCACTTTCACGTCTTCTGCCCAAGCTTGGAAATATCCCGCCTGCAGAAGAATATTTTGCGGGATTTCAAACACACAGTGGGATTACTGGGGCACTCCTTAAAGCTGAATAAAGAATTTCATACTTAGTTCAGGTATACTCTTCTGATCTTTTATCACTAAAATGAAAGATTTTTATGGCCAAATTGCATAAAATACAAGACATTTGCTTTCACCATATCTCTGGTTTAAAGTCAGATCGTTGTATTCATTACTGAAAGTACTAATGTGAATTCATAAAGAGAAAGTGACTATATGCAATCTGTTTAGCAATGCTAATACTGCTTTGCCAAATGTTTCATCCCAATAATTTCTGTATCAATAAGGGAAGTTCAGAGAATGTTGCTGTAATAAATTATTTTTCCTGAGAGGGATTAGAGTCCTCTGATAGTGCCTCATGTTGTTGTAATAACCCTGGGCTACAACAGTTTCATCATGCTGTGGTATCCTTTGTTGATTTATTGCTTAGCTAGTGGTCTTTAGGGGGGAGACTTGCTAATAATTTTAATTCACTCCACATACAGTTCAACACGGATAGCATTATGTGTATCATTGCATTGTGAACTTCTAACAGCCCAAAAGACTGACTGAGCAGCAGGCCTCATTCACAAGCAATTAATCAATATCTAAAGGTAAGGATCCTGTTCAGACAGAGGGACACCCATTAGGATACATGACTTGTGTCTCTTAAAGAGACAGAGATTTTAAAAATCATTTAGTAGTTTTTTACAGGGCATAAGATTGCATACTATTTCCCACACAACAACAGCAACAACAAAAATCTAACTAACTAGTTAAAAAGGCAGAACTCTGTTGATTATAACTTTAAAAAGATATGGTACATGATGGAAAAAATCAGTTACTTACTTTGTGGTGCATACTAAATCTTTTTTTTTCAACAGAACTGTTCATGGAATATGAGCTGCAGAATCCAGATTTCTGTGAATATAAAAAAAACCCAACAAATAGGTATGTGCTTAATGGTTACATTAAAAATACTGATGTGCCTTGAAAAAAATGAGTTAATGTGTGCAACACATCCATGGCAAATATAAGGGGGTTTTAAGTTTCCTTAGGTGAATTGTGTTTAATCACTGACTGAAAATTAGACCATTCACTAGGAAAAGAACTCCACACATTTTGTAGGAGCTAATTTGTCGTTCAGTTTTGCAGGTAGAACTCTATTTAAGTTTTCAATGCCAGAATAAAGAACACTGAAAAGAAGCTCATATGAATTCTCATTAAAGACAGTGGATTGTTGACACTATTGGTCTGCTTCTGTATGGAAATTTCCTTCTCTCAGTCTACTGTCTTTAATGAGACTCGTTGTCTCTCTAACGAGTCCACTAACAAGTAAGCAATTTGTGCATTTGCTTATTTATTTGGTGTAGATTATTTCCTTAAAGGAACAGGGCCAAAACTGTTATTAGTTCATCTGTGTTTTATAACCTCTATCTTGTTAAAACTCTAGTTTTTTATTTATGTCTTTGTGGGGCTCTAAGGTAAAGTGTTTGAAAAGGTAAAGGAACAGAATCCATAACTAGTATCCATAGATAGTTAGAATGGAATCATAGAATCATAGAGTCATTAAGGTTGGAAAAGACCTTAAAGATCATCGAGTCCAACTGTTAACCTAACACTGCCAACTCCACCACTAAACCATGTCCCTAAGCGCCATGGCTACACATCTTTTAAACACCTCCAGGGATGGTGACTCAACCACTTCCCTGGGCAGCCTGTTCCAATGCTTGACAACCCTTTTAGTGAAGAAGTTTTTCCTTATATCCAATCTAAACCTTCCCTGGTGCAACTTGAGGCCGTTTTCTTTCATCCTATCACTTGTTACTTGGGAGAAGAGACAAACACCCACCTCGCTACAACCTCCTTTCAGGTAGTTGTAGAGAGTGATAAGGTCTCCCTCAGCCTCCTTTTCTCCAGGCTAAACAACCCCAGTTCCCTCAGCCGCTCCTCAGAAGACTTGTTCTCCAGACCCTCCACCACCTTCGTTGCCCTTCTCTGGACACGCTCCAGCACCTCAATGTCCTTCTTGTAGTGAGGGGCCCAAAACTGAACACAGTATTCGAGGTGCGGCCTCACCAGGGCCGAGTACAGGGGCACGATCACTTCCCTGGTCCTGCTGGCCACACTGTTTCTGATACAGGCCAGGATGCCATTGGCCTTCTTGGCCACCTGGGCACACTGCCGGCTCATATTCAGCTGGCTGTTGACCAACACCCCCAGGTCCTTTTCTGCCGGGCAGCTTTCCAGCCACTCTTCCCCAAGCCTGTAGCATTGCATGGGGTTGTTGTGACCCAAGTGCAGGACCCGGCATTTAGCCTTGTTGAACCTCATCCAGTTGGCCTCAGCCCATCGATCCAGCCTGTCCAGATCCCTCTGTAGAGCCTTCCTACCCTCGAGCAGATCAACACTCCCACCCAACTTGGTGTCGTCTGCAAACTTACTGAGGGTGCACTCGATCCCCTCATCTAGATCATTGATAAAGGTATTAAACAGAACTGGCCCCAATACTGAGCCCTGGGGAACACCACTTGTGACTGGCCACCAACTGGGTTTAGCTCCATTCACCACAATTCTTTGGGCCCAGCCTTCCAGCCAGTTTTTTACCCAGCAAAGAGTACGCCCTTCCAAGCCATAGGCAGCCAGTTTCTCCAAGAGAATGCTGTGGGAAATGGTGTCAAAGGCTTTACTAAAGTCTAGGTAGACCACATCCACAGCCTTTCCCTCATCCACTAGGCGGGTCACCTTGTCATAGAAGGAGATCAGGTTGGTCAAGCAGGACCTGCCTTTTAGTTTGGTAGTGTAAAACAGCAGTGAAGCCTTTCCATCTACCCAATTTTTGCGCCTAAGGCTTATATAAATCTTCTCTCCTTGTCCTCTTCACCTCTGTCATGCACCAGGTAACCAAAATTGCTATGCTATATATGAAGTTCATGAGTAGAATATATCCATGCTCTGAATAGTCTCTGCTCACAATATAGAAAAAGTATTCTAGGAGTTTTGTCATGCAAGACTGTGCAAGTATGCAAATGGAACTGGCAGCTATTTATGGCCATGCAGTTTCAAAAGTACAAGAGATCAGAATGGTACTAGCCCATAGTTAATAGTAGCAGAATTCAAGAGCTGGCCCAAGATAAAATAACTAACATTGAGATTGTCCTTGTACACGTCATCAACTCCATAAATAAATGGCAGCATATCACGTGTTGGAAACTTCTTCTTTATATATTTCCATTTGTGTCCTCAAAATTGCAAAGTTTTTGGTAATTGCAAAGGTAATGGAAATCCCAAACTGTTCATCGTTATGTCTTTTACTTAATTGTCTTAACTGGAAGAGAGAATATACTTTTTAAACCCTGTTAAAATTTCACCTGGAATGTCACGGGCATCCCTCTGTCCCCTTAACATTTCACATTCTTCAGCTGAATGCCGAACAACAAGAACATATTTTCTTACAGAGTTTTCATGCTTTCATAAATGGATGCAGTGTGATTGAAAAGTAACAAAGGATGAAACTGCAAAATTTAGTTGTCTTTTGTGTACATAATAGCAACTCAGTAAGGTAAGTGCTAGTATGGCACAGATCCTAGTAGATTCTGCTGGTGTATTCTAGTTTGTGCCCTAAATGTGAAAGTATTTGGCAAACTTAGATTTCTGTTTTTATTTTTAAAATCAGTCTTTCACTATTCAGGGAGAAATTCTTAGAAGTGACCATGATTTTGGTGACCCAACTGTTATAAGAGACCACAATGATGTTGCCACGTAGAAACAGGGAAAATATATATATACTTGTAATGGCATAGATTTAAGTTTCAGGTTATCAGAAAGTTAATTTTGGTGATGTGCCTGAATCTGTCCATAGTTAGGGCAGAAAATCCGTGCCAATGCACACCCAAAACCAATGAGCATTGATTGAAATGAATTCGGCTTCAATAAATATACTGGATTATACCATAAGCTTCAAAATTAAATCCTGCATTTTATCTAGCTCCTGGGATTTTAAAGAAAATACTGAAACCCTAAACCGAGTGCAGCGAGAGTTGGCAGGGGGCACAAGCACTACCTGTAACACATTTGAACATTCTTATTTAAATTGCTGACTGTTATTAGATACTGAGTGATGAGGATTTAAACATCTATTTTATAAACTACTTCTCTCCAGTGAAGGAAAATCAGCATCATACCATTAAGATGCTCTAATCTCCTTTGCAGGATAAATCACATTGGAACTGTATTTAGGTCAATGAGATAGACATCTTTATTCCCATTCATTCCAAGTAAAGGGTACAGAAGACCAAAATGACTACTGGGATTTCTGAGCACGATCAAAATGATGTTAGCATGGCAGATTTGTTCTCATTCTAGTCACATAACTGTTGCTGCCTATAGCATACATAAAAAAAATACCTTGTGCACTTAGTCTAAGAATGACAGGAAGAATGCTGAGAGAAAGATACAAGGCTGGGTACTTCCTAATTATAAAGAAAACACAACAGAATTAAAGAGCACATCTGAAACATAAAGATCAGATTCTGATCCTTTTCTGCTGGAGATCAGATTTATATCTTTTTTACAAAAAATCAGTGAGCAAAGAATTATTTAGTTTGCAGGTCTTGCTCTACTGTAAAAGTAGGCACAGACCCAAAGACTAGCCACATATCCAAACTTCAAAATACCCATCTAATAACAGTTTCTAATTGTTTTTCCTTGTCATTCAAACAGAACTAGTGACTTTGCAGACTTGTTTTGCTCATTGATACAGAAAGAATATTTTCCCTTTACACAGATGAAACCAAGTGAAGCAAAGGACAGAAAGTGGAACCTTTTTATTACTTGAAAGGTATTTCATAACTGTCTGAAGCATTCCAATTTAATCAAACCCACCTAACATTATTGGTAGCCCCATCCAGTGTTGATTTAATCAAACTGATACAGAGCAGTTGAAATCAGGGCCTGGTTCAAGTAGCTTCCTCAACTATAATTTATTTTCCTTGAAGCTGGACATATTAGTTTCACACACTTTGACACTTCTGATAATGAAAACATCAATAGGTTGGTACAGTTGTAATGAACATATGAATAAAAGCCACAGGATCAGCCTTTTTGTCTGTTACAGTTACCTGGGGAGACTAGGCCACTTCTGAGCGGGACACAGGAATCTGATGCCAACGCAAAGTTATGCAGCTGGGATGGAATAACCCCATGCAACCCAGGCTGGGCACCGCTGGCTAGAAAGGACCTTTGCACTATGAGAGATGGGGGTCCTGGTGGACAAGCAGAATGTGAGTCGGCCATGTGGTCATGCAGCAAAACAGGCCAATGACACCAGGCTGTGTTAGCCAGAAAGCTGAGGGAAGGGATTTTCCCCCTCTATTCAGCATTTATGAGATGGTATCTGGAGTAGTGTCCAATTTTGGATTTCCCAGTATGAGACAGTCATTGACATACTTGAGCAAGCCTGGTGTAGAGCCGTCTATGCGGGCAGTGGACTGAAACATGTTATATACTAGGAGAAGGGGGATGTATTCAGAGAAATGCGTTTGGGAGAAGGCTAAGGGTGGATCTTACTGTTGTCTTCAACTGCCTATTAAGAGGATAGAGTCAAAGTCTTAGGGGTGTACACTGGTGGAACTAGAGGCGATGGGAAAAGTTGTAAGAATGGAAATTGCCGTCACGTATTAGGAAATTTGTTTTCACCATAGAAGTAGTTAAATACTGGGAGAGGTTGCTCAGAGAGGTTGTGAAATCTCTGTCCTTGGAGATATTCATAACTTGACTGGACAATCTTCTCAGCAACCAGAGCCAGGTCTAAACTGACCCTGCTTTGAGGGCAGTGGGGTTGCACCCCAATGGTCTCCAAAACTCCCTTCCAGTTTGTATTATTCTATGTTTCTATGATTGCGTTGGATTACATCCCTAGTTTGATGTCTGGTTCTACTGCAGATATGTAATATGACCGTCAGCTTTATTTCAGTCATTGTTTTCACATAAACTGTAAAGAACACTATTTTTTCTGTCAGTTTTGTCTCACATTGTGCATGTTTTTGAAGTATAGATTTCTCTGACTTTAAATTTGGGGATTACCAACTAGAACAGGGTTAAAATAATGATTTAAGCTTTTCTACACTTATCAAAATTTGATTTGGAGCCAACAAGAACTATCAAGATAAAAGGATAATAACAAATTACTGACTTCTTATCTGTTCCATTTGGCTAGATATCTATGACATATCTAACTTATTTCCATTTTGGTTGTAATATTTGTTTTGAAATAACCATGACCAATGTGTTACGAAAATCATGCATCTGCTTCTTAAATTCTGATTACTGTACTACATATTCAAATGTTAACTTTAAACCCTAGATCAAGTGATTTATTCACTATATCCCCCAGACTTGCAAAGATGTATTACATATATGTAATGAATAGGCAAGAACTACCTAATAAATGGAGCTGAGATCTATTAAATATCATTAACAGTTACCATAGAAAAAGCAGTGTAATCCAGTAGATAGCATATAAACCAGAGAGATGGCACAGGTTCTATTGTGATCTCTGTCATATTTTCCTATGTAACCTTTTTATGCGAACTATTCCCACGTCAATGTGGTTTCCTAGTAAATTTTAGTCCTGTCTCCAAAATTTTTTGCTATCTATTAATTATGTGTTACCCAAATAAGATTAGGTATATGGTATCAGAGTTTATACAAAATTTGAAGATTATTATTATGAGGGGTGACTGCTGCTTGGGAACTGGCTGGACATTGGTTGGCGGGTGGTGAGCAATTGCATTGTCCATCACTTATTTTGTATATTCTTTTATCATTATTATTATTATTATTATTATTATTATTATTATTATTTTCCCTTCCTTTTCTGTCCTATTAAACTGTCTTTATCTCAACCCACGAAGTTTACTTTTTTTTTTCCCAATTCTCTTCCCCATCCCACTGCTGGGGGGGAGTGAGCGAACGCCTGTGTGGTGTTTAGCTGCCTGCTGGGTTAAACCACAACAAAGGGATATAAGCCTGGTTAAATGCATTCATTTAAAGACCAGAGAGGACATTTACATGAAGAGTTCTTACACTGTTATCGTTATATCCGTTTTCACTTGGATCTCTATTATATGATCAAGGAGTGCACAGTAAAGTTGCAAGAGTGTTAACTACTTTCATGATCATATGTTCATCTTGAGTGTTTCTTCAATCTGAAATACAACATTCAGAAAGATGCTTTGAGTGAGAGCACTCAGTAGTACCAGAAGTAAAAGTAATCTTCAGGAAGCAGTGATATGATCATGAAGGTTAGCTGTCCTTCAATTTTAGGCAAACCATGTCCTCATTCCAACTATAGGCAGTGGGACCCTCAGATCCAGGTCACCACGGGTCCCCTTCTTGCAGCAGTTAGTTGGATCCCACTTTGCTTTGCTGCTGACAGGCTCCTTATGGACCAGTACTCTAAAGTGTGCCAGGATGCAGGATCAAACACTGGCATAAAATCGTTTGTAGTGTTTAATTGCTAGGACTCTCCCTGACGCAGCTTTTTTCAGTGCCAGCCAGCATTCTCAAAATGCTTGGGCATGATATGAAGCACAGCATTGGGCAGGGATAATTCTCAACAGGCAATATGAGCCAAGGCCACCTCTAAATGGAGGAACATAATCTAATCCTACAGATGTGAATCCTGCTGTGCCAGAGAAAGGGTCTTTGTCTATTTTCCTTGCTTTGACAAAGCCAAAAGGAGGAGGGCTTCCTTTTCTATGAACTCTCCAAAGGCAATGTCTTTATTTTCCTGAGATCTTCTCATCTGCTAAATAATGCTCGAACACAGTAATTTCAGTATAAATGAAAATAGTAATTTTGTATGCTTTTACTAATGAAGTAAAATGCTCATTTTACAAGTGAGTTATAAATGAGCATGTGTTAAAATTTCCAAATGAAATATTCATCAGAATTCAACATTATAGCAAAATTAGAACAGTAATATTGACTAGCCACAATTGAACACTAATTTCTTGTCACATTGTGATGGATGTTTTTCGTTATATACATAACTATATGTATATAATATGCTGTAGTACTACTGTTCTGTAATGAAGAGGCTGATTTTCTGGGGTAATACATTTATAGTTTAACAGTACGAAAAAGCAATGTATTGATTATTTTAAAATCGCGACAGAATTCTCCCCTGTGACTAATTGTGTATTCTGATGTTCTTCTTGTCTTACATCCCTCTGCAGAGCTCCCATGAATCTTTAATCCCCTTCTAACTTAGTGATGCCAGAATCACTTTTCATCATCATATCCACTCAGCTGAATTCCAACGATATCCACAAAACAGAGTATCAAAATGTATTTCTGAGATTGATTGCTTCACAAGTTATGAGCTATAATAAAAGAACATTAAGTTTCATTACCCCACGCACTCTTTTTAAAGGGTTTTCAAACAATATCTTCTCTGATTGTTTCAGAAAATAAAAAGCCCTTTCAATATCAAAGCAGATCCTTTGGAAAAACTCTTCTAATGAAACTGATAATTTTTAGTAAGTTCTTTCATTGTAGAAATATTTCACTAAAATTGTCAAGAGAAAGGTTTCTATACACAACGTGACTTTTTTTTCCTCTTTGATCAGCATTATCTTTTGCTGGTCATAACCTTTCATTTATTGTTTAGTTATGCAGCTTTTTCTCCCCCATTTTTTGTTGAATTTTTAGCACTGTATTATATTTATATTTTATGTTAATGCATCATGTCCCTAAACTTTCTTTTCTCTTTTCAGTTGAACTTCATTGTTGTTTTCTTCACTATTGCATTGCTTGTTCCTTCTTCACAATGGAGCAATGCAATTTTAGTTTCCATCTATTTGCTATATCTTTGAAACCAATAATTTTTAAAATGAAAATTTTCATTTTCATAATGCTATATGGGTTTCTTAAGTCTCTTATATTGGAAATGAAAGTATTTAAATTTTAAAAATCCAGATATTTTGCAATTATTTTAAATATTTTATAATGTATTTATTATAATGTCTTTATAATATAAATTTATACTAGTGCTAGAAACCAAACCATATTAAATTATGTAAAATAAATACTGTATATGTTGTATATTTTATTTTATAGAAAAAATATATAGACAAAACTAGCCCCAATGATTATTCCTCTCTCACCACGTTAAGTCTGCTTAAACCTCTCATTTCTCACTTTGATTGCCACAACTGGACCTTTGATTATAAGACAATATGTGGTAGTTACCTTCACAAGCAAAAATTTATTATCAGCTCTTGGCACTATTTTTGGAAATGGTAAATCTGAGAAAATGCAGCATAACTCTTTACTGAGTGATATAATACAGTTGGTGGAACCCTTATTCTGAGAGGCAGCAGGAAAAACAAATTGAGAGAAGAATATCAAAGGAAAAACAAACCATCAACAAACCCATAACTTCCTTCAGGCAGGTCTGCAGGAGGTGAGAGACAGTACACAACTTCACTGAACCCAGGAGAACTACCCGTAAGTTCATGATTCCCCGTTACCACCTGCTACCCATCTTCTGGTGGCAAAGGCAAGTAGTGTATTCCTTCCGCACCGGCTCATCGCAGTTGACCAGCATGGGATATGGGAGCAGCTGACCCCAATTCCTCCTCTCTGGGCTGCAGACTAGACCGTGTATACATCAAAATGTGTACATAATGTAAGCAATAGAGCAAAACTTGTAGGAAGAAAGTGCAGTATACTGAACATTGCAAGGTAGCCTGCTCTCATAAATAGATTAAAATCCCCCTTTCTCCTTTTTTTTCTCCCCTTTAGCTCCTTTTTTCTTGGTTGTCTACGGAACTGACCAGTTAAAGATATTCTCTCTATCAAGAACACACAAAAGTAACACACTACTATCTACTGAATTATGCCATACATGAGATTAAAACCAGAAACAAATCCCAACATTTCTTCAACTTTGACATTTCCTGAGACATTTTTATTAGAGCTACAGCTAATAAACAAATTTTTCGATATGGGGCAGTGGACCCTGAAAGCATGGTCTGACCAGATGGGTACAAGCATACAGACAAATAAATAATTCAAGATAAATGAGGCTTCACGGCCCCTGCAGGAAATGAGTGACAGATCTCATGCTCAGAGCATTAACATGACATGAATTCAAAAGGCTTGAAATTTATGTGGACCGTTAACACTGCACACATGTGCACAAACACATGCAATTTCTTAATCAGTCCTGGCTCTGTTTTCATGTACCAGCCCCAGGTCAGAAAGGGTGAATGCTTCCAATCAATATCCAGTTGTTAGAGTAACAGCCATGTCCGTTCTGGATGGCTGAGTGGGTGAAAACATGTTTGTTCTACTTAATGTGACACAGTCCCGTCAAATTAACAACCACGACAGCAGAAGCAGGCTTGCTTAATGGGCTGAAGTCAGTTCCACAGAGAATTTATTATCGACACTCGACCAATAGATCTGAAACCTCATTACTAAAGGTTTATTTGCAGATAATAACTAAAGGCACACTTTATGTACATAGGCGTTGTCTGATTTTAAAGATACAGCATGCTATGCTACTTAGTAAACAGATTGTCTTTAAATTGACATAACCTCAAGATAACCTCTGTATGTTATGTGAGTAGTAGAGTTATTTAGTCAAGCTCCTGTCTGGTTAAACTACAATAGGTACTAAGCTTGTAAATGCAAAGAACTTCTTTTTCCTGCTGTGTGTCAATGGTAACTGCACAGGATATGCAAGAAAGCTGACCCCCAACATGCGAGCCCTAATCAAGGTCTGAAACACAAATTTTAGCTCCCCTGTGTATTGCCAAACTGGAGTAACTGAGAGTGGTTAAAAGTCAGCTTCAGTCTGGACCAGCTCTTTGCCACAGACATGCAGAACTCCTTGCCATACAGCAAGATGCATGGCTTCCTGATGATGTCTAGTGGTAATAGACAGCAGAGTCAATCACAATCATTCAGAAAAACTCCTTTTAACCAGATATGGCTGGAATTTGTTTTACTTGGTAGGGCTTGATGCTCAGCTATGAGAGAATAAACTTTATTTAGCTTCTCAGTTAAGCTACTTGTACATACGAAAGGATTTTTCTTTACCCGACCCCTAAGCGGTGGATAGGAAATTGTGGATAGGAATTTCATGCTTAGTCAGTAGTACAGACTCTACATTTTATGAAAAATATTTTTACCTGTAGTTGGCATAAGATTAATAGTTTTCTGTTTCCCAGAATAAGTCTTTTTCATATGGAAAGCAGTGTGTTGTTGAAGTGGCAATGTAGCAGACGAAAGTCCAGCTGAGTTGGTAGGAGGACCTCGCAGCGCTAAAGGAGCCCATGATCTTAGCACAATTGCAGCGCAGGCTGTGCGGTGTCAGCAGAACTGAATTCTGCTGCTATAAGGATGAGGGGATGCGGCCCAGATACTTCTGCTACGCAAAAGAGAGAGGAAGAAGAAGGAAGACAGAGCTGCAGAGCCGGGTTTACCTTTCCTATGGGAATGGAAAGGTGAAGATGGCAACTGATGTTTGGGGGGGAACTTTTTTTTTCCCAAAGGGGTACCATGGCCAGCCTGGCTTTCTAGAACTCTCAGCATTTTGCCCTCCTCAGCGATCTGCCGCCACAGCCAAATGTTTCCTTTACCTTCATGCAGAACTAGTCCTGAGCATTCCCTTGTGCAAAGGACAATTTTACATAGTTCATAGCCTTGACCGTTCCTGGCTGATTTCCACTGGGAAATCAATATTCAGCAGATTGTAAGATTAATTCCCTGTCACATTTCAAAAAAACACACTGTTAACTACAGAAAAGCTTAGAAATTCATATGGGAAATCTTAATAATATTGTACCTCCACCTGACATTGCTCTCAGTAGTTCTCATTCTTGCTTCTAAAAATTGTAGGTTAAAATCAACACTGAAAAATCAACCAAAATGAAAGTTTAATGGAATAATTAGTTTATGAGAAGATCTAATAAAGGAAAATGTTAGGCCCAGATATTAAATTCTCCTGTAAGTAGGTTTGAAGGAAGTGTTTCATCAAAATTATCCAATAGAAAACCACCCAAATTGTTCCACAGAAAATTTTATTTTCGGTTATTTTTATTGTTATTATTCTACCAAAAAGGTCTGCTTTCTACAGAGAGCTCAGAATTTTAACTGAAAAGAAACTTAAATGCTTGAAAACTGAAATATTTTGGCTGCAGGTGAACATGCATGATGATGCCACCTGAGAATTCTAGGATTTGGAGTGCAGGTGTCTGTTTTGTGCGGTAGTGAGGAGGATGAGACAGAAAGACACAGATCACAGTCACTTAGTGGTCTCTGTACTTACCTAGAAAGAGCAGAGACATGACCAAAGGGCCTGTAAGAGGTCTACGGTTATTCCGATTTCTTTATATATTGGAACAAAACTGTTAAAATATTACAGTTCTGCAATGTATGCTAAACCAGGTATATTTTTGAAATCTCACAAAATTTAGTGAAGGAAAACTAAGGTTTGGGAAGGTTTAACCCACCTGTGTCTCACTTATACTGTTTGTATTTCCATCACATAATTTGTTTAAAATACAATTTTCTGTAATAAAACAAATTAATCAATTTAATCAATCAATGAATCAGTCAAATTAATCAATCAAAGCTTTGGCAGCATCTTGAATTCACCCCTAACAATAGTTAATGAAGAAAAGCAAATAAAACTTTATTTAAGAAATAAAGATAATTATTCTAACATTTGGCAGAACTCTCTAAGGATTTTTCCTTTAAAATTTTGCTGTTAAAAGTTCTTATACCTCCTAAATCCCAGTTTAATTATCTCTCTGCTTGCCAGACCTTGGAAGACATACTTGAGTCTGTTTTATTCCATTTATATTTGCCTTTGGGTTTTTCAACAACACGCCCCCACTATCTGTCTGCTGGGGAGCTATCAATACTGCCAATTGCATTCAAAGAAATGTCAGACAGGAAAAAAAGAAAAAGAAAGGGAAAAAAACCCCTTAATCTCTCTGATTTGGGACTTATTGTGTGAGCATATGGAGGTGGGCACAGTTCATGTCTGCATTTTAGAGTTAGCTTTCATCGTTGGAGTGTAATCCACATCCAACAATTTGCAGCTTTATATGTCTCATGCTAAATTCCCAGTTTGTCAGGAACTCTTTTAAGTGAATTTGAGATTTAGGAAGGTGAACGCAGAAAAACGTAACAGACTTGGGGCAAAATCCTGGCCTCATGAACTCAGTCAGATTTTGTTACTGACTTGGGCAGAAACAGAATCTCATCCGTCTGGTCTGCCATTTTCTCTGGTTGTGGCCTCAGCTGCATCCCTTGCCAGGCATCACAGCAACAACAGCCTGTGATCAGAAACCGTTGAATTAAACAGAGAGCTTCAAATAGCTTAGCCAATAGGTAAAAAAATAACACCTTGGGATTTCATCACGAAAATGAATGATGAAGTGCAAAGTGTTATGAAATGGGCTGGGAGAGTGCCTATTTTGGAGACAAGGGAGCAGAAAAGCTTGCTATTCTGTGACATGTGTCAGTCAAAAAGCAGGACCTTTTTAAAGAGGTGACAGATACTTGGATAGCTCTGCCTGGTAATCAAATCCTCTAAATCTATCAGTGCCAACGAATCAGCTAGAAACAAGACGGAGTCATATCACCTTCTCCTTAAAAAGAAGGCATAGGGAAGAGTATAAGAAAAGAGTTTGTAGGATAAGAGAATTAACAGTGTGTGCATGAATAGTCAGTAATTTTGCATATTTTCCTTTTGATCTTAGTAAAATATTTTCTTATGATGTGTCTGAACTGATGCATTCCTACTAGGATTGGCTGCATTATGAAGGGTGTTGCCAACAGGACGAAGGAGGTTATTCTTGCCCTCTGCTCAGCACTGGTGAGACATCTGGAGTGCTGGGTCCAATTCTGGGCTCCCCAGTACAAGAGAGACATGGACATAACGGGCGTGAGTAAGTGAAGGGCCACAGACATGACTGAGGGATTGAAGCACCTGTCACGAGAAAAGCTGAGAGAGCTGGGGTTGTCTAGGCTGGGGAAGGTTCTTGGGGGATCTTATCAATATGTGTAAGTGCTGGGTGATAGGGAGGGGAGAAAGAAGGTGGAGCCAGATGCTTCTCAGTAGTGCCCAGTGACAAGAGAAGAGGCAATGGAAAGAAATAAAACCACAGGAAATGCTATTTAAACTTAAGAAACAACCTGTTTACTGTGAGGGTGGTCAAACACTGGAACAGGTTGCTCAAGAAGGTTGTGGAGCCTCCATCACTGGAGATATTCAAAATCCAAATGAACAAGTTCCTGTTGTAGAAAGGGTTGGGCGAGATGATTTCCAGCGGTCCCTTCCACACTCAGCCATTCTGTGACTTTGTGATTTTGTAGGTAAGCGTTTACAACCACCTTTCTTATAACTGCTATTGCAGGAAGGAGGCCCAGGCTAGACACAGACTGCACTGTGCTCAGTCCAGGTCCTGAATTTAGATGAACCTGGGTTCAGAATTTCCCGTCACATGGAAGAAGTTGTCTGCTCCTTAACTAGAGACACAGAAACTCCTGCTGTGCAGAGGATGTTAAAGCAGCACAAAAGAAAGTTGGATTAAGTAAAATGGGCAGGGGTTATTTGTAGAGGAGTATCACTTGACACAGTTCTGAAAGTAACCACCAGTCTAGAAGACTTAGGAAGCACATTAAACTAATTTAATTTAATTTTAATACAGAAAAGAACTGCCACTGATTCTTGTTTACAATGTATCAGGTTACAATTGTTTAGTTACTTCTTCTTTCATATATCTTTCTAAAGGCTGGCTTCCCCTCTTAGCTGCTTCATATCAAAATAAGGTTATAAATGTCACAGCTATTTATTAAGTGCAGAGAGCACAGGTGTGTATCACTTTCAGCAGTCACATAGGACAATTTTCTGGCCCATAATACGTGGATTCATTGAATGTTGGCAGGAGATTGAAAGGCGAAATGGAGGCTGTACGTATGTAAAAGAGGGTACTCAGAACAGACATCTGCCATCCTTATATAGATGTACAGCATCAGAGAAAAACAAGACAATGCAATGTATCTTAGGACCGCCGTGCTTAAGAGAAGGAGCTCTTAAGAACACCATCTTAAACTCTGAATGTAAATTGTTTTCTCAAAAAAAACCACTTTTTGCCTTCTCTAACATCACAACTTATCCCTTGGAGAGGTGAAAAGCAAGGGCTGTAGCCAAGCAACAACAAATAATCTTTAAGACTCCTTCTCTCTTCAAAGCAAAACGAGCCTCAACCCACACCACTCCATCCTTTCTTCATCAACATAAGCAACACACAGCACAGCCTGTATGCAAACAAGCAAAAGCCTTTGTGTTTGTTTCTCCAAAATAAATGAACAAGATTTATGAACAGATTAAGCTCTTTTAATGTATTTGGAAATCCTCCTTTCATCAGAATATAGCAAGGCTGACAAGCGAACTGCTAGAAAACACAGTCTGCTCAGACTGAAAGCACTTTAGACAATCATAGACAAAACTTTTGTGCAGATTCATGTATGATTCGCCTGTGCAGTAAACCTAGACCTGTACAATCGAGTTGCTGGGTTACTAGAAAGAAATAAGTTTTAATAAAAATAAAAAGTATTAGATTCTCTAAAGAGAAATATTTCCTCACACAGTGAAACTTTGAGTTTTAGTTTTAAAGTCAATTAACTAATTGAAACAACAAGACAAGACGGTAAGTCTTTGGAAAAGTCAGCTTCTTTCCATCCTTACCTTTTGTCTCCCTCTTTGGCTAAAAGAGCTAAACAAAACTACATGCAAAGACACAAAGCATTTCCAAATGTCCATTTGTCATTAAAAGATACTAGATTTGCTCTAGTGCAGCCGTACTCTTGCCTATCCATGCAGGAACGCTTTGTTTTCCCAGCAGGCTCTAGTGCTGGCACTGTTTTAAAAAAAAGGTCTCACAGAAATAGTTTCAGGGAGGTTACAGAACATTATCTGTTATGTCTTGGGTTACCAAATAAAAACACAAGCTATTTCCCGTTTACTTGTCTGCCCTAAGCCATTGGTTCTGCTAGCAAGACGCATTCCTCCCCCCTCCCCTTAACTCCCTTCTGATTAGAGGACCTTAATAACACAACTAGCGTTAATCCTTCAGAAAAAGATGGTCAGCAAGAAAATGTGGTTTTAGCAAATGCTGCCACCTTGCAGCAGACGCTTGAAGACAGAAGGCACGTTGCCTACCTTCTCTTTCCTCAGCTTTCTTACCTGGAACTTGGAGGACAATAGAGATCTGAATTGCAAATGGTATTGAGAACTGTTGATGAAAAAATGAGCTATATATATAAAACTGTGTCTTTAACAATAGCTGTCAACGGGCCAGATGACAGCGTGCTTTACAGCTAAATGTCCGAGTCTTCCTGCCATATATGAAGAGGAGAATACTGTTCACAGATAAACTAGTACAGACACTTGTTGGCAGCAGTACATAAGTGTATTTGGCCATTATCAAGGCTCCATGTAGAAAAATAAATAGCTAAAACACTCAAACAGCATTTTTTTATATTATTCCCATATGCAAAAAGCTGCTATTTACTTTCCAAATCATCTTTACTTTAAGTGGAGGAAAAGCAGGAGGAAAAGAAGGGAGGAAAGTTTCACTTAATATTAATTCGCATAACTAGCTTTGTTTATAACATGCTGACTCTCAAGTGGGTGCAAAATAGCAACTGCTTCCAAAGGAGCACATTCCTATAAATAAATAAATTAATGCAGCTAAAAAAAAAGAAGTGTAACCATTAGGTAGCTCACACGCTATAAACATTTTTTTCCACTTCAGTTGCTGAAACACTTAAGTTGCTTGTCTACATTTTGCCATTCACTGCTATATAATAAAGTACGAAAGGATGTGATTCTGTTAATTGATGATCAATACAGCCTGCATTATATTTGACTCAACAATTGGCCGTAATAACATTATCAATTACTGAGTGGCATTTTCCTTCTCCCACAATTTACTTGGAAGTAACACCTGTCACAACATATTCAGTGGGCAATTATAACAGGAACATCAAAAAAACCCAACAAAAAACCACGTAAGATGAATGTGTTATTCTCAGGGTTTCAGTATAGCCAAATAAATGCTGTTAGGAGAAATCTAACATGAAAGGCATTTTTTCTTACTTAAATTCTCTCCCAAAGTAGACTGACACAACTTTTCACTGGAAGTGAGTAGAGATGATGTGATGAATGACAGGCCAACAACTTAATTTAACTAGAGACATAAATTTGTTATTGCAGATATGCAGCTTTTCCGAAGTCACATCCAACCCACACATTATCTCAGATAATCACTTGTAAGATGTCTCAGGTGAAATAGCTCTTAACCTTCAGAGATAAGAGAAAATTACAACTAACGTATACTGCTCTAGATTTTTGCGGTGCAGATTCCACAGGATGTAACCTGCTTGTACTGTGTTTCAATCAATTGAGATTGATTTTATGAAAGCTGTGTGGCAAGCTGTTGGTATATGGCAGTTCTCTTTGATTAGATATATTCTACCCTGGTATAGCCTCTTTTTCTTTTGCAGTTCCCCTTTTGTAACATTTTGCAATCAGGAAATTCATGGTGAATAATTTACTTGACAAATTTAGGCGATACACACGGAACCTACACAAGGGCACAAGAGTCTGTCTTTTGGGAGCAAACAGGAGAACTGGGGCATAAATGTATCTTTTTGCAGCAAATTTGTTCACAGACCTGTAAGTGTGCTCGTTATTTGAAAGTACAGACTGTTTGATGCACTTTCCTGTGATCATCTAAAAGTACAACATTGAAAAAAAATAATTTCTGAGACTGTTAGAGGTAATTATATCTATTCATCAAAAGAAATCATTCCTGCCCCTCAGGAAGATGTGTATAACTTCAGAATCTAGACAGGACTTTAAAAACCTGTATAGCTTTACCTAGATATATGCTGATGTCAAATGGATGCTTAAGGATTTTGTAGACAGACTTGTGCTAGCTTCAGACCAGCTGCTCTAAGCACACGTGGCAATGTGGCTGAGGAAGTACTGAACACAAAATACATTGCGGCTCTATGTAAATATGTGATTAGCCCAAGTTTGGTTGTGTGTGTGGTAGGATCTTGCTACCAGTACTCAATCCAGAACATCTGAAATTGTTGACTGTTGTGTGAGCATGCTCGTAGAATTAGTCAGAGGAAGCAGCAGCTTTGTGAGAATAAGGAGGGTAGAGAACATGAGTAACTTTTCACACTCCCTAATGAGGTATTTTTTTTGGATGGTAAAATACAACTTAGACTAGAAGAAGGCAATTTTATCTGATTGCTGTGGTTCCCCCTGCCTTTACTGCCTTAGGTGGTATCTGTGGGAGCTGGCATTGACTCATTCTCTATGCTGCAATGAGAAGAGGAATTATTTAAAGTCCTTTTGCACAACTAATGTAGCAGAAAAAGGCCATTAGTGCAATTAATATCCATTAATATCATTATCCTTACAAAAGTCTCCATAAAATAATTAGAAAACAATATCACAGGAGACCGTTGGCCCAAAATGCTATCTTTAGCTATGTATGTGCATAAACTCTAAAATCTCCATCTGGTAACTGCAATGGAAGCTTTTAAACCAGATTTTGGATTCAGAAGGTATTACCTGCTTGAACTTAAGCATCAGTGGATGTGTAAGCTTTACATTTTAGTTTGTAAGTTTACCAACCAAACCCACATTCATCTACATTATCTTTTCTATAAGCAAGAATGATATGCAGTGATTGCAGTCTAAATAAGCTTACAGGCTATTAAAGAGTGGCCTCATGTCATTGCTGTTCACCGAGTAAGGGTAGGTCAGTTTGAAAATCAGTTATGTCAGCACTCATGCACCAGAAGAGAAATGAGTATCCTAAAGATACAGAAAAGAGGGCCTTAGCACTACTTCCCTACTTCTGGGTCCAAGCACGGGGAGGAAAGTATCTGTGTAGAGGGGCTGATGGGGAGAGGACTGGAAGAGGGGAATGGCTCTTGGAATAAAATAGAAAATCATCCTCAGCTTGTTAATATTCTATACCATCTTTCTTGCTTTGCTTATGGAGTTCATTTTGAAGGTGTGAAGATGACTAATATGTATTCTTTTTAAGTGTAACAGATGGTACAGATTTTCTGTAAGGTGTCTTAAAAAGATGATACAGTGATACTGAAAATAAGATGACTAAATGTTTTAGGACTTAAATCACCAGATAATGTTCTCCACAGGAGTCAAGAAGTATGAAAATTCAGAAGCGATACATGCATTTTGTCACCAGGTACTTACTCTCATACAAGATCTTATGCCTTTTTGAGGCACTATAGATATGAAAAAACACAATTCTTTAGGTCACACTTGGCTCTAGTGAAGAAGATGCTACATCCAGAGAAATGCCATGTATCAGGGGACACCTGTCACTGGTTATACACAGTGTCTAGAGGGTACTGAAAGCCTCTTGCCTTCTAAGAAGGCTTAACCACAGCACCTATAGAATGTCGCTCCTCCGTGGATTTCCCAGAACATTCCAATATCACTAGGAAGAAGAGTCAAGAGGAAAAAGGCCAGCGCTAGTTCACCCTATCCTACTGCAAACTGGAGTGACTAGCTCAGCTTAGACTTGCAGCCATGTGAAGACAACAGGGTGGAGGCTAAGGCATTTTCCCAGTTTGAAAAAATACATTACAATTGAAATGAGGAGAGAGCCTAGGTCTCTGGCAGAATTGGCGGTAAGCATCTTTCTACTCTGGTGTATCAGCTTTCCATTTTCATGTAGAGGTAATAAACATGTCAGTCTACTCTATCATTTCCATGTATGTTCTCAATTACTATCTAAATAAAAACAGGAAGACCCACATGACTACACAGTCATAATTCACCAAGAAAAAGAATTCTCCAGACTCAGAGCAGGAAAATACCTACAAATACTGAGAATGTATCTCAACACTCCAATATGTCTGGAAGCAAAGCTACATTAGAAAAGCACCTACTTTTCTTCAGTCCTCACTGCTCATTTCTGCTCCCCAAATCAAGACAGCTACAGCAAGGGTTTGCAAGACTGAGTTCTGAACTAGATCAGTGAGGTGATCCAGGTTTAAAGAAAGAAAAATAAAAAAGTGGGAGAACATAGGGAGTAATACGATTTTGTGAATAGGACATTGACTTAGGACTCAAATATCTATTCTTTTTGGCCTTGCCAGTGGCCTGTCTTCTGACTTTAGATAATTTACTTCCTCTCGGCCTCAGTCTTCTGTCTGCACAATAGGAGAATTATTTTGTTTCTTTTTGTAAAATACTTCAAAATCTATATGTGAAGAACGTTTTCTAAAATCCAAGTTCTCATTTTAATGAATTTAAATTATACTTAGTGTTTCTTCTAAACTATTTCAGAGGACATTTTAAAATGTGAATTAATGTCAATGTTTAATTACTTATTTTAACTGCTATAAGTTCTCAGATGGATTTCTTTTTTCTTTCCATAGTAAAGAAGGGTTTTTTTTCTGTATCTGTCAGGTGTACAGAAGAAAGTTCTATTATTCCTAATTTTCAGGATAATGAAACTAGCCAATCATTAACTAATAAACTTTCTGAGATTTAAAACCATGTTTTTTCTGTGTAACAGCAGGCAAAATAGAGCCATGATCTCAGCTGGGAGCTTTGTCCACTTTATTAAATAATAATTACATGCATAATAGCTAATTTAATATTCTATTTGGCTATCAGTGAAAGAACATCTTATTTTTTATTAGCTATTTTGTGAAGTCTTGAGGTAGATATCACTGTTCTTTTCTACGAGATTTTAGCATGTGTATAATGATGCTGTGTTGGGAAGAAAATATATTTTTAATCCCCTTGAATTAAAATTCAATAATTCTTGACCAGTATATTCCAACAGGATAAAACAATGCAGGGAAAAAAGAGCAAAGAAAATGGGATATGAAATCACGTAAGTCCTGAAACAAAGTACAGTGTTTAAGCTAACTACAAACCTTGCACAGCAGAGTTAGGAAAAAGCCCCAATCTTGTAAACTCTTGTTTATGCATAAAACTTTGAATATATGAGTAGTTTCATTCCTCTAAGACCCCAGAAACAATAGTGAAGATTGAAATTAGATACCCCTCAGTGAAATCCTGGCTCCACCCTGAATGCTCTGTGCATTGCCATTCTGAAAACCAGCATTATGACCAAGAGCATGGGCAATACTTGCAAAACTGGTGCTTTCATTTGTTTGGCTCGTGGACCTATATCATGGAAACTACAAAATCATTAAGTTCTCAGTAGTTAGACAAGATAAGAGATACCTGAGCTCTAAGTATAGCATGGAACTGTTTGAAGAGGTCTAAAAAGGAGATATATTTTCACATAAACAAGCAGAGATAGAAAAAGGAAATCATTCATGATATAGCTACATGAATTTTGACTTATGTGAAATGACTGCTATGCTGCTCAAAAAATCCAATAAATGCTGCAAAAACAATGAAAATCTGACTAATAAATCCCCATTCTGAATCTCACTAGGTACTTTTTTTTTCCTGGCAGATCCTGATTCATTATTCATAATTGCTTGGAACTGATGGGCTGGCTAATCAAGAGCCAGCTTATGAATCATGAAAGGTAAATGTATTTTCAGTATTCTAATTTTCATTCACTCATTCACTCACCAAAAAAAAAGGGATAGACGTTCATTATTTGGTATTGTCTCTTATTTCTCCTTTTTTGAAGAAGACAGTCATTTGAGGGAAGAAAAAAAGAAGTCTTAAATTACCACTTCTATACCACTAATAACAGATTCAAAGAGCAGATTCCTACATGCTGTAAATCAAATTTATTCCATGTATATAATAATTGTCAGGATGTGCACAATAAGAATAATTTACAAACAAGAAACCAAATACCTCTTGTAGGTCGTATCTGTATCTGGTGACTATTAGCAGGTGAGAGTCCACAGGAGTTGAAATCAATTCACAAAAGATATATTTAAAAACAAACAGGCTAAGATGACAGGAGGTATTATTCCCAATTAATAATTCAAATAGATGTACTTGAAATTAACATTCAGAACAAAAAACTATACAAAGTGCTGCACTGATTGCCTTAAATGGTCTGTCTAAGGGCAAAACCTGCTGCCAGTGATGGTCAGTTGAAAAAATTTAAGGATCAACATAAGAACAGAATGTACAGAGAAAATACATTCAGGAACTTTTCAAGGAATACAGAGGAACACTGTGCAGAACTGCTATGATGATACATTCTCATTTACACAAGTTTAGGACCTAGTCCAGCCTGAAACAATTCGCTGTCAAAAGTGGAGAAATGCAGCAGTGTTCTGCTGTTCATATTTCTCCCCCAAATTGCATCAAGTTTTCTCAATTTAAAAACAAACGAACAAAACCAAACCAAAAACTGTTTCCCCAAAGTACAAGGAGCTAATAAAGTTTTCAAAGTCCTTGTAGTGCTTTGACAAAGAATGGAAAAAATTTTTTTTCTTCTCCATTTAAGCATACTTCAACAGAGAAGTTGCTAACTCAAAATGTCATGTCTACGGTGCTTTCAGGCCCTTTATGCACTTTAAAGCAAAGTGAGAGAATGTATGCCTTTTGGTTCTTGCCACCAGCATTCATGATATTGGACCAACAGGAGATATGTTTGAATGAACAATTTTCTGCAGGCTAAGAGGATTTTCAAAGTCAATGCCATTGGCAAACGTTCCTACCAACTCCCCTTCAACGCCCTGTAGAAGAGAACACGAGCAGAATAGCAACACTACGTTGCACCTCAGAAAAACAAAACTTGAAGAAACAGCTGCAGAGCCATTACCCAGAGCAATTGCATACAGAAGAATTAGATGCCATGTTGGGTGGTGCACAGAGACAGCAACAGAGAGCAGAGCAGCCGTGGCCGCTCTGCCAGCAGCGAGCCTGTGTGTTCACGGCATTCTGCTATTTGGGTCATCTGCCAAGAGTATGAATAACCTTTAAGGCCAACA
Organism: Aptenodytes patagonicus; assembly: GCF_965638725.1. NCBI lineage: Eukaryota > Metazoa > Chordata > Aves > Sphenisciformes > Spheniscidae > Aptenodytes > Aptenodytes patagonicus. The sequence continues at coordinate 5,751,137 of NC_134955.1, forward strand.
CCATTAAACCATTTCTTGGAAAGCGTTACTGTGGTTTGCTGTAGTAAGCCAAGTTTAGACTATATCTGTGCTGCGTTTGTGAGCACATGTGTTGTAGTAATCTTTCAGGGTAATGCATTGGCAGCAGTGGGAGACATTTTATTTTTACAATTGCTGGTGTAGTAGAAGCATATTCGTCTGCACTTAAATACACTTTATGGTTATTCACATTAGGGGCAAATTTTCAAAGAGCTGCTAAGGTTTTTGGCCAGGTATGCCACTGCTTTTATTGGGAACTGCATGTGTTAAACTGAGCAACGTGCTTGAAAAACATACATACACTTTCTTCCTCTGAACATTCAGGAATGTCTGATTTTTTTCCCCTAAATTGTTAAGGCAGTTAGTATGACTGACAGTTTGAAAGATGTGCTGGGAGAACTTTGATTCTCTGGCACGGCCGAGAAAAGCTCTGTGCCAGCTGAGGATCCTCTCCAGCCTGGGGAATCCTCCTGTGGTGCGGTTCAGAGGCCGCTTGGCATCGCTGAAGAAGCGCAAAGCAGTCCGAAGGGTCAAAGAGCCAGGTCCAATTGTAATGGTCAGAGAGAGATGTTCAAGACTAACATGGTACATTTTCTCCTTCCCCCTCCCCAAGTATGCTGTCATCCCCCCAAATAGTAATATTTTTGTTTCAGAGCATTTTCCTTTCTAATTTGTATGCTTGAGAAGAGGTCTAAGCTGATATTAAAATGTCCTTTTCCGAGCTGGACGGCCCACCATCAACAAAACAAGAGTATATATTTCATGCAGGCCCTTTGCTGCTCCCGTTGGCTTCAGTCCTGCAGAAACCCTGTCAACTCCAATATCCTGTCAGTTCACAAAGGGAGAGCCAGCCAGAGAAGCAGAAGGACTGGAGCAGGGACTGTGTCCTCTTGAACCACATATGGCTAAACAGCAGCCACCACAAGTTCAGAATCCTTATTCTGCTGCCCAACACCCACAGATTTCCCTGATTATGGGCACATATTGTGTAAAAGGAATATCGGATCTTGTGACTGTTCCTATAACAGTGATTAGAAAATATTTTAATTTATAACAATTATAAAAGCAATAAAAGTGTAATGAATGTTATTATTTCAGTCTATAATTAAATGCACATTTTGCAATTTGGAATTCAGATTGGCCTCCTTGAGATGTAAGTCTACTTAAGGTATAAAAAGCGCTGGCTAGAAGAAGTTTAAAATATATTTTTATACTTTTTGAAAGAAAGTGGTCATTACTTGATACATTAAGACAACAGTTGTATTTGCAGAAAAAGGGAGGCAGTCACTATACACCATCCGAGGTGCTAACTCAATGTGTTAATTATTGTTCAACGTGGATACAGATGCTGCTTTAGGCAATTTTCACCCAGCATTTGGAGGAAAAGTTCAGTTTTAATCATAATCAGATGAGGCATTATGTAAAACCGCTCTATAGCAACTGTACACTTCAGTTGGTATACATGCCAGTGCTGTTTTTAAAAATAGAATAGGACATGTGTAACAATCTACTAGGCTTCAAAAATTACTTTTCTTACCAAAACCTAATATAGCACCAGATGGTGAACTGGCTCTAAAGAAGCTGCAGAGAAGTCACTACCCTTTTTTCCAGCTTTGCCTTCTGATATGAATCAAGATTTTATCCAGGTAAGGCGAGGGTGGAGGAAAGAGTATTCTCTCAACGAGCGTTTGGATTAACGGAAAGATGGAAAAAAATAATGATATTGTCACTCAGCTCAGAAAATACGCCAACCTGAGGAGATTCTGAAAGCTCTCTAGGAAGGCAGAATAAATTCTTTTTTCTTCTCCAAAAAGAAAGAGAAAAATGAAAGGTACTGGGGCAGTCACCTGCAAAGGCCACTGGTTCCATACTGAAAGACAAAACTAGTTGAACTTACTAATCCATGAGCCATTTCAAAGAATTTTTTTCTGCTAAGGTAGTGATTCCTGGTTTAAGTACATATAATTTAGCTCAAAGCAGGGCACACAGACAGAAGAGGCAGTTAAAGATTTTTGAGGTCTGCATTTGTAATATAATCATACGATGCTAACATTTTGGATATTTTCACTCAGCCTGTAAAAACAGCATCAGTATAACTGTTAAGCCATATGATACAAAGTACCCATATGTACTCATCTGAAGCATTAGGCAATGTTTTTACGCTCTTGGCATATTTTAAATTAGCACTTAACCATTAAGAACTAAAAATAAGGTAAGATGGGCTTTGTAAGCTTATCATGATGCTGAGATAGTGGATTTTGACAAACCTTCTGCTATTATCCAGTTAAGAGTCTCAAACAAAAAGTAGCACGTTTCTATAGCTTGAGAACACAAATTCTATAATGTTGTAAAGCAGGTTTGCTGCTGGAAAGCCAGATGATAGTGCTGAAAATATCAATAGCCGGCAATTCCATATAGCTGGACTACTGGAAAAAAATAAATGGACATAATCCTATTACAAAAAGGCATTGCTGTAAAGAAATAGCACAGATTTCAAAAGACCATAAATCTGTATTCAGGGAAAAAAGACACCACCTTTCTCAAGCAGTAGAAGTTTGCTGGCACTAGATGTGATCTATGATCTAGTCTTGAGAAGGCAGCAGCAGCACGAAATAAACTGCCACAATCTGGAAGAAACCGTTCTTCCTCCTCTCCTACTGATGTCTCTCTCCTGTGCTCCTAACAGCAGAAAATTGTCAGCTGCCGTGATCAGTGCCTGGGCTTTATACATCTCTCTCCTTTCCAAAATATACAGTTCATTATCTAGAACAATAAAACGTACCATGTCATATATGTTTCTGAGCAACCTAAACCACTACCTTCTCACCAAACTTACTTCAGCAGGTTAAGTTCAATTAGGAACCTTATTTATGGTTCATTTACAGTCTCTGGAGATAGAATGATGTGTTGTGGTAAAACCGTTTCAGCTGAAGCTTTGAAGGAGGTTGGAAAGGTGACTGATAGAATTGAATGCCTTCGAGGAATTTTGAAAATAACAGTCTATTTAAAGAATTACATTATTTAAAGAATTAAATTATTCTGAGATATATCTCAGATTCTGTCAACATAGGGGATCCGCAGACATGGTCTTCATGTTACTAGGCTTTATTTCAAGGTAAACTTTTTTTTTGCCCCTCAACTATTCTTTTTTATATGTATTTTTGTATGCCCGTTGGTTTGTTTTATCCTTTCGGATTTACCTGGAGTGCTGTCTTAATTATTTCTACACAGCATTGCATGATTTGTTAATTCAAGGTCTGTTTCTGCATTGTTTTCTCTCATTCTGAATTGCTTATTCATGTAGGCAGTGCTTCCTCTGAGCTGAGTGGCAGTAACCCATCACTTCCCCGTGACATCTGCTTCTGTTCCCCACCTATACCCAGCAACAAAAGGGGGTGCCTATTTCTTCACCTTGATCTCTTCTACGGAGTGCTGCAGTGCTGGAGGGGCTCAAGCTCTGCTCTGTGCAACAAAGAAACAAAGCCTGTTTTCTTTCAGGAACAGACTATTGTTGAGATGAAGAGGTAAAGATACTCCAGTACCTTTCATTTGCTGCAAAGGTATTGTTGCTTACTTCAAAACACAGAAGGGCTTTTCTGAGCAACTGTTGAATATCGAAATTGTCTGCCAGGATATAGAATTCCAGAGTTGGCTGAGTGTGTGACTAATAGAAAAACATTTTCTTTTGGTTTGGGTTTTTTGAGAAAGAATTTTTTTGTGGGTACAAAAGTATATGATGTATAAGGAAAACCAGCTCTTTTCTAAGGTAACGTATTTTTTCACATACCATTTCACAATAGCTAGAGCATTTTGATTTAAACTTCCAGATATACTCGGCACCCAAACAGTGACTCAAATAGCCTATAGTTATGACATACCTGCAATAATAAAGCAACTGGATGTAAATAAATAAAATGGAGGCTGTAAACATAGCTTCAAGCTGAATGGTCTTGTCATATTTCATCCCCTCATTTTAATTCAATACTAAGCAAAGCACGGAAATGTTTACCTTTGTCTGATCTTTAATTCCCTAAATTTATGTGGAATCATGCACAGATGCTCTGGAAACCAGCCTGGAAAAGCCTGGCATTTTAATTGATCCCACAGCCTCTTTCCTCACAGCCCCTGCTGCTACGAAGTCTGCTACTTGCTCCAAAGGGGCTGCACGGTTGCCTAGCCACGGCGAGCGGCCAGGCAAGGTGAAGAAATCCAGGGGAGGAAGTAACCAATCAATTTTTTAATTTCCCTGTGTAAACAGCAGCAAATCAGGATGGATTTTGAAATCTCATTAGTGGAAAGTGAGACGCATTGTGCGCATTTTAACATATGTATTAACTGTATGCAGTGGCTTGCAGCCAGAAATTAGAAGCCATTGGGTATGTTTCACAAAGCTTGTTTCAGAAGACAATCTGAATATGTCATTTAAAACTCTGAATGTTTTCAGGGGAAAAAAATAATTTTTACTCCTCTATCACTACTATCTTTTTAGTTTTAATGTTTTCTTATACTGTTACTTAATCATGTTGTAAGAAATATATTTTTCTTTATACCAGAAAAGCTAAATATTGGCAGAATTAGGAGGATGATATGCAGAACCAAATCCTGATGTCAGTAAGATTTAGTACAAAAGGAAGAACTATATGTTTGTCCTTAATGACTTTCAATTAGTGTTGTCTTGGCATATGAGTAAAAATGAGTGCAAATTTATCAGTGTCATATTTGCAAGTCAGTGAGTTGTGTGACCCCTCTGCACCTTCCTGCATAACAGAATGGTTTTGGATTGTTTCTAGGTGTTTAATACAGGTTGCCTAGGAGGCTTGCCCTTCTGCGTCATTATGGATAAGAGATTTTTCAAGGTATTCCATGCTTCCTGCTGTATCACCCCAGTAACTTCCACGGAGAAAGGATCAATGGTCATTTGAATACACTGACTCATTGCTAGTTTCTATAAAAACATACATTCTACTATGCCACTAGTAATACGCCACTTCTGCCTTAGAGATACCTACTGCCTCAGTGTAGCTCAAAATTTTAATCCAGGTAATTAAGAGTCTTACATATGCCATACAAAATATCTGACTTTACAGTAAGATAATACAAAAATTGGTTGTAGTGATATATATGGAATTTGAAAACTATGATGCATACCACAAGCTATTTACTCCATTAAAAATGTGTTAAAAACAAATATTATACATACATGTACACTGACCTTGCAGGAAAATGGTTCTTGGACTTTTAATAGGAAAATATAAATTTGCTTCACTGGTTCCCTACAGAGACCATTTTGGCACAGTGAAAGTATTAAATATGGACATTAAAGACTTCAGAGATCAATTAATTTTTTCAGTAATCTTGAAAAGAGAAAGAAATCTTAGCCATGTTCAGATCCACACGAATTCTGCCACTGACTTAAAGTCAACACTTCTTCCAAGGGCTGTACCAAAGAAAAGTGAAGGCCATTGAAAAAGTGGCCAGGCTGGCTGATTACTGGAGGTGTGTATGACAGGGGAAAAAGAGAAGAGGAGAGGCAAGAAATTGAAGGACCCTGTGAAAGGGACTGGGAAAAATTTTTCACAAAAATAAATTCTAACCCTATCTCCATGAGTAAGGCAAATGTAGCCTATATAATTCAGACCCAGCAGAGCTTTTGGGAGATAACACTTGCAAGATCTAATCCTTATACTGTCTAAAACCCAAAGCTATTCAGAATGGAAACTAAACCATTCTGGCCACTAATACACTCTGTCAGAGTGATGCAGACTGGCATCTCTGAATGCTACTGCATTTCAAATTATTATTTTGGTATTAAGAATAGATATAATGCTCTCCATTATAAACTTTTGAATGCTGTGAGTCATGTTTGTGAACTTCTTGATGAACTGTCTTCCTATAAACATTAAAAGCAGACTTTGTTTGAAGGCTGGTAATAGGAAAAGATGACTGGAGAAAGGGCCAGAGCAAACTTTTCTGAAGCACTAAAAATACCATCCCCCTTTCCTTACCCCCAGTTAAGCTCACATGCTTATTGTAGCTTCTCCAATGATTTCACTTCACACTCCATCACAAGCCTGAATGCAGATGTCTCCAGATGAAAAGAAAGCACATTAAAAAATGACTAGTGAGCCAGCAAGAATTCAAACAATTCCAGGACCTGAGAGCCAATGCAGAAGTTGAGATTCAAGGCAAATCATCTGTTTCTGCATAACTAGAAGAAGGTCTGGTTTATTAATATCCAATGCCAGCCAAAAGCTTCAGCTTTCCAAGTACTTCAGGAGTAAGAAGAATAGATTTGATTAAAAAAATACAAATGAAAATCATTCTTAAAATGCTATTCACAGGGTGTGAACTTGAACTGAAGAAAACGTCTTGAAAACTGATGTATTAAAGGCCCTAAACTACTTGTTCATACATATGGGGATTTATACTCATTTAACTGAAAATAAAATTTGGCCCAGAGCTAATAAATAGTCTGAAAAGCCTAATCTAGAAGGTAAATTATTATTTTCATAGGAAGAACACTGTCTTTCCCAGACTTCGTAACTTTTCATTGAGTGTGACTGATAAACTGCATTAATCTACAATTATGCACACCTGATTTTTATATCAGACTAGTGAATGAAATCGCTGTCAGAAATCATGTGACCTTTGTAATTACCAATATGTCTAATACAAACAAGCATTTGTATGCTCAAATTGGAAAAAGTAGAGTCACAGCTTTGGCAGAGTGAATATGGAAAATGGTATTTTCCAAGAACTACAATTATCAGGTATTTGGTATACACATTCCAAATAATCCCACCTTTAAACTATTAAGTCCTTATGTAGGGCAGCTGCCTCCAGAAAAACATTCTACAGCTGAACAACAGCCGTGCAACTACAGTGTTTATTAGAAGAAAAAGTTCCTGATTCCAACACAGTGAAATCAAATCCCAACAGCATGACCCCTGAGAGTCCCAAATAAAATATCATCAGGTATAAATGTTGCTTCCTTGAACTTTTTTTTCTTCCTTTCATTTTGGCAGGTGGAACTAGTCAAAGACGACTGTAGAGCTACAATCCCTGAAAGATTTTGATAAAAGATAAAGCTACTGTTCCATGTCCCTCCTTGGCATTTATGGACCTACATTCTGTGTCCTGAAACTCTAAGATCTTTCAGGGGAATTAGGGATTAGGCCAGAATTTATTTGCTCTTTTAGCTTACCTAACAGCCAACCCAGTCCACTCCCCTTTTTCCAACATATGAGACACTGACAAAATTGAATTTGATTAGTTTCGCTTACTGAAGTAAAAGCAGGAGGAAAATTCTCAATAGATTATGGAGAATTTGCTAAACTTTGTGTTGGCCCATTGAAGCTGACTGGCAAATTCAGTACAACTCCACAGATATTAAACAGACCCACATTAAAGTGGACAGCAAAGAATTTCTTCCATGGCCGTCCCCAAACAACTTTGCAGTCACCCCATTTTGTCATATAGGGAAACACACGTGTGTTACTATGAGCTACTTTTAAAGCTCGTTTAAAGACCCTGACAATACTCTGACATTTAGAGCAATATTTTGCATTTAAAGTAGTGGTCTGAGTGAGCTAAAATTATCATAACAATTTGATCTGGTCTCGATAATGAAATAACTAGAGCCAAGAAGCAAAAAGTGTATTATTTAGAGGCTGACATTACTCTTATTTTCATTAATTTTCATTGGAAAAAGTGAAGCTCAGTCAAATAATACTAGATTTTGTAATAAGCAAAAGATGAATAAAGAGGGGGTTTATGGGTTGTTGGCTGTTTGAAGAGTTGTTTCTGGTTTTGTTTTGTTTAGCAAAAATGCTTTTTGTTGTCTTAGGTCTTTATACAATAAAGTGGATATTACATGTCAGCAGACAAAATCAGTGAAAGTATCCTCAGTAAACTTCCCCGGAAGGAAAAAAAGAAAAAAAGATTTATTAAGCATCAGCTATAATCAGAAAAACCCTTTTGTTTACCCTATTTAGCTTTGATACAGCCTACACAGAGACTAATTTGATTATGAGGGTCAATGAAACCTTTCTTTATCAGACATAACTTAAAAATAGTACTTTTATAAACACAGACACTTTCCTGTCCTCATATCTCAGTTACTGCTTGGAGAGAATAGGGAAAGTGTAGGAAAGGACTCTAAAGGGATGCTTCATTTTCAACAGGCTATTGTGTCCTTGACTGCTTTGTTCTAGCCTCCATTCAAATTGCCAACTTAGAGACAAAATGGTAGTAATTTTCTCCTGCAGATGAAAATCCAATAGGGAAAAATAGACTTACTTGTCTATTGTTTAGAAGACCTATGACTTCTAGAGTCTTCAATCACTATCAACTTGAACTAATTTTCAATTCATAAGTCAGGTGAGAACAGTGCCGCAGGAACACTGGGAAAAATACTTGCTTTTTGTCAAATAGATTTTCAGAACAATGGAAGTTGCTGTTAAAACTAAAATAAAAACTTTTAGGTTGAAACTGTTTTCAAATAAGAGAAGTATCCACACGAGCACTTTTTTGCTTGAAAGTATTCCTTTACAATGAATGAAAGAGGAGATAAAAATATCTTTTACTCAGAGATCATATGGATGTCACAGTTCAGGCATTTATTTTATCATCTTTCAAATAGCACGAAAACCTCTGAGGGACTGCATTTTAGAGTTCCTCTCTTTCCTATTACAAGACCAGCCATCAAATATTTCTTCTCTCTCCCACAACTCTTCACACCAGTTTCCCAAATGGATTTTCCACTTCTTTACCTTTTTGTCCCTACTTAAACATTAATTTTCCTCCCATTTCATTGTGTGCAACCAGAGGGGTGAAATAATTGCGGATGTTCCCCTTTTTTCATTGTGGTAAATAGGAGGACTCTTTTCATGCTGACAACATACTCTCAAAAAGCCGGACTTTACTTGTTTTAGCAGACATTTGCTTTTTAAAACTCTCAGAGGGCCTGACCATATGTTCAGCTTACATTTATACAGCCTGGTTAATTTAACCCATTAGAGTCTCATAACTGGCTTGAGAAAGTACATTTCATAAGTATACCAGGCTTGTAAATGTAATGCTATAAAACACAAATAAATTTTCAGTGTTAGGACACTCAATCCAGGTTTTCTGTTTAAAATACTTTTTATTTTATAGAAATGGCATGAAGTCTTAGGCCAGAAACAAAGAAGAAATCCATTTAAATCTCTCTCAAACACTGGAGATCCTTTCCAGCTTTGACATGGTGATGGTGGAAAAGGGACTTTCAAAGTATTTTTATTGATCTTTTGGTAAATGTTGCTTTTCTCATAATGATATATTTGATTTGTATTTGCAGATGTTCCCAATAGTAGCTTTTCTTGTGCCTTCACCACACCATTTACACGCTCTGAAGCAGCTAGACTCTCCAGAGACAACAAAAGAAAGTGTTGATTCCTCCTCAGCACTATTAAAAGCATTTCTTCAGAGCAGGGGAAACGATGGTACTAAAGCTGTCCCTATTCTGATAGCTTTGAGACAAAGTAAGAACTTTGCCAACAAAGGATTCTGAAATATTTAGTAATTCCTGAACCTCTGTTTTCTAGATGTAAAACCTTTTGGGCTCCATTTAATCAAGTACCTGGGCTGGGGAAGGGGACGGTAATGCAGAACGTCTAAGTCAGCTCCAAAGTAGACTGAATTAAACAGTACAATTACTTCCTTTTGCACGGCTGTCGTCATCCCAAAAGTAGGATTCTCCACTTGTGAGCTTATGTTGAGGGAGGCAAGCTTAATACTGGATCTGGTCTATCATACCAAGGCTGAGATTTTCCAAAATATGCAGTCCTGCCCTTTGTTTCTTTCCATTTACTAAATGGAAAGAGAATTAGCTAATGCCCAATTCTTTAAAAATCCTGTCCTTCTGTTAGTTTACTTATTCATAAGAATATGACTTTGTCATGTGAAATTAAAGATAATGATTACTTGTTACTAGTTTCAGTAACACCTGCAAATACAGCAGGCTCTACAAGATGCAGGGAAAGAACCATTCTTCCCTGGAAGGGTTACAGGATAGAGGGCAAGCCAGTGGAAAAGAGGATGTAGCATCTCTGTCAAGAAAGAAGCTCAGGTATTAAGAGACTTAAACAATCCCAGTCCTGATAAAAAGCATACTGAAGCCAGTTAAAATCTTGATTTTAGGATTAGGCTCATAATGAATAAATTGTAGAGAGATGGAATGAAATATATAGCATGTATTTTAAAAAGTCTTTTGAATTTAAAAACAGTTCCTATTACCTTCCTCGGCTGGAAGGGACAGTTACTATATGCTGCTGTACCACATTTTGGACAATGGCTTTGCAGGCTACTTTGTTAGATATTTCTTTTCTAAACAAATAAGACAATAGTAACTAAATATATTCTTAACCCCCTCAATGTCTCTCATAAGTGGAAAGCAGAAAACCTACTTCACAGGAATTTCTTCTTGCAGAACTTCATCTGAAACACTCATTTTCCGGGCTAACGTTTCATTTTCTCACTATGCTAGCAACTAGGTAACAAATCTTAGGTACAAGTTCAGGTTACATTTCTCTGCTTCTTGCACATTCCTTATTCACTGACTTAATCCTCAAAGTAGTTCTGCAAGCAGGAAAGCATACTATCTTTCCAACTTATTTTCTCAGTGACAGTAGAAATGCATGACAAGGATCTGATCCCAGCCACTCATAAACTGAAGTCCAAATGTTTTAATTACAAGGTTGTTCGGGTTTTTTTCTAGCCACAGGAGAAATGAGATGAGACATGTCATTTAGGTAGCGTTCATACCATCTAACTTTGGAGAATTGACTCCCTCTCCTCCTATATATGAGTATACACACCCATTTTGGAACCGAATGAACTCGGAAGTTCTCATTTCCTCACCGGTAATATAAAGGGTCATGGAAGGCGGGGCTCCTAACTGAGACAGCTGCATACAGCTTCCCAAAATTTGGTAGCAGGAGTATTACCCCAGATTTTTCTTGAGGCCAGGAATTGCCTGGAGTACTTTGCTTCCAGCCACAGACTGGAAGCACAACATGCGGGGTGCTCAGCAGAAAGGCAAAGCATGGGAAGACAAAGTGAAAGAAAATGATTCACCACTCACAACATTTCTGTATGAATTTCTTGACATGCAAAAAAAAAAGGAATATAGATGCTGTCTCTGATTTGGTCAACACAGTCAATAGGGACAGCAATTTTTTCAGAATTCCTTCAGAATCCAAAAGTAATTCGGCTGTTTTCATTTTCACTTGTTTCAATATATCGTTATTTTTATATTTTAAAGGAAAAACTCTTACCCTTGCTGGTCATTCTGTTCCCCGTGATTACTCTTTAATCCCATAACAGAGAGAGCAGCGTGATGTTTCACAGTAAGAGCTATGAGTGGTAACTAAAAAGTCTGCTCCTTTGTCACTTCAGTGCAGTGGGTTATCTCATTACTGAGTTATGTACCACAGTATCCTACAGTACTACTTAAACCTTACTGTATGGCCTAAATGTAACATAAGTGATTCAATAGCCCACTCTAAATCTGCCTTTCTAACTGCAGATCACAGTTGAAATTCAATTCTACAAATGTGTGCATAAAACAATTGCATGCAAATCTTGACAGCTGCAACTTTAAAGATTGCTTAGAAAATTTAAATTTTAAACCCTGATTCTGTCATAACACCACCCAATGACTTCAGCAAACAGGATCAGCTCTTTAATAGATACACACAGAGAAAAAAACCCCAAACATATTTCACAACTGATTTTTTGATTAGTAAGTCTCAATCTAATATATACTGGGCTTCGTCAGAGAAAACTTTAATGGATTACATGCATACAATACACATTCTTACCCTTATTACCTCTAATCTCTAGTTTACCTTTTGTGGGTTTTTTTTTATCAGATTATTTTTGCCAACCATGCCAGAGAATGCTTTTGGCATCACCATTCACTGTCATTCAAAAGGGAGGAGGTGACTCCCCTGCCTGGAGCAAAACCCTGGGAAACGGATTTGCTGATGAAACATTTCCATGAGATTAGACTACAAATGAGCACCAGGGTCTATAAATCTACCACTTAAAGTGAAAAATAAGGTAAAAACAGCTAGGCAAAAGTCACTAATTTGGAAAAGATTTAAAAGTACAGCATGATTTCTTGCCACAGTACTAGACAAGCTTTGTACCCCTTACAGATGAATTTTGCGCACTGATAAAACAAAGAATTTGGTGCAAGTCATAGGATGCTATTTTTAGAGTCAGTGGGTATTTTCTATTGAGAATAAAGTTTGGGAGTTCTCTATTAAATGGATCAGAGCTTTGTTCAAGACAACTTTTTATTAGTTTTATAGTCTACCTGCTGAGTATTTTAAATCACTAATGAAGAAGCAGGTGTAGGCATGAAGCAGTTCCACAAAGCTGTTTCTAATCTCATCACTAAGCTAAATGTTAAACAGAGAAACCTCAAAGCCAGCTGGAGCATATAAAGGCTACTCCAAAGCTTCCATAACCACCACAGCAGCATCACTTCTAACTCTTCTAAAGTAAAAGGAGAACATCCATTAGCTTATAATAACTTATAACAAATAACTATTAGAAGAATATAACTCTTTAAACTTTCTTTTTCCTTTTGGAAACCTTTTAAATCACAGCGGTGACTAGTATTTGCAGAAGTAGAGCTCACCTTAACCTGGTACTATTTTTGATCTAAGATTGATAAAGTAGAATGAGAAAATGTGGACTCCAACATCAATTTTGTTGTTGTTTTTGGTAGTGGTTTTGTTTGATTGTTTGTTTTTACAATTTCTAGAGATGATTTTGTATTTATTTAAAGTAGGTATTGAGTAAGGTGGCAATAGGTCCCTATGAACACCTAAAATGAGCACCATTGTATCTACCACTAAGGGTGGTAAGACTGAGCACTGGAACAGGTTGGCTGGAGAGGTCATGGAGGTCTCCCTCCTTGGAGATATTCAAATGCCGTCTGGACACAGTCCTGGGCAGCTTGCTCTAGGTGACCCTGCCTGAGCAGGGAGAGTGGACTACATGGCCTCCAGAGGTCCCTTCCAACCTCAACCTTTCTGCGATTCTGTGATTCCAGCTAGCAGAACGTAAGCAAATCCTGGTAGGATGCTTCCTCACTATTGTTTATGTTATGGTATCATTGCAGCTGGGGTACTGGGGACAGTTACAGCACTATTGCCTCCAAGTAAGAAACCCATCACAAACAAATGTCATAAAAATTAATTCCTTCTCAAGCAGCATCAATAATGCCGTGCTCTCAGACTAGAGCAGGCCTGGTCCTTCACTTTAAAAAGGGCTTCTACTTCACCCTAATGATGAACTCCTTTTCAGCTAGTGGCAGTAGCTTGTTGGAAGTTCTTTGAATACTCAGCAGGTTTTCTGCATTATTTCTGAACAAAGCCTACAAACATAAACTGAGCATAAAACAGATTACCCTTTTTTTTTTATTAAAATAAAAATTGAAATTCTAATACTGTTACATGCTTTAGGGAATCAAGACCCTAGGTATAGGATTAGTGCATCTGTGCTTTAATCTGCTCCCTTTACTTTGGCCTTTCTTCTGGTAGTTAACAATGAGATTTTGCGATTCTTGCTGAAGGAAAATTCATTCTTTTAGATTAGTAAAAATTGCATCCGAAATATAAGCCTGAAATAGAATTAAAATATTCTCAGCATAGCAATATAATCATATTTAATAATCATGGACCCATGGTAGCAATTTTTACATTTGCCATTGCCTAGCAAAAAATTCAAATAATATTACAAGCAAAATTATATTTAATTGAAAATGTTCCATGCTTCACACCTGCATCATTTTTCTTTCTACAGCTCCCCCCATACTTCTTCATCTTCTGCAAGTGAGTTAACATATAAAGTCAAATTCTGGTCATAAGACCATGTTTTGGTTTTATTCTGCAAAAATAGAACAGCAACAAAAGCTGCTAATGCAGACTGATTTCGGTGCACATATTAATACAGACTTTTGGACAGATAGAAATTGTTGTCACAAAATGTACTCGAAAGACCGGTGTTTCTGCATGTTCATGCAAATGTCAAACTATGGCATCATTAACAATGCGTAGTGTCCAATAATTCTGTTCTCCCCGTGGACAAGGACTGTGCAGGAATAATTACTTGGCAATCACATGCACTTCATCACTTCCAAATTAGATTTTAGTAATCCACCGCTTTATTTCCAGAGTAATCAAATTACTACAATGGAGTTTCCTGCACTTTTTTTTTTCTTTCATTTGATATTTATTGCCACAGATGCAAACTGTGAGTTAAGCACAGTTAAGAGAGAAACACGATTTGGGGAGAAACAGTTGGATAATGTGTTTTAAAACATAAATGAAAATGATCCTTTAAATCTTCTCTATTCCAATGTAAACACATTCAGTAAATCAATGGTATAAAAAAGAACCAAAAAGTATATCTAGAGAATATTTTGAAGAAACTGAGATTTGGAAAAAAAAATAAAAAATCTTCTGATCACATAGGAATTCCTCTTTCACTTTTAACAGTACTCTTACAATGGAATTCTATTAAAAAAAAAATCATTTAGTCACCTTGGAAAACTTTGGGTGACTTTACTTTGTTGCTATGACGTCACCAGAAAGAAATCAAACCAATTTTTTTCTGCTAATAAATAATTGGCATGTGAGAATTTGAGCTTTTTCTGGACTCTGGATGGCTCTGGATGAGGCAATTGGCCCACATTTATCAGGTCATGTCTATTCATCACAGTATTGAATCAAGTGCTTAAATTTAAGCACACAAGTCTCCTGCTATTGAATGAGACCAAAGGAGATGCTTACATAAAAATTATATTTAAGGGAGTTGCTAAAGCAGATTTATTTGAGTACATTTTACATGCTCAAGTGTTTTAGTATTTTTTGTTTTTTATTTTCTGGACTGAGGAATTGGTGTTGACTCAAACGTATTGAAATGAATACCAAGTCTTGCAGTTCCTCACAATCCATACAACAAGCTGATGTTTATTGTTGTATTTTTTGTTCCTCTTATTATGGGTCCTAAGGCAGATTTATTTTTTTTTTTTATGGCAAGGGTAGGTAGGTCTAAAATCCAACACGATCGTCTATTGGTTATTTGTTCAATCACCACTGATTATATTGGACCTTTAGGCAATTAGGTACCTGGATTTTACTAAAGTCTCAGTATGCCTTTTACGGATGAATTAAGTCCTATAACACTAAAATGAGTGTTTTTAGCTCAGGATCAATCAGTGTTTACTGAGTCCTGAAAAGGAATAAACAGTGTTCTTACTGATATATTTGCAATTAGAAAGAAAGGTAGGTAGATCAAAATATTACTGTTTAAAAGACACTTGGAATCTAATGACATATTGTCTAGAAGCTGAGTTCTCTGTTGCTTGCTGCTGTGATATCAAAGCATTGAAATATTATTGCTTCTTTATTTGTGAATGTACAGATAGAAGTACCAAGGTAAAATGAAAATCCAGAAATCAGTATTCTTGATAGACTAATAGCCTGGGTCTTTATTTCTACAATAATCAAAACCTTATGTTTCAAATTAGAAATACAGGCTATTGGTTATTACAGCAGAACCCATAAATCTCTCTCTCACCACTCTAAAAGTCCAGAATATTTCATATGGATTTTTCTTCAGGGAATCGGTATCCCTGAAGTTTTGCAAGTCAGGACTGGGAGAACAACCACATTTCATATTATTCTCCCACATTTTTTATTGGATTTTCAGTCTACTGTCTTGCACATCCTCTACTACACAAAGGCATTCTCTGAGATCCTTTGATTTAGGTTACTTACTAAAGAGGACTTTTAGGCATCCTCAGGGGCACAGCTTGCTCTAGTTCTCATATGTCATGAGGTGACAGAATGGAGATTGCAATACTGCGGCCACCAAGGTCAGCCTTGCAAACAAGGGAAAAGAGTACCAGATACCCACGTGATGAGGATCTGGAGAACCTTTCTGAATAGTAAAGAAAAGATACAGCTCCTTTTGAAACATAAGCTCCCTCCCCACAGCATTATCTTTGTGCTAAAAATATTTCTTCTCCCCGACACAGAGGATAAAATCCTGGCTTCACTAAAATCAGTGTAAGTTTTGCTATTGCTATAAGTGGGGACACAATTTCATTCTGTCATGTGTTCTTTTGTTTTCAAGCACAGCTAAGTCAGCACTTCCATTCAAATTTAGCTTGCAGTATTACCACCGCAAAACAAACAAAGAAGCAAGCAAGCAAAGAAGTCTCTGCCTGAAACCTGCCCCAACCTTCATGTCTTTATAATATGTTTCACATTTTTGGCGGTAATAATTATGATCAGATTTTCATCCCTCAACTCGAATACTGATTCAATCACATTAATTGCAATTCTGACTAGGAAAAACTGTCAGAATTGTGTCTCTAACCATACTTTGTGTTTTCCACTTTACACTTGCTCAGTAAAATCCACTGTTACACGCTCAAGAGTTCAAAATGTCTGTTGGCAGAATTAGCAACTTCATTTGCTTTTGTGGAAGAAACTGTGGAAGGACAGGTTTTTAACTATTGAAAGCCTAAACTTTAAGTTATACCTTCAGATATGATATACCTAGAAACAAATATTTTCTCATTAGACATTTATATTAAAACCGGGTTAAAATCATGCAGACATTTTAGCAGAGATTTGTACAGCATAAAATAACACTATTTTAAGGCGAAGGAAGTTACTGCAATCAGTCCATTACAACCAAACATTCTGGTGCACTCTAGTGGCAGAACATCGAGATGTACAATAGCTTTGCTATTTATTTGCTTTTTAAAATCCTGGAAAAGACAGAATTATTTTTTTTATTCTGGATGTACAGGTAAGTAAAGGCTCCTGTACTGTATTTAACTAATATTCTCACATGGGGGAAAAGCGAAGCATTCCTCAGCGTCAATAAGAGACAAAGAACTCTTGATAACTGGTCTCCTGTAAAGCCAACAGGCTTCAGATTTAAGGCTTCATCCCAACACAAGCAAGGAACCACTTACATCCAAATCATGCTGATTTGGACTCCAAATCTCTCTCCCCCCACTTGGAGTTTGTGGCCTTTCACTTTCAGAGTTTTATGGCCAATGCCTACTACTACATAGTAGATTTAACAGGCACACGTGCACAATTGTATGTACACCTGCATTTACCAATACATATGCACATGGATGTAAAAATATTATACCAGCCAAAGGACTGTAACACGGGAAGGGAAAAGAAACCATGAGTGCTACTGACCGACAATTGCCCAAACATTCAGAAATTAAATAAGACAAAAACTTGGGAAAGAAAGAGAGGAAGCCAAAAAAGAGGACTTAAGGTACACTCATTTTATATCTGCTCAAAAAGCAACAAAAACAAATGCCAGTGTGATATTCTGAAGCTTGAAAATTAAAAAGCAGTGCCAAAATTGCACTAAAATACTGTATGTGCAAGACTGCCATTGTTGTTAGCAGAATAAAATGTTTTTTACTAAAAAAGCACATATTTATTTTTAATGGCTAAATACGGAATTATTAGGAAGAAATCTCAGATATTCTGAGGAGAGGGAGAGGGGATATTCTACCCCTACAAGGAAAAATAAACAGACTTTCTTAGTTAAAAGTGCCTTCATACACGCAGGAACTGAGATGCAGGAAGATGAAGTGTTTTGCCCAAATTCATTTCACTGCCTAATGGCAAAGTTGAATTAGGTCTCAGGTGTCTTGAGTTCCTCTCCAGTGCTTATCCAATAAAGAATCCTCCTTAGTGAAAGCACATATTTTATCTTCAAAACATAATGGAAAGGTGCTTGCTTTTGTGGAAACTATATTTACCGTAATCACTCCGGTCCAGGTGATTTTTCTAAATGATTTTAAGGTGAACTCTTGTTTAGAAACTGCTATACAGCACAAGATAGATGGTCGTGATTGAGAATATTATGTGAATGTGTATTAACATATTTCACCAGAGGAGTAGTTGCATTAGGACAAAATAAACTGTGTTGCCCACCCTGAGCATTCAAGAGGCTGAAGGACAGGAAAAAAAAAAAATTACTTGCATACGCAGAAGCCATAATGTGACAGTAATTACTTTTCCAGGAGTAAATATAAGCATTGCCACTTCTAGACCATTGCTTCTAAAGATTATGTCTACTTTGCAGTATAGAAGCATGATCAGAACTTCTGTTGATGTGTGTAAACTAGCTTTAAACTAGCTAATTTATATGGCTAGAATCATAGAATCATAGAATAGAATAGTTTGGGTTGGAAGGGACCTCTAAAGGTCATCTAGTCCAACCCCCCTGCCGTGGGCAGGGACATCTTCAACTAGATCAGGTTGCTCAGAGCCCCGTCCAACCTGACCTTGAATGTTTCCAGGGATGGGGTATCCACCACCTCTCTGGGCAACCTGTTAAATAAGATAATAAGGTAATAAGGTAATACAAATAATATCAGTTGTTCCTGCCTGGGACCTGAGGTCTGTGTTCTGTAATGAAAGCCCATGCCACAGCATCTGCAGTGTTATCAGTGTACCAGATTACACTGTAAAGGTCTATACAAGATGCAGTCAAATCTTTGGACTAAAAGGTAGGTATTATCTTTGCCCAGTTTCAGATTTAAAATAATAATTTGCATTTACCCAACAGAAGTTAATTTCTGGTACCCCTAAACATCATGAATGTTATTCTGCACCACAAATGAATCCACTGAGACCAAAGGGATTCCTCAAGAGCAAGATACAGGAAGGTATACCACATTTAATTCTAGGCCAACCAAAGGAATTTCATTTCTTTGCTCAGATAAACAAAGACACAAGGTAAGTTTGTTGTCATGGTGTTCCCTCACAGCATCATTGCCTGACACATCAAGATATAAGTTTGAAAAGGCAAAAATCTTCATCAGTGAAGTTGCTTATCATTTGTCAGTCAGGTGAAAGCTCACACTCTTGCGTTATTCTACTAAATTGCAGTTGTTTGCAATTGCTTGCCTGTCCCAAGTTCTCAGAATATATGAAGAGAGAAAAAGTTTCAAGACAGTTTATTTGAGAGGATTCTTGAATATTTAAACAAATCTGTAATCAGTAACTTAAAACCTTCTAAATATAAATAGCTATTTATACAATTCCTGACCATGAAACCTATTGTGCTTTTTGCTGTATAAAGAGAGCAAAAAGAAGAAGTCTTCATTTAGGACTCTCACTCTGTCCTACACTAACCTGTTGTCCTCCATCTTTCATATAGTTTTTAACTGGGGAACAGAACGAGCCGTTTGTGGAACTTGCTTCACATACCAATTCCAAAAAATTTTTTTTGTGCCATCTGGACATTGCCTACAGGTTGGTAGCTATCCAGACTGGTGGGAGGAAGTCAAGTGCTGGTGCTGTGCTAGTGGTGGCATGAGCACAGAGAATGAATATATCTCAAATCTGCTGCTTTTAGAGAATGGGTTTCCCAAGCTGCATTGCAGGCTCTGAGAGCACTCATACGTCAATAATCTGCCAGCCATAAGGACACAGGAATATGTTCTTCTCACAAGGGACGTATGTCTTCACCCTAAGGTATTGAAAAGCGATCGGCTCACAGAATGTACCAGGAAAGTTTGAAACAGCAGAGAACAAAGAGGCTTTGCAGTTGTACCTGAGGAAATGAAGAATTTTACTTGTATTCAGCAGAGTATTTGTGTTTGTGGCAATAGTTGTTTCAAACTTTGTGTATTTAAGCACGTTGGGCCCTGTTTTGAGATTAAGTAAAAGAAAGGAGTTAAAGCAGTCAGCCCAAGGTCTGTTACCATAATTGGTTTTAACATAATTTGAGGCTGGGGAATGCCCGCAGGATGTTAATCTGCAAGAGATGCCAGAGTGGGCTAGTACTTCTGCTATGCAAGGGAAATTTTTCATTGCTTGATGATTGAACAGCGCTGGAGAGAAATTGTAAACTGCATGGACAGCCTTTGGATGTGTGCCCTACCCAAAGATCTCAATGATTGCCTTGAGTTTCTCCCGTATGGAAAATGTCTCACCATCCAGACATGAGACGGTAGACGCAAGTGAAAACTAAAAAAAGGGTTCTCTTTGCTTGGCTCCTGTAAGGCTTTGAGGTATGGGAGGGAAAATCTGAAGACCATTGATGCCAATTTTTACTCTCTTAAATGATTTTTAAAAGGAAATAGATGCCAAAAGTCAGTATATTTACTACACCGATGAATAAACAAAGTCTTTTTTTTTTCCTCCAGAAAATGTTTTCATTAAAGCATAGAAATGTTTTCATTAAAACATACTTTGAGTATGAGGGTCAGGCCTTGGTGACAGATTCAGTGCATCAGATGGATACATATTGATTAAATCCACTACCTACCATGAAAATACGATTTAAGAAAAACAGAGATGCGAAAATACAATTTAGGAAAAACAGAGATGTAAACTTTTAATGAGCAATCACATCCCTAAAGAAAAGGTGCCAGATGGTTACACTTGTCTTGGAATACTGAAGCAGAATAAAGAAAAAAAAATTGTTCCTTTTTTGTAACAAGAACTAAAATAAACTTTAAGACACCACCCCCACCAAAAAATCAAATTAAATGAACGCATATTCTATGAATATTCACTATATTACTTGCAATTTTATCACGAGTTGGAACATGCCTATTAAATGATGATGTTGGGGAAAGTTTTTCTTCCCTTTTTAGACATGAGTTCAGTGGAGGTGTGAACTGTGTTCAGCTAAGGTAATGTAGTCTAGCGTGATTTCTGGTTTAATAACCATTGCTTCATTTCACACCTGGAAATTTTTCAGATTATATGATTTTCCATTTCATAATGCTGCAATACTGTCGTTTAACTGGTCGCTCTTTCATTCCCAAAATGTTTTGCTTTTGGGGTTCTAAGTCACAAATTGATGACCTGGCTCATTTGTTTTTGCAGGTGCTTGCAATAGAAAACTTCAGACTCCGTACAGCATAATTTAATTGTGGTAGACAGATAACCCAGGAGCAGCTGCTAGCCCTCTGGAGAAGAGAGCGACTGCATTCTTGGGGAGCTGCAGGATAAGGAGTCCACCAGCCTGGGGAAGTTGACCTGTGGAGCAATAGGAGGGAGCTGCCATTCCCTGCTGGCAGCACCAAGCAGGCAAAGGGTCAGATAAACTGAGCTTTTCTGAGGTTTCGTGCCTGTGTTTATCTCACCATCTCCCAGAACAGGGAACAAAACACCAGAAAGAATATAGAACAATTTCTTGGCAAATCTGGAGTAATTTTAAACAAAGGCAACAGAAATATATTATATGAAGAGTAAATAAATTTAAGTTAGGATCCAGTCCAATTCATTTAATTACAAAGACACTTAGGGATGCGCTTGTATTCCCCTCCCAGCATGGTAGGAGATGTAGAATCTAGAAATATCCAGACAAAAAGAGACAGTAACAAGAACTTCAAAACCTAAAAAGAATATTAAAGTGAAAAACCAAGCCCTCAGAAGTTTGGAGTAGCCAGAGATTAATGCTAACAATAGAATTATTTCTTCTTCCTTCTCTCTCTCCTTTCTCCCACTCCACTCAGGAAGAGCAAGTTTTTTGCTGGAACTTTTCAAAAATGTTCATCCTGGGGCAGACACCCAGCAGGAACAGTTAAAATTTGTTAAAGAACAAAACACTTGAGATAATTTTTTAAAATGGGAAGTATAAGACAAGTGTTAGTTATAAAGAGCAATACAGGGACTGCTTATAAACTCACATTTCCTGGATAAAAGAATGCAATTATGAATCTGACACAAAAAACTGTGCACAGTATTGATTGGTATTGATTTGACAAAATTTTCCACGTAATTTCAAAATATCTGGGACTAGAGTGAGAAAGGAAGGCTGAAGGTTTTCTCTCTGCCAAATGACACAACGTTTGAACTAGATCAAGTATTTTGGATCCTTTCATTGGATTATTCACTTTTCAGCTTTCAGAAAATTTCATCCAGGTCCAAACTTTGTGATTCAAGACCATCTACAATTGGCTGGTCCAGAACTTCAGATCCAGACAGCCTTATTTTTTTTTAGGAAATTTGGATTTAGACCTGGACTTTTACACTGGGAACCCTCTCACGTCTATGAAAGGTTTTGAGAACCACAGTGAAAGGTATTAATAACAAAAGTCCCATAAGAACCTGCAAAATCTTCCCCATAGCCATGCTGGGATTTCACATCTTCAGTTGAGACAGCTATGACAGCAGACTTTCATTTTGTTTCTTTCCTAATTTAACTGCAGATTCTGGCTCCTTCACCCACATGGGCTGGTGTTGTCCTCCTCTCCTGGCTTTAATACGTCCACCAGGCAGCCCTGCTCAGCTTCAGCAAGTGGAGCCGCAAGGAAGGCTCCAATGGGTAAGCAGAGAGGGTAGCAATTTGTGTAAACCTTGTCCTGTAAGCATACAAGCCCCTCACCAGAACATTTTGTTCTGATAGATATCTAAGACTCACAGATATAAAATCTATGGGGAATACTCTGAACACGCTTATCTTCTCTGCCCTTTTGGTCTCCTCCCCTCTTCCCCCTCACTCTCCCCCCCATCTCAGTTTTGCAACTTCCACGCTAGTATTTTTATCTTTGCTTTCTCTGATTTATGCTTGTTATAAATTCCATGAATTAATTTATGTTGTGCTTATCATTGGCATTCCATGTGATAGATCTCATTTGTTTATTTCTATGTTTATAGTTTGTTTTAAACTTTACTTTGGTTTTCCACAGTCCTGTTTCTCAGATCTTTGTCTCTTCCTTTTGAATCCTGTTCAACAATACAGTATGTCCACCATTATCGGTCTCTGAAAATATTTTCTACTACTTTATTCAAAAGTTATTAGACCTTTTCACCGACTGAAATACAGCTTGTTTGCTAACTTTTTCTTTCCCTTTGTGAATTACTCATTAAATTCTCCATTTTAACAAATGTGTCTTGTGGGAAATTATTAGCTGAATCTTCTAACATGTATTTTAGACAATGAATTCATCATTAAGGATTCCTGTTGAGAATTGTTTCATATATTCAACAAAAACCTACGTGTTGAAATCTAAGTCAGTCAATCACAGAAGTGACATTATTTTCAGTGACATGATGATCACATTCCTAAAACAAGTTCCCTGCAATTTCATATTCAAAATCCAAATCCCATATCCTGCAATATTCTCATAAGGTTTCCTGTGTTAGTGAATAGTTACGTCGTTAAATTAGTTCTCCACAATAATAACGGAAAATGCGAGCAGAAGGTAAGACTAATAAGATAGTTGATTTTGATAGCTGAAATAATATATCTTCATGGTTTTTGTTTCTTGCATTTGGCTAAGTAAAAGCATTTCTGCCCTAAGCTATGAATGACACTAGTGTCCTTAGCAAACTAAAAAAAGCATTGTGAATTAGAAATATGACATAGTAACTTATTTATACATGATAACTTGCATGATAAATGTGGCTTGGACTTGTTCAGAAGAAAACAAAAATTGAACAGAGTTCTAGATGTCACCAAAAGTCCTCTTTGAAACCTACACAGAACTATATTACTGTTATTCTAAAAATTATGTATCTAAAAGCAAGGCCTTAATTATAGGTTAAAATACAACTAATAACTAACTGTAAGAAGGGGAAGTTGTGATAAAGTCTAAACGGTCTTCCAAATTCAAAAGGTAATATATTTTAATCAAAGCCTTAGAGGATAATCTCATCTTGGTTTTGTGCTATGTAGCTACTTGAAAATCGTCATAACTAAATGCAGACCATGTTTTCATAACATTCGAAAGAGTTTTACATGCAAACAGTGGTGAAGATTCTCCCTACAAACAGTAATTATCCTTGTAAATTATACCATTATACCAACCAATTAGTACACATGTACTTTGTTACTGCAAACTAAGTTAAAAAACAGTGCAACTAAAAGATTTGAAAGGTATAACCTAAAAGCTCTAAACTCAAAGAATTTAAAATAGTTCCTATTTTGCACCAAAGTGGTCTATTCATATTTTATCACAACATCATGAAGTGATTACCAGCGATATTACAGCACCAAGATGATAGAATATTCTGGAAGTAACATATATATGTGTGCTACAGCCAATTTTCAAACTGAAACATCTTAGCAGTTTGAAGGCTTTAAAGACTATCTTCTGAGAGGGGTGCTGCTTGCAAAAATCTAAGGTTTCTTTAATAGGCAAGTAGATTTTGGCAAAAAAGTTGCACAGGACTGTCTTTAAATTACCTTTCTGCACTGCTCAATAACTAGAACATAAGATATTAAAACCATTTGGGGCTTTAAAAAATGCCTTCATGCTGAAAAGCTGACTAGTAAAGTTTTAACCTCATACAATCTGAAGCAGCTGGGGCAAGAACCTCACAAAATCAGGTTTCATAATGAGAGAAGCATCTCAGTTCCCATTATGAGCGGCATTTCTAGAGAAACAATTGTTTTTCAAGGTGTCAGTGGTCTGATCACGTAAGGGACTTTTCTGAAAGTCCTAGACAGTCTTTGAAAGACTTGGTTGAACTTGCTTTGTGCACACAGACACACATCCCAGCTCTGATGATACTAAACAAAAGCCCTTGCTCAATATTTTCAATAAAAGTGCTGCTCCTAGACCTCAGTCACATACAACAGTCCCTTAATGTTATCCAATATCTCTTTGAAATCTCCTTAGATTCAGAGCTCTGCTACTGTGGTAAGCTTGAAGGTTGGGAAAAATAGCTTTTTCCACACTCCTGCAGGACAAGATGCACTACGTGTCTGGATCGCAGTGGAAGGGTGTCATCCAGAAAAGAAATGTTCACTAGCTTACACTAGCACTGTTATGCTGCATTTCCACTATTCTGAATGATCAGGAAATTGTAAAACTGTCAAGAAATGTTATGATCCCCCCCCCAGTCCCGAGAAGCTGCTCTACGGTGGGTGGGAAGCTGGGAAGGAGCCCACATCAGCTCTGAATGCGGAGGCTGCTCAGTGTCACTGAGAGACACTTCTCCCTGCTAGGATGCACCCGTTGCAAAGCGGAACAAAGCTCCGCTGCCCATTGATTCACACCCAAGAGATTTCTACAATGAGAGTAACATTTTTGTCAGTCAACGAGTGGTCACAGAAGTCATCAGAAAACAGCAGCGAGTGGAGGAATAGCTTCCAGATATGCTGCATAAGTACAGACCATCATAGAGATGATCACGATTCTGGACGACTCCTCCAAGCAGGCATTATGCACAGGTGTGAGGAAGCCTCCTGTCACCCGTAAGCAAAGCACGCGTGCCCTGATAGACAGCAATAGCGCTCATAGCAGCTCCTGTGCCAATGACTACCATCGTAGGGAGCCCACAACTATTCCCTTGCCTTTTATTTCACCCTATGCCTGTGTTTAGCAAAGCAGCAGTGCTGTGCTCAACAGTTGCACTTTAACTTCCCACCTGCCGCCGCACACCAGAAAACAGAAACCAGCAAAATTCAAAAGGCCCTAAGGCAGACGTGGTCCCACTATGTTATAAGAATATATTCTGATAAAAGAACTGCGCCAAGACAGCACAAACACAACATTACCTAGAGACCCAGCACAGAAGTCTTACAACTGTGATTTCAGATCCCCATCTCAAGGAATCATTGAGATTTAAAATCCTACCAAAAGGCAGTAGCAAAAGTGCAATTAGCAGAAGGCAAGTTTATTTCTTAAGTGGTAACAATAAACTAGTGAACGGGCTCAAGTCACAATGCAGAATCATTAGTGAGCCTAAAACAGATGGTATCTCATTTTTAGCTATAGGCAAGATGCCAAATGACATGACTAAATAGAAAAAAATCCCTATAGTATTGCATTTTTGTGCCTATTGAGCATGGAGACTGAAAGGCAGGAACATTTTTAATAACCTTTCTTTGACAAGCTTAAAGCCATTTAATGTTGAAGCCTGTCCTCGACATAAAGCCAAGAGAATAAGCCTCCAGAGAAAGCTCACTGCTGCACAGCTTCACCTCCCAGCAAAACACATTATGCAGCAAAGCCACATAATACTTACTTTCCATTAAAAAAACCAGACCCACACTGGCTATCGCAGTAGTGACCTTTCAGTCCAGGCTTCTATAGTATTTATTGGCTGAAAAGTTGTTTCTATGAATAGCAGTTGTCTGGTTTAAAAAATGAAAAATATCTTTTCTGTTTCAGGGAACAGCATTTGTAAAGGCAATAGAGTTCAATGAAAAAGCAAAGGTACCTAAAGGTAATCAAATGCCATGTACTCAATGGCTTCTACGAATAACTACTCGCGCTTGCAGTGGTTTTGCCGATACAGCAATCTTCATCGGAGGACCTTAAAGTAATTCCAAACAAAAAGGCCCTCCGCATGAGAGCTTTCTAGACATGAAGGCTTCACAACACCTTTGAGAAATACTTATATGACAGATGGGTTAATTAATTAAATAGCGGGCCAGGCTCTGGACTTCATTGTGGCCCATTTTTTACTCCTTTAACAGCAGGAAGAGGCCAAAAAGCAGCTCCATCTTTCCATCTCAGGATTCACCTGGCACTGAGAAGTCTCCAGGTGGCCTAACTGGCACCTACTTAACACTCACCTGGAGCAGGATGCCAAGAGCTGCAGGGACACTGGAGCAGTACTACCCTACGGCAGCAATTCCCCAGCTGGCAGATGGCCCATTCCAGCCTGGAAGGAGGAAGGCTGGATGAGAACAGCACCAAGACTGCAATGATTTATGCCGGTACTCAGAGCAGGATACAACTTGCTCCGGAACCTGAGAAATCCCATTTTTGTGACTTTCTGCTCTTACAAGATCAGTCTAGCAGATACAGAGAACAATTTAGAGATTTAGGCCAAAAAGACAATGTTTTGTCCAGGTATTACACGGTAAATCTTTGGTAGAGTTAGCTCAGCACATTGCAGTCCTATTAAAAAAACGCCAACTCCTAAAAATGTATGTAGTAAAATATAGAAGAGAATCAACTGTATTTGGGGAATAAAAAGCTAAGAAATACCACGGTCAAAAGAAGGTAATTTTGCAGACGAAAAGTCAGAATTAAATTTTGGTTAGCATGTTAGGTTTTTTTCTAGTGGCATTTAAAGAAGCGGCACTAAATTCTGGGCTAATTGAATCCCCACTGATTTAACTGGAAATCAGTGTTGCCAAATCTTGTAATTTTAATCCCAAGTCTTGAATTGGTGATTTGTTGTTTATTTGTTTTTCTTTTTTAAATAGCAGCTCATATAGTCATTATATTAAATGAGAATCTTTTTTTTAAAGGGATCTCAAACCTCTGGGTGCAGTAAAAAAAAAATAATCTAAAGAACAGAAGCCTTAAGGCTCTAGCACAGAAGGGAAGTTGAAAAAAGAAAAGGTATCAGTTTAAAATACTTAGATGTTTAAGCCAAACTTATGATTTGGGGTCGAGATTATAACTTGTAAATACCAAAGCTGCAACTATTGAGCATTGTAATAAGTATAAAATAGAACAGGATTTTGTTTATGCTGTGCATTTTATACAGTTTATGTAATATTAATCATTCTACAAATGTGGAAGAGGGAATTCTCAAAAATAACCTGTCAAAATTGTTTTTTCCCAGTACAAGGTCTAGTGTCACTCAGAACTAAATTAGTATTTTAGCAATCTCTTTACTCCTTTGAGCTTGTTATTGGCACAGGTTTTGCCAATAGATTGTATTTGTTTTTCAAAGGTTCTAGTAAGAAAGAACATTTATATAGACATTGGGCATTTCCCCCTTGCATTAAGGGTTTCATCTTGTCTCAGCTGTTTCATTTTCTTTTCAGCAGCACACAGTGTCCCTGGTATAATAACAATGAGGTCCCAGTTCCTTATGTTCCTTTTCATAAGGACGTGAGGGCATTGAGGCTACTTTCATTCAGAGCTTACTGATCTCAGTGAGTGTTTCATTTAACCCTTACTGTGTAAGTTAATAGGAAACCCAAACACCCCCCTCCGCCCACCCCCAAAGAAAGGAAAATCCTGCAGAAAAGTTATCAACCAATTTCTTTCACAGTGTTGTTTGTTTCAGCTGTACATGATAAGCCCTCTCAGTTCTGCCACACTGGATCAGAAAGGGCAACGTGTTTTACTTTTCAATATGAAAGGGATTTAAAATATCATTACACATAGAGGCAGCAGGGCCTGATGTAGCCCCATTAATGTGAGCATATGTACAAAGAGTATGTTGTAATCAGATTGTTTTTCCACTTCAGTATGTGTTATTGATCACTTTTTTCACCTGCTGTAGCAGAAACTGTAGCAGAAGATTATCAGATTCAAACGACCGTGCTTTATTCTATTACTACTAATTTGCCTTTTGATTCATTAAATTACATATGCACACTGCATTGTATAGGGTCATTTTCAGAAGAGCTTTTTAAAGATACCATCTTGTGTCTTTAAAAGTATCCTATAAAACAAGGTTCAATAATAAACAGCACTTGTTTTTTTCCAAAAATATGTATTATGCCATGCACGTTTACAATGTATTTACATTTTTCAGTATTATTCACGCTATCAACTAACTAATGTATTAATGGCTACATTGTGATCGAGGTATTGCTGTATCTTAGTAGAATCATAGAACCCTTTGGGTTGGAAGGGACCTTTAAAGACCATCTAGTCTAAGCACCCTGCCATGGGCAGGGACATCTTTCACTAGGTCAGGTTGCTCAATAAAACTGGAAATCAATGACAAAATGTATCCTCCTTAACCTGATTTTTGGATAAGGTAGTCTTCACAGGACACAGAATAAGAAATATTCTTACTCAAGCTGTGGAATGTCAGAACAAGTTGTGGCAGTAGGTCCGAAAGTCCATTGGACAGTACCCCCATCGCTGCTCGTGGTATTCTACCGTGCAGAAAACTGGCTGCCGGAGATGCCTTGCAGCAGACCAGTTGTCCTCCCTACTCCGTACATGCCCTCCTCTAAAGAATATTCATTTTAAGCTAGAATGGTGTTCCAGAAAGCTAGCTTGCTTTATATAACCTTCTTTTTGGAGACAGCAGTTCAACTAGTCCTTATTTAAATACAATGGGAGGTTTTATTACAGGGAACTTGCATAACAACAGGTGTCCCAATGGGCATGGCAGCTCCCTAAATAGACTTATTTTGTCAATGGCTCTTATGGGCAAGAACGTCAGCCCTTCCGTGTCCTTGCGGGTTCCAGACAAAGTGCCAAGTGGTTCTGAACGCTCTGCTCTTCTGTGCCTTTCCATTTTAAGCATGCTTCCCAACCTCCACCAGCATTACAGCAGAGTAGTGAAACTTATCAGTGCCTGCTTTATAATTATAAACAGGTTATTGCTCTCCAGCATTACCAGTCTCTAAAACCCTCTAAAATGCAGTTGCAGCATATTCCCAATCATATTAGGAAAAGTTAAGAAATCATGTACCTGGAAGCCTTAAGAAAAAAAAAAAAATCTTGTACCTGGTAGAACTGGCAAGAACGTAAAGGGGAACATAACTGTTGCCAGTGACCTCATGAACAGTAGCTTTTAGAGAAAGAGCAAGAAGGAATGGGATGAAAGATGGGCCAGTCTTGCATCCACCCCAAAAACTGATGAAATGACTTGGCAAGTAAGAGGAAGCATGACACAGACTCTGCAAACACTTGAATACTTGCATACGGGAGCTTATAAGGAAGAATTTTGGGTCACAGGGACTCCCATTTCTGTGTAATCCATTCAACCTTCCTTCTAACACGGTACAGAATAACAGGGACACAGTCCTGCCTCTAATGACATTAAAATTACAACAACAAAGAGATTGGCCTAGTATTTTACATATTTTTCTACATCTCAGGCATTCAGAGAACAGTTTTCAAATATTAAAGGTATTGCAATTATCTATTTTTTCTTGTGTAATATTATAGCAGATTTATTTTTCTCCTGTTATTTAAACGTCTCCACTTTGATATATTGAACTTCTGAGGTTACAAGTGAAGCTTTTGCAGCAAATATGACAATATTATTTTTTTCCTTTCCTCTTCAAAATGTAAAGGATTATCAAATTCTTTTACTCCTTTAAGGTTTGTTTTTTTCGTTCAAATATAAAAATGTGTTGGCGCTGTATTGTTGTCCCATAAGCGGGGTCTGGTACCCGCTGTGCCATAAGCCAATCTTACACACAGAGACGAGATATTATTTAGCTCATGTTTGTGCAAAGGTGGGTGCTAGGTAGTAATTCCACAAAGCTAGCACACCACATGAAAGAACTATAGCGTATTTATATTGTTACATGATTTGTAAAAGCCTGCTTAAATTCATGCTCGTTGGTTAGTTATGTTCAAATTAGCCTCGCTTGCTATGTAAATTAGTATGCATGCTCCTTGCAGGTGGGGGGGGGCAAGTCTTTCCAGTCTTGAATTGAGTCGGTGGTCGCGATCTCCCCCTGCCACCTTTACCTTTCCCCTAGTTACCGCAGTTTCTTGCTGACTTCTTGTTTTTTTGGCAATCATCTAGCCTCCCACACCTTCTAGGGCAGGATGTTCCCCTTCTATCAGTCTTCTAGTTCTTCTTCAAGGGCATAGTCGTTGTAAGGCATGCATTGGTAATCAGGCTAGTACAATGAAGACTACAGTCTAGGATAGGTATTAACCTAAACATATGGCTACAATATTGTACAGATAACGCTACATCAGTGGGAAAGGCTGGCAAATAAAGGTGTTTAAGAAGGTGCTTCACCTACCCTATTATTTTGGAAGCTCCAAAAATTCCCGCTGAAGAATGTAACAATACCAAGTGTCTTCTAGAAGAGAAATTCAAGATAAATATCTCTGTTTTGCTGAATGATGATAAACCTTTTCTATCTCCCAGATTTCTGCATTATTTGTTTTCTTCCAAAAACAGAGGCAGTATGAGTATATGCTGCCTCAGACAATTCTCAATGGAAAACAGCTGAAATGACATGAGTTCTGTTCTCTACCTCCTGGAATATAAATCTGCATTAAAAGTTCATTTAGTCTGTTCACTTAAAGTATAAGGTATATGACAAAGTATTCAGCAATCTATCTGGTAATTGTATTAGATATCTTATATTCCCTCAAAATGGCCTATTCACCAGTGTAGCTGGTTATGAATCTTAGGGTGACAAAACACAGAGCTATATTCAAACCAAGTCTGAACATCATATTTATCATCATGTTTGATTATATATTGTACTAAAAAAGTTAAAAGGTTAAGAATCTTGAACCAATCTTCAGTCTTTCTTTACCAAAAAAGTACATGAATTAGTTCAGACATACCCAACCTTTTCCCAGATTGACCTGTTTCTTCCCTGAAGTTCTGACCTACAGTTCCATTCTTAATATAAACTTGCTATTCTTTCCACTGAAAAAGTTGAATTATTGAATTTTTAGTCACCTGTGCATTTTTCTATTGTGAATCAGTTGTGCTTTTAGTTTAACAAACACACAAGATAAATCAGAATAGTAATACTGAAGATAAGAATTTTTTTAGGCTAAACATATTTTAACTGAGAAGTTCAACGACTATAAATACAAATGCTAGAATGTGTTTTTAGTGCATTTTCATACACATATGTAGTGTATGAAACATGCACATATTTAGTGCATTCATATACATATGAATGTATACTGAACCTGACAAGATATACCCAAAAAATAGTTTTCCCCAATATTTCAGCCAAAAGGATTGTTTCATTAATTAATAGTATTTTTGTAACATTTAGGGATTCCAAAGCATTTTGCATAAGATTAATTTGGATTCACAGCTCTCTAGTGAACAAGGAATGTATTATCAACATTTTATAGGTTAAAAACCTAGCAAACCAACAAACATTAACTGGTGTGTGATCTCACAGAAATCCTGCAACAGCAGAAAAAACATTTTATGTATTTAAGACTCAGTTATAAGAATATCATTTCAACCCTCAGAAATGGGCTAGTGGCTACCATACCCGCTTATATAAACCTTTGCTCAGCAGCTCTGCTGGTCACTGAAGGCACTTGCTGCACAAAGTTATTTTTTGCCATGAATCCTTACACAGCTATGGAAGACCAAGGTCCCGCACCAAGAAAAAGCTGTTTGTATGAAAGGTCCTGAACAATCACAGTTAATAAATTACCCCGAAACCACGAGGGCACAGCATGAACAAAAAATTTACAGGTGTGGAACAGATTCTAGTACAGGGGGAGAATCAAACAAGTGGTGAGTGGAATTTTCTCTACATTTGGCAGAATGTTTATAGAGAAAACACCATGGAAAGTGAGAAAAATTCAGAATACTGAATGTATTTTCCAAGCACCTGTGCCAAGAGTAGTAAAAATTTTGATTATTTACTGCATAAATGCTTGTCATATGTAGAAGACCTATGGTAGGCCTAACGTGATCATATAAGTTTTAAGGATTATTATGCTGCAAGCATGAACCATTATTCTTTCCCGTTTACTTCAATCTAATAAATAGATCATCTTATAAATATAATAAGTAGAATCAATTAAACTTACTGACAAATCAATACATCTATTAATGAACCTATAAATTAATGAAATTAATGAATGCATCAATAAATTGCTACATTTACTTATAAATATATGGATATATACACAAATCAACTCAAATTATTTTTTTATAAATAAACATTGTGTTTTTTTAACCTGAAAACTAAAAATAAAGGCTAACTATGAATGAATTTTTAAATTTGGATTTCCTTAATTTTGTTTCCAAAATGAAAATAAAACCAAATGATAAGGACTACCTATTTGCATTGTCTTTAGTCAACAGACACCATATGAAGAAGAGCAGCCACATGCCTGGTGATGAAGCCAGAAGAGAACAATAACTGTTTGCAAAAATCCTGAATGTCTATTAGTCAAAAGTGATGTTAGTCTATCCTTAGGATTCCACAGGAAAACGAGACCAATACAGTACAAACTAAATCAAATTCTGCCCCAGTCAGAAGACTGACTAGCTGATAGAAGAAGAGTTTTCATATCTATATTGCCTACAATTCATTTCTGTAATTCTGCGGATCAGCATATTATCAATATCAAGAGTTATGAAGTAGTGTTAAACCCAGAGATCAACATTATGTGAAAGAATGCCATTTGAGGGAGACGGGGAAGTGTAGTTTGCTAGCAGATATCTTGGGTCCCCCAGATGTCTGAAAAGAAAGAATACATCATCAGTCAAAACAAAAGCCGGTTCATGAACTGCTAAACCAGAAACTGAATGCTCTTGACTTCATGCCAGAGAGGATGCAGTTCATCACAGTTCCACATACTTAATCTCTATCATTGCGCTCAATACTGTGAAACTTTAGAACAACTCTTCTGCCCCAAGGAGTTGATCATTAAAATTAACAAAAAGCATGTCATGTAGACAATGCAGTTCAAAAATAACACACCATATTTTACAATATAGATGCAGTAAAAATATTGTAATTTGATAATCAAACTAAGCACTAAATTATAAGGGACCTTAAATCTGCAAAAGATGAAGAAATCTGTGAAACATGAAGATGCTAAATATTCTCTGATGTAGAAACATGCCAGCAGGCAACTCTTAGGGAGTGGTAATATGCAATTGCTATTGACTTCAGCTATACAAGGATAACTCACAGCTACTTTCAAGGTATCCATCCTTAATGTAGTTTTGCTTTTCCAAGTATATAAGAACTGTGCAAGAAGTCATGCTCTTAGTGTGGACAGACCCTGCAGAAACAAGACTCTCTATTCCCCAGTTAGGGTGTCACCACTGAAAAGTCCACTAGACATTCCGGTAAGAACAAACATCATTTATTATGGCATACTCCTTAACAGGCAGCTATCCTAAAAATTCCAGTGAATAAAAACTGGAAAGTACTCTGTACTATAATCTAGCCTACAGCAAGCATTTCCTTGTTCCTTCATCACCTCTTGCTATAAACCAGCAGCAAGAGTATGCGTTTTACATACTTGCTCTGTACAAGGCAGAGTAGAGGATGACACAAGATATTTCACAGATCTCAGATCACCAGCTATGAAAGGACAAACAAACAAACAAACAAAAAGATCTGCAGGCCCTGCTTCCCTAACATTAGATTACTTCAACAAATAAAAAGTTCTAATGCTATTCACATATTTTCCTTGGGCATAAACCATTCGTAACTGTGCATGTATCCAGCCGCATGCCAGTGAGCTCATAATTTTAAGATGTTTGTACAAGCACAGTACAGCTGGGGATCTTAAAGTATTTATAATGCAGCTGAGAGACGAGGAGTTTTGAACAGTTATTTGTAAAGCTGCAGCCTATGCAGAGAGATGGCAGACAAACATCCCTTGGTGGCTGTGTCCTAGCCTAGAGATATGAGAGATTATTCCTCTCTTTCAAAATGACTCAAACTTGGAAAATGCTGTACAGTGATACCTAAAAGCTTAAAAACATTTAAGACAAATTTGTTCTTTAAATTAATGTTTATTTACTATTTTATTCAAATAGAAACCTCAAAAAGTAGGCTGAAATTTTCCTTTTTTTACAACCTCATTGACTCATATCAGGCCTGAGTTTGGTCTTCAAACTTTAGAGGAGTAGTAAAACAAACATGACGTTAGTCCACACAAAGAACTTCCTGATGTGCACTGCCACGCTGGTTTCTGACATAATAGCATAGCTAGGAATTGAATTGCGAACAGCCCACATTTATGCCAGGCAGATACTGACCGGCTACATGCTGGATGTCTGATACTTCAGTTAACAGTTTCATGTTACAAGTTATTAAAAAAGAGCATTAAAACCTGGATTACACTGAATATTATCCACAGTACATCTTAATACTTATTTCTAACTGCTTACTTGTGTGATATAGTAATTTATGTAAGAAATTAGGTAAGCTTTTTGTTGCATTTTTTGACTAATGGCCCGAAAGCCTGAGCTAGAAAGATATATAATGATTTCCTGGAAATGGAGAAATCCACAGCAGGTAAAAATGCAAGATGATCAGGCTTGACAGGGCCTGCGCCACAATACGATGTGCTCCAGTAATCCCCACGTGGTGATTTAGCTCAGCAAGCCCCTTCATTTTTCACTTCCGATGCCAAACTACCTCAGAATAACTACTACACAGATTTTCAATTTGGCAATTTTTGTGAAACAGGGAAGGGCTTGCTGTGAAGGACGTAAAGGCCAGAACCTCAAAATAAAATCTCTGAGTATCCATTGCCATAAAATCAGACTCACGGATTTCAGTTTACACCCCTTTCAAAACCCGAGGCAACCAAAACACATCAGTTACTCTCAAAAGATTTTCCCACACTTGTTCATGAATTGTAACACCTGTCATAACCTAGTGACAGAATTCATAAGTTACAGTAAAAACCCCAAACATATAGACAGTAGCATATCCCAGTCCTAAAAATTTATTTCCTCGTGTTGAAAAGTTTGGGACTATGAGTTTATCTGCACAGTGGTACCTGAGATTTGCAAGATACAGAGACAAGTGTACAGCATTTTCTTTTATTCTGGATGCCTGCAGTTATCAACGATTGATACATAATAATGACTTTACCAAAGAGGCTAATAATGTGTCTGGCTGGCCTGATAAATTGTCATCTCTGAATGCATCTTGTTTTTCTGCTGGAAACTGCTGTGGACTTTCTGTGGAGTAGAATCTCCGGTAGGATAAGTACACAGATGCTTGCGGCCCATCTCTTTCCCCCTTCGTTCGTGCTATTTTTATACAAGTAGCATAGGCAGCTTGTCCATCATCACTCTTCTCTCAGAATATCTAAGGGTTGTTCTTTATTTTTTTTTTTTTTTTTTTTTTACTTTTACTTAATTTTCAATAGGTGCTGAGCTTTCTTCCATTTATTAAATCACTCTTCACAGGACAAAGAGATCTCCCTTTTCTGCTGTTCACTAAAAATCTCAATGCTTGCCAGCTATAGGACACCCATGTTGGCTTTACACCTGATCCGAGTGGTCTAGTAGAGTTTCTCTCACCAAAAAGATGTCTTGGAAGGAAAACAGGAGACAGACTTTGGAGTAATGTCTAAACAACGTAAAACCCAATAGGCTGGGCCATATTTGAAAGTGTCCTATGAAGATGAGATGTACCTCAGCCAACTAGCATTAAACAAAAAAATATAACAAAGCAGCTTCAAATATTAAAGGCACAACAATCTATTGGCATGCCTTGATATGTAAAAACCATGTTTTTTCACAGATTGTGTTAGCTCTATCAGGTTACCATAACACAATTAAACATCCTATAAAAAGGCAGGCTAGCATCATTGAACCATACTGTTTGGCTAAATGTGGCAGGCTAAAACGGTTTAAAAGTGCCAGTCGACCTTGTAACCACACATTTCGATCCTGTTAAATTTGATTAGAACAGAACAATTGAAAGAAGTCCTATTGCTAGAAGTAATGTATCTAAATGCTTGCCTATAGAGGAGATTTTTAGAACTGTACTTTTATAGAAGTACAGTTAAACTGTTAAGATCATACCAGTGCAACTACCCCAGATTAATATTTTGATTACAGAGTAAGACTAGCTTTATATTATATAAAATATTTTTTAAAAGATTTAACATGAATTAGAAAAAAAATAGGAAAAAAGTTAAGGGAAAAAAAGAAAAAAGTCTCTGTAAAGAGACTGTACGTATCTTTAATTACACTGACATAACTATGGAACTGAAAATTCACATCCTGCCTTAGACTGGTAGCATAGAGACCAAATCCCAAATAGGGTACTAGGATGTAAGATGTGCCCATAAGGTACTCCAGGGTAGTTGTAACATGTCCTCTCACCCTATAATAAATATGACATAGCTTATCCCTTAACATAAGTGAGCCTGTCTACCTCGCATCTGAGAAGGACAAGGCCAGCAAGTAGGCATTTGCCACGGGATACTTGCCATGCTCCAGAGTCACAGTAACTTGCTCTAGTGCCCATATCCCAACATCTGTCTGTTGATGAGCCCTTGGATGCTGACTGAACAAGTGGCATGATGTTTGAAAGTACAATTATGATAGCTAAGAGCTAACAGCCTTTGTGGTGAAGGCGATCCCTTCTTTGTTCTCAGCAGGAGTGTTCATATTGTAATAAATACTCTACGAAAAAGGTTCTTCCAATCTGTCCCAGCCAATGGTGTCAGCTGAAGATCTTAACATAGATATATTTCATTATCACCCTTTACATAAAGTAAGATTTGTTCTTATGACCAGTGTTACTTATGCAGACAAAAGGCATGTAAAAAGGGCCCATGATTTCTTTTGCACTGCAGTATCTGGCCATTGTGCAATGAACTTCAGTTGTGCTCCTTAATTCTGTGAGTAGAGGATGTTACAGAATTTGTTCACCACTCACTAAAACCAATTCAGACAAAATACTAAACTAAAAACATTATTTTTTTTACTGTGTAACAGAAGAGAAAGATACTACCTTAAACCTTCACTGGGCCAGATCATTAGCTAACACAGCTGTAGCCTAGCCGTGTTTGTTGCAGCAGGGGTTGTTTTTCAACAGGTGAAGACCTCTTCCTATATCTGTAATATATGACTTGTCCATACGGAGTTTGTGGAGCAGACTTAAGCTCCTGCTAAGCTTAATTCATCTGCACTGAAGTAAGCTACATCTGCACAGCACAGCTCTTTGTGACAATGTGCATTCTATTATCAATATTGAAAGCATATAAAGTTCAATGCTCATTAGGTCTTTGTTTATAACATTCTTATGGACACATCTCTACTCCATATTAGCTTGGAAGTTCTCCAGTCATCTCACACTGGTTTGTGTCCCAGCAGGACAGACCCTTCTGAAGCCCTCCAAAATTCTGATCTCAATCCTATTTAAAACAGCTGCAAACTGCCAGAGCCTTCTCATCAAGGCTGCCCATAAAGTGAACAGAGAAAACACTCCCGGAGTACCCAAAAGGCTTATTACATTATGGCACCCGGATACAAAGGAAGTAATGTGGAAAGGGGGGGGAAAAAAAAGAAAAAAAGAAAAAAACTTGCAATCTGCCAATATCAGGAGGAAGCCAAAAGTTGCAATCAGAATTGAGGAGAGATACTTTATTTCAATATTGTAGACTTGAAATAAATAACTGTGAATACTACCCACAAGTCCCACAACTCAATGGACACAATCCACAAGAACAGAATCTGTAATGATCCAGCACTTAACAAACCTGTGAGGAATTCCAGAAAAACCCCAACAAAATGTGCATTTAGAGATCTCTTAGAACATGAAAAGCAAACACAGATGGCTCAAAAATGCAGAGGATTCCTCCGGTCTGAGTAAGAGGAATTAGCCACTCTGAACTGGTTCTCACTTTGCTCAGGAATTGGCTCAAAGAACAATGCCATAAAATTATGAAAAAGTGCAGAGGCAATTTCTGAAGATCACCAACAGGCATGCTGGCTTCCTCAAAAACACAGCAAAGCTACGCTCTTCCAGCACAGCAAAACAGCTTCCCTGAAACAGCGCCCGGACCACAGCACTGAGGGCACTAAATCTCAGCTCAGCACGAGCTGCTGCTTTCCTCCCCCTCCACAGCAAACCTTGGCCCCCTGCAGTAAGATCAGCCCTTGGGGCACCCACCTTTCCAGCATCAAAACTAAGCGGCACTCCAGCCCGCAGGTTACCTGTGACAGCTGCCCAGCAACTACAAAAGGCTTAATGAGTTTCAACTTGTACATTAAGAAACTGTCTGCTCCTAAATTTCTGTCAGCTTTATTTCAAAATGTAATTTCATTATATTTGCACTTCTAATAGTTAAACATCCTTCAGTTTTGGATTTGAAAAATATTTTTCAAGTATTAAATGCTTAATAAAAATGTAATATAAAAATTATATATACTTCACTATATGTAAATATGTGCAAAAATAGTTTCTGAAATGTTACAGAATTAATAAGGAAAATATTATGAGTTTAATAAAAATTGCATTTAAAATTGCATAACTATATCCCTATAGGCAAGTGGGAATATGAGGCACTGACTGCACGGTCCCTCCATTCTGCTCGAGGGATTCTCATGTTACATACAGCATTCCAAAAGCCTTGGCCCTTCTGCCTCTTAACCACTGCTGAATACCTCTTTGCTTTCCAGAGCCAGGGGAAGGAGTTTCTTTTTAGAGAAACTAAACTCTCTAGGTTAGAGGATGAATATTCATGAGCTCAAAGAACCATAAGAATTTTCATGTTACTATTTTGAAAAGAAACATGCAAATTTTTCAAATATATATTTTAAAGACAAACAACATTTTCACACATCCACCGGGACAGATTTGCAAAGAGCTCCTGTATTCATGTGGGCACCGCAGCAAAGCAGTGGGTTACATTACAGAGAGTGGCAATCTAGCACAAAGTCTTTAATTTTTAATCCACGTCTTATTATGATTCAAATAGTATGATACCTTAGGAACAAGACCTTGCCACTGAAATCGTTTCAGATAACATCCTTATAAAAGCTATAAATTAGCAAAGCTGAACCATCAATCTTCCAAGACGTACTCAGGCAAAAGGTAATCAACTCTGTGTCATGTTAAAATAAGCAGAGAAGGAAACATTTTAATTAATGAACTTGAATACTTGAATTCATCATGGGGCTTACAGAAAGGAAAAAAAAAAAGACAAATTACTGTTCTTGGTAAAGACCCCAAGGAAATAAAACAAACAACATTTAACAGAGCTCAATTTTCACTTGTCACTGAAATAGTGAATACTAAAATAATAATTAAATGCCCTAAAGATTTCTATGGTAGCTGGTAATAACCATATCATGAGCCACCTAGTAAATTTCTGCTTTAAGATTCCTTAGTTGTATGTATGTTGGTTTAGTGGCCTGAAATAACTATGGTATAAACCCTCAATTATTTTCTTGCTTGTATATCCACCGTACACAGCTGCCTAGGGGTCTGACTAGTGGGCCAGCAGTTCTGACAGGAGGATCTGCTGCAGCTCTGCTACTGCAATATCCTTTGACATTACTTTCAGCTTGCAGAGTTTTACTCCACTCTGCAGGTCAGGCCAGGTGAGCCGAGGTATCTCTGCAATTAGCCTGGTACCCAGACCCAGTTAATAAGCCCTACCAACAGCTGGCTAAAGCTAAGCCTGGCCTAACATGGACTTTTTTTTTTTTTCTTCACTAGGAGCACACAAAGACCAAGCTTGTAAAAGACCATGAGCAATATCCATAGCTGTGTAAGTGCTCTGATGCAGGGTGCTCCTTTTGTCTCTCCCTCCACAACACAACTGGGACCTTGAGGCTAGCTGAGCACCACCAGCACTGTTGCAATACAAGTAACAGCAATTAAAAGATTCAAATATTAAGGAGGGAGAGAAAGGAACAACTAAACCAATGATGTCTTCTGACATCATCCTACTGGCTTTATGGGAGTGACAAAAATTTTTGCTTATGATAGCTACTGGGTTTCACCATCACTAATGAGGATGCAAACTTTTTTTTTGTCTGTAGCTGTGAAAAACTTGTTGTTTGCATATAAAAGTTTTATGAAAAGCAATGAAGATGCTTTATTTAATGCTGTACATACTTGATGCATATTAAGTATATTTGCATATATCCTCGCCAAATACTGTTGCAATTACTGCTTTCTACTCAAAGAGCAGAACAGCAAGAAAGTGAAAGCATTTGAAGATGGATTTATACGTTGATGTACTCTTCATTTAAATAGACAGAAATCCACCCTGTGAAGAAACACAAAGGCAAAGAAAGAAAATAGAGATAGTATTGACTATAGTAATTTGAGTGACAAAAAGTCAACATAATAAAATAGAAGAAAGCTCAGCTACAATGTTATGGCAGGATAGATTCAAATATATGAAATAACCAGAAGTAATCTGAGTGTGAAATGCTAAGAACATATACAAAAAAGTCTGTGCATTTGGTAAATAATTAAGCCATTCTTAAAAGGCCAGTTCAACACTAAGCTGCCACATAAGATCTTATTGTAATTCTAACTTAAATGTTTTAAATGAGAATAAGGTGTGAATAGACCTTATGTTGCCTTTTGCACAAGATTGATTTCAGCCTTACAGCAAAATGTAGAAAGAAATTGGCATTCTTTAAAATGTCATCCTGCTCATCCCATTAGAGCCAGCCACCAGCTTCTGTTAAAAAAAAAAAAAATCTACATCCAATCTTTGCAGGTTTTTATTCATGGGAGGAAAGGGAAAGTGTAAGTCAGTAGAATAATTAAATGGGTTAGAAAGAGAGAAAGTATAATGAGAATGACAGAAAAAGACATCCTGGAATTGAAGAAGAAAAAAAAATTTAAAAACTGAAAAAGTAGTTTAAACATTATCTGCAGCTGTGCCCAGTGGCCCCACACAGAGCTGGGCAGTGTCCACTTGTGGTCAGCCCCCAGCACCTCGTTTCCTCTGCTCCTACCAGCACCAGCCTCTCGCCCACTGCCAGGATGCCTTACAGGTCCACCCCACTTTCAACCCCCCCCTTCCAATAAAGAGCCCCATTTGCACTCATCCAAGTAGATGCTGAGTTGGACTGTCTTGGAAATCCCTCTTTCTCCAGCCCGTGGTGTGGCAGGTCACCTGCTCACACCTGGCTCAGCCTTTTGTACCCGTTGGACTTCCCAATTCCCCAGCAGGCTCAATTCCCTTTCCTAACTTTCTGCCCAGTAGCAGGGTGAAGACTGACCTGAGAAAGGAGAGACCACTCATCATACAAAGTTTCTGCCACATACAAATAGCATCCAACTGAAGTGCAATGAAGTCTAATTCTAATAAAAGATCTGTATCTAAAAACAAGTGTTCTCATCAACTCATTATACATACCAGAACTGTTACCAATTACTTTCATCAGAGGGACTGCAGAATTAGTAATTTTCCAGATCATAGAAACCTCCCTGAATTGTACCAAAAGAAATATTTGATTTACCCCCTCCTGGAATCCTCTTGTACTTGCGCCTGTGCATTCAGAGAGAACATTGCAAGTTCAATCAAGATATTTTAGAATAGAATTTGAGGCAGAAATGCAACTTGGCTCCAAATAATCTGGTTTTACTGAGATATTCTAACCTGGAAGCTTCCTTATTTTATGTGGCACAAAGAGCATGGTAATGTCCCAGAATACAGAGCCTGGGAAAAAACCCTCTGCAAAAGTACTCATATATTTAGATGACCACCTGGACAGTCCTATTTGTAAAGTCTGTACCTTTCTTCATGTCAAAAGAACATGGACGAGGAAATTTTGACCCTTTCTAAGTCAATACATTACTGTGACTCAACAGAGTCAGGATTTCGCTTGTAATTTAGGTCTACATATTTTTGTTTCCTGACATACAATAACAAAATACAGGAAACCTAACGAAAGCAGTTGTTTGCTGTTATTGGGGTGAGGGGGGGAAGACTTTGAGCTATTAAGTCCTTTCCATACTGGTCTACACCAGTGACAGCAGAAGAAACAGTGTTCATGCTTAGTATTTCTTTTCTTTGAAGCATCACTTTTTACGAATGAAAATTTCAGAACAGATATTAGATATTTCTTATAAATAAAGATCTACAACACAAGAGGAACCAATGACCCTACCTGCTGACTTACAAAGCATTCAGGGTAGCACACAAGCAGGCAGCATTCAAACATAATGAAAAACACAAGGCCATTTTTGTGAAGGAACACTCAAGAAATCAAGGCACAGAAATCAATAAAAAGACAACTAAGTTTCCATGGGGATTTTCACGTACATCAGTGAAATGGCATTAAATTCCTACAGCTTTAGCCTCCTTACATCTTTATCACCAAATGTTCTTTGTGTTAAGAATACTCATGATAGGATGGCAAAACATGTGTCTGTACAGTTACATACAATGCTAGCAAAATAAATTATCTAACAAGTCCATAAACTAATGTTCAAAAATTTCAGATAATAAGTATGCCTTATGGAAATCAGCATCATTTTAACATGTCCTAGATATTTAATATAATAAAAATATCAAACCTGCCTTTTTCCCCATTTTATTTGTGTAGAATTGCATTTCTCAGGGTTTTTTTTCCAGACTGATAGTTATTGCAGAAAAATGTAAAACAAATATGCTGTTGCTGATAGCAACCACCTACTGATTTTACAGCATGGAAAAGTTTCAGATTACAGTTACTTAAGAACTCTGCATGTGGGTGTGTTTGTTTAGGTGTGAGAGAAAGCTTAATTAATCAGCTGAAAGTTTATCAGCAAACACACATAGTACTATTAAATTCTGCTACAAATTTAAAATAGTGGTAAAGGCAGGAAGATTTCACTTTCATCAGGTTACACCTATTTCAGTTATTACAGTACAATAATGGTCAGAGATCAAATTTTAAAATGTAACTATGAAACATGAATTTTAACAAGTGTCAATCCTGAAAGTCTTGAACAGATATTAGATCAATGCCTTGTGTTCCAGGCGGTTCCACTGCTCAGAAGGTATGAAATATAAGTAGACCCAGTCTCCTCTTATTTATTAGATCTATAACCTTCTCAAGTCATCTTGTACAGTAAGAAGTATTTCTTCTAAATGGAGATTAAACAACTTTGTTTTGAAATTATGAAACAGGATTTTAAAAAAAGGAAAAGGACTCAACCGAAGTGAGCACAGTAATATACTTTTTAGAATAAATCTAAGCTGATTCAGCAAAACGTAATACAAGTTACTGCCTTTCAGCCTATCACATCTGAAATGACTACATGAACAATTCTTTAAGACAGCCCAGCTTGTGTACCTTTGCAATGGAGTAACGTGAAAGGAGAAACTTCATTCCTTTCCAATGCTTTTCACCTAATCACAATGTTTACCCATTTTCTAAACTGTTGGTTAGGAATAAAGAAAATACACACCGAAGGGTGTACTTGAAGAAAGCATAAAACACTAATGCTGCCAGGAGAAACTGCTGCATATATCCGCTACCCCAGCCGTATGTTCCCACATATGTGTCTTCTGCCTTTGCTCTAGCACACACGCTCTTGAGCTACAAGGTGAAGCAGCATGGGAAACAATTCAAGTGAAACCTAAGGTGCGCTGGGCTAGCAGGGCCTCTCACCCCCATAACAACATGACCACACAAGCACTTGGCCTCCCTCTAAGAGCGGACAGGCAGGCCAGGCCACCTCCTTCAGCAGCAGTAAGGCTCATAGATCTGCGGAAGCACGGTGTTACTGGGCTGGAAGCAGAGCCGACAGAAAGCACCGTCCTCTGGGGCAGGACAGGAGCCGGGCTGCTCCTCACAGGGACACAACAGGCTGCACAGAAAAGATACCAAAGCTGCCACTGAGCCGGCACAGCTCAGTGCCCAGCACCAATTTCCAGGTGGAAAAACAAGCTGTGCATCACTGGCCTCCTCACTGCCACGTCTTGGCTCCGGCTCTCTAGGCTCAGAAGCAGACAATCCCGGTACGAGAGAAACAATCAATCCTCCTGTCCTTTCATAGACCCTTGGATAGATTTATTGGTCTTGGTAAACTACTTCCAAGGAGTCAGATAGTTCCAGTGGTTTTGTACCAGCGGGATACTCTCAAAAAAGAAAGCAACCCGCCCCAAAACAAAGAAATAAAGCCCTAATGGAATGAAATGGTCCAGTAATTGTTTTGGAAGTGAACCAGTGAAGATATTTGGAAAAATAATACAGGCCGCCCATACAGAAATAAAAACTGATGGAACAGTAAAATGCCATCTCAAAAAGTATATCTAAAATGATCATCTATTTTCTCTCTCAAGAAGCCCAATTCTAGGCAGGTAAAACTTGTCATAGCTCTGCGGCAATTCTATATTAGCTGAAAATTCAGTCCTTGAATCCTAGAAATTCACATCTGAGGAGAGAGAGAAGAATGGAATTCCATATATGCCTGAGAACATCGGCATTTTGGCTAGTAACAGAGCTGGTTCCTAATGCTGCGTTTCATTAGTAAAGCTA
The DNA here is from genome assembly GCF_965638725.1 of Aptenodytes patagonicus. Classification (NCBI taxonomy): domain Eukaryota; kingdom Metazoa; phylum Chordata; class Aves; order Sphenisciformes; family Spheniscidae; genus Aptenodytes; species Aptenodytes patagonicus. The sequence continues at coordinate 5,796,049 of NC_134955.1, forward strand.
AAGGAAAAAAATAAAACCAATGACTGCCCCATGAAAAATTAGGAGAGAAGTATTGTATAAACCTTTGTTAGTTTAGCTGTTATGAGGCTATTGCATAAGTACCCCATACTAATTTTATTGGCTCATAGCACATATAATTTGAAAGTATTATGTTACCTGCATAAACCATACATACGGTTCAGAATGTCAGTGTAATCTGTCTGTGGGAACGGTAATGTATGGTTATGGAATAGAGATGGTGTACATAAATTATGCAAGGTATTTTCTAATCCCCACAATATTTCAAGGAATGGGACAGCCGTTATGTAACAAGAAATGTCTCCTACACCTTTCTGACAGATAGGACATGAACATTATTGCTTTTCCCTGTTCTTTCAGGGCAGGTCATTCTCTCAGTTCACTACAGTAATGTGCCACTAATTCTAAAGGCTTCATCATTCATTCAGATTTCAGCATTTCATTGTGGTGGAAAAGCTACCATTTTCCATTTGCTTCATACGAACTTAATTACTTTTTACCATAGGAGTGCCAAAGGAATAAGAGAGCCGCCTAGATGAAGTTTACAACAGTGCATATGATGAACAATTTTGTTGGTAATATCAAATGGCTGTTTGCTTTTTCTTAAAAGTTGCCTTAGAACTGCTGTGAAACATTCAAAACATCTTAGTCTCATAATTAAACGAGGACGGCTCTGTGATGAGACCCAGGAATATAAATAGCTGCATCAAGTGGTCAACTGCCACAAACTCCCCGCATCACTCTGCACAAGTCATTTGATTCCTCTGTACTTCAAGTTTTCATTTCATTTGACAGACTGACAATGCTGCTATTGACTTTTTTTAGAATTTAATTTGACTAAAAGATACACTTATTTTAAAGTTATCAGAAAAAAGTTGTATTTTAAATTTAAACCACGAATTTCACTATCCAGAAACATGATTCAGCAGTGAAAATACTGTTACACTGTTATTTCTCCTTAAAAAAACCAAATAAATCTGTATGTTCAGAAGCACAGGCAGGCCTGTAGATGTAGATTTTGTAAAAATGTATTCAAATTAAGTATATCAAACAGCATGGCAATTCATGTAAGAATATGAAAATCCTATTTTTACCATTACGTTTCAAGAACTTTCTTCTTGAGACCAGTTGCTTTAGTTGGAGCAAACCATTTTAGTTATGCTGTACTACTGCATACGACAGGCTCAAAAGGGGAGACTAAAAGAACCAACAATTCCAACCCTTGCAGTGACAATTCACACTACAAAATATAGAGCTAAATACAGGAAGAAATTAAAACCAAAGGTCTCTTCTAATCTTGTTGGAAAAAAGTCCCCTTCAGACCTTAATCAGCAGCTGAACTTTTTACCTCCAGTACATGTGCAATGTTCACCAAACACTGAAGTCATGCTCTTCGGCATAAAGAGCAAAATGCCACTGTGCCTGAAGCTTCTGTAGTGACAAGGATTCATCAGGTGTGTTACGATTGCGTGTCACAGATGCCAAGATGATGAAAAACCTTTGCATTTTAAGAGGCTCTGTGTTTCAGGTTTATTTGGATACGCCTTCATGAAGACTGAAGGAGGAAAAACTGTTGGATTAACACCTGGGTTATTTTTCTGTAACTAGAAGACAGCAAAAATCTCTCTTTTACCTTTTATATTTTTTATCTATTATTTTTAATCGCTGTTGGAAGAAAATGAAGAGATTAACATAAGGACATCATCCCCACCAACACAGACTAATTCTAATTAGCTTCTGAGAAGCAGAATACTTTTAAAGGTGCCTCTTTTGTTAACCCATATATTGCTTTAAAATAATGATTTCTGGTTCAGCTAACCCATTTCTTGTCCTGACTGCATGGGATACAGTTTTTTGCCCCATTTCAGATATCTTCTAAAGGAAGTAATGATTTGTTGACTTGTGCTCATCATACTCAAGCAGTTATAGAGAGATAATAGTCATGCTGTCATTTCTTCCAATTTATAATGCAGAAGTCAAAATATGCATTCTATAAATCATTGTCTTGATTTGCCATTGCTTATAATTTGTTGAGTCTTCTCAATCATTGTAAACTAGCAATAACCATGGTAACGCAGTTATGCCATGTATTTCTGGTATTATACCTTTGCAAAGCGAATGTAAAAGAGACTGAACAAAGCACATGGCAAAAGGCGATTGGATTCCATGAGCTCAAAGAGTTTAGAAGATCATCATATCAGTTAAATCATGGTAGAACAAAACCACATGCAAGTGTTTAGAGGCTGTGGTCTAATACAATGCACACGTACACAGAGAAGAGGTCCAGTTCACTGAAGCATTACAAATCAAAAATGCAATCACTTTCTTGTGCTTAAAGTGCTCTATGAGGAACTGAAAGGTTAATGAGCAAGGTGCCTTTAATTGCTTTTTTTCTAAATACCTGGCCCATAAACTAAACACAACTGCCTTTAAAAGCTCCATATTCCAAAATTTCTATAGTAAACGTTCTTCTGTTGGAATTTTCTATTCGTGGAACTAGACTATAAATAGGGATATAATATCTTTAATAGCTTGCAGACACCATACTCTCTTCAAATATCCTGACTTTGCTAGAGGCTCTAATGACAAGAGCGAAATAGCTTAGATACCACTGGGAGCAATTTGTCAGTGCAGTGCACAGGGTCCTGTGTTTTCCTGTCGTAATTAGTGGCTAGTGCATGCTCACTATTACCTGAAGTTACTGTAGTAATTCCAGATTCAACCATATGTCCACTGACTAGTGGAGTGTGCATGTGTCTATGGTTGGATAATGTACCTTCTGTAAATTGTTCCTGTTAGTCATTTGCAATATATTTCATGTTTCCAACAACGGTCTTGAACTGGCAGTGTCAGCGACACGTGTTTTTGACATTACTGAGAACACAGACAAGAATGATTTATGCTGTTTTTCCCCTTCTCAGATTGAACAGGTATAAAAATTGTCATATGTAGAAAGTCATAGGACAAAGAGAAAGTTTTAGAAAACTTGACTTAGATGGAAGGTGTGAAGATAAGAGTTTTATGTTACCAGAGTTAACACCTGAAGAATCATTCCTCAGCTACTCAAAAGAAACAATTATTTTTTCACATTATAAATTCCTTACATAGGAACTCCTGCCCTACACTTTTGTATGGTCTTTCAAAGTAAGTGCAGCATTTCTTCCTGCTTTGGTGGCGATACTGCCCGTTACATTTCACACCAAAATTCATGCCTGTCTTGCTCAATTACAGTCAGTGACAAAAATCCAATTATATTCAAAGAGAAGCAGTATTAAGCCTGATCCAGATAAAACTTATTTTCTCACTTTTACTGGATGGACTCCAATAGTCTTAAACAATAAGCGCTTTGAAAACGTTACAACCGCAGCTTTCGTCATGAGCCGTGTGCTCTACGCTACGCTCACCACTTACAGAAGATCAGGCTCACGAGGTGTGACAAAAAGCAAGATGTAGAATTTCACAGTGGGAAAGGACATGCACGGGCACAGCACCTGACCGCTATTTGGGTGAGAGATTCTGCTGTGCAGATAAACCATTTCTTTTGTCAAATCAGAAAGAGCAAAAGTGGGACAACAGTGGGAGAAGGCAAGGTGACAGCAGCTCGCACTCAATGGTACTGTCGCAGCACTGTGAACTCAATGCAAAAACTCACCCAGTGACTTCATGCTTCACAAGCCAGCATCCCCTCCTGACCCGTGCTGTGCAGCCACACTCTTCAACGTTTCAGTTGACTCTGAAACGAAGAACAATATATTGGCTCTAGTAACAGTGGCAGAAGTCTTTCTGACAATATAAACCAATATGATTTACAAGATGAATGATGACATGCCCAGTTTAAATCTGCCCACTGTGCCACCTCTGGAGGTAGCGGAGTCTCACAGGCCTGCTACCGGTAACAGAGCCAGGCTCTTTGCCTCGCACAGCAAGAACTTGTATTTAAAAAAAAAAAAAACAAACAAAAAATGCCACAACGCTGTTGGTACTAACAGCAGGACCATACTCCTGCTCATCTTGCAGGTCTGCGCTGCATCATGGTCTCGTACTGAATCCAGGGTGTTAAACGCATCACCCAGGAATATGTGGCCTTGAAAACAGGTCTTTGCAAACCTTACATCAGGAAGATCCAGAGTACCCAGAATCATACCAATAATCAATGTAATAAATTGTTGTTCCTTTGCTTATTTTCCATCCTTTTTTTTTTTAATCCTCACTTTTTCCCCTAAGAGGCCATAGGATTTCACTTGCTTGGTCCTACTTTTAGCCAAAAAACTTTTTCCTGAAATAAAAAAAGCATGTTTTAGGAAGACACTGAGTCTCTGCAAAGGACTGCAAGCAAGCAATGATAAAAAATCACAAAGTGTTGATAAATTATTCCATTAAGTTGATAATCTTACCATAAAAGAAAGATTCAGTTTTCTGTAAACTGTTTCAAGCTTTCACTTCCTGCTGCTGGATCTTATTGGTGCTTTTTAGGTTAAATGATGGTTTGGCATAGCATTTGAAGGTGTGGGGTTTTTTGTCACCTTGTTGAATTTTGGCTCATGCAGTAACTAACTTGTTATAAAATTCATTGTAAAATAGGGGAAAGTATTTACTTGACTACTCCAGTAGTACTAAGAAACTCTAGTTTCACATTATAGAAATTATTTTCTGCACTATGGTCATCCTGGCGTTCTCTTAACGTATATTATCTTTCAACCTGAACAAGTGTTTGCACATTTATGAGGAATAAAAGGGAAGATGCTTGTTGCATTCGGGGAAAAGCATACCTGTAAACAAAAAAGCAAAAGACTTAGGCAAATTGGAGGTGAATTCTGTGCCCAAACTAACCTGAGGCAAATAGACAAATGATGGGTCAGATCATTTCATTGGTAGAATCCAGCAAAAAGTATCTTCTTGCTCAAGAGTGAGTAAAAAAAAAAAATCTAAACATAAATGAAATGATGAAATTTTCTTGCTTATCACTCCCAATGCCTAAAGATCCCTGTGTAGCTGTCGAGACCCTTAGTTTCAGGCAGAAAGCGTTCCTCCAACCTGATAAAAATTTCCAACTCAACAGAATGCTAAGCACGTCCTCACGAGCACCCTCAACCCTTCTAGGATACAAACACAACTGCTTTGGTAGGGGACAAACACTGGTGCCGTATTCTCTAGGTAGGGAGAGAACTCCATGTGTTTTCTCAAAAGTTTGGGCCAGACCAAGCAGCTGACTGTCACTTTTAATATACTGTTGAATTTCCTTACACCTTATATTTTCACTGTGTAAAAGAAATTTAATAAACTTGGAGATACCGTTTACAAGGCAAATTATAAAACACCTGAACTCAGCAACTTTCACCTCAACATTAAGAGTGATGAGGCTCTGAGAGACAACATACACAATTTTTTGTCAATACCATAATGATTTAAAAGCCTCTTCCCCAGGGCATGGCATCTTTTCCTAGCTGAAAGGGCAAGCTTAGGCTATTGCAACATTAAACAGCTGATGAATGACCTTGTTGTCACACCTGTTTTAGGGATTGATCGTGTCCAATTAATTCCTAGAAGAAATCAATCATTCTTAGCTAGCTCATTTACATTAATAAGAAAATATTAATTACTTCACTGCCTATAAGTATTGGAAATAGAGGTTGCATTTACAGTTTGGCCTGCTGGTATTTCAAAAGGATTCATTATCTCCTCCTATGAGAGCAAAACAAATAAACCCACACAATTTTCCCAGTTATTCAGGATTAAAATCAGTTATTTCTCTACGCATTTAACTAACAATTGGATGATATAACAATTAGTCTTGTATTGTTGGCTTATTTTTTATGGGTGTAATTTTTATCATATGCGCTAGAAAGCACATAATCATTTTTTTCCATTGCTAACTTTATGTTGAGAGAAGCACTGTGTACAGAAACTCAAGACCACAATTACGATTTCCTGTTCAGATAGTCATGAAGTCTAACACGCCATAAGAGAAACAGGGATACAAATGTGCAGGTAAAAGCAGTTCGTATCATTTCGCTCCTGGAAATGATCCTTAGGAAAACATTCAAACTGAATCTTCATGGTGGGATTTAAAACTCATGACGACTGCCAAAAATTTAACTAACGCTTTATCAGATGCTGGGATTAGCCTCTTTGTGAGCTACACACTGCGAATAGCCCATGCCTGAGCATTCATCCCAGACTTTCTTCCCAGAGGGAGAAATATAATAGGAAGGTGCATTTCAAGACGAAATTCAGAATTTGATTGCTATATTCTCTGTTCAGTGCGTACTGCTATCATTTCTGGTAAAATGTCCTAGTTAAGGGTTACAGTAAATTGATCTCACAATACTACAGGAATTTATCATGTAATAGAAAAGGAATTTAAGAGCTGAATACCAAATATTATTAATAAAACAGGTCTGTGGATAGAGACAGTAAGGGGATACAGTTTATATTATTACCTGATCCTACATTAAATTATAGAGCTGGTAAAATTAGAATTGCAAGGACAAAACAGACTTTCAATGGGATTTTTCAATTGGAAACTTCTGAGTGGGTAGCACAACAGTGGGTATTTACTCCCTGCATCTCTTCTGCCCCTAGAACCAGCCCACGAGCTCGGCTTCTCCCTTTGGATCAGAAGTCCGAGCCCATCTGTGCAGAGAGACTCTGCTGCCACCCTCTGTGGTATGTGAGATGATTCAAAACACTAACTGTAAGTAAAATGCCAACCACTCTAATTAAAGATTTAGGGACAAAGATCTCTAGTTGTGAAAGAACTGACACAATGAAAAACTATTAGGATATAATTGAATATGGAAAGTAATATCAGTAACTCTAAGGTATTGGCACACAAGGAATTAAAGTGGTGTTTGTACATGAATGACTTCGTTATTGAAGTAGTAGCTACATTAACTACCTTAACGTCTTTTGAGGCTACATTTGAAAAATGATAAAAGAGAATGCATCTTAACTATGTGTTTATCTCTGGTCCAGTTCATTCCTACAGACATCTTTTTTTCTAAGACATTAAAAAAGTATATAGGTAAGGGAGAACAAACACGTAATTTTTTTCAGGTCGTCTATCATCTCTTCATCTGAAATTCAGTACAGGCACATAACTGATTAATAGAGAATGATGTGTTTGGTCAAAATCACATTTAATCCCTCAAGAGACAGATACAATACTGAGAGCAAAGCGCTTGTGAAAAGGATTTATATTAATTTACTGATAAAAAGCTATTTTTCCTGACCATACTTGTGATTATTCAAGTCTATTTTATACCAGGGCAGATAGGATATTGTTCTTTTGCTCTCACCTCTGCGAGAGCAACCCCTATTTATATAAGCACAGTTTCCTACCCTGCACACACAGCTACATTTCTCATTCACTACCTTAATATCCTTGCCTGTTAAACCATCGATCCAAGTGGTCATTAGGGAAGGCAGAGGCTGAGTGCTTTAGCAGAGCGGCCAACACCAAATCAGAAGTCTTTTGATTTATTTTTTTTAATCACGACATTCACAGACCCAATGCTGTCCCCAGCAGTAGGAAAGCTACTCAGTTTTGGTGAAGGGGAAACCTACCTTTTCTCCAGGGCCTACAGAAGGGAGCAGTTTTCTGCGTTTTCTCCTCACCATCTCCACTTGCGTTTTATTTATTTTTCTGTAACTCTGCCCATCAAACTAAATAAGATTCTCAAGCGGATGGTTCCCATGCTAGTGGTGCCTCTTTGCTGTATTCTGCATGGCAATGCTGTGGGGTCTTCACTCGCACTCTGCAACGTGTCATTCGTCCAAACTCTTCACGAGGAACAGAATTTAGCCTTAAATCTTCCATTTTTCAAAAACAGCAGAACTAAAATTAGCCATACAACTTTAACTTAGCTTTCTAGTTAAACAGTACCTGAAAATCCTACTGCCATATGATCAAAATATTAGTCTGTCTTCATGACTTAAAAAATATTCTCTTACACGCAAGAAAAAAAAAAGAAATCACTCGTCATTGTCACTGAAGAACAAGAACATTAGATCCTTATTCACCTAGTTGGGGGGTGGGGGAAAGAAACATTGCGTGCAAAACAAGAATTCATTTTAATGCATTGTTGGGCTTGACATTTCAACCGGACATTCTGAATTTAACACGTGTTCTTTCAGTCACAATCGGGCTCATATATTCACCTGAATGGTACCAATCTGCTTATATTTTTTCCTAAATGAACAATTTATTCTACACCATTTATCCTTATTCTAGTATCTAGATACATACTGCAAATTACTAGAAGAACATATGATTTGTTTTCTTCCAGATTTTGTTTAGTAAGGTTATTACAAGGTAACAGACACGTCACAAGAAAAATAAGGAAAAAAAGCAACTTAGTATCCAGATGCCTCCTAGTATATCACTTGTGGAGAGTTACAGTACTGTTTGACAAGAGGTAAAATGTTTCACCTTTACTGCTTTAAAAAAAAAAAAAAAAATCAGTGGTAGCAAAATGTATCTGTCTTAGCTATTTATTGGGCAAGTAAAATCTTCCTGATTCACTTCACGCTCCTTACCAATCTTCTGAAACAGGAATATAACAGTTTCTTCAATCGCCACTTTAATAGAGAAAATAGCAAAGATCTGTTTCTCTTTATTAGTAAAAAAGGGAAGAAGGTGGTAGGGGAAGAGGCTGCAGCCTGTCATTTCTAATATCTTACTTCTCATGACAGTTGAGATTGTTTTGGTCAAGAGTTTGCAAATCTGGGCTGCAAACCTCAGTATGCAAATACGAGCTGCAAATATATAGAGGGAGGAGGTTACAGACATCACACTTTTTCCTTTCCCGTTTACACTTATATTAAAAATGGAGTTCCAAAAACTTTTAATTAAGCGTCCTTTGCACAGCTACCTGGCAAACTCGACGAGCATTCTGAAATAATAGGGGATGTGGACTGGTGCATTTATTGCAATAAATGCCATATGGATTTTGGAATTCCGTAATCATGGATCTGGCACCTCTTTATAATATATTTGGGACAGACTGAAACATTTTTGCAAAATTGCTATAACCAGGTGCTTCTGCCTCACTGAGACTAAACTACCTTTTACTGTTCAGGTTTCCTATAAGGAGGACAGAATTGGAAGTCAAGTATATATGGTCTACACTGGCCCATCTCTTGCCTGCCCCTCCCCGATTATTTCTTTACTTTCTTAATAAAGTCACACTGAAGGGCCTATTACTTCCTAGCTGCTCCGATAGAAGATTCTGCAGTTGCACTTAGCTAGTAAAAGGTGTAATGATACATTACTTGGAAAGAAAACATCTGTCTTCATGAACTGAATTTTATAAGAGAAAGCTTAAGTTTATCAAAAAGCAAGACTTGACATAGTGCAAGTACGAACTCCCTACAAGCATCAGATTTAACCTAGAAATAGTTAAAAGCTGCTAAAAGACTTAACTCATGGTCAACATGCTGAGTACATTAGAAAACATATCTTCCCTGACAAGCAAAAATAAGACTTAACTCTCACTGAAATTTATCAGAGACTCAGGTACCTGAGAACAGTCAGTTTTTAAATAGTTGAGGTCAATTATCCCTCACTAAGAGAGGGAATGCCAGCAGCTTCTACCCAACTTTTCCCGTTAGATCTCCATGCAGAAGGAGCACTGATAAGGGGTTTTTTTGTTACTATAACATTTGTAACATTACTGCAACATTTGATACTCACCTTTAACATACACGGGGAGAAGGGAATGACTTTGACTAGTATCCTTGGGTATATCATTCATCAGGAGCCTCTGATAGCAATAAGTATTCTAACAGACAAAAAAAACTTATGCCTGTTAAAAGCGTTAAGAACAAGCTCAAGTGCAGAGTTTCCATACCAAATGCCAAAACTACATAACGCAGGGAACTGTGGCTAGACAACATAAGTTCAAACTTCATGCTTTATACTTCTAAGCAGTTTTAAACGCTTATAGACAGTGTTCATATTCCTTTCAATACCACAAAAGTACTGACTCGGTCCTAAGGTCCACTGACATGGTGCTCTCTTAAGACTGACCACCACCACAAGTTCCAGAAGGGGGGACAACCCCATTTAAGAAAGAGCAAGACATCTGCCACAGCTGTAGCTTTTAGAATATGTTCATTTGCAGATCTCCGTAACGTCATTGCCTCACTGACATGATACAGCAAGGAATCCAAAGAAAACAGTCATATTTTTGACAGGAGATTAGCAGCATGTCCTTCTAACTATTTAGAGGGTGCTACCCTGGAATATCTCTTTTGTTTTAGAAGAGGGGGAAGAATAAGAACTTATGTATGTCTTTATTTCTGTACAAGTTAGAATAGGCATTATTTCTTTTCCCAGCTAAACAATATTCATCCCCTTGTACTAATTGTTTCCATTTCAAAATCACGAGATCCCTCCCACTCTACTTTTGTGGTACAGAAATATCTGCCATAGTTGTATACACTATTTTATGTTGTAATACAGACTATTACTCTAGTTAGCTTCAATGCAGTTTATACTTTTTAATATGTTTGGGTTTTTAAGCTTATAAGCAGAAGCAGAGCACCTTCTAACCCTTCCTAAAGGGACTTCATTAACAGAAGAAAGAGAAATGTCTCAACTGATCTTGAAACTATAAGAATATGGGCTACAGGAACTCTTTGACAGGTACCCCACACAAAAGGTTAATGAAGCATAAAGCCTCTCTTTGCGGTATTCACATACACTTCCCCCATCTTCCTCCACTATTCTTTTGTCACACTGCTCACTTTTGGTAATACTAGCTTACAGAGCTAAATATACATGAACATGTTACCTCTGCATTACAATATTCATTTTAAATGACAGTGATAAGGTCAGATAGAAACTACCCTGATAAGTTTTGTTCACAGAAACTGATTAAACATAAAAGAATGAAGAAAAAAAAAAATTGTTATCTAATAAAAAAGTGTGTTGTCCACTCACTTTTCTGTTTCACAAAACAAAAATAAAAATCATGTAATAGACTACGGAAAAAGGAAGAAAACCACACAGAACACCCTACATTTTACTGCAGTTTTCTTATATGATAACATGCAAGTATTTCCTAATATAGCAACTAATAAAACCTTCTAATTTTAGAACTTTTCAATAAGCTTTCCAGTTGGCTTTCTCTCACCTTCACTTAGACCCAGGGGCTAAGTCATGTGCAAGAGCTATAGAAGCATGAAAGTGGCCACCAGAGCAGGCAGCCCAGTGAAGACAACCACTACTAAATTAACCTTGAATTTCGGGGTTTTCATGTTTGAAACGCCACCTTCCCTTTGAGCTTTTGGTCAGGCTCCAACAGTTAGAGACATGACTACCATGACCATATCTGAACTGTAATCTTTTCTAAACAGGAAACTACTCTATATTTGAAACAGAAAGCATTTTTATCGTTTTATTAGGTGAGCAGCAAGTACTGAAAAGGAATACATTTCCTGCAGTGACCAGAATTGACAGTGCAATTACAAGAAAGCACCAGGCCTCCCTGAAAGACTTCACGTGCAGTCAGAAACAGTGTGATCAGCAGTCACAACAATTCTTGGTTTTCAACCCAAAGTGAGGTACGGTTTTCTTGCCTTTCATATCAAATAGAGTTAAGCAGATTTGCTGGATTTCAGAAGTTTTCATGTTGTTTTTGCGTTCACATGTTAGCGCTCTGCTGCTTTTCTCAGATATTCCTCTACTTCCATCAGTAAGTCAGTCCACACACTTAGGCCACAGACTTTAAAGTCTCCCTCCTGTGCCTTCAGAAGTTTCAGAGCAGCCTGGGTCTGCCCTTTGAGTAGCGCAGATCCCTGACAGAGGCAGGTGAAGCGCTCCCTCAGCTCGTCCCAGGACAATTCAGCTTCATCAAAACAACTTTTAACCCACTGTCCCTGCAAGGGGTCATAGAGCAAGTGGCTTCCCCAGCTGGTTAAAAGGTCCAAATAAGGTCTGCTTAACTGGGGATAGTGACCAGCTAGGGAGGCAAGAAGGGAGCCTGGGAGGAAAAGGCAGAAGGCAGAAAATCGCTCCAGGTTCCCCAGCAGCCAGGAAAGCAGGGGCCCGGCAACGGATCCATCTCCTGTTCCACTCGCCTGGTTTCCATCTAGGCTGTTCCCATCCCGACCCCCGCCTCCGGCCTGCTCAGCGCCACTCCCCTGCCTCAGCAGCAGCAGCGCCGCCGCCGCCACCTCGAAGGCCCGGGGCTGGGAGAGCTGCTCCAGGACACCGGACAGCCAGCGCAGCCGCCCCGCGGCCTCCTCAGCCGGCTCGGCCTCCTGCGCCTCCTCCCGCAGCCGGCTCAGCAGCAGCTGCGCCTCCGCTTGCAGCTGCGGCTCCATCCTCTCCGGGGGCCGCGGCGGGCCGCGGGGCAGAGCCAGCAGGCGGCAGGCGGCCTTCCGGCGGGCGAGGAGCACCAGGCTGCGGGGCTCGGGGCCGGCCTCCGCGCCGGGAGACTGCAGCAGGCTGTGGATCAGGCGGCGGCAGGCGGCGGGCGGCAGAGCGCGGTTCTCCAGCAGCGCCAGGCCCAGCAGCTGCGGGCAGCGTCCCAGGTGGGGGAAGCCGAGCTGAGGGCTCGGCTGACCCCGCCGCAGCCGCCGCCCCAGGGCCTCCCGGAGCCGAGGCCGGGTGCGGAAGCGGTCGTGGAGGTGCTGGAAATACCGAGCCCACTCTAGAGCCCTGTCCAGGGTCAGGGAGTCCCAGTCCCGCACCAGCGCGGAGCGGGAGACGGCCAGGAGCGCGGGCAGCTGCCCCACCTGCTCCAGCACGGCCTCCATCGCGGCCGGCCCCGGCCTTGGCGCCACCGGTTTGAGCAGAAGTCCCGCCTCCCGCCGGGAACCGCAGCCAATCCGAACCGGGGAGGGTGGAGATTTGTAAGTCTATTGGCTGAATCTGACGTCAATCCGATGCGGATTGATCTTCCCTTAAAGGAGCCTTTAACCGGCCGCCTGTGTCGGTCATTTGTGTCTAATCCCTCAGCGAAGGGCGGGGGGGTTGGTAGTTGCGCCGAACTAAAGTGTTAAAAACCGAGCAGGATTAAGTTAAAAAAAAAAAACCAAACAAAAAACCCCCAAACAGCTAAGAGTCTTAGAATAAGCCTTAGAATAATATTCCTAAATACCCCTTAAAAAAATAAAGCTCTTCAAGAGCCTGCCCCACATTCCGAGATGTTTCCCCATTCCTGTGGTATGCCCTGTCCCTGGAGGGCAGCCGTGGCTGAGCTCAGCGTGGCACCCCACCAGGGCCGAACCCTGCTCAGCCCACACGGCTGGGCTCACCCTACTGACCTACCAACTAATGACTTTGTAGCTCATTAGGGGTTCCCCAGGGTATCCGGCCTTCCCTGGGTACCAGCACTAGGCCTCTGGCTGCCTGCAGAGGTAATGGCTAACACCTGCCCTGGCCTTCTGGGCACCGACACAGCCAGGGTTTACCCACATGGATGGCCCCCAGAGAGCATGGTGGAAACTTGCTGCAACCGCTCCTCTCTGTAGCGAGGAGAGGCGACCCCTTCTCCCTTTCCCGCCTCTGCCAGCTGAAGGACAGTTTTACATGGCAGGCTAGAGGTATTAACCGTAGCTTGCTTGGAGGATGCAGCCTACCTGTTGGAGCAACTGTTCCCAGGTGCTTTCCTCACGTCCGCCGCCTCGAGGGCTTCTGCTCAGCTGGGCGACAGGTCCTTTCCCTCCATCCTCATCCCCACGACAGACCGGCCATGCTCAGCGTTCCCTCACGGTGTGGAAGGGAGCAAGCCGGCCTGGCTTCTGGCAGTTTCCTCAGGTCCCCCCTGCTCTTCCGCTCCTGAGGGGGTGAAGCAGCAGCCGGAAGGCAGCGGGGCGCTGGAGCTGGTAGGTTTGGGAGTTGCTGAGTGCTCCTCAGGGAGTTCACGAGCTCCGTGGCATAATCCTGGCCACCGAGCGGGTATGGAGGCAGCTGAGAGGCCTGGTGAGGCAGTGGAGAGGCCTGGTGAGGGCTCTGGTGCCGTCAGCTGGGCCCAGAGCTGGGCTGCAGGGCAGTGCCGGCTGCAGCAGTGCCCAGGGTCACCGGGGCTGGGCCTGTGGGGGGGCATTCCCTCCTCACCCATGCCTGGCAGGACATGGCCCCATGGCCCACCCTTTGGGTGGCAGTAGTGAGGGACGACACAAATCCCGCTGCCAGCCTGCCTGAGCAACTACTTTGGTAAGGGCTTTCTGAAAGGCAAGAGCAACACCTGGCAGAGTAAATGAGGTTTGACTGGAATTTATTGCGGGAACCAGCAAGAGAAACCAAAATATAATGCTGTGAGCTACAATACTGTAGGGCAAACCATAATACTTTTATGCAGAACACGTTTTCTTCCATACATCTTAATGCTGGAAATGGTTTCCCCCAAGTTTGTTATCTAAATGAACTGCATTTTTGGGTGATGGAGTGAGTGTGCAATAGACTCTCAATAGCAAATATTCTTTAGCTCAGATAGCAAAGGACACAACTCGTAGCCTCTGAGTTACACCAGACTTCAAACTAACATGGGTGAAAGACAAGAAAGAGGCCCACAACTTGCTTCCACTGCTTTCTTTTCCGCTAAGGAAAACTGAAGCAGGTGAACAGAGCCACTGAACCCATTAGAGTCCCATGCCTCGCTAGGAACATGCTCAGACCTTGTCCCCTGGTCACAGACCCCTGCCCTAAAGGTAACTGCTAGCTGTCGGTGACCAGCTTCTCTAATTCACATCATACTTCCAAAATAAAGCAAAAGAGAGAATAAGAAAATTGTAAGTAAGGGTTTAGATACTAATCTCCCCTCTTCAAACCCTCTCCTGGACTGCCCTGGATGGTTGTTAAGGAAAGATCTTTCTCAAGTACTCTCAAGAAAACAGAGCTCTCATCTGAGCTCTTATCCTATTTTCTTATTTCATTCATCTATTTAAAAAAAACATGGGGTTATAGACTTGATGGTCTAGATCACCTGTAGGTTAAGGGCCTAATACAGGAATTAGAGTGAAATTCTATGGCCCTTCTGGTTGAAGGAGCTCATAACGATCCCTTAATATCTATGAATATAATGTATTTTAAGGTATCATTCTAAAATAGATGTTTTTCTCCTGAACAATCTCTTTTAAGCTTTCTGTTAACTATTTCTGGAGTAATAAACATAAAATTTGATACAGATGGCTAGAGATTTGTTGCCTTTTTAACAATGGAATTGCTTTTGTTATTAATAAATTCCTACTTACCTATCATCTGCCATGCCCGTATACTCCAAAGCATATTACAAACTAATATACATCAAAGAGAAGATGGAACATGCAAACTTTTCAGTTACATACAACTGAGTGCAACACTTTGGGACATTTTACTTAATGCTTTGCTTAAATGGAAAAGTGATAGAAACCTGAAGTGGCTGGAATATGATTACATATTACGTACTTTGGCCTCTCGGTTAGGTTTAATACAGCATCTCTTGAATTAAGTGCTGTGGCATACAGGAAGAAAACAGTTTCAGTGAATTTCAGACCCATGTTCTATTTTAGTGAGGGATATTTCTGGAGGTGCATATGCTCCATGTCATGAAGAAGAGAAGAGATATTTCCCTTTACATCAGAAAACTTTTCACAAGAAATCTTTCACATTATTGGTTTTTTTTTTTTTATTGGATAACATATATGGGTTTATATCCTGTGAATGTCTCTGTATGTTTCAGTTGAAAGAAATCAAATAATCACATTTGCAGCACTAGGAAACTAACAAAAACAGGTTATGAAAATCTAACCAGACTGGAAAAACCACGGACTAATATGGTATCTGGAATACTCTTGCATGTGAAGGGAGATGGCCTGCATGCTCTAATGGGTCTCTGTAGAGCTGACTGAAAAATGGAATTTCCATTTTACAAAAAACTCTGAATATTTCAGCACTTGGTTTTGTCTCAGATTAGGATGAAAAGTCTAAATATCAGCCTTTTTCATCAAGGGGACACAGTCTGATATCTCTGTAATAAAATGGTTCATGCAAAAACACATTTATGTATTTCTAGGTACTGCAGCTGTATTTGGAGTCATGATGGGGCACAGTTGATGCATATAATGAAAAATAGAGCCTGATCTGGAGAACTAGGAGAGTTCTGCATAAGAATGCATTAGAAGATGAATTCAAGGAACAAACAAAAGAAACAAGGTAGCACTGAGACAGTTATGATTCATGTAATAAATTGCTATACTACAATAGCCCTTAAAAATAGTAATTCTTTTTCTACACTCACCATTGAAGGAAGACCCTTTCAACTCTGAGTTTTGTGTTATTATTTGAGAGCCTGGCTACTCTCAGAATGTGTTTTGGGATCTTCCACTGTAAGACTGGAATCTATTTATCTGTTGATTGATCTGCTGATGCTGGTGCCATGTAGTAATCAAATTAAATTGAACAAACATGGTTTCTTTCTCACAGGTGAATTATTTTCCCATGGCTTTTAAGTGCTAGTACTCTCTCTTTTATGATCAGTCTTAGTTTTAGCTTGAGTAGCCCTTGGGTTTTTCTTACCAACAGCAAGATTACTAAGCATCACAGTTTGCATTTTGTAATTACTGTCTATTGACTTATGTTAAGTCTGTTGCTACCTGATAGTATTGCTGAGCTGTGTAGACATTGTTTAAAAACATCTGTACAATGCTGAGTTGGTTTTCTACCTGAGGAATGTCTATGGGGTAGTGGGGAGATACTTAGGAAGTAAGCACTGCAAGACTGAGGAGGTGAGGTAGGAGAGTTAATGTTGGGGAAGGGGATGGGAAAGGTTGGGTCAGGATGTCAGGAGATATGGTCAGAGCACAGAGATGGGGGGGATAGAATGGTGAGTGGATTTTCAGATAGCTGCAGGTCTGTGGGGGGTGCTTTCCTACTTAGCTTGATTACTTTTTAAGAAAAAAACCTAAAAGTTCTCTTCTGGGCCTCGTGTAGGTCTTTGCTTGTTTAATATCAGTCTGCTTCCCCTATTAATGACTCTTGTACTAGTGCCTCGTACTGTTTTAGGCTGTGTTTGGATGTGTGTTTCACTTCACATAAACTGCAGTCTCTATTTTTTTCTAACAAGAAATGGAACCCACAAAGATATCTTAAAGAAAATCATACAGACTACATGTGTGAGTGCATGAGGCTTCCTTCTATGAAGGATGGGGAAATATGTTGAAGTAGAATTTTTCAACTATTTTGAAGAACTATCACTTCATTACACAGTCTGAAAAGTAACCCCTTTGTTCTGTCTGATTTAAAAGCAAAGAAGAAAATAGAAGAGAGAACAGGGTATATTTTGAATTATAGGCTAGAGCACAGATTTACAATTGATTGTTTAAGCTCTCTGCTATATGCTTCTTGCAGGTAGCTATGATACTGTGAACAGGGATAGCCAATGTTGCTTGTGTTGTGGGTTTTGGTTCTGAGGTTTTTTCTTTTTTTCCTCAATAAAGTCTATCTTTTATTTTAATCTGTAAAATGAGCATTAAAATAAGAAAAGAGTCTTCAAGGGTATTCATCTACTGTTGTGTTAAGCTGTAGTAAATGTTTCTCCATTACAGCTTTTGATTGATAAGATACATGGCAAAAAAAGTTGTTGAGCAAGTAAGAATAGTGTCAGTTAGATACAGAATCTGGGAAGTCATTTCCACAGCTCCCTGAAAACAAGCCCACTTTTCAGTGAAGCACTGCAAAACCATTTCACAAGCCCTGCATTTTGTATGAATTACTGTACTGTTTTATCTAAGCTGAGAAGTCAAGTAAAAGATTCATATGAAGTTTTATGGAACTGGTGAGTTTCTTCTCTCTGGTTATGGAGCCAGTAAAATTCACCCTGGCAGGGAATATCAGTTTTGAAGCAAAATTGGTCAAAGCAGCCAGAAGTCTGGATTCCATTGTTGTATTTTCCTTCCTCTCAGAAGTCATATTGGCTGTAACACGGTTATACTATTTCTCCTGAATAGAAATTTAGTACTCTGTTTAGTCAGTATAGCTAGCATTATAAAACTCCAAAATGGTCTTTCCTTAGGTAGGAGGTGTTATTTCAAATTACAAAAATTAATACATTGAGAGAGATCATAGAATCATAGAATAGTTTGGGTTGGAAGGGACCTCTAAAGGTCATCTAGTCCAACCCCCCTGCCGTGGGCAGGGACATCTTCAACTAGATCAGGTTGCTCAGAGCCCCGTCCAACCTGACCTGGAATGTTTCCAGGGATGGGGCATCCACCACCTCTCAGGGCAACCTGGGCCAGTGTCTCACCACCCTCAGCGTAAAACAGTTCTTCTTTATATCTAGTCTAAATCTCCCCCCCTTTAGTTCAAAGCCATTCCCCCTTGTCCTGTCACAACAGGCCCTGCTAAAAAGTCTGCCGCCATCTTTTTTATAAGCCCCCTTTAAGTACTGACAGGCTGCAAGAAGGCCTCCCTGGAGCCTTCTCTTCTCCAGGCTGAACAACCCCAACTCTCTCAGCCTTTCTTCACAGGAGAGGTGTTCCATCCCCCTGATCATTTTCATGACCCTCTTCTGGACCCGCTCCAACAGGTCCCTGTCTTTCTTGTGCTGAGGGCTCCAGATGTATGATCATCTTCTATATTTCTGGCACTAATATTCCCTTTTTAACTGTAAGGAGGTTTGTTTAGCTGCCTCAAATTGCATGCTAGGAATAAGGTTGCCACACATTGTATAGTGACTTATGTATACTGATAATTCTGAACTTGTGGACCATTCTTGTAGAATTTCTTCGTATTTCTGCAACAAACTTTGTGGAAAACTGTCAAGCCAGTACCTGGCAGACTCTGTCACCCCTTCCATAACTTCTGGTGCAGTCCTTGGAATTTTTTTTGTCAATGTAATCTCTCATATCTCAAAAACTAGCAAGGCTGTGGTGGGCTTTTGGAATGAGAACAGAACAAGTGCATGATCAAATTGCATAATAAAGTTATTGAACCTACTCATTTGTACATCAGCATGAGTCTCAGACTGTACAAAAGGCATATCTGTCAGCAGAGGGTTTTCCCCTGAAACCTCTTTTGTGCTATGTTCCAGTTAGGATAGCGTGGTAAATCTTGCATATGCTGATTGTAGTGTATCAATGTATTAACAGCAGTGCCCATTTGTGATGAGTTAGAACTATGATTTGAGTAACTGATGTCAATGATCAAGCAGCAGTTGTATAATGCACTAGAGTGAAAATTGATTGAAAATCCATGTGTTGAAAGAGTGCTATATGTAACATATGTCATTACTGAGATAACCTAAAAACCACTCTAATTAGGAATTTTGCTTATGTCTGGCTATACCAAAACTGAATTTTTAGGAAACTAAACATATAAACAGGCAGACTTTGCTGCCTCGCCCCATTTCTAATTTTGATATATTAGTCAGGACTATACTGGCAAAGCTACTAAGCTAGGGTATAGCTCTTCAGTATTATAGACATAAAAATAAGTAAAATTGAGTGGCAAATTGTGCCACCTTTTCTGACTGTGAATAGTTGATTAGGAGGGGTGAAGTTACTACATATTTACAAAGGTCCCTCTCACCAGATGAGCCACATTAAATGATCATGTGTGTGCTCCAAAACCAGTTGCAGTTGTTAAGACTGTATTAGCTACAACTAGTTTTGTTTGAGCTAATGCATTTTAGCTTACATTTGCTGTGGGGTAAGAGCACGCATGCAGTCAGTTAATGTTGCTCAGCTGATGAATGGTAAGGTATTAAGCTGTGTGCTTTGATCACTTGCCATTGTTTGTGATACCTTTTAGAGAGGTTGCATTTGCTGTCTGTTGTGGCCGTGGGTTTGATAGATCACAGCATGTACTGATTAGAGTATTTGTCCACATGCCTTTTCCCGGGCTTCTTTTCCTTCAAGCCAGGAAAATCCTTACTTACTTATGCTAAGTAATTTTATTATAGGATCAGGTGTACAAATTCAGCCTTCTCAGGCAGTTTGAAGCCATTCCCCCCTTTTTAGGGTACCTGTTAAGAGGTATCTTAAAGAGCTATCTGTTTCAGAGACCATCCTATCAGAATCCTCTGAAAATAATATTCCATCAAGCTTGAGTCATAAAACACTGGCTATAGCTAAAGGTTTGTAATTTTGATATATAATGCTGTGGTACTTGTATGAAGTCAAACATGCTAGGACTAAGCTTAGTCTAGCATCATGGGTTTAGTATTTAACAATGAATTGTCTTTAAGAGTATTTTGGGGGAAAAAATCTGTACATTTAAGAATAGCATCTAAAAATTCTTTCCTACTCATAGATTCTGTGTGTTTCCATGACAGTTAAATTGCTGTCATTCACAAGAATACAGGGACATCTTATAAACACACTTCCATGTTGGAATTGGTTATATTTTTCACTTACATAAAAAGATATATAAAACTCAATGCAAGACAACTATGTATAGAGCTATTTATACGTACGTCTGGGTTCTAATAACATAAGTCGCTTGGATTTTTCACTTTCATTGCCCTAATATCCTGAGAACACCTTAAATTATCAGATACACTAATATCGCTCCTTCATAGCCCTGTACAGTGTCTTTTGAATAATACATGTCTGTGTACACAGAGATAGCTACATTAACACACACACATGCACATGCTGGATAGACATTTCTTTTTTTGAGCAATAAGGCTTTTAAGTATCTGTTGTTTCCATTTTCATGTCTCCAAAGCTTTTATGTGAATTCTTCCAGCACATTTCTCATTATTCTCTCAACCTTTCCTCTGCTGGATGGCTGGGGTTTCCAGACATATAACCTGAAATGTCCTGGGAGAATTTACATAAAAACAATAAAGCCAAGGAAATGGAAACCACAGAATATATACATAAATTTTTTTTCAGTCTTTGCTAAGAAGCTCATTGGTTAATATTTACAAAGGAATTCAATTTTCCATATTAACATCCTTTTCACTGTGAAGCAAATGTGAGAGAGTGGGATGGTAAGAATCATTACTTAAGTGAATGGAGGGTTATATGTTAATCTCATTAATGATTAAAAGATTTTACTTTTCTCCATCCTAGTATATCAAGAAGAAGATCCCATGAAAAAAAATCATATAAATGGCTGAATCAAGCAAATGTTTATGCAAAACTTGGAAGGGATTTTTCTTCCTATTTAAGAACAGTTTGAGGGGTTTTTTGTTTATTTATCTAAACACACATAAAGGAATACTGGTTTCTGTTATCTATACTCATAGCATCCTCTGAAAGCAAATCATTAGAACCGATACAGCTGCTTATAGGATCAATAGTACAGTAAAACAATATTGGTTTCTATTGAGGGCCGCTTGTTAATAATGAGTTGTGTACCTGTCCTGGGAAATGCCTCTGGCAGGTTTTGACAGGACCTTCCTGATGGTCAGCCTCTCGTATCACAGAAACCACTACCATACTGTCATATTGTCCTGATATTGGTATTTTCTGCAGAAAGGGCAGGCCAAATAAACACAGGCTTAAACTTTTTCCTAGCTCCAGAGTTTTTAACTTAATGGTGTTCTTTAAGAAGAAGTTTTTCCCACATTTTACAGAAAATATGGGTATTTAATTAGTAAAAAGGCCCAGAAACCAAAATATTTTGATCTCGTGTTACAGTTTTCCACAGCAGTTAGGATTTGTGTATTTCATATTAATTATCTTGGTTATCTGACTTGGTTCCTGGTCCAGTGCTGAACCACACTTAAGGATTTGTATAATGGTGCAGTTTGGAGCCTTGGTGTATATCCAAAAAGCATCACAATACAGATACCGTGTTAGAATATGCTAGTTCATAGCTGAACCTGAGACACTGCCATTAGCTTTCTCAATAAGACAGGAAATTAGCAGTGTTAAAACAATGAATTGTACTTGCAGAAAAAAATAACAATGAGTTTAAAAAAAAAAAAAAGCAGAGATGAGATTGTAGCACGTAGGATATTTGCATAAACCTAAAAGCCAGCAGAAAAAAATTGCTGTCTAGTTCATACCTGTGGATGGGATGAAGGTGATGGGTGAAGATGAATTCCTAGAACTAAGGAAAAAGTCTAAGAGAGAGGTCTGCTTTATTAAAGGTCCCATTTTTTTGGTACGAAAAAGGTAGCAATCATCCAGTATTAAACCTGGAAATAATAAAATTCATATTAATTCAATTTGTTCTAATGAAAACAGCGAAAACACTATTCTTAGTTGAAACCACTGTGGCGAGCGTCCTCGTATTTCTTGATACTACAATAGCTTCCATTAGTTCGAGAGAAATACGTCTGTAACTGCATCAAGGAATAATTACTCTCTAATGAATGTATTGGAGTTTTATACTCTGCATGGAGAAAATAAATTATTGTTTGTGTATGAGTGTTTTCATTGTTTCGTGTTTTTCTTTCTGTGAAATGCTGATGTTCATGAAGTGTTTAGAAAGAGTGTGAAGTTCTGTTAATTGCTAACTTATGACCCTTGAGGGCTGGAATTGGTTCCCTTGCTTTTTGTAGGAAGAGTTGGATCTAATAGTTCTTAGAAAAGGGACAATACGGAGCAAGTCTTCCAGACAAAACTTGCCTATGATTGACTGTTCAAAAACACCTAGGGGAGTCAGGCGCCTTGCCACAATAGCAAGCCAATGGGAACCAGATGCCTAAGGGTCTTAAGAGCTCTTGAAAACTTGTGTATTAACAGAGCTGCTTGTGTCCAAGTTAGGGATCCTCATTCACCCAGTGAAAGCATCCTGTGTAGCTGGCAATAGTCATGATTGAAGCTTTACACAGGAAATTCAACAGTTTATAATCTGGGTGTAAGTCACCTAAATACTGCAGTCCTAGTGGACAGATGCTATGAACTATAGTATAGAAATGATTCATCCAAGAGAATAGTCACGAGCATTTCCATGGGAGTAGTCTGAGTAATTTTTTAATCTCAAAATTAGATTTGCTTCTATTTTCTTCAGTGGTCTTTGCTATCAAACAGTGATTTCACTATGAATGAGGGGTTAGAATTTTCTACTGAATGAAGTTACCAAATAAAATGACTTGGGATAAATCAAAATGTTAGTTTAGATAAAATCAGTATGTTTTGATTAATTTTTTTGACTTAACTTTTAAATGAACATTTTAAAATGAAATTATTTTAAAGATTAAAAAAATGAAACTTTTGTTAAAAAAATGAAACATTTGTTCAAAAAAATTTTCAAAAAGCATTCTAATGCTGTAGTAATGTTGAAGGAGGGTTACTTTCACCTCAACAAATTTTACTCTAAGCAGAGAATTTGTTTGGGAGGTTTGACTTTGAGTAAGGCACTTTCCAGCATTCCACCGAAGTATTTTGAACCTTCTCTTATTAGTTTGAATTGATGTTCACCGGTTTGAACTGCTTTTCCCTGAATTGATCTATTCAATGGACTTGGAAAAGAAGAAAGGGTCTTGTCAGTCCCTATCCTGTTGACAAGATTGAGATACACGGCCTGGTTCAAAATTACTCTTTCTCTTGCTGGTGTGGGAAGAACTGCAGATGAGGAAGAGCTGGAAATGTAGATACTGCCCGGCAGGATGCAGTGGTTCCTCAGACAGTAGGCTTAGCATGGGCCGATATCCAAGTGGAAAATGTTTGTTTCTCCTTTTGCTTACGTTAGATTGTTTTGTTGTTTGTTTCTCTGAATATATGACTGTTTCTAATAGCACTTTGTTCTTCCTGGTTTCCGAGTCCTTTTCTTTTACAGTTTTTGCAAAGTTTTCACATGGGAATGGTTTCAACATGTGTATTTAGGCTTCATACTAAACACGTAAGGTTCAAGTTATACACAGCACATTGGTTCTAGGTAATTTGTCCTGCAAATAAACACCTTCTGCCTAACTTGCTACTATGGCTAATGCATCACTATCTCAGGTAATTTGAATTAACTAGTTTGGTGGAAAGTACTGACAAAGATATTGGTCAAAATTAACAATATGGATGTTATTTCATTTTTTTTACTTTTACATGTTGTTTTAATTAGTAAATTGCAAACAGTGACTTTAGTCCTGTTCCGAGTATTCCTTCAGTTATAATATTAATGGACATAAACAGAAGTTTAATCCATCAGATTTGGTCATGGATTTCCCATCAAATTTGTCCCCAAAGTGATTCAGCGCCCCAGTTCTTAACAGCTCACTGAACATACCCAGTCAGTTGTAACTGGTCTATATAGAAATTACTGCCATGTTCAGCAAAATCCATGGAATTGTTCCAAATCCCTGGGGAGAGTTTTGTTGAACTTTGCAAAACTGGGGGTGTTTGTTAGATTTCATTTTATTTTTCAGTGTCTTTTCAAGGAGAGGTATTCCAGACTCTTTTTTCTAAAATTTATGTATTGTGAGCCTGGCATTCTTTGTACGTGCTCCACTTTCACAGTAGTGTAAATCTCTTGGCTTCATTAGCATTTCCCCTGATTTCTGTCTTTTATAACATTTCATGAAGAAGCAGCTGGTGAACTCGGTTTAATCGTAGGATATGAAATATGATTATCTGTTCTACTTAGGCTACCATATTTATTATTAGGTTCATAATCTAGTTTTTATTATTAGAGTAATAAAAATTAAAGCTACCCTAAGAAAGTAATGATTTTTATGTATGTCCAGTAAGACTTAGTGTATGTTACAGCAGAAGATGTGGATCACCGGTTATGCTGTGGTAGATCACCACGTATTTTTGTTTACCTTACATTTTTTCTACAGATCAACATTTCACATGCCTAACTACTGGGATGGAAACAAAAAGGTCCTTATGATGGATTCAGACCCTAGCACTTGCATATACTAAGACTGCAGTATGTCAAAATACTGTTTTTTGTTGAATGAAGCCTGAGGGCCACAGATACACAGTACAGTATTTGGTAGCAAATTCCATACGGAATTACTGGCATCCAAGTATCTCATGCTATCATATCATCCAGATAACTGATCTGAATATTCGGTCTTAGTTGTTTGGTCTACTTTGTCCCTAATTCCTCTCACTTACCAGGCCTACGATATTTTGCACAAGTGTGTTTTCACATTTGTTGAATTATTTCTTGATTTAATAATTTTGTGGGCTCTTTGCCTGGACTTGTGACAGGTGAAGAAAAAGCAACATACTAAATTAAAAGATCACACAGAATGTTTTTTAATATTGGAATTCCGACCTTGGTCTTACTTGCAAGCACGGCTATAACATTCACAAGGTAAAAAACCTAGCTTTCTATCTATAGCTTTCTCTCCTCATTATTGGTTTTGGGCATCTGGTTTCAAGGTTGGTCTGAAATTTGATCTTACTCAAATTCTCTCAATGCGTTTCAGCAACATATGTCATTAATGAAGGGAGCTGGGTAACCGGTCTCACCACTGTTTGTAATTCAGCCTATGACAGGCAGCAGGAAAGCAGAACAGTTTCAGCCAGCCACAATTAGGAAAACATGCCCAAGGCATAGGCTATAGCATAAACAGAGATATGTCAGGCTCCTCCCTAGAAGAAAACCAAAAGTATACTCTTGGCAATGATGCTTTGCTTTTATTCTGAACAAGAAACCTGTTGAACAAAACCAACTCCTTTTTTTGACATTGGTATAGTTAGCGGCAAGGATAAAGAATCATGCCCAATGAAGAGAAAGATGAACTGGAAAAGGACGATCTGTGGATTGCGGGTGCTGAAGTAACATTTGTGCAAAACAATAACCTCCTAAATTAAAAATATACAGAATTACAAAAGCATATTTTTGTCTGAAAGAAACATGCTAAAAATATAAACACTAGTCTTTTGTCAGCAATTAGATATTCCCTTATCGCATTTCAGACTGTAATGCTGTGAAAAGGGAAGATTCTTCTGAAGGAAACTGCCATTCCACAACATGCCCTTACATGAAGAATAACGTCACAGAGATGAGTCTGGAATTGAGCAACTTCTTCACAGCAAGAAGAATGCTTGCAGAAGAGGTAATACATTAAAAAAGTAGTATTTATCATTTCTGTTGCATCCTCAATCTGTGACATCAAAATGTTTAATAGGTGTCTCTTACCTCACAACCCTCATGAGATATACTTAATAATCATCTTATAGATTGGAAGTCTGAAGCATCTGGAAGATTAAGTAACTCTCCCAAGATCACACACAGATTTCTTGTTTTGTTATGACAGCAAGTGATTACCAGAGCCAAGATTATTCCCAAACCGCCTTACTTCCCTTCTCTAAGAGCATATTACCAGATATGTAGTTTGCAGGATAAGGAAGAAGGAAAGACAGAGAGGGGAAATATGTGCAGGACTCTTTTATAAATTGAATTAATAAATTGAGCCCATCTTTATATAATTCTTGCTGTCCACTAACGTCAGACTACTTTACAAGAGAAAGCTTTTATGAATATGCCTATTTTACAGATGGGAAAACTGAAATAAAAAGTGATTTGACGAAACTCATACAACAGGTAAATTTGCGGGGCTGGGAAAAGGAACCGAGTCTCCCAACCCCCGTGAGACAGGAATAACTTATACTCATTAAATGAGCTGGCATTCGCCCTGTTTCATTTGGCAATGTAATACAGTGAAGAGGGAATGGTGTTCTTTCCATTAGGAATGCTTCAATGATGCCACTTTAATAGAAGAATGAAAGGGAATGCTGGACTCGGAGCATTCCCTAAGGTGTAAGATTGACTGACTGAACTGAGCAGTTGGAGAAAAAAAACCTGGAAAAGAATAGCAATAGAAGTAGTATCTCAACAATAGCTTCTGAGGAAAATTAATTTGAAATGTTGACGGAGAAAGTGTAGGGTTGAGGAATAAATGCTGAAAAGAAGTGTCAGAAACACCAGGACAAAGGCTGGGAGAACTATGAAGGTAGTGTGGAAAGAAAATCAAACTCACAGAAACGAAAGTGAGCACCTAATTTTTTGCCTATAAGGACTAGCCTGCCTCTCTTCCTTTACATTGCTGGCCAGGCAATGAAGCTCTTGAATTTTGTTGTTACAAAGGCAGGTTTATTACAAAGTACGCGTTTTGTGAGTGTGCATCACTTCAAATGGGGTAGAATTAATTATCTGCTGTTTTTTAGTTCATGGACAGAGCAATGTAAGGAAAGTAGAACTGAACTGAACTTGTGAGATAGCCAAAGAATCTGCTGCTTTATGGGGTTTTCATATGGAAACAGGATCCTAAATTGGATTGCAGAAGTTGTTCCAGTGACTAGGCTAGAGTAGCTCTATGAAATTGCTGTATTTTCACTGGGTAGCCAGTAGGGAAGGAAGACATGTTTGTCTCACACAGGCCTGTACAGAGGTACCTCTGTATGCCAGATATTTGCTTCTGGGTTGAGCTTAGCATTTTCACTTAGAGGTATCAGATCACTAACCAGCCTATCGAAATATATTTTTCCCCATTCAGTAAAATATTATGATAATGTCTCTGAGAAGTATAGACTGGAGTGGTGTGAGAAAGTATCAGTGTGGATATGATGAAGTTATGAAGACTTTGAGATGAGTCCATAGGACTGTAAGAAAAGATTTAAAGCTGTATCTGTAGTTATCTACAATTCTCTCAGATTTGGAATAACTGCTGATAATTTAGTTCTTATAAACTAGATACAAAAAAGCCTTATCTGATTTCAGTAATGTTAAAGAGAGTTTCACTGTGGGTGACATTAGGGACAGAATTGGGCCCTGGTTTACTATAAATAGAAACTCAACAAAATATTTTCATACAAAGTCCAATTACAAAGGGAATAAGTTAATGGAAAGGGAAATTGAAGCAAAGAATATTAATGATTTTAAGAGAAACTTAGGTATGTGTCAGGAGAAGGAAGACAGAAAGGCAAAGAGAAAAAGAGGGAAGGCAGGATTTTGACCAACCAAGGGGGGAGCAGGTGGTCAGATGTTACTGCAGAACTAATGTTCTACTCTGTTAGAACATTTTCTGTTTAAAAGAATTTTTGACTTCTTGAATAATGAATTGGTCTTCCAGTATTCTTGGTCTAAAAAATTTGTTACTTTTAAGAAGCGGTGACGTGTGCATCTGAACTGTTTGTGAATTGCCTCCCAAAGCAGGTATTTGAGTTCGTTTCAGTTGCTGTATTGTCTCCTGAGTCACTTTCAGTTGCTACACTGTCTCCTGGAGAAGGCAGTGCAGTATGAGGTATAGATAGACAACTTTGGGTTCTGTATGTGAGTATCACTGATTTCACTTCAAGAAGGAAGGAAGGTGTTAAGAGGCTTATCTAACCTACCTAGGCATTTAAATGATCTTTATCAATGCAGTATCTGAAATCCTCATATTTAAGAAAAAAATAATAATAACAATCTGCCTCGTTAATGTTTAAGGCACTGGTTTGTTTAGAGACAGATCATTACACTTTAATTGTCAAACAGAACATAGACTTTGGCCTGCTAATCATTGTGTCAACCCCAGTATTTTTCTTGGCATGTCAACTTCATGCTCTGTATCCATGAATAAATTATTATGACACTCAGCCAAAAAATGGCTTTCTGTATAAATCAGAACTGTGAGCACTTCATGCCAGTGGTGCATTTTCCATAATGTGTGTCCCAGTGATGCGCGTACTATACACCTGTAGCTTCTGAGCAGCCTATATATGCTGGTGCACAGCACATCAATTCAAGTATGTGATAGATGATGATAGAAAACTGTCTGTTATTGGGCCAAATTTCATCCAGGTGTTTTCCCTGACACTGATGAAGTTTAATCCAAAAGATTAGAAGTAGGTATGTTTCAGTAAATATGATGCAGAAGAAACAGTTAATTTCTATTTAGTTCTACAATGATGAAAACTTGTTTTTCCCAGATTACAGCAGTCAGTTTCACATTTAAGATTAAAACCAAAAAAATTCCGTGCAAATTGTAACTATTTTAAGTCACATATAACTATATGAATAGAAAGTAAATTTCTTGCATAGTAAGTTTACA
The DNA here is from genome assembly GCF_965638725.1 of Aptenodytes patagonicus. Taxonomy (NCBI): domain Eukaryota; kingdom Metazoa; phylum Chordata; class Aves; order Sphenisciformes; family Spheniscidae; genus Aptenodytes; species Aptenodytes patagonicus. The sequence continues at coordinate 5,824,938 of NC_134955.1, forward strand.
AGATGAAAGGACAAAACATACTACTTTTATGGTGAAGGAATTGTTTGCAGTTTATTAGGAGAGCTTTAAAATGGGTATTCCACTGCAGATTTGATAAGAGTTTCGTTAATTGCAAAATCATTGTGTGCATTGAACTGAATTATCAGAGGGTGGAATTAACTTACAGCATGCCTTATTTTCATGGTAATTAAAATGGAAAATCATGCATGACTGAATTAATTTTAAGTTTTACCCATTCATGTTTTCTCCACTTATTCTTCAGATTGCCAGACACAGGACATATTTTAACTAGGATTTATATATTATGTTCCAACTGTTTTAGCAAAAATGTAAAATTAGGAGGTATCTGCCACCGGTCAGTGCAATGTATTTCAGTGAGTTCCACAAGGATATATTTATTGATCACGGGCCCGCAGGGCTACTGACTACACTGCCTTTTTTAAAAGTCAAGGAAGACATGGAAATTTTTTTGCAAAGTAAGAACTATAATATTGGGACAATGCTAGGTCATTTATGAAACATGTTCTGCACTCATTGTGGCTGCTCCATAGAGTTCTCATATTCTAGCAAGCTGGCCCAAGTCAAGTATCAGCAGTGTTATCGACCTCTGACTCCACACCTTTTGAATTTTAACTTCTGTGGCATATATGGAAGAAAGAAGAAAACAGAGTAAATGTATTTCTGCATTCTGAACTTGCTTCATTTTCAGTTAAATAGATTAATTGTACAGTCCCTTAAGTGGCAAAAAGCAAGAAAATCAACAGGTATGACATTCTCTACTCAATACACACTTTATATATTCATCATTTCTGCTACTCACCTCAGTTGCTCTCTTCCATCTCCGTTCTCTTAGCTGACCAAGGTATCTCCTGTTTAATGGCTGTATGTGCTTTAAGAGTTGATAGAGAATTGGGATGCCAGTCATAAATTACATTGTATCCATTATATTTAACTCCTATTATACCGGTCAGTTGTGACACTAATTACATACTGAAGAAGGAGTATTTGGGAAATTTGGAAAATCACCAGGAAAGCATGATCTAGAGATATGCCAAACCAGATGCCTGTGTCTCTGCCCACTGAGAACTTCAACCGCCTCTCTACAGTCTCCTTCTCCTGCTCCCTTTTCTTCCTCCCCTTTAGCGACTGCTCCTTCAGCTCCCTGTGCATTGATGACTCTTTGATCTAGGTAATTTTCTCTCCCCGTTTGTAAGGCAGCTTCTTAAGAAAATCCTGATAATGCCACAGAATGATATAGCATCTGCAGATCACCAGAGATGGTGATCATAAGACAGTTTTAGAAAAGGGCTGAGGAATTTAATGGATTAAAATGGGCCATTGTGATCATCCTTGCTGACCTCGTGCTCCAGAAGTTCATCTCTAATTATCTATGCATCAAGATTTATAACGTGCAACCAAGTTAGAGTAAATCTTTCAGAATCTTTAATCCTGAATTGTTGTCCCAAATCATAGAAAGTTTATGACATCTTTAGATAGAATTTGCTGCATCTCAGCCAACTACACACATCTTCTGTTTCTTTTGAGAGTTAATATTCCCTTCCTGCTGTTAAAATTCTCTAAATGACAGTGTGTAGAACCATTTTGTCCTAGTCATGGTAATAATTTTGCTCAGGCTTCCTGCACGTGCACATGACTTCCAAACAAGCTTTACTTTCCTCACTGTAAGTCCTGCCTCCCTTTCTCTCTTCTCCTTCCTATGTCTGTCTTCAAATCATCATTTGTTCATATGCCCACTCATCCTCTTACCTGTTTGGAAGTAGGCTGTGTGAAAAATATTATGAGAACATGTGGACACTGGAAGTTGAAAGTGTGGGGAGCTAAGATTGTTTATGTAGAGGAATACTGAAGAAAATGATAGCATTTCACAAGGAAACTGTTGTGTATTTCCTCTACAAAGGTTAGCAAGGATGTTACTGAAATAACCTTATGTAGAAAATTTATCTGCGCTGTGGCTCCAAAGTTACTGTGTCAAATTTGAAAACCAAATTCTAATGTTTAAGTGTGAAATGGAAAAGCAGTCCTGCTTGAAGTGTGAATCTCAGTGCATTCAAAACTGTGGTATCACTGCTGAAACTTCCATAGCATTTATATAATGTACATTTCAGATGCATACTTGGCACTGTGTTCCACTCAGTCTTGCTTGTATAAGATTTGATCTAACCTTCAGTTTTTTGTTTTTCTTAACCGTTGTACTGGGTGTTGCATATTGCTAGTCTACTATCAATTCTTAATGAAGTGATGGTAAGAAATTAATGACTGAAATAATAAAAGGTAGGACATGTTTCATATAGATAATGTATCTATGAATGCATGCTCTTCTACTATCAGCTGTGTTAGATTACTCTTTGGTACAAACTGACCATATCAAGGAGTGCACAACCAACTTCGGCTTCAAAATCTTACAACTGCTTTTTCAGCCCGTCCCACCGGTACATATGTAAATGCACACACAAGATTTATTGCATGACGCCTGGAAAAGCCTCAGCTTAACTGCCTATGTAGAATTGCTCCTAAACTTAGTAGGAATCTTGTAACTTCAAGAGTACACATGAACCTTGAGAAGCTTTTACTGGAGACGTAAGTGCTGCTTAGGGGAGTGTTTCCAACTTCTCTATAAAGCGGCAGGACTTTTAAGTATAGAAGACACCTCAACAGAGTTGGTCTTCCCATCTCAAGCTGGTTTTTATACTGAGGTGACGCATACATTGGATTTAGATTGCTGCTCATTAAAAAAAAAAAATCTTTCTCAAGGTGAGATAAAACCTCTGTAAGGTAATTAAGTGCATACAGGAATCTGCTCATCAGCTCACCGTGCACTCCACCCCAGTGTACTTTTAGGAAATTTGAGGGCTTTTTTTCTTAATTTTTTTTTTCTGACCAAGAAATTGAATGAGCCAAAGAAAACCGTCATGCCCAGGGGCATCCAAATTTTGCTAACCAGAACAAAACTAGGAGTTCATTTAAATCTGTACTGTCACTCACATAATACATGGCTAGAGCTCATCATACTTAAATACATCGGCATGCTGATGAAATGCTCTCATTTAAGAAGCACTCATCACATCAGTTAATAGTCCATCAGAACAGCATAATATGAGTATAGGAATACAACAAATAACAAAATATGTGTGTATTCTGATTGGCTAGAAATGAACATCTGCTCCTCACAGAACAGGAATTTGCTTACGGTGCAATTATTGAGAAATAGCCCGGCATTAATTGTGCAAATCAAGTTTTCCCAGCAGATCAGAGTACAAAGAAATGAATGTAAATAAAAAATAAGGGTCAGCTTGATGTGCTTTTCAGCAATCAGGTTAAAACAATTCTTTCAGTATAATTATACATAATGTGCTTTGGCTAGAACAACTTAATTAAGTGGATATACACTGTGAAAGAAAAAAAAAGTGTGCTGTTTGACTGGAGCACTCTTACGGAAAGTTATAACATGATACCATTAGGAAACTCAACAAGACAATCTACATCCATGCATTAAGAGAAGCAGAAGTCTGAACATCTGTTTCCCACTATTGAATTCACGAAAGGGGCTTCTCTGTGCAGGGAATAAGTGAATAAACAACAGTTGGAGAAGGTTATCTCTGACATTTAACAAAATGTTGAAATGTCACGAAAATGAAATAAGGTGAGAATGAAATGACTGAAATAAAGGTGTGCTAAGAGCTTGGCAAACGAAGCACAGACATACAGGAAGAAGCAAAACCTCTACCCATCGCTCTTCTAAAAGTGTAATATAAGAATGATTAATTTATGATCAGCATACTTTTTTGTTCAAAATAGACTGCAAGGTGGCATGAAATCGTTTTGGAGAAACATGCGATAAAGCAGAGCTCCCTAAGATAAAAAGCTGAAATTATGTTCCTTTAGCCAGAAGAAAGGAAAAAAAAAAAAATCAAAAAGTGACAATTAAAAGAGGTGCTATTAAGTGTTAAAAAGTTCCAGAGCCAACTAGTCAATTTAAAGAAAAAGAGAGTTTTATCTTGGATGTGAAATTTTCATTTCTCTCCCCCCCCCCCCCCCGCACAATCAAGAATCTTGGAAAGGCAGTAATAACAATAAAAGAGAAATGGACCCGAGCACCAACTTGCTGCCAAGGGCTGTAATACAATATCTCAGCATTTCAAGGGTAAATCAGTGTGAACTGCGTTTGCCGTCCCTCTGAAAAAAAGTAAGTATTTAACTTCCGTTCAGCCTGTGCGGACTGCTGAAATATAGGAAATCGGTTTCGGAGAGGGGGGAAAAAAAAAAAAAAAAGAAAAAAAAAAAAAGGGTTTCCCAAGGAGAGCGCCGAGCGGAGCGGACAGAAGTATGAAGAGCGGCAGCGCGGCTGCTGCCGGTCTGCTCAGCTCAGCTTGGGGGGACGGCGGCGGCTGCCGGAGGCGGGAGGCTCAGCGGCGCGGCGGGCGGCCAGTGAGTGCGGCCCCGGGGGCGGCGGCGGGAGCCCTGCCCGCCTGCCCCGGCAGCGGGAGCCCTGCCTGCCTGCCTGCCTGCCCCGGCGGCGGGAGCCCTGCCTGCCTGCCGCGGCGGCGGGAGCCCTGCCTGCCCCAGCGGGGCTCGCTGCCGGCCCCACGGCGGAGCCCGCAGCCCGGGCTCCTTTAAATTGAGGGCGTTTCGCGTGTCTCGCTGGCTGCCTTCGAGTTTAAAGAGAAAGGGGCCGGGGAGCGAAGCGGGAAGGTGAGCTTCCCCCAGCGGCTCGGCGCTGCGGAGTAGGTGCTTTTGTTTCCTTCCCCCGTGTCCCGGGGCGGCCGTGGGGGCTCCGCCGGGGAAGCGGCAGGGCTTCGGCGGCGGGCAGCGCGCTGCGGGGCGGGGGCGGCCGCGGCTGCCTGCGCGCTGGGCAGCGGGGGGCTTCTTTCTGGTCGTGGGGTTTTGCGGTTCTTTTTTCTCCCGTTCTCCCGCTCTCTGGCTGTCCGGAGTTCGAAAGCATCACGGAGGCGGAATGGGAGCGTGCGTGGGTGTGCGGTGGAGATCCACGAGCGGTTCACCCGGGGCTCGCCGCGGCTAGCCCGGGGGTTGCTGGCGGGCCGCCCTGGACATCCCGCGGAGGGCCGGGGGCCGCGGCGGGTTTGCTTGGTCCTGCCCCCGAGGGGCAGACCTGGGAGCAGCGCTTCCAGCACTCATGGCAAAGCCATTAGCTCAGCCTTGCTGCGGAGGGGCCCCGAGGAAGACAAACGCCCCCGGGCGCAGCGCAGAGCCGGGCTCCGCGGCGGGTGAGAGCCGGGGGGCGGCTGCCGGCCTGCCGGGCGCTCGGACCGTGCGGGCAAAACGCGGGGCTGGGGAATTCCCTTTGGGAGGCGGCTTGCGCGTTTCTATCCCGTCTTTCGGGTAGCTCCTACTCGCTGTGCTCTCCCGCCCCAAACCTCTGGCTTCTCTTTCGGGCCGCTCCGCGTAGCCCTGGGTTGCCGGTGGTGCAAGGAGAGGGAGAGGAGGACGGGTTTTGTACGTTTGCAACGCTCGTGGGAAATGTGAGCGCCTGCATCGGAGGCTGCGGCAAGTGTTGGGTGGGAGGCGGCCAAGTCCTGCTGCGGTGCGGGTGGCTGCGCCGGGGCGCTCCCGGCCTGTCCCCTCCGCTGCCCCAAAGGGCAGGCGGGATGAGACCCCTCTCATGCCAAAATCCATCCTTCCAGGCTCTTGTGTTCCTCTTCAGGCTCTAGTCTAGATTCGAATCTCGAGAGGGTTTGACTTTAAGGAAAGCTCTGTTTCTTCACTAGTGCTTTACTTGTAAGAAATGAAGGTTGCTGTCTTCTTTATCTAGGATGCTGTCAGCATCCTGCTGCAATGGTGTGCGTCAGCTGAGCCCGCTGGCTCTCCTGGCTTTGTGTGCTCCTAGGGGAGAAGGGCTCTTGGGGCACCAGGAAGGATGTGTTGCAGGCTCCCCAGTGCAGTTCCAGCACACTTCTGACATGACTTTGAAATTAAAAACGAGCAAAATAAATATTCTTCCGTTTCCATGTACGTTAAATTATGAACGGTTTCTTCACTGTGGAGTAGGTGATGTGCCAAGTTTATGATGGTTTTGTGATGTGGATTGTGATTTAATAGGAAATTAGCTGATATTCCTAAATTCATATCATATGGTACCATAGGCCAGCTGATCGGCATTATATTGTGGTACCCTAGTCGGAACCACAACCAAACCTAGATGGAGGTGGTGAGGTGAGGAAGAGTTAGTACTATCCTCAAGTTTCTAGCTCTTATTGACTTTAGGCTACTAAGTCATTTGGTCACTTTATTTATTTTACCCACAGTCTTATTTAAATTGGCACACTTCCTATCCAAAGTACTTCTTCGAGTCCACTTTACACCTCTCGGTTAAGCGTCACAATAATTTCAGGACAGGATTTGGAAATGGAACTTCATAATTAAAAGCAAAGCTGATGATTGGGAATCAGCTTATAATACTGTCTGCATAGTGTGCTTGCAGCGAGAGACACGCTTATACTCCTCGTAAGATGTGATACGTGAGTTTAAATACGTATTTCCTTTTCTAGTTGGTGGAGGCTGAAACTCTTTTGTACTGATTTTTAATGGCTATTTTGCTTAGACAAGCAGAAAAACTTGCAGTAAGAGCCAGGCAAAGCGAAGTCAACTTGAAAGTTTTTGGACTGTGTTAGGAATTGGGCTTAGTTTCCAGAAGTTATAATTTTATGAGCAAGTAGATATTGAACATTCCTGAAGTTTTGTTTTGGTCTACGTGAGAAGGACTTTTTGCTTTCCTTTTGGTAGAGGAGACATTATCAAGGCAACAAAACTTTTTCTACTAGGCATAGTCCTGAAAATGTCTAGGCTTCCAATGATTAGCTCAGATTTTTGTGTGTGGTTAACTTCAATTTGGTCTGGCCTCAGACCAGGGGCCTTACAGGTCTAAAGTATCGGTAAGCTGTTGTGCCAGGTTCTCTATCCTCCGCTCGAAGTACTGCACACATTTGTAACACATATATTCATAACGTAAAGGACAAAGGCTTCTTGTGATTAAAGTTTACTTTATCAGTGTAGATCACATTTTGATGTAAGCCCTTAAAAATTCTAATTGATTAATGAGTTTCAGATGGTGGTTCCCCTCCAGTGCCCCTCCCCCTGCTCCTAACATGTACAGTATGCTCCAAGTTAATCTGGGAAAGCTCCAGAAACCTTGGGCTAAATTGGTTGTGGTATAGTTTATAAGGATAATAAAATAACTAGAAAAATTGAATTTCCTTACAAAAATATGCTTGCTGCATTTGTGAGCTTACGTTTTATCTGCTTGTTTACGGTACTGAGAAAACTAAGATTACAGATATATGTTTTTAGGATGATGCAGACAAGAATGACCTGTTGTTTCTTACAGAAGGGAAAGCTCTGTAATAGCTCTTGAAGAGGAGCTATGTGATGTAGTAGCATAATCACTTTAAAAGCGATTGTGTTTGTTTTTACATATGTAAAAGGGCAAAATGAGAATGATTACTGCTCTGTAGTAAACTGGAAATTGCAGGTGGTAAAGGTTGACTGAGTAACATCTACCAGTGAGTGACAGGTTTCTGTGTTTTTTCCTACTGCTTCTTTTCGTCCACTTCAAGGATTTCAGGTAGGGGAGTTTTCATGGTTTCACTTGGGGAAGTGATTCCACCGTCTAGCAGATCTCACCATAGGGAACAGTTTCCTGACAGTAAAAATATCAATTACAGAAGTTGTTAGTTACCTCTGTGGCTCTCAAAGGAAGACATTCATATATCCCCCCCCTTCTGCATATATGTGTGTGTGCATGTATGTATGTATGTATATAGGCAAGGGGGTGGAAAAACAAGAGCAGTCTTTTGTCTGTGGACTAATCATATACTTTCCAAATCAAAAAAATATGCCAACACCGAGGCAGGAAAACCAAAATCAGTTTTCAAATTTGAATGTATTTATGCTTGGAATGTGTGTAAAACTGGCACTTGCTTATGTGAAAGTGGTGATTGCAAGTGTGGGTCCCAAATTGTGGGCAGCCTCATTTCTGCTTGCACAAATGCATGTTTTGTTGCTGCAACTTAATCTGTTTATAAACATTGAATCTTTTATTTAAGCCTCTTTTGCACTCAACTTGCAGTTACAGTAAGTGAATGCTTCACACAGTCCACTTCAACTCCAGTCAAGTTTCAAAAGTTCTGTTCTTTTCCATCTGCTTGAGGTGATTAGAACTAGCAGGGAGATCCAGCAGAGACCCTTGCCAGATACTCATGAGCTCTGTTCTGGCTTTTGATCCTCTGTCTCCTCTCTTTCCAGGATGGCTGCTTTCCAATAGCATTACCTTCTCTCTAAGACAGCAGGAGATTGTCTGCAGTTATAGCCGATACCCCTCTGTCAAAGCCAATGTGCAGTCTAGTGCTCAAGTTCCAGTTCCTTCAGAGAAAACTATTGCTGCTCTTGTCTAAGTTGCTGTCTGCTCTCTCTACCACTGACAGTAAAGCTATTGCACAGTTGCGTGCATGATGTTTTGTTTCTTCTACAACTGATAGCTAATGTGCTTCCTCAATCATATTACAAGAGACCTCGTTTCACAAGCTTAAAGCCTGTGTATTTAATTCTATAAAGATTTTATGAAATAGAGTATTTGAACCCAGTGTCCAAGGCAGAGTTATGGCATCTTCTGTTCCAGTTGTTCCAGCTTTGTAGAGCAACTAGGCCACTGAATTGGCATGTGTGCAAATCTTCAGTCCTGGATGACTCTGGTTTGGCTGCCAACTGAACAGAGCCAGTCAATTAGCTTGCCTGCTAGGCGATAGTATCTGGGGGGCCAAAACAGATGTCTGTTGCACAGTGTCGCAGTCAAGCTGGTATGGTGCAAAGGGGACATCATGTAGGACCTTTGCATCAGAGATGATTTGATTGATCTCTAAACAGAGTTCTGCATTTGCTTTATGATTTTTTTTTTTTTTTACCTCCATAGGCATTATTATTCTTTTTATTCTTTTCTAACTGAATACAAGCACAAACAAAAATGCTTGTTTTGCTGGATACTTCATTTCTATGCTAATTCTTAAGCCAAGTCACGAACAGCGAGTGACTCAGGAAGACTTCTTCAACCCTGACCTGGAAGGATTGTATCTGGGAGCAAGTTAAAAGGAGTGGTTCAAGCCTCCCTTTGTTTGAGAACTAATGTGCATGTTGTAATTAGGAATAAGGCTGAAGTGACAATGAAACCCGTGTAATACAGAGAGCAGTGGATAGCCAGCAGCTACTCAGTATAAGCCATTATGTATATATGCTGAAACTGGGTAATTTGGAGTAAAAACCTACTGTTTTGTATGATTAATTCACAGGGTAGAGCATGTGTATTTTCTGTGTATGTATATCTATGCATACACGCACACTTTATATATACATTTTTACTATATAGAATAAATTTTTTCCTCCTGATTATACTTGATTTTAGTTGAAGAGTACTATTAACCCAATTTTACAGGTAAGGAAGGTGGTTCGGATAGGAAATGGAATTGAATCCAGGGATCTGCCACTGTGAGTGCCTAACTGCGCAGCCAGTTTTACTTTCTGGATTAAACAGTCTTTCCCTCCTGTGTGTTTTGAGGATAGAGCGTATAATTCTTTTGTTCTACCAGTTAACCCCAACAAAAGCCAGTGGAATTACAGAATTGTTTGATTCTCGTTGCTTTCACCTGATGATCACTGACAACAATCAGCAGATAGTGTAAGTTACACTGCTGGCAAAATACAAAGAGTGAGCTACAATACACAGAAGACTAAATGTACTACTGTAAAGCAAAATAAAAACTTCACTGTCTAGTAGAAGCATGCAGAGAGAAATATAACCTTTTAGTCTGTTGAATCTGTTACATGTCACTGGGTGTACTGTAAACTATCCCACACTGAATGCTTCAGCTAGACAATATGTCTAAGAATTTGAGATGTTGTCCTCTTATTGAGAGAGATGGAAAAAAGGGCTGTGCTGCATAAATATGACCTATAACAAAACAGAATGAAAAGTAGTTAAAGACCTTTCCTTGTCTGCCTTCAGAATAGTAGGGGGAAGAAGTTGCTTTTTGAGGAACAAAGCGTTTAGAGGTAAGTTTTGAAAATGCTTGTGCGGATCTCATGTCAGCCTCAACAGTTTGTAGAGAAGTGTAACATTCTATAAAATATTTGACGTGTTTGTGTTGGCTAGTTTTAAAGAGCTTTATATATGATGATTTCATGTTGCTGTTAGAAAGTAGTGAGATTAGGAAAACCAGTATTTTTTGGCTACTTTGTTCATACCTTATGTCTGCCAAAAGGAAGGGATGAAATAGTTGTTGGAGCCAAAGAGGCTTGCCTCAGCTGTGGTGATGTATCCTTGAATGCTACTGTCTACCTCTGTGGCAAGTCAGTCCATTTTTCTGACTAAATTCCTCACTGTTGAATTGTCAATAAACTTTTCTCCAGCTTACCAGAAAATAAATATATTAAGACATTTTAAGGAGGTGAGTTGATGGTATCTGAGCGAAGAATCAAGAGCCTGGCCTTGACTACAGGTAGAATCTTCAAAGGAGTCTTGAAGGAGCTCAGAACCCAACTGCTGTCACCTTCACCTAACTAACTCAGTTCAGCTTCTTCACAGATCCCAGCTAGTATGTGATGAAGTCTTAATAGTTAATGTATGGGCTATTACAATTGATGAAGTAGGTGAACATTTTAATGAAGCTTAGGTACTTCAGCACTGAAGTATCATGGAGGCTTAAGTTAAACTTAGAAGTTTAGTAGCGGTCAGCGTTTGCAAAAAGAATAATTGAGTTTGGTAGCTTCTGATGCTTGCAGTTTGATAACTGACCCTCAATATGACTTGTAGAATTTGTCATGGGAGCTACAGGTAACAAATTGCACTCTGCTCCTTGAAGGATGATTTTTTTTTTTTCATTTTAAAAATCCAAGGTAGGAATTTTGTTGCTTTGATTCTAACAAGAAAGTATTTTACTGAAGTGTAGGGCAGGCTTTCAGAGAAGTAGTGGGGAAGGGGAAAATTAATTTCTTTCAGAAATGAAATTAAAGAAAAATTACATAGAGGTAAGGTTGGATTGTATGTGATTCATCTGTTGATTCTTCAGGGTTCTTCTCAGTGGAGACTTTTCATCAGTATTAACTTTCTCATTCCTCAGTCCTCACTTTGTATGCCTGCTTCACAAATTAACCCATACATTATTGTTAATTCAGGGCTACTATTTTAAGCAGACCTAGTCCCTGTATAGAGATGCCTGAATCATTTTCAGCTTCTAGAGATTTTTGTCGTCTATCTGTCTTTCCTCATCTTTCCTAGTTTCCCATTCTGAGAACCTGTGTCCTATTAAAACTACCTCAAACTCGGAATGCCCTTCTTGTCTCTGGATCTTCTTTCTTCTTACTACCACAGTTACTACGAAACTGAAGCACCCATGCCACCTCTGAAATCTGAGCTCTTTGTTGTCCCACTTTTCTTCCTTCAGTGAGTCTCAGAAGTTCCTTGAGACCTTTACACAGCCTGACTGCTGAGTTTTATGAAACAAGAGGTAGGTCAGTATGAAATATATTTCAAGACAGCCCTGTATTTTAGAGACAAACTGAAGTAACATCTCAAATCCCTGAATGCTCTGCTCTGCATCTCCACAGAGGTCAGCCTGAAGCATAAACAGACTGCAGTGCTTGTTTCACAGGCTTGGTGGGGAAACCCAAACTGCCTCCATGTAGCTGCTCCAGAAGCCTTCCCTCTCTTTTCTCTAGTCTTAAAGAAATGCAACTTTCAGACATTAGAATTACTTCAGCCCCACCAGCAGCAGCAGCCTGTATTGTATCTGGCTGGCTGTCAGGCATATTATAATGTTGTTGGTTATTCATTAGCTCAGAGTTTCATAGGGCACTTCATATACGTGGTCTTGGAAGTGACAAGGTAGGTGGACCTTTCCTGAGGTGAAAGAAAAGGATGTTGTCTCCGTAGTTTTCCTCTTAACACGACCCAGCTCAGTGTGTGTGCCATGCGTTATACTCTTAGCAGGGCAGACCCTGCTTAGGGTCCCATGATGAATATTGTTGTGTGCATCCTTGAAATATAAAATTACAGAATAATTTAGGTTGGAAGGGATCTCCAGGGGTCATCTAGTTTAATCTCCTCCTCAAAGCATGTATGAACTGTGAAATTATTTCCAGTGAAGAGGTGCAATGTCTAACTGGTTCCTTTAGTACAATGGTGCTTCTTTTTTCAGGTATATTTTTCCAATCTGTATGTCAAAAGAAACAAATTCCAGGACTTTGTTTCCTAAATATTTAGATACATAGGTGTTAATAAACTGAAAAATTGATGCCAAAAAATTATGTCTTTTTACTTTGCTTTATTTGTGTATTGTATATGAAGTGAACATTCAGGAATGAGAAATTTTTTTTACTACTTTTTACCGATATAATTTCAGAGGTGATTCAAGAGAAGAAACTAGTTTTGGTTCTGGTTCTTACCGTATCAATGGAGTTTGTAGACTCCAGAAATCAGTCAATAATTATTACAAATAACTTGTAATAAGAAAGTATATGACAGAGGTATTTATACTTGATTTTTCCCATATAATCTTTGAAGACAAGGTGGTGTCAGTTATCCATCTTGCCTGTTTCCATCCAAAATGAAGCAGTGGTTTGAAGCACTAAGCTGCATGGTTCTGAGTGACTTAGAGCAACTTTAAATATACTGTCATTGTAATTCCTTAGCTGTCAGTATCGTCTAGTCCGAAGGAATCTATTTTGAGAGTGACATTCCAGATTGATTTTTGCAGAGCTAACAGCCTAATTCTTTTTTCCCTCCACTCCCTCGCACCCTGCCCCAAATGAACAGGTATGATTTGGATTTAATCAACCAGGAAACCATAAATCCAAACTGATATTTTTACAAAGTCAGTTGTCAGAACAGTGCTGTGCTTAAATTGCATACTTTAGTCTGCCTTAAACTCCTCTGCTTTCAAAGGAACTTTGATACATAAGGATTTTTTTTGGTTAGAAAAATGTAAAGTCTACTGATAATTCAGAAATGTGTATTTATACAAGGGAATAAAGTCTTTTTTATGTCTATTTTTTCCCCTTCCCAACTGAAAAAATTGTCTAATTTCAGTAAGAAGTATATTCGTAGCAGAAGCTGTGTCCATCTCAAGGGCAAGCCAAACTTCAGGATTTGGGGTCAGGTACTTGCAACAAGAGCTTAAGCAGATGTTTTTGCAAACAAGGAGTTTAGTTACCCAGGGTATGGTTAAAAAATGCTGGAATATTTTAATGTAAGCATTAAAATACCCCAAATAACATTTCATATATTTGGAAATGTCAGTTACAGCACAATTTTATGGAAAGGCAATTGCTTTTTACATTCAGTAAACACTTTCATTTTTTTGGCAAAGGAATTGTTTTCAATATTCTTGTTATTCCAGGCCACAATGGAATAGTATAACAAGTTGTTCTTTTTTTGTTGTTGTTTTTACAGTCAATATTACCTCTTACCTGACTTGAAAGGTATGCAAAGGACAGAAAGAAACAGTGTTTGCGGTGTATCATAAGCTGAAGCCAGCTGACATGTGTAACCACAGTTGGCATGGATCAGCCGGTTGACAATAGGCAAAGAACTCCCACCCCCACCTAATGTCTGTGTAGTGCCACCGACCTAGGACCTTACGACTGCTAGTTGGTGTGACTGGGCTTTCAGCAGGCTACAGCCTACCAGGCAAGAAAGTATCTCAGCTCATTGCTACAAGCGTTAGGGTCCAGCTCTGAGTTTCTTTTCAGAGAGAAAAGTAACCTTCTTGCCTTAGCGCACTTCTGCCACAGATGGGGGAATTAGTCCTTCAGGAGCAGAGATATAGGTCCAGTGGACCTAACATCTCTGGCTGCTGCAAGACTCAGAACATTTAACTAATGTTTAACACATGACGTATTGTCTTACCTGAAACTAAAGTTTCAGTAAGTCGTCACTGAAGCAGAGGAGTATTTGTAATAAAGGTGGAAGTGGGAAGTGTGGATGACCAGCACTAGCTGTTGTGCTGCTTTCTGAAGAAATAATACTATTCAGTAAATATATTTGGTGTGGTTTTTTTTCTTTAATTATTCTAAAGCTGTAGAATAGACTGATTCCATTTGGTAACTGCATTTGTTAATTGTTAGTAAGTTTGCTGTAGTAGCACAACTCGGTTGTTCCTGTGTTTTTCTTGGGCCTGATCCAAAAACCTCTGAAGCTTTCCATTTATTTTGAATGGATATTGGATCAGGCACTGTAGTGAGTTGTTAGCTTTGTGTAAAAATGTTTATTTTGATTTGATTTTAATCATTCCTTGCAGAATATTTGGTTATGTGTTGGCAACGTGTAGCTTGGTGAGTACAAATGAAGCTGACATTTATCTGTATGATTTAATCACTTGCAATGTGATCCATTAACAAAACAAAACTTCAGTCGTCAATGGTGTATTCATGTGACATCTAATTTCTTAGAATCATAGTTACTGTTGGTATCTTCTACAATTCTAAAAACAGAAAAACTTTATTTGGTATAATGAAGTACTTTTTTTCTTTTCTTTTTTTTTTTAAATTAAACAGGTACAACAAGCGGATAAGCAATGTGCACTGCTCTGAGCCCGAAGGCACGTGGGCCTGGCCTCTCTGATATGCATCAATACAGTCAGTGGCTTGCAAGTAGACATGAGGCCAATTTGTTGCCGATGAAAGAGGATTTGGCCCTGTGGCTCACAAACCTACTGGGTAAGATACAGTGTATAAGACAGAACGCAGATACTGGGCAGTAAGAGAAGTCTATACGCTGTTAGCTGGGAATTCGGTCCTTCAGACTTCTTTGCGTTTCAAAAATAAAGCTAGTTATGATTAGGGAGCTACCTCCATGTAGTGCAACTGTTAGCAAGGTCAGAAAAGCTAATAAGTAATTTGCCTCCACAGTGTTTCTGTGAGTCGCACGATTGAACTTTATTATTCATTTCATGTTTATTTCCTTTTAAATGTTCTTTTGCATGTGTTTTCTGTATTAATACCATTAAGCTGAATGGTGTTAACTACTGCCATCGACTACGTCTTCGATTTTTATTGGTAGGCCTCCGAAAAAGTATGGGTGTACTGACTGTCTTGAATGGAAGGAGCCATTAAATAATTCTTTGCTGACTGAGCAGTCTAGTGATTGATAATTGCTGCCCAAGGCAATGCATGCTAAGACTTGTGGAAGCTTGTGCATAGAGGGGCTGACCTAGTGGCTGCAGCTGGGACCTGGGGATTTACTGGTTGCAGCTGTACGTCTTGGTGTGTGAAGCCAAAACATGTTGTTGATGAAAGAGGGTGCAAACCAAAAGCCAAGAAAAAAATCAGGTACACATGAAGAGGAGCGAATGAGAGTATGTCCCTGGCAGGAAGGAGAGAGACAGTTCTTTGGGATATACGACTCATTCAAGAACGTGGAATTTAGAAACTACGAGCCAGGAAATAGTATGTTGTTTGTTGAGAACATTCAGGGGAAAATGGCTTTTGTGTGATCTCTGTAAGTCCAAAGGATTCTACGAAAGAAATACATGACTTAATACCTCATCCTAAGGGAAACATGCCAGGAGTTCCTCTCAGTAAACAAAGAGGAGAAAATATTTTGGAGGAGGTGATGTTTACATGAAGCTTTCGTTGATGTTATTTTGGATGAGCGTTTTTAAATTTGGTGTGTGTGGTTTTGTTTTTTTTTGTTTTGTTTTTGTTTTTCTGGAAGTCTGTTCTGGTGAGACGTAGGCAGCGTCTTGTCTTGGCAAATGCTGTAGCTGAACCGTCTCAGTGGTATCATACAATAATAGAGTATATCTAGTGCCTTCCATCTGCACGTTCTATGTTGCTGTATTTCCTCTTTTTTTAAGAGGAAGGGAAGTATCACTATGTTATGAGAGGTGTAGTCAGTAAGTACAGCGTCAGTAGAATGCAAGAACGCAGTATTTTGCAGGTAGGCGATAGCCATTTTAGAGTTGGAATAGTTATGACTCCGCAACTGCAAAAGTGGCACTTGTTTTAAATTACATCTTTGTGTGGTACTTCCATTTAAATTAATGAGTTTTGAATATAAAATTGTCTAGGCAATACCAGAACAAAATCCAGAACTCCTGACTTTTCATTCCAATTACCACAAGACAGCAATCCAGAAGACTGTTTTTTGAATCAGAAGCAGCACGTTCCATTAAGGATTTAATATATTGTTTAAATGTTTTAAACAATGACGTTTTAGTGAGCCACTCTAAAACAAATAGAAGCTTGTTTGCAGTTTATAACAGAGTTCTCACAGTGACAAGCTTAGGAATAAGGTCACTTTTTTAGCAAGAAAGTAGCAACCAGCAGGAGGTTCTGAAATGCCAACTATAATTAAAAATCTGATTTTTCATATGGACACCAAATTCTGCAGAGCTAAATGGGCACAGCCTTCTTTTAATTACGCAGCATACATAGTTCACTTGCTTAATGCGTTCCCCCACACCTTCTCACACCAAGCTCTTCTTTTCTCAGTTTGCCCTGAAGAACTGAAATTATAGTGATTTGTTAAACTGCTTTGAATTCCTGTGTAGGCATTGTTATTCAAATTAATAATTCAGTTAAGTTGAAATTCACATTCAAAATAAATTAAGTGCAACTGAATTAAAGAAATTAATATTCATATAAAGATATTAACTCAGAATTCAAATTTGGTTTAATTGCCGTATAATTTAGGTTAACTTTAATGAGAGGAGGGACACGTGAGCATGTTGCTGTAAGATAAAATAGGTATGAATTTACAGCATGCTGTTACCTTGTTGTAAAAACCTGTTTGTGCTCTCTCTCTTTTCAGCATCCAAATGGATAAAAGGATATGCAAGACTCCTTGTTTGTTTGTTTGTTTTGTTGTGGGTTTTTTTCTCCATGGGAGAAATTGTACTTTGCATTAATGGTCAGTAGATTTTCACATGCATGGATGTGCAGATAACACAGAGCAGATAATATTCTGTGTATCCACACCCTAGTTTGCTCTGTGCTATAACTTGTGTGGCCTCAGTGTAAGTGTCTTTATGCCAGTTTTAATGCAGTAGGATTTCTCAATTTATGAAGAAAATTAATATGCATTTCAATTAATTTTTGCCATGTTGGTTCATGTTTTATTTCATCTATATTTTGTTCATTCATTTGTACTATGACTCAACAAGGACACATAATCTTTTGAAATAAATGCAGATGTTTTTAAAAAATAATAGGAAGTATTTTAGGGAAGAATAGGGCTGAACCTCTCTGAGGTAGTTCACCATCAACTGATGGTGTGTTTGGAAATTTTTGTGGAGAGGCAAATATGTCCTACACAGCATTACTGGAAGTTAAAATGGTGACAGTTCTGCAGCAGCAAAGCCTGGTGTGAGTTTGAAATTACAAACTGGAAAACATTAGAAGGATATTGCACTTTATAATATGAATGAAGGGTTTTGATATTAGATGGAAATTAGGCATAGCTAGAATTTGACCTTACCCGAGTGACAAATTGGAAGACTGAGATACATGGTGCAGCTGGAAAATAACACTGTAAGAATTTTTAACACTGAGACTTTGGACATTTTATTCTAATTTAGCATGGACATTTTTTGTTTTTTTTTTTAGTAATCACTAGTACTTTTGTACGCATCTTGCTAATTATTTTTGGAACGATGTCAGAGAAATTCAGAGCTTCTGAGAGGATGGTTTGTCAGTACAGCTCCATCACTGAATAGATTTTAGCTGCCTGTATTCTGGGGGCTGGAAAAAGGACATCACAGATGAAATCGATGTGTCAGATGGGATTGACGCATACAATATTGTACATTATATCATTCTCAGAGTGGGACACGTCAGCATTGCGGGGCTTGGGGTTTGTGTGCTGGAGAGGAAGAGTGGAGCTATGGATATTGTGTCTCTTACCCTCACTTCCCTCTGCTAAGCTCTGGTGGCTCAGTCAAGAGATCCTTGCAGTGGCGAAGTTAAGGAGATGTGTTGACCCAACTGTCTTGCATATCATGATAATCTCTCAGCCTTTTTTTTTTATTATGTATAGAGCCAATGAAGCACTCGGCAATGCTTTCACTGCTGACGCACTCCAAATTTGGTAGATTATGTATATACTTATTTCAGTAGAATGTATATACTTATTTTAGTAGAATGCTCTTGTGGATGCTGAAAACTTCTCTTCCACCTTGAGCAAGCTTCACATGGGAATTAGCACAGCTGGGCCATAGTAATCTTCAAGCTGAGGCAAAGTGGCAATTTGAAAGCAAATAGGGTTTATTTGTCTGCTGTCCTCTCCAGTACTGTCTTGTTTTCTCTTGTGTGTCTGCAGAGGCGAAAGGGCTGATGTCAGGAGGAGTGGGCCTCTCCACCAGTCTGTAGTTTAGAACAGGTACAGAGGGATGGTTTTTCCCCTTTGGCCATTGTGTAGGGCTCTGATCTTTTTTCCAATTCCTGGAGCCCATTTACTAGCTGCAGAGGGTTATGATATTGTAGCTTATTCCATCCAGCTTCATTTAGCACATGGGACCACAGGATAGACCTGTAAGATGTGCTTGGGCACATGTCTGGGCTCCAACGTTTCAGTGCTGAGGCCTCTTCCTAACAGAGCTTTCTGGGCTTCAGAAGCTCATAGGAAAGGAGCTGGAGAATGCAAGATGCTGAGGAATTGGACATGTAAACATTGAATGTTGCATGGGGCATGTAAAAGTTGCTTGAGTGCAAAAGTGAAGTAAGCTGGGGAGAAAAGGAACAGAGAGGTAAGGATGTTAGGAGAGGCATTGAGTTAAAGACCAGGCGTGGAATTTAAAGGTGTGTTGAAGGAGGCGTAGAATTTGGGGGATGAAGGGTGGGAAGTCTTCTGCAAGAAAACTGTCTGTCTTTTATTCTGAATTAAAACAAAACCCGCTTCAGCTCGGTGTTCTTGTTCATCTTGTTGTCTAAGAGCATTCTGTAGCAGTACCTTTATTTTCAACATCAGCATGTTCAGCTCAAGCCAGTGGGAAATGCAGGTTTTAAATATCTGAATATCAAGACATTCATGATACTGATACTTCTAGGGATTCTGCTGGCACTGATGCAGTTTCTTAGTTGAGTGGCTTTATAATTTTCTTTAGTATCAGCATGCCTTTGGGATTGTTTATACGTCCCATTTCAAGTAAGTGATAATGTCTCAATGCTATCAAAACTATTTCTCTTGCTGTCAGCTATTGTAGGAAACAGAGTAGCCTTGTCAGAAGAGAGCAAGTTTTGCACGTGCATAAAATCATTGGCCTTTGGTTTCTTTATTTTTGCTGCGTTTTTTTAATCTTGGATTTAAATGCCATACAATTTGAGAGGGTCAGGAGGAGTTGTTCCACTGGTGCCTCAGTATTGTAGAAGCTCATCCTTCTACCGATGGGTTTCAGAGATTCACCCAAGTGAAATGTTTCTATTTGTAAACTAGTAGTTTTGTGTTACCACTGAGGTATACAATTAAAATAGTCGATCAGCTAGTTGTGAGGCTGGAGTCAGTGTCTTGAATCATAGTTATTAAACTGTGGAAGAACTCACTGCGTTAATAGAGGAGCCAACTAGGTTTTGGTACTTTGTTTTAGCCTTTGAGTCTCTCCACCTTCTTGTGAAGGCTCTGGTTGTCTGAGATGGCCCGTAGGGAATGCTTTATCTTCAGCCTCTTGGACGCACACCCTGGGCATGGGCTCTTTTTAGTTATTCTCTCGTAGACCTCCCAGTCTGGTTGCGTTAGGACCCCCAGGACTGGGTGGCCTTACAGATAGCTGCCCACACTTTCCAAGCGGTAGGTGTTCAGGTGTAACAGTTTGTCTTTTTAAGGGGCATCTGGTGATTGTGGTGAAAGCGAGGGTGAGCAATGCTTGCGAAGTTTGAGAAAGCCTTCATATTCCTGTTTTTTTTTTTTTCATACTTTTAGTGTTGTTTTTTTATTATACTTAATGTTATTACCATTCTATAAAAACATTGCAACTGCTTTCTTGTAATTATAGGGGGAGTTATACATTTTTAATGGAGTTTAATGTTTTTTCCATACAAATATACAGAGCCATTTTTTTCCTCAGGCTATGAACATTACTCTCATTTGAATCAATACATTTCAACTGTTAAATATGTCAGAGTGTCTGTTTTAGCAAAGAAATGCCACCTTTTGGAGCCATAAAATACAGTGAATTGAAAGCTGACACCTAATATATTTTTCATTGGATACAGATGTTCAATGCAAAACTCATTCTTTCAGCTTTCATAAAAGGGAACAGAACTAAAATACTCCGGCTTAGCGTACAATATGCGGTGACCAAACTGCTGATGCAATTCAGCATTTAAAATAATATAAATGTATTGTTAAATAGCAGAAGAAGATAGAAGAATTTTTCCATGCTGTGTAAAGAAAGAAACCTCTAAACAAGTTTTAGGTTTTTTAATGCTTGACAAGTGAAATAATAAATCAATAAATCATAGGGTAGAATAGATTTGTAGAATGTGATTTTTCTTTTATGTCTGTAAAAAAAAAAAATATGATTTCCAAACCAAAATAAAAATCTTGAGTAGGTTAGAAGTATTTGAAATACATTTTTTAGAAGAAAATGAGTCTATTATAAAATGCAATACTATATTAAAAATAAAGCAGTTCCTATAACATAGTCATTTTTCAAATTTAGCTTTCTGATGGCTTTATACCTTTTGTCAAAAATGCTGATGGGGCAAAAGGGAACATATGTAGGCTAGAATGGTGATGAAGGCTTTTGAGATGCTGAGATGTTCAATTTTTGTATCTGTGGGCTATTACGGTTTCAGTCCTGGCTTCGGCTGAGCTGGAGGCACTGCGAAAATATTGTCAGTTATGCACAAGCTACCACTGAATGTCTGCAGGGCTGCTACTGCTCTTTTGCCTGGAGAAGTCATTTAGGTATACAGGAGCTATAAAGTGGGCTATATGGCAGAGAGAATTAAGGGGGAATAAAAAGGGGAAAAAACCTTCACATTAAACAGATATTTCTGAAGTAGAAATGTGTTAGAAAAAACAAGTTTAACTTCAACCAAAAATATGTCTACTGTTGTATCTGAAGGTGATTTGCTGCAAAGATCTTTATCTTAGTCTTTGATTTTTAACTGACCAAACTGAAAAGACTCACAATTTTTTGCCCAAAGCATGCTGAAGTATCTAACAGTTTTCAGGCAAGGGCCTAGAGAAATCAACTTTCCTTTAGCATTTTTGTAATCATACTGCTTTATAATACTCCTATCTTCAGTATTATAAGTGACATTGACTATCAGATTACAACGTACCAGCAATATATTGCAGAAGTACAATGTTAATTTTTGATTATCTACTTCATTTTTGTTACTTTTGAATGTTAGTTTTCTCTTCTGAGTGAAAAGGCATAGAAAAGCTTTACTTCTTTTCTCTAAATCTACTTTTCCTAGTTTTTTTTTGACAAAAAAATGTTGTGAACCTGTTCTAAAGAGAGTAATGTTTTCAGTTTCCAGACATCTCATAGAAAATAAATTTCCCCAAAATAACTAGAAAAACAAAAAAACTTGGTTTAGTCAGGCAGCTGCTCGTTGTTCAAAAATCTGTGGTGAAAAACCCTGACCTGCAGTGGGCAGACTTCTGCCTGTTGTCCTGCTTGCAAACAAGCCAGTTTTGAGTAGCGGGAGTGGATCTGGATAGGATAAAGAACCACTCTCACTTAAGATTTTCAGGTTTTTTTAATTTTTTTTTGGCAGGGTAGACTATTGATACTGATGATTGCT
Organism: Aptenodytes patagonicus; assembly: GCF_965638725.1. Taxonomy (NCBI): domain Eukaryota; kingdom Metazoa; phylum Chordata; class Aves; order Sphenisciformes; family Spheniscidae; genus Aptenodytes; species Aptenodytes patagonicus. The sequence continues at coordinate 5,846,709 of NC_134955.1, forward strand.
CTGTAACAGCCTATGAAAAATGAGTTGATAGTGTTATTCCTGTTCCCAAAGGACATATGTAAATATCACCAAAAAGAAATAAATTCTGTCTTAATAGGAAGAGCAATAATTAGTCCTTGATACTCTCTTGATATTAGTAGAAGTTAAGAGGGCTGAAAAATACAGCTGCTGGTCAAAAAAGTGTCCAAAGAGAAGGGAAATTTTCCAGTAGAAATGTGAAAATGGAAAACCTTCAATAAGAAATAAGAATTATTTTTACCTGGAAATGATGTTAAGATGCTGGAAGCTTAGTTTAGGGTGGTAAGTGATTCCCTTCTCATCTGGCCAGTCCAGCCTGGTCGGAGCGCACATCTCATCATGGGACTCTTGTGATCTCCTCTGCCAGGAGGATGTAATTACGGTGCAATGGAAGGTCATCTCGTCTGCTGTAGCCAGGGAGGACGATCTGTGGCAGCTGGAGTACAGTGTCATCTAGCATTGATATATTTTGAAATCAGAGTATTTTGGCTTTGTTCTTTGGGTGAAGATTTTAATCTGTGTGGCAAGTAGATACATAACATGGAAATTCACTTTCTCCTCCTTTTCTAATGTATCTAACTTTACTTCTGAAAAAGCTGTTTCAAAGGAGCATTGCAATCACTGTAGTATTTTGTCAACTTCTTGCAGGATCAAGTTTTAAAGTCTCTTTGAAAAAATACAGTCCTTCTTGACATGGTTTTCTACTTCTATTACAAAATAAGCTGCAACTTTTACACTATAGGTACCCACACGTACTGGTGTAAACCATTTGCCTGCTGTACTCTGTCTTTTAAAACACTATGTTAAAAGCGCTGGAATTTCATAAGTAAAATGAGATATGGGGAGTCTGATACGCTAGAAATATTTTTCAAGTACCACATGCCTTCCCAAAGAAAGCATGTTATTTTTGAATAATTTGCTGTATGTCTACCAGTAAAGTAGTAGTGAGGTTATTTACTAAATATTCAAAGTAATGGAAGTGATTCAGTTAAAGCATATTTCAAATTGTTGTCAAGATTTCTATTGACTTCTTTTTTTGCACAAATGCAGTCTATACTATTGCACACTTTCTGCCACGTTAACTTTCTCTTTGCTGTTCAGGTAGAGAAATAACAGCAGAAACCTTTATGGAGAAATTGGATAATGGTGCCTTGCTTTGTCGGTTAGCTGAGACCCTACAGGAGAAATTTAAAGAAAACAGCTTTGATGCAAACAAGCCTGGCAAAGTAAGTGTCGGTAAATGTTCTAGCATGTATTATCAGTATTTGAGGTATCTGACTGTTTTGGTACTGAACTTTTTTGTGCAGTTAAGAGATTTCATTTGTGGAGTCTCTGCAAATGGGCAGGGAGGCAATTGCTCTGTGTAGGAAAAATTACAATTTAAAATTGGGGGAATTAATACTTCTTGGGTAATTATTAAAGTAACTGTGAGAGAAAGTTACTCAAAAAATGACTTGTAACGTGTGGAGGATAAGACATAGGACAAGATCTAGCAATGTGATGTGGTAGCTAATAGAGAAAACATGATCCTTGTACTTATTTGTAAGGGGAATATTAAGTAGCTGTGGGAGGTGCCTTTTCCTCCATAAACAGCTCTAGGGAGGCCAATAATAAAATTCTATAGTTAGTTTTGGTGCCTTGAGTTTAAAGGTCCTGTTGGTGTACTGGCAGGAGTTCAATAAAGAGTTGCAGGGATGATGTGGAAAATGCGAACCTTCAGAAGATACTGGAGAGCTTTGCAAAGATCAGGTTCAGATCTTGCTTGACTGCAACTCCCTTTAATTTAAATTATTTTCTTAGGACAGTCTTATTGGAAGAAATTAAAGAGTGCAGCAAGTTTCTTTTTGGGAGAAGTTAAATTAAGTGGTTGGCATTTACTGTGAAACTGTTTTTATTTTTCTTATTGAATTCAGATATATCTTCCTTGAAAGCTAAAACAGGCAAATACACAGCAGGTAAAAAAAGATTTCAAGAGCAGAAGTCACAAAATGTATCTTCCATTCTTGATGTTCTCATAACTAGTCTGTAGCAGAAATTAGGGCACAGCATAAATTTTATCAGCAGTTCTCAGAACTGACAGCCTTGTGTCAGCTGCAGCTGCGTAAGTTGTTTTTCTTGGTTCCAAGATCATAATTGTTGTTGCAGAAGAAATTGTCTGCACTAAGGCAGGCTTTATTTATTTAATTATCTTTAACCTTCTGTGGGTTGGAGTGGGTGCAGGGGGGCATTGTTTGCTTGCTTTGGTTTTTTTTTTTTCTAAAGAAAAAGGAAGAGTTAGCTGGGAAGAAAGATAAGAAGTAGAGAAGGAAGGAAACCTTCCTCTGCAAAGGAGGAAAAGACATCTGGAACTCATATTTCATATTTCGAATTGTAATCAGGGTTTGGTTAGTAGAAGTACTGGATGACTTTTGAGTTCCTCTTTATCATATGGTCCAGCTTGTCTTCACCTAAGTGATGACCTGTTAGTGTTATGATAGATCCCAAGTTGAGAAATCACTTATGGCAGTCTTTTTGGTTGAGCCTAGGAACTAGCTAGGCAGAAAGAAGAGTTACTTGTTGTGTTGTTTTTTTCCCTTAACAAACAAACAAACGAACAAAAGGTACCATTATTGACAAAAACTGCTAAAAGCTTCAGTGAATACCCAAAAGGTAAACTTGGCTACAGAGTTCTAAAACATTCCCTTTTCATATCTTGTCCAGCTGGTGTACTAGAAAATCAATTAAATCACAAAGCGCAAAGCATGTTTTTACAGACTGACATCTCAGAAAGCCATGTCTATTTAATATGGAAAATAATAGTCATAAATTCATCAACAACTACAAATTTCTAGTGAATATTCAGAAATTTGAACAATATGTTTTTGTTAGATGTCTGACTACTGCGTTTTGGGGTTTTGGGGTTGGGGTTTTTTGTGGTGTGTGTGGTTTTTTTTTTTTTTTTTTTTTGTATCATCAGACTTTTGTCTGATGGTGGCTCATCTGGAGAGAGCTGCCATTTGGAAAGATAACCCAGAAATGTACCAATGTTTGGTACTTCTGTTTTTGCCACAGAAGGTGGCAAAAAGGTAGACCTCCTTTCTTGTATTAACTTCCTCAGCTGAGAATATGGCCTTCCTTACTTCAGTTACCTGATCCCCTTTTTTTTTGAACCTAAGTTACATTAGAAGCCACTTAGACATTTATAATCCCATATGTTGTAATTACTTAGATTGTTGGTCTTTTATTTGTCAAACTTGGTATAACAGGCAATGCAATTAAAGGGAAAAAATTCTGCTCCACTGCTATTTTCTGAATGTATATTATTTCATACTTAGTATAGTAAGAATTCAAAGAAATGGCAGAGTAATAGATTTGTGTCATTGTAGGCTATTAGGGAGCTATTTATCCTTTCAGATTGTAATTCCCTGTGTAGCAGTCCTAGGCAATAGGACTAGTCTACACATTGGAAAATCTGACTTGTGGTGCCAAGGAAATTTATAAGAAGACTATACCATATGAAATTGAGCATAGTAAGAATTCCACAATCCTCCCCTGAATCATTATTATGCATTCTATTAATAATACATGCGGAATTTTGAAGCCATTTGGCCATTTCTCTGTGCACAGGAAAGCGGAAACGTTATGGTCTTTCACCTAGGTGCCCCGGTGACTTCACTGGCAGCTGGAAGAAGCTGCTGACTTATAGAGTCCAGCCTCTATCAAAACAGATAACGTGCTTTTCTATCCATACATGTAACTTTTAGGTTTTTTAGATAGAAGCAGACCGATATAAAATGAGTGGCTGTCAGAAGGATCAGTTTGCAGGCAGCACCAGGTTGCAGCTGAGTGAGGGAGACAGGATAAGGCTATAGATAACCCGGGGCGGGGGGGGGGGGGGGGGGCGGCGGCATGGAATCTTACTAAGTCCCTCCACAACCTTGAAGATTTGGTCTGTTTTCATAAGTGAAGTTTTCCCTTGTATGGGAGCTACTTCCTAGATGGCAAAGCTCCATAAAAACCTTTGGTTTTAGTTTTGTCTTAGAGGAAGATGATATATCCTGTTCTGCTTGACATGTACTACTGACCATGAATTCACTTTTGCAGCTCTTTGGGGCTGTCTGGCCAGTTTAGCAGCTATAGCAACACACGTAAGAAGACATTAAAAACTAATACTGCACGAACTGACTCATCAGTTTTTTGCCATAATTCCTTAAGTTCATATTGCGATACTCTACAGAATGGCAGAGGTTAAATCCTATTGCACAAGTAGTTAACCCAGAAGCGTAAGTTTCTAGTTGCTGTCAGTTTTGCAGCTTGTGTCTTAACAGAACTGTATCATTCCCTTTCTTATTAGGGAGGACTGAACATTCTTCAGCTTTCAGGGACCCCCTAGGTCAGCATCAGCCTTTTTGAGTGTGGAATAAATCAGGAAAGCATAAACCAAAACATTTGTGCCTCCCAAAATTATCGCGTTTTCCAAATCTGGAAGGAAAATGATGGTATTGATATAAACTTTTCCTTTTTTTTGTCATGTGGAGACAATTGTGGATAGTGGGGACATTTTCAAAAGAGTTAGGAAACTACTGGTAATATGACTTGGGAATACAGCTTTAAGAAACTGAAAAGGAGATTAAAAGATGCGCGATGCAAAAGTAAAGTCGTCTTTCCTTAAGAGTCAGAGGAAGGCAATGAAGGAGTAACTTTTTATCAGCAAAGGAGATCAATGGAGTAGCTTTTTTATGAGTGACTGGGTAGGTTAGGATTCTTCAGTGTGGAAAGAGGCAGCATGGGGACATATGATGGAATCTGCAAAATCAGGAATGGCATGGTAGATGTTCAGTCTTTTCTATACAAAAACTGTGGGACAGTGAACGAAGCAAGTAGGAGCCAAACAAACAAAAGAGGTCCTTGTTTATGAACTGGTTGGAAATTTCTTGCCAATGAATGTTAAAGTTTACCTGGGTTCAAGAAAACACTGAATAAGGTGATGGAAGAGAGATCTCTTGGAAAGCTAATACACAGAAACCCTACCTAGATGAGGAAGTCCCCATAGCTGAAAATTGTTGGAGCTTGAGAAAGCATTGAGAGGTGTAACATGTTTGCTATGGTCTTAGTCTTCCCTAGATGCTTACTTACGGCCGGTCTGGGTTGGATGAACCTTTGGCTAGCCCAGTAGTGTCACTCTTATGTTCTGTGCATTACTGCTTCTTGGGGCTGAATACCTTGCTGGTTGTGCAGATAGACATGGACAAATTATCCTTTCACAAGGGTCAAACTTCAAAGAAATTATTTTAAATTAAATATGTACTTTTTGTTCTATGTAAAGATGCCTCTTTAGGACTGAATCCCTACAGCTAAAAATAGCACCTGAGTCACACTCTGCTTTGGTATCTGTTATCCAGGGGAGTAATGTGTGATTGAGAGCACTGGAGTTTGGCAGGCTCTGGTGCCATTTATGCAGTCTCTGCTCATTGCCCTTCTGAGCTTAATGCCCTAATAGGCACTTTTGGATATCATAATAGATACTCTGAATGCATCCTCCATGAGTCTAGCTGCCTAACCCTGTAGTGTTTGATTTGTTAATCATTCAGTAATAAGTTATTAAAAGCATTTCAGTTTCTAAAGGTGAAGCATTTAACAATTGTTCATTTCAAAGGCTGTTAGATGCTAGGTTCTTCTGCAAATCCCAGAAGGCAATGTTCTTCACTGTTAAGCAGCTAAACCGTGCTTTAAAACCTGATGATTCTGAAAATGTTGATGTTGTATCTGACCCTTTGCTTCAGACAGAAAAAACTTTGAGTTTTAAATGAAAATGGAAATTTTAAACAGGGAGGGCAGTATTAGACTGGTGTGACTGTATCCTCTATTTTTCAAGAAATCATTTTTTCCCCTTTTTGGAGATTTTACAGTCATAAATAAATCTAATTGTGTACATTTATAAAATGACAAGGAGATGACTGATATCAATCTTAATAAATGCTCACGATTTGTATGGTAGTAAGTTGTTGGAACTACCTGTGCTGCTGCTGCTAATGATCTGCTGTCTAGAAACTACAGACTTATTATTATAGCAGGAGTTATTCCGTAAAAGTGATTCATGTTACAGGATGCCATTTTGTAATTTTCTCCCATTGGCTTGGATTTCATCTCCGTGCTCTCCTGGCAGTATTTTACTTTTCCTGACAGATAGTTAATTTGAGAATTTCACAGCTGTAGAAACAAATTCAAAGCATCAAGGCATGTGCAGTATGCTCAGAGCCCACGTTTGCTTGGGCTTAGTTTAGTAAGCCCATTAATTAAGATTTTAAAATAAACATAAATAAATTGTGTTGATAGTTATCACCATTTTAATAGTCAGGGCATAATAATAGTCTGCCTACCATCCTTGAAGCTGCCTGTGTATTTATGAACATTCCACTGAAAACAATGTTTTCATAGCAAATGAATGAAAACAGGTTGAAGCTGAATCATCCTTTTTCTCCAGGTTCTCGGAGGTTAATCAGATAAATCTCAACTCAAATCTCTCTTAGAAATAATTTTGAATAATGAATCAGAATCTAAAATTCAACTTCATTTTCAGGAAGCTGGGATCTAGATTTGATTTGGCCTGTAAAAGAAATAGAAGTAAGTATAAAATAAATCCAGATGCAAATATTTCTTAAGTCCTGGAAAGTTTAATGCAAATATGCATTTAATTTTATTCTTCCAGTGGGAGCTGATTTAATAAGACTAAACTGAATGTACACTGAAATAAACCTGTTGTGTAGAAAACAGCGAGTAAACTTTGTCCTTGGATGTGCACATGCACTTCCATTGAAACTGTCTATGAAAACAATAATTTATGCACACACACATTCATGTATTCCCTAAGTTTAAGAGATTCTGCCCACTTCTTACCCATAGTCCTAGTATCTGAAGTGTATTTTGCAGTTGTTCCATATCCAAAGCTTTCATTTGCTCCTGAGAAATATACTTAGCGAAGCTGATACTTGGTGGATGTAGATCACTGTGACAGCATTGGCTTCTGAGAGTCATGCAGGTTTGCGTAAGGTGAGATTTTGGCCTAGTGAGAGCGCTTTGAGAGTCACATTATGCATTTTGAGAGTTACAATTAAGAGATCTAACCCGAGATCTGGGATGGAAGTTTTTTGGCCTTAAGTAAGTTCTAATATTGAAGTTGGATCTCGGAGGCGAAACAATTCAGCAGTTACCCAACTGAAAACTCAGTTTGTTTTAAATTTCAAGATGTTTATGTTTCTAAAGAGAATTATGTATCTGTGGAAGTAGGCAGAATCCTGTAAACTAAAGGACTTGAAAAGCCAGGGAATTGACTTGAATTCTGTCAATATTGAAAGAAGGGGCTAGTGGCAAAAGAACAAGATTATAAACTGGAGGCCAAGTTAATTTCCCGTCTCAGCTGTAAGCTTATTGTTTGCTTTTGGGAGAATACATCTCTGTACTGTCATTTTCCACATCTGTAACCTGGGAATACTGTTCGCTGTACAACAGTGGCTTGATTCGTGAACATTGTAAAGTGCTTTGAGCCGCTTTTGTGCCAAATGGTATTGCTACCCCATTTGGTGAGCTGTGATTAGTATTAGGTAGTTCCCATTATGAAAACAAATTGATATTTGACTCTGCTTATTTACAAGAAACACGGAAACTCATGGTCCTCTAAATGTAGATAGGAGACAGACCTTTGCTTGTGAATCTACTGCTTCAAAGAGCTTTGTGTCTGCTCTGCAATGGGGCCACAAGCAAATGTAGTGAACCTAGTCCTCCTAAAGTAGAGAATCTGGACCAATGGTTTAGGATTTGACCCGTCTCCCAGTGAGAACCAGCGAGAGTCGGGATTGAGTAACAGCTCTGGGATTGCTCTAACAATTTATAAGAATAAAAGATGTGTTTATGCTTGTTCTATCTTTTTCAGTCATTCCTTTGCATAAAGGGAATTATGTGAATGGAGAAATTGTCAGAATCCTGGAGGTTCGTGAGAAGTAACAAATGCCTCTGAGTCTCCAAGGCATGCATTGTCAAGGAAAGCAAAGTGTCGCAGCAGTTTAGAAATGAGGAAATTTGGTTTTAGAAATTATGATGTATCTTCATATGGATATATTGTCACATAGGTTAAATGACAAATGCATATGCTACTGTAACCCTCATTTGTAAGTAATCCAGGAAGATCCATTCAAGTCTTGGACAAGATGAGACGCTTGTACAGATACTGTAAGGTTAAATTGTTGTTGTTGTTTACGGAAGACCATACACATCTGACAAATTGTAGAAGGTGTAATAGGTCATGTTAGTATATTTTCACCTAAACTGATGAAATACCAAACCAGGAAGAGAACTAGGAAAATATTTAATAATTTCCCAAGGCAGCTAGCTTGGCTGGTGGACTGGAGGCAGGCTCTGCTTGGCATAGTTCAAAGACTCGGTAGTTGGTTTAAGATCTAACTAAACCTGAATAAAGTAGTAAAGACCACAGTATTTTTGAGGAGCTCTTAAAAATGAGGAGGCTAGTAAAAAATTCTTTGGGCTAGATATTATAGTTTATAAAATCAACACCGAAGCTCTTTGACCTTCCCTTACTGTCAAAAAGTGGGTGTGCATTAAAATTATTCAGGATATTAAAATGCAAAAAATAGGCCAAACCAGATAACTTTATTTTTCTTCTTCAAGTAGAAAAGGTCCTGCCCTAAGGAAGTCGTCTTCTTGACAAATGATGGAGGTGCTGTGCAATGAAAATCAGTAAATTTAATATTTCCTTTCATTTGGTCTTTCTGAAATATAATAATACTCTTTGAACTTACTGCATCAATGTATTCTCAATTAAGAATAAGACTAACAGATTCCTAAACAGAATCAGATATGTGTGATTGCTATGAGAACATCCATGGGTACAACAGAAAGAATTGCTTCAATTTTTTTTAAATTTGGAAAGGGTATAAATTTTCATGCCTGAAGGTGTAATTCAAGTTCAAGCGGAAAGGGCTAAGAATAAATTTTCTCTTTGGACAGTCTCTTCTATCTTTGTCTGCTTTGAAGTATCTTCCTTTGAAGCATGTGGATCTTAGTCCTCTTAGACCCTGGGTGGCCAGCCTGAAAATCTGATCTGATCAACAGGGTTGTTCTATTTTTACTGTAGGCTTCAGTTTCTCAAGTTTATCTGTGTCCTGTAGATGGGATGGATTCCCAGCAAATACAGTATTCTGTACGCTTGGAGCCTTGAGCCTGTCTGGCCAGCATAGAGTCCTCAGCTATGGCAGAGCCATGTTCAGGTGCTCTCTGTAAGTTATAAATCTGACTCTCCAGTTGAGAATTGCATGAATGTGGTTAGGCTATGAACAGATTCTTTGTGGTCTGGGGCAGCAAGTTGCTTGTCTGCACACTTGTACTTTCTGGAGACTTTTGTTTTGCAGTAAAAGCTTGTGGAGCCAACTTCTAATCATTTACAGTACAGATATGGCCCTCAGTTACTTGGGAGGAAAAAAAAAAGTAGAGCATTGTCTTTTTGTATATTAATCTTTATAGCGGCAGACTGATGTGGATATGAGAGGAATAATCTTGTGAAATGACTCACAAGTGCTAATCCATCTGGAAGGAATCATTTCCACAAGACTGTAAAGCTGTTTGTTAGAGAATTCCTTGTACCTTTCTCAGACATGTCAAGAGCTTGCTGAGCTCATGTTCAACTGGATTGCTACCAGGTTTCTTGCAGATATTGTAAGATTTGCCCGCAACAGGTCATGTGGACAAACCCTATATGTCTCAGCAAATCTTACAGCTGAGGCTTTTCTGCTTGCAGGAGGATTGCATGGTAGGATAGAGTTCTGTTTCTCACCAGACCGTAAAAGGAGATTTCTGAACAAATTTAGGATATTCTGTGGTTGTCTGCTTGGCACCTTCCAGGTGAATACATTGAAGAACTTTTTATAAGCTTTTAGGTGCGCTTGAAGCCATGCACTGTGGTGGGGACAGAGATACACAATCTGGAAGGAGCACTGAGACATCTCTCTCCAGATCGTTCTTCCCACTGATGCTTCTTGTCCTTGGGAGAGCATGGTTTGTTCCCTCGTTTGGCTGGAGCACATTTAATCTCTGTGTGAACTGGCCGTGCTCTTGTCAGTGAACCCAAGGTAGGGATTCTCCTGCGTACCCCTCCCTCTGCTCCTATTTGACGTTGCAGAAATAATCAGAATTTGCATCTCAAGGTAGTTGTCATGGAAAAAGCAGTGCAGATTTAAGCAGATAACTGCCTGTTAGATCCTGCTTTGGAAAGTATCCTAATGATTCAGACTGCAAATCAGGTCAAGAGGAGAACCACGCTTTGATTTCTAATAATATCATTTAACTAGAAGACATCTCAAGTTTTTTTAATTAACATTGTTTTTGTATGGAATACTAATACTTAGACGCTTCATAAAATTTGTATCAAAACTGGAAGTTTTCATAACATTTTTACCATTACTTCAGTCCAGGTATTGCCAATAGGGATGGTATATTTTCTGAGAGAAATACATAAATAGCCATTTTTAGATTTGCTGGATTTTGCCTTTTATGTGAAATGCATTGTAACAATCCTATTATTTATTTTAAGTCTTTAAAGCAAACTGTAAAAATCTTTGTAACAGATCTTTCTACGAGGCTTTTTATTTAGACTATTAGGAATAGTCTGGAACAGAAATGTAAGATTAGGGACTTGAATGGAAATTAGCATATATTTTTAAAAGCTGGAGAAAATATAATTTAGACCAACTATCTTCAGCTTAATTGTGCAATTCTTAGGTCAGACTTATTGTTAGTAGTTTTTAGGGAATAACGAATAAGTAAGAACTACAGAATTTGGTCCATTTACCAATAGTGAGTCTTGAACTTACAATAATGAGCCGAAATTTCTGAAACAATGGGAATAGAGAATATACAGCCATAAGTGATGACTGCAATGCAGAAGAAAACAGAATTCACTTTCAGGCATAGACACCAATTTATAGATATCATAATTATGTCTAATTTGTTTATTTAAATAAACATGTATTCCCATTTGGGCTTGTATATGTAAATTGGCCCCAAATGCTTCAAGTATACAGTAAAGCTTTGTTAGCAACTTTAGAGACTGATTTAAGGCTGGTTTGGAAATTTGGCTGTATAGATTAACATTCCAACATGTTTTTCAAATCATGGACATTTTTAAATTCTACGCCAGCTTAGAATTCCCAGGGCTTTAGCAGTTTCCTTGTGGTTTATAATTGGAAAACTCACAGAAAATCAGATTCTTTATCATAAAGGCAAAGATGCAATTCTTCTTAAAAATGAACATACAGGGCTTTGGAGAATCAGACTTACCTGCAGTGAGCTACGTGTGAAATTCTTTCTGAATGTTTTCAGCATCTGCATAAAAATTGTATCTTTGTTAAACATCTGGAAATCCAAAAAGTGAACAGATAAAGCATCTGAAAAAATCCTTGTCTTCCTTTGGAGAGCACAGATCTTTACCACAGTCTTCCTTGACACTTGGCTCATGTTAGGTAAAACACCATTTGGAACTAATCTTACAGAAAGAGCTGGGACCCCCCCCACCCCTCCTCGCACTTCAAAAGGTCACCAAGTGTGAGATTGATCACTGAGAGAAAAACAGGAGGAAAAGGAAGAAGAGGCATGACTGTCATACAGCAGTATACCCAGAGTTATAATTATTACATCAAGGAATATGAATGGCTTCTTACATTTGTTATTCAGACTGCCAGTGAAAGGTTATCCACTGTAATTCCATAGATTGAAGAAATATGTTGGTTATTTGAACTATATGACATCACACTGTAAGTGAAATTATGGAAATATCTTTTGATATGAAATTTTAGAACCTATAATGTGTTTTGATGGACTTCAGCTATTCTGACTGAAATTTTCTAAGCATTGTCCTTAGCTTGGGTTCTTCTGGAATGAATAAGGGGAAAAAATGATTTTGAAATTTCTGAGACTAAAATGAGTTGTTTTTGCCAAAGTTTAATATTTTTCATATTTAACTTTCTTTTGAGAGAATTATATCCCCTTCAAGAATGTGATGTTTGATAAGACATGATCGTGGGTTAATAAGATGCTTTTTGAAATGTGTCCTATGAAAATCCACTCAGATTTGACCAGTTTATATCTCATGGAAAAACTGCTGCTTATGCATGTAGTTGCCGTGTTCATTCACAGGTCCTGCTGTGGACAATGAAATAGCCACAACCAACTTACTCAAATGCAATCCTCCTGTTTTTCTCGTTAAATTACAATATAAATGAGGGAAATCGAGAAACTAGGATTCTTCAACTTCTTCAACTAACTCTACGTTAATTCAGCTCTGGCTTCTGTGGTTGTGATGGGGAAAAGCTTACGATCATGTATCAAAGATACGGTGTAATTGTCCTCCGAAAGAGCAACGGTGAGAATTGCCCCATTCTGTTCTAATCAGATATTATTTAAGAAACCTATTATGAAATGCCAATTTTAAAAATCCCCATCTAAACGTAAATTCTGAAAACCAGAGGTCTAAGGACAAAGTACAGAGCATTTATTGAATGGGAATGAACTACGGAATCCCAGGCTTTGCCCCTTGTGTTTGTTTTCAGGAACACTGCAAGGAGGTCTTTGCCATGACTTACCTTAGTGTCTCCGTCTCAGTTTCTCTGTTTATAAAATTTTAATAAACTTCTTTTCTTTTTTTATTTTGATTGTAGTCTCTCTCTTCAATGTTATTTAATGGTAGTCTCTCTCTTTAATGCTATTATAGCATTAGAAAAAAACCAAACCACCTTTAATTTTTGCATTTGGCCTGCTAGCATTTTCAGATAGTAGATAAATAGAAGTAATGGCTTTTAATTTGTGGTGTGTACATGCCTGGAGTTTGTAAATTACTGCTACAAGATCTCTGAAAGACTATTAATAAAAGTGAACTTGTCAGTAGGCGTAGATATGTTATACAGTTAGATGTCCGGAAATTTTGGAAGTCAATTTGTAGACCTCCCCAAGACTTTGGACTATACTGACTTAATCCCATCTTCAGTTACACAAATTGAGTGGGCAGGAACAGGGTCTGACATCTGTTTAAATGGGCTGTTTGTTGTCAGCTTCCATTAGTTGTGCCTCACCTGCTCTCCAATGGAAGGTTCCTGGCTGTTGGTCTCTGTGTGTTATCCAGCTGCCCAATAGCCAGCCTCTCATAGGCGGCCTTCTGATTCATTCACAATATGTCCCACACACGTTTCCTCCTTTAGTTTCTCTTTCCAGACATTTCCAGGTAATTCAGTTGCCGACTATCAGTTGAATCTTAACAGAAATTCATCATGTGTCATATTTTACTGAGGCTTTTGCTTTCAGTTAGATAAATGTCATTTATTCTGGCAAACATTGTGATTTGCCTCCATATGTTGAAATGGACGTGTCCCTTGACTACATTTAAATTAGTTGTTAGTCAAATTATCAAATGTGCTTAAGCTGGTGAATGAAGCTTCTGCCTTGCCAATTTTTGACATTATTTACTTCGGGGTATTCCAGTTGTCTGATGCATTGTATGTGAATTGAATCATCTCCTTGTATTCCTTGGCTTTCTAACACGCTGCTAGAAGTAGGAGTTGCAGTGTTTCTGTTAAATTAGTTTTTCATAACTATTTATTAACCCCATCTTTTTTTGGAATGACAACCAATGTTTTCATCTTTTGCTATGTGACCAGTAAGCTGTGTCTTGGACAGAGCACTCAGAAGAGCAAAGCCATGAACAAAATCTTAACTTTTAAAACTATATTGTTGTTGAATTAAGCTTATTCTCCATCTATGCTTACTCTTAAGAAGTTAAAACTAATGCTATGTGGAAGAAGTGGGAGAATGTATTCTACTTTGACACTAATAGCATGGCTAAACCCTTCCCTTAGTTTTGTATTTATTTTAACATTGTAGTCTGTATGTTGATATAAAGCCTTGGTGATGTTAATTATTGGCATATCACAAATCTGTTAGGTATTCCAAAGTGATCACAAATGCTTTCTTAGAATCTAGGAAGTTGATAGTGAGTGATTTTTGGCTTTTGATGATCTCTGCAGTGATTACATAGGGTAAAAATCTGGTCAACACATGATATTTAAACTTGAAATCCAACCTGCTATTCCATTAAAATGACATCTCTCTACAGTACTTAATATGACAGTGCAAAGACTGTATTTCATTGAAGGACAATGTTTTGCCAATTGTTAAGCAAATTGCTTAGGGATGCTCTCTTTGTTGTAAGTGCAATGTCATTTTTCATTAATCTGGAAGCTGTTCCTGGTTTCATGTCTGTTGAAAAGTTTGGCAATTTTTATTGATGTCTCCTAAGCCTTCAAAATTTCCATGTTGAGTTTTTGTTTTTTAAATTTTCCTGGATTTCAACTTTTATTGCAGCTTTGGGAGGCCTGGGGGGATTATATTTTTTTTTTCTTAGGTTTTATTTTTTGCAGTGAGAAATGCTTCATTTTAAATTCTATGTATGTATTTCTATATTCAGATTTCTGTTTACCCATTTTGCATATGCATTTAGCACATTCTTTTGATTGTTGGTCCAGTTGTTATATTTGGAAAGTGTTCTCTCCCGTAGTAAATGGGGTAGGGGGAAAACAAAACTGGGCCCACCTTGACAAGGAATAGTTATTTTACCTTGTAGGTATTGCAGTTCCATTTATTTAATGTCTAGTTCAGAGTTGTCTATACCTTATGGCTATTCATTAAACCTGAATTTTGGCACTGCAAGGCAAGTCTATGGTAAACTTAATTTTCCTTTGCTGAAATGAGTGTCTGGGACACCACTTCTGTGACTTATAAATGGGATCTGAAACATTGTAGGTTTGGGTTCCTGAAGAATTAAGAATAGCAACTGAATAAATGATGGTTGGCTCGGGGTATTATCACTATGTGGTGAGGTGAATTGTAACAGCTCAATAAAAGTAAGTTCTTGTAGCAATGAGCTTCAGTTCACTTATGTTTAACAAATTAATAAAAGACAAGGAGAAAAATCGTATTTAGAGAGAAGGCTATGGCAGAACTTCTTTTTTTATATTCCCTATCCTAAAGAGCTAATTCAGATTTCATAAGGGGAAGGAGAGCTTTTCTAAGAATACCTGAGCAAAATGAGGGAAGAATTTAAGAAGGAAAAGAATAGCTCTGTGGTCAGTAGCAAAGTTAAATGCAAAATTGTAAAAGTTCTGAAACAGACGCATGTTCTATCTAGCTGATATACTCAAATTTCAATATGAATTTATGCTTACATAACACTAGTTATACGAGCGACACCACTGCAGTATCTGACTGCAGTATCTGTAGTGTAATTTTCCCCCCCTTTTTGGTTAATGTAGGTCATCAGGTGATAAAAGTAATTTTTTCCTATGAGTGCCTACCTAACTGTAATCCTCTTCCATAACAAACAAAATTGCTAATCTTTTTCCTTTTATTCAAGTGCAAGTGACAGTTCAAAAAGTTGTGAAATCATCTATTGAAAGAGCGGTGAGGAATCTTCAGAATATGGCTCAAGTCTGCTATAAAAAAAAAAAAAGGGTTTTTAACATGTGGACCCTCATTTTGGAAAAACAGTACAAAAAATACATTTTTCCATGCGATTTCAGAGCATCGGTGTAAGAGAGTCCCTTCTGGGTTTAGAAGTGAACCTGACAGGATTTTTCCAGGATTGCATCATATGTTTCACTCACACTTTCACATCCTGCATTAAACCACATGCATTGCACATCAACAAGACAAGATTGTAAAAAGAGTGTAACTGGGGAACTGTTTTCATGATATTTGATAGGAGTAATTGCGGCCACTGCTGTTTCAAAGCAACTGCGGTTATACTATACTATGTCAACAAAAGTCACTTTTGCCATATGGAAACCTAATTACTTCAGAATGATCTGTTAGAAAGCACTTTTGAGATAGCCAGGCCATTTATACAAATCAGTAAAAAATATTTGTGCATGAAACCTTTCTTAAATAAGAGCTTTCATGTGTTATAGGTTGAACGTTACAGTGATAGTTTTGGAAATATTAAAAAAAGTAGACTTCTATTTAAAAGGTGGTAGGGAAATATATTAGGTGATAAGAAAATACGAGTATTTCCCTATGATTTCTGTGATAAACCTGATCGTGCTATCGTTGAATGGAGAGGAGGTTTTTTTGCTGTTTTCTTCAGCAAGACCCTAATATTGTGGGAAATGGGATGAAATATAGAATGCTACATTTTAGTGAGATCCTGTGATGCCAGGGATATTTATCTGTGTAGTATTTGTTCCATAAAATGACTTAAAGCTTCCCTCCCCAATAGTGTAGCTTTTTTCCCTTCTGTAGTCCATGGCATGCTTTGCTTTGTTTTTACGTTTGGGTGTTTGTCACCTCTGAGTTGTTTAGGGCACCTGTTAATCAGACATTTTTTTTTGTCACTATGAAACTAGAGAATATCACAAGTTTGATTAATTAAGTGTGATAGTTCTATACCTAGACTCTTATTATTTGCTGTCAGTAGCTGTTACTGCAACAATATACTTCTAAAAGACACTGTAATCTTCATAATTGTAAAAGAAATGTTGCAAGCTCCATGAATGTCTATGTTTCACAGTGAAGCCAGGTTGACTGATGTGTTCAAAGGTTTGTCCTAGTTGTCAAGGTATAGAAGCATAATTTATGGATAGTCTATTACATACATGAAGTTTTAGATGGTTTATTTTCTGACTCTAACTGCATAGACTTCTGACATATAAACCATCTGTTCTGCATTGCTTTTCTTGAAAGCATTTCTATATTCAGTCATTATGATCTACCTAAATCAGAAGACATGAAATATTTAGAACCAGATTTTTTTATGTGTTGTTAGTACTGAGGAGCAGCAGTGACCCAGGGGAAAACTAGAGTTTTCTGTGTTCCTGCCAGGCATTGCAATGTCGTCCCGACAGCCCCTTATAAGAAAGGCAGTGTAGGTTCTCCTGGCTATCTGCTTGCTTCTAGCTGCTTTTGTACTGCTGAGGGCATCTGTGCCAAGGAGCAGCTCCTGATCTCCAGGACCGGTGCTGCAGACTTGCTCGTACCCTGTGGGCTCAGGGCCGAGTAGAGCAGATTGGTTGTGCCCGTGCTGGGCCCAAGTCTCCTCTGATTGCCAGATGGCAGCCACCAGCCATATAGCACAATATTTCTTTTTTTGTGGTTTTTTTTCCTAGTTCAAATTTCCTGAAATAATATGAAGGTTTTATCGCAGACTTCCACAGCAGTGTTTAATACCCTTCGCGTGACACGAAAGAATATAGGCTGGTTATCAGGGGATGTGGCAGGACAAAGTAGTTTAAAGGCACAGAATCAGCTGGGCTGAAACTGGAGAACTGAGTGGAAGGAGACAAACCTGGTATGATTTCACTTGTAATGCCCTTCTGAGCTGTTCCTGGGGTTATAAACAGTTTTTGTCTTGGAGAAGACTCGCTAGTTTTCTGCAAAGGACAGCCTGAGAGCAAAGTAACATATAGGCACTGTGGAAAATCCAGAGATGAGAGCTGAGGAGGGAACTAGGAGATGACATGATTTGACACTGCAGGTCTGCTTTCAAATGAAGAGTAACTGTAGCTTTATCTCCTTTCCGTGCTCTCTGAAGTAGCTGATATGCCAGTCTGCAAGTGCCAGGAATATTGGAGCTGGCTTCTGTCATCTTGTTCCTGTCACAGTGCTGCTAATCCGTTATAAGGTCATCCAGGATTTGTGCTTTAAATTGGACGTAGTCATTCAAAAATTCTAAAGAGTATAGTTTTGTCAGATATAATTTGTTTGGTCTCCTTAAGTTGACCAGTTTAACTCGGTTCAACGTCTGTGTATCACCTCAGATACAGTGGTCCAAGCAGAGATATCATGGGAAAAGAATTCCATTCCGTTTTATTTTAACGGTGTTAAACCAATTTATAGCTGCTGGTAATTTGGTTCTGTGAGAATATGATCAAGTATGTTGTCTGTACAGTGGATGTTTTATGTAATCATATTAAGGTACAGTGCTATGAAATGGCACCTCTTTGAACCTACCAACAAGGTAGAGTTGATTATAAACTCTATAGCTACGTATTTCTGAAGGGATTGATTCCACTGAAATACTAAAAGACAGAATAGTTGCTCTCAGGATCTGAGGGAACCAAAATACCTTAATAGTCGTGACCAGCCTCACCTGGGACCCCAGCCTGCACTCTCTGCCCATGGCCCAGGAGCTCCCTCTGACCTCAGCCCCACTTCTTGCCTGAGCCACATTGTGGACAGACCATCTCCAGCCTTGCTTCCTGCTGGCTGGGCTTCGTGGCTGGAGCCTCAGCCTCTGCTGTAGCTTTGCGTCCAGCCTTGTCTCCTACTGTTTCTGACTTGTCTTCCTGGACAGACGCTAGTCCTGAGTTGTCCCCTTGTCTTGTCGCAGGACAGTCAGCTAAAGCTGTTATGTCGTGGGTGCTGCCCTCCTCCGGTGCTGTGGGACGGCACTGTTGCCGGTGAGGACTGCCACCGCTTGTGCTGGGGTCACCCTGGGCTCCTGGCTTATCTTCCCTCATGGAGCAGCCCAACTTCTTGCTGCTCCCTGCCTGTTTCCCATCTTGTTTCATGCTGCCACTTAGTAGAAAATCGTGAAACAAAAGACTTGTTTTGACAGCTTTTCTCCAAATGCAGGTTGGACTAGTTGACCTTCCTCCAGCAGGCTGCCAGAGAATTTTGTGTGACTCCTTTTAACTGGAGTGGGTGCTCTTTTAAGACGATTAGACTTGTCCAATTAAAATCTTCTGAGAAAGGATGTAGGGGGGGCAGAGATGGACAAATGCTGCATTACTTCTTCCTAAAGGCTGTAAGTCACAAGGGGAAATTTAACGTGTGAAGCAGTTTGTAGAGTATAACGAGAATTTGCCTGAGGGTACAGATGCTCATTGTTTCTTTGAAGAAATTAGTGTGATGTGAAAAGGGTGCTAGTCTAGAAATGTGTCTAGTGCTAATCACCTTTTTTTTTTCTTTTCTTTCTTTTTTCCTCCAGAAGAATGGAGAGGGATTTAAAGTAATGCTTAACGACTTCCTTGTGCTCTGATCTGTTAGGTTGTTCCATATCTAGAGCTCCTTGGATGAATTCAGCTTTCATTGTTTTTTGCTTATACTGGATTTATTGAATAGTCATGTATCCTTCCCTACTTTCTTCCTTCTTCCCCTCCCTAATTCCAGGATGGTCCGGGAGGTGATGTAGTGCCTATGACACAAGGTTTACTTGGATTTTTCTTTAAAATATCATGTAAAACTGGTCAGTGTTTTCTGAGGATACAATATAGAAAAGTATTAATATCTCCTTTTAAATATTTTGAAACATAAGCATCATTTTTGCAAAACAAGGAAATAATGTAAAAAAGTGCAATTGGAATAAGAAACACGGGGGAATGAGAGTTATATGGTGATCTGAGGAATAGGTCTAAACATTTATAAAGCATGTGTATATGTCTAAAGCAATTTATAAGCTCCCATTGACATACTGATAGAATAAGTAGAATGGTGTTTATCCCTGTGGCCATTCTATTTGCAGTTTATTTGGTTTATCGAGTATATAGAGGTGAGTAGTTCTGTGCATGTAGATGTATTCTGCAATGACATTGCTGCCATCATATGTCTAATATAAAAACTTATATAAACTCTTTCTAAACTGTCTTTAAATACTGACATTAGTATGCTACCAGCAGCTGTTATAAGGGGAAGCCTACTCCTGTGTCTTTTATTCCCTCTCCGCATTTCCAAGAATTATTTTGGACTGTTAAAAACGGAATTTTGGACATAGATCTAGGAACTAGTAGAGACACCATTTTCAGTTTTCTCCCTCTTAGCTCACTTGCCATTGAATAACTACTGACTCCAGAACAGAAGCAAGTATTTCATAAATCAGCATAATAGAAAAGCAGCACATTCGAATTGACATGGGGTCTGAATTCCTCCACGGTTTAGAGATTTCTAAAGTTACGTAGTAACAATGTTTCATTCTTTCTTCATTTTGCCATGGATGATGGCTATTTTTCATTTGAGGAAAAGAAACCTTAAATGAGAACTAAATGCTAAAGTATTCTTTATATGTGTCTCAGTAAAGGTACCAATACAAGCAAAAAGCTTGCTGTAGTAATTACTCTGTTTGGTTCAGATATCGATATGCTATATCGGTAGCAGCTCCTCTGATATCAAAATCATGTAAACGGAACTACTCGGGTACAATGAGAGCCTGGCTCTGTGTTAAACCTTGATCTTGTAGCTACTAGATTACATTTCTGTGTTGTGCATAGGGGGCTTATGTGTGTTGTTAAATGGGAGACAGTGGTGTTTCTGAAGTGTTTACGGTCTTTAGTCCTCCAGACCTATCGCTTTACACTATGATTCCCTCCTAAAGTAGATCTGAAACTAATTAATCCTTAATTTTGCAAAAGTTCACTTCCTAGTTTAAAGTCTGTCTTTATAAATTTTTTCTTTTTCTTTTTTTTTTTTTAATTCGGTGAACTAGACCAAACACTAAATGTCAAAATTGTAGTTGCTAATATTGCTAAAAAGTTGCTAATACTGATTCAGCTCTGAACTTCACATCGCGTAGCCAGTCATGATGCTTTTGAAGAAACTTTGTGGTTGACAACTTTGTGCCATTAAATTAACTTCTCATTCTTCTTTGTTTGGAATTCTTTAATGGACAAGGGAATATGTTGGTGGTTCTGTAGTCATCCATCTGTGCAAAACTTGCATACTGATTTCAGAATACTTAAGTATTATGCTCGCAGGTATCGTTTATCTAAATAGATAACTTCTGTTTTTCAGACCTTACCAGTACGGAAGATCCCGTGCAAAGCCAATGCTCCTTCAGGGTCTTTTTTTGCACGAGACAACACAGCAAACTTCTTATCCTGGTGCAGAGATGTAGGAGTGGATGATACCTGCCTGTTTGAGTCAGAAGGTTTGGGTATGTATTTGTTTATACGGTAGTTGGTAATTCTAAATAACTTTTCTTTTGTGTTTTGCCTTGAAAGAGAGAATGGCTCTCTTAACAGATCCTGACTCCAAATCTGACCTGTGTCTGACTGTGTTAATTCTGCCCCTCATCTGAAGCATGAACAAATAAAGTACACATCACTTAAAAATAACTTAAATCAATTTTGAGAGGAGCCTAAATGAGTTAAAAATCTTACTATAATTTCTTGCACGCAGATGATTTTTCACCCTACACACGCTTTTTTGATCATGGAATGCTGTTCCTTAGTTCAATGAATAAGATAGTCCTTTTCTGTTTAGGGAGAGTAGGATACAAGTGCATTCTCAGTTTTGGCTGCAGACATCTAGCTATTCGTGCAGATTCAACGGGTTGCTCAGGAGGCAAGAAAAGATGACATTTTTCTCTGCATCCTACACTGAGATTTTTTTCCAGCTGATTCCCTTGTACAGCTCTAGACAAAAATTATCCAACACTAGTGCTTCAGGGTGTTCCATCAAAAGAATTGGAAATTACTGTTCTAATAGTACATATTCTTCATTATTTTAACTCTTCTCTCTTCAAAGGAAAACTTATGAATCTTACCTTGAGATTTTATTTCAGCCAAATGTAATGAAATGAAGAGAGTAAAATGTTCGTTTGTTATCTGAACTCAGATAACAGTGTAAAACAGTTGTGATGGTAGACAGCTCAGTTTCTTTGGAAGACAAATGAACACACTGTACTGAATGAAGAGGCTTTTTTGTTCTGTTGCTCAAAAGGTCTTTGACTGCTCAGTTGAAGCTCTTATCTGTGTTGCAACTGACCTATTCCCCTTCTTTTACAGTCTTGCTCTTCTAGCACAACTGTTCCTGAAGCAATTTTTTTTATTTGTCTGTTCTTTTATCCTGTGAGGTTTTTTAATTAAATTTAAATTATTTTATATCTCCAGGAGAAAATGCTTGGCAGAGAAGAAATTAGTATCACAAAGGTGACAAATAGTAAGGAGGATATATGTATTGTCTCTGTTTTGTTAACTAAATTCTCAAGATGAAATTTTTATTCGACATGGTAAATCATATGGAAGATGAACAATAATTGTATTTTCAAAGACTTGAAATTATGGACAAGTTGGACATTGCCTAGGACAAAGAGACTTGCAAACACAAGAAGGAAGGAGACACAGACCTCCAATGTCTGAGATAAGCGGAAGAACCTGTGGTTAATGCAACACTTAAATGAATTTAGACTTTGTACTGTTATGGTAAACTCAGCAGTTTACCATTGTTCCAATAATAGGTTAACTGTGTAATTTGAGAGCATGTTTGTAAGGAATTTTCTCATGCATTGTTAAGAAACCAGATCTTGCTTGGAGGTGGAGCTGGCATAGCTGAAATACTGACATTCCCTGGATAAGCTAATTTTTACTCATACATAATACTTTGCCTGCCACGGTATAACACTGAGTGCAAATGCACCTGGAAAGTCAATGTTCAGGATGACTTCCTCCCTCAGAAAACTGACATGAAATATGCCCAAATACACAGTGCGCAAACCTGTGCTGTATTAGATTTGTTTGATTAGTGACTGATTTTTCTTCACTGTTTGAAAACTAGGTTCTGTTGTTTTCCTTCTCTGAGTGTTACTGTTTATAGAATGTACTTGTTGAAAAGACTTATGGTTCTGGAAATAGGATTAGGACTTGATAATATTTTGACCTATTTTTCTGAGCTTGAGAAGGGGATAGTGACCGTACCATTTCTAAAAAAGATAAAAATATAAGCTACTATTCTCCCTCAGTTTGAGCTAGAACTCTTAAAAGTTTTGATTTCATTTGAGGTTTTTCTAATGCATTAGAAATAATGATGAATCATAACAGTTGCCAATCTAAAGCTTTTATGTTCTTCTCTCACCCACAAATGATGTCTCCACTGCATAGGAAATAAAAATTCAGCAAAGGTAAGTAATATCAAAGGTTCTATTTGAAGTGTTGAGAAACGTGTGTGAATGACATCTAAGTGTTCGCACTGCCTCATGGAAGTCTGCTGTATTTTTGATAATATATAATTGTGGTGAAATTATGGTTATAGAGGTAATTGTTTTTTGTGTTTTCTTGTGTCTTTTTCCCCATGGCTAATAAGCTGTATTGATGTGAAAATTGCTAGTGATAAAGCAACTATTTTCTGTCTATGTTGAGGAACCTTACTGTGTTAATGTTCTTAATTGACTTGATTTTTATCCTCCTTTTTTACTCTATTCTGCTTGCCTTATGGTATGTAAATACTGTATTATTTCATTAGATGCACATAGTGATATTTTCTTCATGCCATTGTATCACATAAAACATTCCTGAGGCCTTTTTCTGGTAAATTTGTATTCTAACATTATAAGAGTAATTTTGAAGATTTATTGCACTGAAACATTTGAATGATGGATTTATGACACTACTGAATTGGGGGGGGGGGGGGGGGAAGTCCCAAGTCTATTCAGAGATCAGCAAAATTAGATATATATTAGCTAAGAAATTATTAATTGCTATTATTTCTCATTACTTAAAAATATGTTCTCATCCTGATGAGTTCTGTAGTCTTTGAAATCATGCAAGTATAACTGCACACCAATGCATCCAACACTCCCACTTTTTTAGCACTCAGATTGATGTCATATGAAGGTATTCCTCACTGGAATGGAACTGTGTCAAGCAGACACTATAGCAGATAGGTGCAGTCCATGCCTGAGGAGCCTGCGGGCGAGTGATATTAATGGGAATCTTGAGTGTTCCTAGAAGCTTCTGCAAAGCGTTAACATTCTAGGGCTGATCCAGACAAGCAGGTGAGTAGACCTACTCATGGCACTTCGTGTCCTTGTCCACCACTTGTGGACTGATTTAGTAATTTATTTAATCACTTAAAGTTAAGCATGGGTTCAAATGCTGCTTTGGATTTGGGCTATCCAGCTGAGCTAAACAAGGAAACAGGACCAAAGTCTTTCTTCAAAATAAATAGAAGAAAAAAAAAAAGCAGTATTTGTTATGCTGGTAGATATGCTTATGCCTTCTAATCAGTAGAGTTACTTTAAAGATCCTTGAAAGAGATCAGTAGAGAGCTCAAAAGTTTGAAAACAATGCACTTGTACTACTAACCTGTAGTTAGTATTCTATAATATTATATATTTTGTCTTGCTGAATGTTATGATTCTTTAACATAGTTTAAAAAACAATTTGAAAATACAGTTTTCTGTAAAGATTTACAATACAGCCAAAGCTGACTGGTAGCAATCTGTATGTATTTTGCCCTTTGCACTTACCTTAATGCAGAGACATGGCAGGAAAGTCTCAGAATTAATGCCTCTGCAAGGAAAAGGTGGTTGCTGTGCTTGTTGCATGAGCTGCAGAAAAGACATTAGCATCTGTAACAAATATAGCAACACAGTATTTAGGGATAATCTTGAATGCTGCAAAATAGAGGGAGACTCTGCATGCTCCCTGCCCTCATTGACCAATTTAGCATGCTTTTCATAATTGTTATTTTTATAGTGAGTGTAGTTAAAGAAGAAGGAATTAGTTTTGTTGATACCAAAAACTATGATCTAAAGTCCAAACTTTCATCAACCGGGCAAATCTTGAGATACACTGTCTTTAAGTGGGGTTCTTAGATACCTCATAGGTCAAAATTTGTCCTGTATCTAGGACTTGGAACATAGAGCACTAACTCTTTTCAATCTAAGAAAAGTAATACTGTCTGTAACTCCTCTGTTCCCATGATATATATATATATTTTGTAAGTTCCCCTTTGTAGGTTTTAGGGCAGGAGATCCACACAGCTATGGTAATTCATTTTATGGAAGCATTCTTGCTGGAGATATTTGTAATTATGGTGCTCAAGGCTGAAGAGTGTAATGCTTGAAGAAAACTCTTCTTGGCCGAATAGTGAGAATGGTAAGATTTTCTATAATTGCTTTAGTTAAGTGAACTTAAAGCTTAAGTTATGAACTCGTTGTTGGTAACATAGTGTTGTTGGATGATTATAGGATTTGGAACCAATGAATATTCTGCATCTCTTCTATGATAAAGACTCCACCCGGCAAGAAAAGGGTTTGCCACCAAGTGTGCCAGCATGCTAATGTGTGTCGTTTGTTTTGGGAGTTGTTGGATTAATGTTTTGTGCTTGTATATTCTGTAACTGTGCGTGTGTACACACAATATGTGACTTGGACTTCTTTTGATGCAACTTATTGATTATAGAGTTTAATGGACAGGTTCCCTAAGCAAAGGCATCTAGTGTTTTAGTGGAAATAATAGACTTAAACGCAAACACCTCTGATCTCTATTCTAATGTTGTTCTTTTAAAAAAACACACAAATGTTGATTGCTTAAAAATGTTTTATGCATAGGGGAAAAGGATTTTTTTTTTTAAATTAATACTCTAGTTTATCTAATTTCATATTACAAGATGGAAGTATTTTGACCAGTCTTTCACAGTGACACATCTACAGCTTGTAATAACGTGTTAAATTTTACAGGTAGTTGCATCAGAATAAGGCTTTGTCCCGTCTTTCACAACATTTTACTAAACAACTCATACTATTGTTGAATATGTCTTGTTTTGAGGACTATAGAAGCATCCTGGACACTGTGTTATTACCATTGGATTAGCATCTTAAATTAATGAATTCCAGTAAATTATTAATGTTTAGATGATCTCTATATTCATTCTAGATTAATTCTTTACTATCCATAGATCTACTGTGTTTGAAACGTTAATTGTTTTAAGACTTCCATAAGTGATAGTGCTGAAATGGGGGGCAGGCAAACACAGTTCCTTGATTTAAGTATGTCGTAGTATAACTCTTTGCAGAAGCAAGGATATATCTGGGATAAGTTGAACAGAGTAAGTGTTGTCAAAGCAACATTAAAAAAACCCAACAAACAAACTACTGTAGGATCAGAAGAAAAAGTATTAAAGGAGAAAGTGAAAGACAATAGGAAGAAGGATCAAACGATCAACCTTTTGGAAAAACTTTCCCTGAACATGCGTGAATTCTGATGGCGATTGGAAGCCTATGAAAATAAATACTAAACCCCTTCAGAAAATCTCTTCACTTCTAGTGAGCTAAAAAATGCTTTAGAAGCAGAAATCACATTCACTTTTTTGATTCAGCTATGCCTGAGAGCTTTTTTTTAAAAAAAAAAAAAGTTTAGAAGAAAAACTGACTCCACTAAATAATGGTTTATAAAAATGTTAGGAGCCAAGGCTTGAAACTTGGCAGGGAGGTGTAAGAAGTTTGTTCCTGTGCCATGGTTGGGCATTCTGCTAACGTAAAAAACCCCCGAACAAACAAACAAAAAAACCCAAAACAAGCCACAAACAAAACAAAAATCGTCACGTTTGTTATTATGAACACGCTTGGTTTAAACGTGCTCAGCAAACACATGGTCTCTATGTGCAGGATGTGTTCTGTCTCCTCACAGCCCCGGCGCTGATCAGCACTGAAAGCAGAAGCTGTTCCTCCTCTGGTCTCTCTGCTTCTCCTGGTAGCATCCAGGCACTGGGGAAGGGAGCGGTGAAGGATGCAGCAATGTGATGAACAGTAGGTAGGAAAGAAATGAAGTACAAGGAAGGAGAACAAGGGGTGAGTGATTGGCAGAGGAGGACCTGTAAAAGGAGAAAGGGGCAGCAACAAGACGGAAGCAGTGTGGAGAAAGAAGTTATAGCCAGAGAGGACCAGGGATAACAGCTTGCTAGAAGCTGAAAAGGAAGTATTGTTGAAAAAGAGTGGCTGGAAGTAGCTTGAAAAGATGCAGGCAATGAGGAGAGCAGATAGGAAGGATTTGAAATAATGAGATGGAAAGCAAAAGGGTCTGTAACTGTCAGGACACCTAAAATAAGCTGGACTTGTATGCACTATTTCTAAATCTTCAGATTGCTCTCTTGTCAAGCAAATATCATCAGTGAGATTCTCTGGCAAGGTGGATATTTCCATTCATCTTATGCAGTAGGTCTGTGTAGCACATGTGTCTTCTACATTTACAAATCGGTACTTGCTTATAGTCACCTACTTGGATGATTCACCTTGCTAATGTTTGGTAGGGGGGGACTGGCCAATGATTCTCTAGGAATATTGTTTTCTTCCATATATGAAAGCGTGAAAAATTACAGGAGATTGCATACGAAAATTGTATTAATGCTGCAAAGTGAAGTATTTGGACTATAATTAAGGCTGGCTGCACTACATTAGTTAAACTATTTAACAGTTATGATACACCTATCAACTTTTCATGTGGTCATGGGCTATTTTTTCCCCTAAAAGAGTTGTGTCCTCTTTAGGATGGACCTTGCTCTGCCCACATCTTGGTGTGGTATGGTTCATGAAGTGAAGGAAGCTCTTATTGGTATGTTATTTTCTCCTCACATGCCTCATTTGTTGCAAAAATCTGAAGAAGTCTGGAGAGTGACGCAAGATGCTGAAGGATAGTATTTTGATGTTGGTACTGAATGGCATCAGAAGAAGTGACTATGGCTCTATCACATAGCTCCCACATGCAACGGGAGGATCCATATCAGACTTTGTAATGCGATCACGAGTTGTGTTGGTTTTGCTTTCATACACAATGTAGCATTAGGAAACTCCAGAGTACCCTGGAGATCAGGCAGTAAGTATTTTAAAATAGCACCTAGATAAGTGTGCTTTTTTTGTGTCTTATACCTATACCTTAATTCTGTGTATAAGATGGGGATAATACTACTACTTACCTCATAGAAGTGTTAGAGAAATCTTAACTTTTGATTTTTCTTTGAATTCTTCGCAGCATGCAGTAGCACTGTTGTTGAAATGAACTGCACTGTGTTGAGTGTAGACTTCAAGTGATATGCAGTGACTTGTGTACGTAGCCGTAGATATAATGAAGATGGCTTCTAAGAATAATTTTTCGGCTTCCAGTACTTACCGTGTCTAGCTGCCTATAAATTGCTACAATTACAGAAAATGAGTTGCTTAGTAAATGTCTGTTTGCCATGTAGTATATCTGGGATTAAGTAACTGGTCAGGTCAAAAAGTTGAGGTGGTGCCTATTACTGAAATGCAACTATTAATATAGATTATAGTAAGTAATTCAGACAATGGTAGATGTAGTTCCCACAGGATACAGCAGAACACTGTGAGTACAGGTGTTACATTTCAACCTGAGCTTGTAACCCATCACTTCAGAATGAATTGCCTGTAGTCCTCAAATGATATTAGTTATTGCCATATATATTTATGTACAATTACATGTTTATAAAACTCTGTACATGTATGTAGTGTAGTTAGCCATGAACTGCAGTACAGTCAGAATTTAAATGCGAATTTAAATTACAGTTCAGTAAGAATTTAAATGTGAATTATGAGGACTTCTACAGATTTCCTTTTTTAGTGGCATACTTATTTTAAATAATGAAATATGATTTTGACGCTGTGTAGTAGTGCCTCTGAAATAGTTTTTGACATCTCTTCAATCGGATGTCTTGAAGTGCTTCAAAAATATCGATTAACTCAACTTCTATATGTAAAACTAAAAAAAGAAGTGTAAGAGATGTTTCTCTTTCTGTTCTCTAGATGAAAAGAAGTGTAAAGGTAGCTTTTTCTTCAAAAAGCTTAGGAGGCAGCCTTTTGACAGTGACTGTAAATATCGAGTTCTTGCAGTTATTGTGGAATAGCACCAGACAAAAAGTATCTCAAAATAAGTACTCGGAAATCGAGGCACTCGAAAGTGCTACTCTAGAAGGCAATGGTCTTGATTTGCTCGCTCAAGGTTATACTGAATGTCTGGGACGAAGACAGGCGTGGAAATGCAGTCTTGTGCCTCTGTGGCTTGTGCTGTAACTCCTGACCAGTCTCTTGCGAGGTGGTAGCCCACTAAACAGTTGTGCTTTTGGGAAAAAAACCCAAAAACTTTGGTTTGAGAATCTGAATTACTTCCAGTGGATATTGCAGTGTACAAAATAACATTTGTTTGTCCCCAAAGTTCCCAAATACATATGCTGGTATAGTCCTCAGGAATGCTAACATTTTCTTGTTAGAAGCGCTCTGTCACCGTCGTCTGATCAGATGACCAGGCGTTTGTTTTTGTGGTTGGTTATTGCCTGCACAGCTCTTCATCCTCTAACAATGATTTCACTGTGTCACGTTGTTTGATGTGAAATGCATGAAATGTGTCTAGATTATATTGAGTCAGGTTTGCTAAAGAACTTGGAATTTTGTTTGGGTAGAAGAGCTTTAAGCATTGACAGAAAAACATTTTACCTTTCTTAATCAAATCCCCTTCCGATTCTATTTATTGATCTTTTTGTACATAATGTTACTTGAGTCTCTGTTTTCCTCCTCCCTTCCAAAAGTTATTCAGATATGCGTATGTGTGAATTGCAATTAAGAAATACTGGACTCCCTTTGCCTATTCCAAAACCGGTTTATTCCATTTATATTTTGGGGGATGCCTTATTTCTTAAAATCAAGTTTTATTTTGGGGCAGTCCCAACTGCTTTAGAACCAAAGCAACAGAATACATTTCTAGACTCATGAATGTAACACTTTAAAAATACTGATTACTAGTAAAGGTAAATGTTTCATAAAACATGTTGTGGCAAGGAAGAATATTGAGAATAGCTGAAAGTCCAAGTCTGCATCTTTTATATTCTTAATAACATATGGCTGAAGGATAAAAATACTTTTCCTAGTGCAGTGCCATTTTAGTTTTCATGCTCTGCAGTTTCACTTCTGGAAATATATTTAGATGAGATTAGAGGGGAAGAATGCATGTGTCTCAGAGTGCTACATATACACTAGTAAAAGGCATTGGGATGAGCATTCAACTCACGCACCTTACCATACCTTTATTCAAGTCAGTGGAGCTAGAAGTTGAAGTTGCAGAAGCTGATGATCTTCCCCAGCAGGCGTTAGTTATTTGGAGATGTTTAAGTCTGTGGATTCCCATTCTGGGTCTCTCATGTGTACAGTATAGGACAAAGCAATGACTTTCAGAGCTTTAACTAGACATTGAAATATCTTTTTCAGGTATGGTATTTTTTCTTCATGCATTTGAGTTAGGTGAGTCTTTAGATAACCAAAACGTTTATACAGCGGATGTCTTGACCTTAACTCATTAAAAACAAATCAATTTTGTTGCTGTTTCTATTTTTCTGATTTATACAAATATTCATGCTATTTTTTTGTGTCAATTCAATCTAAAGTAAAAGGTACAAATCTTCTGATTGTTGTGGAAATTTCTAAAACTTGAATTTTATCCACAACATGAGGGTTTTACTGCAAATAGGTATTTCTGGAGACAAGGTGACAATGTACTCATAATTCCTTTTTTCTCTTTTCTTCTTTTTTCCTTTCTTCTTTTTGGACTTTTGGGGAGTTGATTATGCAAACAGCCACAGGCCTGTCCTCATCTATTGATTTTGGATTTTGCTTATATATTTTGCTGGACTTCTCTACAAAATATTACGTATATGAATTGTGGGGAAAAAAAGAAAGAATTATTTTGGATTATGGTGGTATTTCTTAACGAGAAGTTCATGCTGTGTTACAGCTGCTTCTGAAGCTTTAAAAACTGCAGGTCTTGTGTGGAATCCAGGCATGAAAATTTGCATATACCTGTGTATATATACAGAAGAAAAGTTTTTTTGTTCGGTTGAGTGTTTGATGAATTGATGAATTGAATTCCTAAAGTATTCTAGTTTCATATTTGCTTTAAGAGTAGATGTATAATGAATTCAGGACCAAATTTATAATGATATATATCTTTGCTAGTGCAATTTTGTTATTTTTGTCATTTAAATAGGCTAAGAAAAATAGTGATCTAAAGGATAGGAATTATCTTAGTTTGTAGAAAGAAAAGTATCACTTTAAGGTTATTAATTTATTTTTGACATTCTACTAGTTTAGTGTTCTGCCAGAGCTCTTGATTATTTTTAAATAGTTATGAACTGCTTGCAGGTTACCAAATAGCCCAAATAATTTCTCAGTGATTTAGATTTAGAATGGTATTTTCAAAGGAACTAAAGGATAACTAAATGGGAACTTCCTAAATCATCTGCACTCTGAGAACCACTCCTCAATCCCATCCTTTTTATTCCACTAAAACTCCACTGCAAGCCAAAGAAAACCAAGTTTTATCTGAGTCAAGATTTACGGATGTTGATGATAGGTTCCATTCATCACTAAGATCTTTCAAAATAGCTTTTGTTTATAAATGTTTTCTGTCTATCATTTTGCTTTTCCAGTTCTCCACAAGCAGCCAAGAGAAGTGTGCCTTTGTTTGCTGGAACTTGGAAGGATTGCAGCAAGGTAGGTGAAAATATTTAAAGAATGAAGAAATATTTACATTCTTGACAGCAGTGGCTATTGAGAGACTTACTAAATCAGCACATCTCAAGCTAACTTTTATGCTCATTAGGTTCAAGGAGAATGCTTGTCCTGATGTCACTCAAGAATATCTTGTGGGCAGTTGTTAACAAATATAATAAAATCTCTGTACCGTCACCTCAATGAAGGTATTTGTTGGCTGTCCTCGTATTAGGAGGGGGAAGAGTTGAGAATTTTTTTCTAAATAAAGCTTTGAGCTGTTTCTCCTTCTAACAGTCAGATCTCTCCATAAACAACTGAGATTTCATTAACTTTACTGGTAATAAATTGATCTTCACATGACATAAATCTGACCTAAGCAATACTGACTCTTATTTATTTAAATAAACTTAGCTCTGATTTTCACCAACAGAAGCAATACAAGAATTGCATTAACAGTCTGTGCTCTATCTCTGTCAGATGATTCTAGCCAGGCTGGACACTCAGTACATTGTAACATTACCTCTGATGTCAAGGCAACAATGACTTTTGCTAGATGATCAAAATGACAGTAATTAGAATGCAATTTTTCCCTTTTTGCAGATGCAGAATTAACCAGCATAGAGCATAAGATTTGCTACAAAATACATGAACAGCAGTGCTGCTGCCCAGTCTTGCATGTAAATTGCAGTTGCATTCATCCATGTGTACCAAATTGGAGTGCGTTGCTATTCAAATAGTTTCATTAATTTCAGAAGAATTCCTTGTGGTTACAATCAATGTGAAGGAGACCCCTGTTTATTCCTTGCTTCAGAACTAGTATTTTCGTGTTATAATTGCATTATGGATATTCATATTTTGTGAACGCAACTCACTTGGGAAGCTGCTTAACTAGAAATTTGTCTCTTGGTCAAGTTTCATAAAAGCCCTCACTGTCAGTGGGAGCTTGCATAGGAATAGCATTGGCCAGAAAAAGAGTTGACTTCCAGTTTGCAGGAACTTTCTTATCTCTAAAACTTGGATTCAGTCCAACGTGGCAAAAAAAAAAAAAAAATTAACTTTTCATGAATAAGAAAGTATTCTGATCTGTAGGTGCTCAATGAAATTGATTTTCATGAATCTTAATTTACCTCAGCAAACAAACTACGCTTGCAAGATCCCCGGCTTGGAGATAGACCTTCCAACATCCAAAGACCCTATACCCAGGGCGTAGCTGTCAGGAATGTCTGCCCCAGGTTGATTACTTGATACTATCCAGCTTCCTCAGGGAATGCGGGTCAGTGGTTAGGCAGTGTTGGATTCTGCTGAAGTCGGTTGAGTTAGATTAATCTCGTTTTGCAATGTGATTTGATTTCTCAACAGATCTACATGGGAATTAAGATAGAATCTTACCTTTCATATTTGTCTTTTGTCTTAAGCTTCCATGTCTCAGATGTTCTCTGTTCTAGGCATGAAAACAAATACTGAACCAATAAGTGAACCGTGTTTTCATTTATTATGCTTATCTATCCCTTTGCCTTTAAAATATTTTTTAATTTTTTATTCATATACATGTATATTACCATATATCATTAATGTATTTTATATATTATATTTATTTTACTGTATTTTATTTTTGTTTATAGCTTAGGGGTCAAATAACATATGTCTGTCTCCTCGTTCCTGCTCTAATACCTCTTCGAAAACAAACAAAACCCCATTTATAATCTTGTAAGTTTCCAAGGTGCACAAAAACTGTTGAAGGGGAACATCAGGTTAATATAATTGAAAAGCAAATATGTGATGCCAGTTTTGCCTGAGCTGTGATAAACTAGAACTCTATGGAAAAGGAGAATGCATAGTTGCCTCCACTAAGCATAGGAAAGAGCACATTAAACTGACGTTGTTGTGCAGCTTTAAACAGGAGAGAAGTCAGATGTATTCTTGCTTTGTAAAGCAGACTGGGCCTGTTGACAGGCTTAGGGGTCTGCTTTCCAGAACAGGAGCTGCAGAGATCTTTGAAAAGGTATCTCAGTACGTTGTTAAAGAATGAAAAGAGTAAGAGATACTGAATAACATCTTACTTTTCTCTTCCTTTTCTGTCTTAGAAGCAGAAAGATATGTGCAAAGTGGCTTATTCATCACAAGGAGCCAGCAATCAGCACACTTTGCCCAGCCAGATTACTGTTAGTCTTCAGGGTCTATAACTCCCATAAGTCAACCTAGGCCTTTCTTCTTAACGAAAATAGGCTTGGGATTGAGGCACAAGTGAGCAGGAATGGGGATTGTTTGAAGAGGAGATAGAATTGAGCTCTGTTCTGCTAAACCTGAACCCATTCGACAGATACTCTGCGGATGAGGGAGACAGTTGGTAATTTACCTATGCTTTAGCAATGCTTTTAGCATATTGTGTCATGCTGTCCTTTTAGCCAAATTAGAGAGAGGGATAGACTGGATGGATGGACTACACAGTGAGTGGGAAACTGGTGTGACCACTTGGCTCAAAGAGTGGCGGTTCAAAGCCAAGGTACTAATAAAAATAGAATAGCCTGATAAACTATCCTGGATTTCAGTTGTTTATGAAAATAGAATTCTGAGGTCATCTGTGAAATTTCAATAGCTAAAATGGGCCATTGTGTGCACGGGCAGATATCACGTGAGAGAGTGGGAACATTTATGAGAGAGGGAAGTGTCCTACGGGATGAAAGTGAGCATTGACAATACACAGGGCTTTTGCAGTGGGTTGCACAGGTCCAACATTCTCCCAAAGTATTTTAAAGTCGTGACTAAAGTGACGTGAAAGCAGAATCTATCACTGCGTAATCTTCGTAATCAAGACCTCATGAAGAATGTAATCATTTGCAAATAGATGTATATGTGCTGTCTGTGTGTGTGTTTAAAGAGAGATTATACAATGGAAAACAGCTAAATTATCTTTTCTGCAGAAAGAATGAAGTTCTTTGGTAACTATTAAACTCGGGGGGGTTAAACAACCCCCACAGGTCTTTTGAAATTACTGTTGAGCAATTTCAAGATCTTTCTGCTATTGTATTCAATTTTTGCCTGGTAAAAATGGGAAGTGGTGCTCTAAGAAGTCTATTGGAGATCATGTTACAGCCAATGCTGCTTCACTTGTAGTTATGAGAAGGCAGGCTAGAAAAGAGCAGAAAAGGAAATTCTTAGCATACCTTCCAGACCAGAATTTGCACCTCTACCCCTCCCAGAAAAGACGTCGGTTTTACCATTTCAGCTTTCCAGCAACTTTGCTTCAGGTTGATACAATACATGGAAAAAAATGTGTGTACGTTTTGTTTGTTCATTTGTTTTATTTTTCAACTCATCACCAGAGGAATTCAGAATACTGGAAATACAGGGAACTTTAAAAGTCTGTCACAGTGACAAAAATTGGAGATTAAGAAAAGCAGTAGAAGCAAAGAAGCAGCATTGCTTAGAGTGGAAGGGTTTTATTTGATGAGTAAGGCTGCATGCAGGTGTAGGCTTAGAGCCCAGTGGGAACTTCATGATTTACAGCCTGTCGGCATCTGCAGACAGACAGGAAGTAAATGGATTGTATATAAGTGCTTGCTTCGATGTTGGCTGACTTTTCATTAGGCAGACTGCACCAGTCAGAAGCCAATACAAGCACAGATTTGGTTCTTGGTTTTCTTTATATTAATTTACTAGGCAGTAGTGTAACTAAATTCAAAGTTATCATAAAAATACAAAAGACAGTATATGCGCTTGTGCCCTTCCTCTGTACGCTTTTAACATTATTATGGTATTTAGCTTAGATTTTCATAATATGTTTGTTACTGCTCGATATTTTAGTGTCCAGATCTTTACCTAGGTAAGTCAGTGTAGTTCTGCATCTGGGCTATGGA
Organism: Aptenodytes patagonicus; assembly: GCF_965638725.1. Classification (NCBI taxonomy): domain Eukaryota; kingdom Metazoa; phylum Chordata; class Aves; order Sphenisciformes; family Spheniscidae; genus Aptenodytes; species Aptenodytes patagonicus. The sequence goes on from NC_134955.1 coordinate 5,881,872, forward strand.
CTTTTCCACTACAGAAGAAAATATGGTTTCATTTATGCAAGTAGTTTGCTGTGAGAAGCCTACCTGGCATGACAGCTTTTTCAAGCTGAAGTCCTTCTCTGAAAAAGGAAATCTTTCTTTTTTTTCTGGTTTTTGTTCAGTGTTGGCAAATAAAAAAACAGAGGGGAATTATCAGTGATTAGGAAAATGGGATGGGCTTTTAGACTTCTGACATCTGTCCAAGCTCTGCTGCTTGCTGTGAGATACTGACTTAGTCACTTGCCATAAAGCTTTCAAAAGCAGGCATTGTTTTAAAGAGCTTCACTCTCCAAGTGCTGTGTTTGAGATGTTCCATGCCCAAGTTGCATGTATTTTGTTTTAGTTGGAGCTACAAGTGTTTTGCCACTGTAAACGGAGATCTGAAGATTGGCTGTCAAAAATAAGTTAGAAAAAGCATTAGCCACTTCTGAAAAATATTGGCCATGTCTCGATTTATTTATCTATAAATTCAGTGCGATAGTTGAGACTGGGATAATCTTTAATCCCTTTTCATCTGGACTTCTTTGAAAAATACTAACACAAAATATAAGATGTCAAGTAATTTGAAAGGATGTTGTTTGGGGGAAAAAAAAAAGCTAATGTACTGAACTTGAACCTGTCCTACATGGTATAGAAATTTTTGAGGCCTAGTGTTGTTCGTAAATTAGTCATTTGCCAACATACATGTTATCAGACAGAGAAGTTGGAAAAAATCCTGTATTTCCTGTAAATTTTTCAACTGAGAGATTCCATCTCAATTAATTTTTTGTATTACTTTGGAATGATGGCATTAATGATTTATATATTTTTTTTTACATGTTTACTATGTATGTAGCATTCTATTATTGCACAATAGTGCAATACAGAAAGTATAAATTCTTTCCACTGTTTTGTTTTAAAATATGTATGTAAAATACTTATAAATACTTATATTTATAGGACTATTAATTTGTTTGCATGTTTCCAAAAGGTTTGGGGTGGAGCCTCCTGGATTAATAAAGCTGGAAAAAGAGATTGAACAAGAGGAAACACTTTCAGCCCCCCTTCCGTCTCCTTCACCGTCACCAACAAAGTCTCCTGGGAAGAAGAGCACAGGGAAACTGTTGGATGATGCTGTAAGTTGTGGGAGGAAGCTTCTTCCTATCTGACCCATTCTGGTATGCACTTACTTGCAAAGCACACAGAAGCCTGAGTTTAACATCTCACTGTGTTTTAAAGATTTGCAGACTGATAGAGTTAATTTATTTTTGACCACAATTATTTATGTCTGAAGTGTGGAAAAAATGTCACACTGTGTAGGAGACCTGCAGTTCAGCCTAGCTTTGTGCTTAGGGCCAAGTTCCCTTCTTATTACTCCGTTTTCTTTTTCTGTTCACTTCTTATTCATCAACTCCCACTTGGTGTTTTGTCTGAGAAAGGACTGAGTTAGGACTAGGAGATTTGGCCCATACTGACATGTGTTTGTTAACAATCTGTACTTCTAAGTTATCTCAGCCTAATTTTTATGCTGCTGTTCTGCATGTTTGTCATGTGGTAAAAAAGCAAGCATTTTCTTCCTCATTGTTAGAAAGAAACTATCTTGCTTTGAATTTCATTAAACTCTGCACTATACTGTAGTGTTCATTTCTCTGTTGCGAACCCTAGAGGGGTTCATTTGAAACAGCTGGAATCAGATGAAAAGGACACATTTTGAGACCATGAAGAGGTTAAACTTGAAAAGTACAAATATATTCTATAAAAAGAAGCAGTTACTATAGTAACTGCTATATTACAAGGTAGATGTGCCACCTGGGAGTTACAAAGCACTTCTTGAAAAATCCATGTGCCACTTTTTTGTTAGAAAGAGCAGATGGAATATAATGTTCATTCATTTTATTGAAATACTTTGTATTATTTGATGCAAATAATTACATTTAACGTTTTTTACATTTTGTATTTCTTCCTTAACTTTGCAAAAGCACTCACTTGTGTTTCAACAGAATTGAGAAAAAACAGTTATGTGTAGAAGGAGGGTGGTGACTGCGTATCTTGTAGGAACAGAACAGAGAGTATGAAGGTTGTCTCCAACCACCTCCTTTAATTTAGAAAGCAGTAGGGATAGAAACAGAATGGAATTCATCCAGCTAGATTCCTGACCTGCACTGCCCCAGACACTCACACCATAAAATAGCAGCAGTGCTCATATAGTCCAGACACAAAATAAAATAGGATATAATTCTTCCTTCTGCTTCCTTATTTGATTTCCAAATTCCACTCAATAATACTTTTGTGTCCTTTGGGATAGTAAGGTAATGGAAGCCTCAATAGCAGGATCAGCAGTGAAGGTCTCATTATGCTCTGTTCTACACCAGTATAAATTTGTTATAAGCTATTTTGCTTACACAGTTCAAAATAACCTTGAACCTCGTTAGGTCCGGCTACTCTGGGCTTTTGCTTGCTTAGATGAACCCTGGTAGATGCAGCTATTAAAGCATAGTTCACACTATCCATTTTCAGCTTCGAATTTCAAGAGTGTCTCCAGAGGTGATAATTACCATAGGATATTACGTCAGAAATCCCTGATTATCAGGCAGCGTTCAGAGGGCCGTTACCAAATAGTCCTCTAAGCACAACCCCAGTATTGGTACCACATTCCAAGAGATACAGGAATGCACCTTTTGCATCCTCAGCAAGCTGCACTTGGATTTAAGTCATTGACCACTGACTTCATATAAGTTATTCCTGTTGTACACTGACTATCTAAATAGTTTGATTCTCCAGAATTAGAGGCTAACACTCACCCATTTGTTGATAAAAATCACTGGAATAATTAATCTTAAAATAATTCAGTGATTGTACATTCAAACTGAGGACAGCTCATCTGATACTTGAGAAACACTATTTGTGTGTAAAATACACGTAGACTTCCTCTGCTAAGTGTTATTTTAAATTGAATTTTTTCACAAAAATATCATGCCCTGATTAAAAAAAAAGCTAAGAATAATTATTAAAAAATTGTTTCACAAATTAATAAAGTTATTCAGATAACAACATTGAACAATTTCAGAAATAATTGGAAAGCCTTTAAATCGATCAACAGGGCTAGTTTCAAGAGCATTTTTGCTCCCTGTTCTAGTATGGAAACAATAACTGGTTAACTTTTAATTTCTTTCTGGTTTATTTAACATACTATAACTTTATTCTAAAAGCAGATCTGAAAAACATTTGTTGTACTTCAGAAGCCTTTCCTGTTCAAGTATTGAAGATAACAAAACCACCTATCGGGGTGCCATAGCTTTGCCCTGTTAAGAACCATAGTTTTGTACTGTTAAGAAACAGCTTAAGACTTTAACTTGTTAGCTATTCTGAGAATATTCTTTCCCAAACCTCAGACTGTTTTTACAGGCCTTGGTTTGCAAACTGCATTTGAAAAGGTCTTTAGAATATTATCTGAAGTGGACAAAACCTCTAGGAAGTTCCTCCAGCATTTTACATGGTTTGACACTGACATACTAGGTCAGCATTCATGCAAGAAAACTGCAGTATATGAAAATGCTGCACTTGTTATTGCTGTTCCTATGCAGCAGTGCGATCTGAATGTCAAATAAGAGTTTCTCAACCAGATCTGCTCTTCTGGCATTGATGGCTGTGCTACTTTCAGATAACTGAAGAGTACAAAATATACCTTTACTAAACGTTAATGCCTTTGGTAGCACATGCAAGGCCAAGTTTTCACAAGAGGCTGAAGTCAAGCTGATGCAGCTGATAAAAAGCAGGAAAGTAGTTTTAATCTGTATTTTCTCAGTCCTTATTGTTGGCAATGATAAAGTAGAGTATTCTTGAGGCCCCTTTAAATTACCCTTGATTGCACTAATGCCCTAAGGCAGAGATCATCGAAGGGTAGTTAGCAGTACTGGGGAGCATCTTGGCATGAATTTCTGATTATGTCACATATTCTCCGTAGACTTTTTTTAAGGTGTCCGTGTGCTATTTGAAAGCGCCAAGTGAAGATATTGGGCAGGGCCTTTTATTGATAAGCAAGATGTTTCTGTACTTATTGTATTTATTTAAAAGGGAAAATACAACATTACGACATCTTCATTTTGCCTGTCAGCTATATTAGCACTTTGACAGTTGAGCTGATTCACCATAAAATACTGAGAACACATCTACAAAAGTTTGATGCCGAACTCAAATTAACAAACTGTTTGACTTCAGTTAAACAGTGCAAATTTTATGTTGAACTGTGTGACGGTCATCTCTATTTTTACCTCATCACAGCTGTAAAATTGTTCTTGATATTGGAAGCATCATAGTCTGGGATTACAGAAATATTAAGAAAATTAAGAAAAACTAAGAAAATATCATTAATGAAGACTTAGATTAGTGTTATTATGGTAAATGTCGTCTTGACTGTTTTGCTACATGTGGATTTTAAACAGTTTCTATTAATAGCTTCCGTGTTTTTCAGGTTAAACACATTTCTGAAGATCCACCTTGTAAATGCCCTAATAAGTTCTGTGTGGAGCGTCTTTCACAAGGAAGATACAGAGTTGGAGAGAAGATCCTCTTTATTAGGGTAAAGGTTTTATTTTTTTTTTATTTTGTAGTGAATTGCTAGTGTCTGCTACCCTGCCCTTTGCAAATGATATCACTGATTAACAGGAGAAAATATTTTCTTATTAGCCAGCACTGACTCATTTTTATGATGCTGTCAGGGAATAAATAAACTGCAGTGGGTTAACTGACCCAAGGAATTCTTAGCATGTGGTAGATCCTTCTAACTTTAAGTCATTGAATTTGCTCTGTCTTTGATCCACCAAGTCTTCACAAACAGAGATGATGACTTCCTCTCGGTTTGGTTTGAAAGAACATCCACTTCATTGAAACGGCCATTCTTCCACTTTGCTTTGACTGATAGTATTTGACAGGTCAGGAAACAGATCAGAGACTTCACGATCATTGAATTGCCAAGTCGTGACTAAGACATATTGCTAAAGTAGGGTGAGCAAAACATTAATGTCCATAGTACTTCATTTGATGAGCAGATATTTCCAAACCCAGCACTGTATTTCAGACTTCGTATGTAATATATTGAGTCCCATAGCACAAAGTTCATCATTAATATAAATATTTGCTAGCATTAGTATCTGGCTGAATTTAGCACAAATATACTATCCAAACTTAATTTTGATCCTCTTAATCTTCTCTATATATGCTTATGGTAATAATAATGAAAATATGCTAATCATTTTATTCTGTAGTAGTAGGTTAAGAATCTGATTCATGCTATGCTTCTTTCCATTTTCCTCGCCACATGTACTATCCTTGAGTAATGACTTGACAAAATGATAGCTCTTGCTCTCAAATAACTGTTATTCCTATTTTGCTAAAGGCATGCAAATATGACCTGATAAAACTGAGGATTTAGCACTTGTGAGAACAAAAGAAGTCAGAGGGACTCCTTCCCATCTGTAGAAGTCAAGTTCCTAATTCAACAAAACACCAGAGTGCTTGCTCTATCATAAACTTATGCTTAACTTACAATGAAGTCAAATTTAGATAAGGATTTAGGTTTTCTCATGTGTATAAAGTCGAGAACATGTTTAAGTACGGTGCTGAATAGGGATTGAGAACTCCCAATTAATTCGGTAATAGCTCAGAAAGAAGAAGAAATACAGGATTTGTCACAGATAGTTTGAGATTTAACATGCTAGTATAAAGGATTAATAGCTTTTCTGTTTCATAGCCAGTGAGACTTCTTTTAATTCTGCAGCATTTTTAGGTACTAGCTTTATTACTAGCTTCAAACGACTTTGAAGAAAGTAATGTTCATTAACCAAAGATCCCAGTAATCTGGCACAGTTTAACACTTCTATGTTTTCTTCCTTTTGATTTTAATTTCAAATAACAATATCAAAGTATTTTTAATCTTCTAGTTTTTCTGCCAGAATGGTGAGTGTCAAATTCTCTTTTGTTGGCTTTTTTATTGTGCAATCGAGTCCAAGTCAGATTTCATTCCAAGTTTGCAAACAAAACACCCTTTTCATATCATGCTACCGCGTTCCAAGTTGAATTGTGCCAAAAAATAACAGTAATATAGATTAGACATTAACTGCAGTATTAGAGATCATTCCTACAACACTGATATCAATGGAAACTTGCCATGAACTTCAGTGGGAGCAAGCCCATATTCCTAGGTTTTAAAAGTCAGTTGTCTTTTGGTTTTGGTTAGTTTCAATCTCATTTTGGAATGCTTCACTGGATCACAGTAAGTTTTTACTCTTCATTCTACATGTTCTTATTGTGTACATAAGTAGATTTATTAGCCTTTCTTTGGAATCCTTTGGACGCTTGTGAGAAAACACATTTGAGATGCATAGCTGACTTTTAACTATGTTGATATTTGGCACCCTGTTTGATGCCGCTGAGGTAGTACTTCCTATGTCGTATGTTCTTTATATAGCATGACACAGCCAGATATATGCCACTTGTTTATAACCTAATGTGTTCCAGTTGAATTGAGATTGAAAGTTTCATTGTTTTAAGCTGGCTTAGTATATCCATTACTGTCTCTATTAGGTTTCTCCAGTAACCTAAATAGGACTTAAAACCTTTATAGTTTCAGTGATGCTACAAGTATGCCATGTGACAAAATGTTACAAGAGCTAAGTTTAAAGTGGAGTTAACACCTGTTAATTGATGGTTACGATTTTTTTTTTCAGAAATTATTAAATAAATATTATATCTGTGACAAATTTGTTTTATTCTAGTACTATACGTTCTCTGGGAAAAAAAAAAAAAAGAATAAAAGGTGTCCAAGTCCCTCTTTTTGTTAATTTATATCTGTGCATGAAACAAGGGAAAAAGGAACAGCAAAGAAACATTAAACCTGACAGAACATAGAATTCATGCAAAATATCACACAAAAAATTAAACCTGTCAATCTGAAGTAATTTTAAGGGGAAAAAAACCTTTGGAATATGTAGCAAAATGCAGGGGGGACAGTCCTTCAAAATTTATCTTGTATCATAGTAACTTCTTAAGGTAATGGTGGCATTAAAATTACTTGAATAAAGATTTTTTTTTTTTTTTAACATGGAAAAATGTTTAAATTTGAGATGAAAATAAACCACAGGAATCCATGAAGTAATTGAAATGGTGAAAATCCATTAAAACATTAAGACACTTAAGTCTGCTGATAAAAATGCATGTCACAAAAGTAGTTCTTTACGCATGAAGTAGTTCGGTAATGCATAAACTGAACATGATTACCATAATGCTGTGGTGGCTTAGGTGCTAAAAATTTATTTTCAATAAAAATTTATCTGCTGGTGGATTCTTTTTCCTTCCTGCCATATAGGAATGAAAGAGTCTAAATTCCACTTACACAAAAATAATGGAAGACATGTTTTACAATAATGGATTGTGTTAATAACTTGAAGTAAATTAAATGACTAGCTTATTTAAAACTGAAACGTGGGTTTAGAATTAGTGTGATCTCTATATGTGTGCCATATACAAGCAATTATTTGCCTATTCACTCTTAGATCCTACTGTTATGCCATGAAGTGGTTTAGGGAACAAGTCTTAATCTTTCAAAGTAGAACTGAATTAATAAGCCTATTTTTAAAAATAAAGAATAACAAGTCATGAAAACTTACCTTGCACAAATGCATGTTTTATAACTTGGAAAAAAGACGCACAGAGTTGGAAGTGCTTACTTCTTGCAGAAGGCAGTAAAGGAGTTATTTAGATTAATAGAGATTTTTATAGTAAGAAATGTCAGTCAGGCCTTAAAAAAAAAAAAAGGTAATTTTTAACAATTTCAGTGGCAAATATTCTTATTTCAAGTTATCTTGTGTTTATTACAATGTATATGCATAAGGATGTACGCTTTCCACATACTAGCAAGCTTCTCTCAGAAAGATCTGTCCCGTTGGTCCATACCCATAACAACATTCAAATCGTTGGGTTCTGCACAATGGAAAAATTATTTCATTGTGCAACTGGAGTCAGATTAGATGATACAATGGGTCCTGGCTTTAAAGCCTATCATTTTTCCTATAACTTACAGGAGGTGGCTCAGAACAGGAGGTCAGGGTAGGGTATTCTGAAGCTATACATGTAATATCTTTAAAAGCACCACCCAAATATTCGACTGACTTCCTTAGCAATGTGATTCAGGCTTAGGAAGCCTTTCGTGTGCACTTAATGCAGCCACTGCCTGCAAGAGCTGAAGACAGCAAAGCGAGACCTCCCTGGGTGCCAGTTTCCTCTCCGGTAGGGATGTGCCAGGGTAAAATCACCCTGCACGCCAGTATCAGCAGTGTTTTCTGTGTGGTAACTAATTACACAAAAAATTTCTCAATGCTTTAAAGGTAAATAAAGATGAGTAGCAAAGCTAGATAAATTTGTTATGTATTATAGGTCTCATTATTTCAGGCTTTTTTTTTTTCCCTAGAATGCTGAGAATACAAAAATAGACCAAATTATATAACTCCCATCCTGTTTGCCCCCCCCCCCCCCCCCCCTTTTTTTTTTTTCCTGCTCCTCTGCCTCCTTTTATATGAAAGGTACTGGATCAGCATCTGCATATCTAAGAGCACAGATAGACTGCTAATCCACTCCGCCATTAGTCTACAGACAAAAATTACTTTGCAAATGAAAAAGCCTTTATAGTTTATTTTTGAGAACTACAGATTGGGTCCCATAAGATTATACTGACAGTGTTAATGGGGAAAGTATTTCCTTTTCGTTCAGTTATTTTCTTGTTGTGGTTCTGTTTCATAGGTTAATAATTTTGTAAGAATCCATTTTACGCTTCCTAGGCATTAATACATTTTACATTAAAGATGAGACAGCAGTTAATGCTCGCAGTTTGGAACTAGTAAGCCTGATGCATTAGAACTGGAGATGCAGCTATTTGTGGTGTTGCTCTTTAAGGAAGGTAACAACAAGCTTTGCATTTTCTTATTTAAACCTCTTTCTTGGTGAGGTGAAAAGGTCTTGCATGACAGTAGTGTAAATAATATTTAACACAGTCAAGGTGAGCACATCTGTCTTTTATAGGACGATGCTGCAATGTTTTATGGGGTGAATTAAAGTTGATATTCTTCACTGTAGTTTTAGTAATTAGTATACAATGCTAATTAAACAAAAAACCGAAACAACCTGATTCTTTGTTGTGATATACTTTGTGTACAGTATACTTTTACACTATACACATAACTTATGCTACCGTCTAGAGAAATGACAATAAATGAGGATTATGTGGTGGCATCAGTAAACTAAAGTTTCTGCACTGTTCATCAGAGATTCTCATTGAACATTTAGGATTCAGGCATAGAAGTACACTGATTATCTATTGCAGTATTCTTTAGCTTTAGGGTAATATTCTTAAAGAACTTGTAGCTTACACGGGAATTTCCAACTGGGCTTTATATCTTGACTCGAGAATGATGGTTCTACGTAGAACTGAATTGGCCATGATTTAACAAAAATGGTATGTAAGCTTTTTAAATATTTAATACAATGTGGTTTGGCTTCTCCATTCCTGAAATAACAGGAAGAAGTTAAAGTGCATTTTAAAGAGTGTTTTATTTCTTTGTCATTCTCTTATCAGCGTGAAAGCAATGGGTTTTTTTCCTCTTGTTGCATCCAGTTATACTTTGTATGCATTCATGTTGTTCACTAAAAACTATTTATATCTACTGTATTTTATTTTGAAGTTAAGCTCCATTGCACCTCTGTGGCAGCATGCAAGATGCGTGTAAAGTACTTTTTACCATAAATAAAGGCAGCAGGATTTTATCCCTTGTGTTTATTGATGAGTTTGTCCTCTGTGCTGCCTTCTAATTCCAACCAGTAGAAAAGTAGTGAATGCTCTATTTCCAAATCCTCTTTATCATGTTGAAATATAGAACGTTGTATTTTAATGAGAGTATTCATGACTTGCATACCAATGAATTTATCAACCAGTCTTTTCCACTAGGATGTTTTGTTTTTTTTTTTTCCCTAGCCGAAGTTGTAAGATGCCCACTCTTCCTAAAGTGACTAGAGGGTAGTTGAGGTTTTATTTCTGGTTTTTGTTCTCTTAAAAAATGAATGTTGTTTTTAGAATCTGCGATGTGGTTTTATCTTGCCTAGGTTTGACGCCTACAGGGTTGTTTTCAGTGGAGAGGAACACGTAACTCCTCTCTATTTCTATTATGCTGGTTAACTGGATTTTTAATCTAAGAGAGAAATAATATAATATGCCATGTAATTCTGTAAGTGATTAACAAAGTAAACTGTCCATTTGAGATATTCTTTGTTCTAAATTAAATTATGAGGAATTTTTTTTACATTGATTTTTCAAGATTCTATCTTGAGATGTTATGTTCCAGCTTCAAAAGAAAACAAAACAAAACTTCAGCTGCATCTGTGTGAGTCAATAGGAATTGATTTCTCTTTCAAAACCCAAAAAAAGTATTTATCAAGAATTATTTTTTTTCTGGTGGAGAATGGATAAAACAATGAGACATTTATCTGTAACTGTTATATCCTTGAATTATTTATTAACCTGTCTAGGAGCCAAAGACTATGAAATAATCATGATAATTTAGTGTGTCTGTCTTACATATGCAATAGTGTAGAAATAATACTTTTAGGATATATTGAACAAGTGCTGATTTTTAGATTTTATGTAACTGCAATGTAATAAATTTTTCCTTTGAAATGTAACTTGCTGTTAATAATTTAGCACAGCATTAATAGTTAATTTTACTTCATGTTTTAAAATTCATTTGCTAATTTAATCATTCAAAAAACTGGTTGGTAAATGTTCTTGCTTACAGTAAAGGAAAATTAAGGAAAGAGGTTTTGAGGTTATGTGCACTCAAATTGATTGTATATTTTGCTCTCATATGATAACAACTTACCCGTTCAAGCTGTTTGTGCTGAACATATACAAAATTTAGTTTATGATCAAAATACATGAACAGATTAAAATATAGGTTTTACTAGTTCTCCACAGGTAACTGTCAGCCCCTAGACTAGACCGTATCAGTTACTGTCTCTGCTTCTTGAATGTGTGACCTCTTTGTATGTCACAAATGGAAATAGTTGCAGCAAACGACTACCCAATTCACATGGGACCAAAATTATGCTTCCATGGCTCCTGTTCACGTCAATAGAAATTGCAAATGCTGAACCAAGGTCAACAGTTGAGCCTGACTTTATTTTATGTGGTTTTGTTTAATTTCTTCTTGGCCTTGGAAGTAGCATTTTTTAATCCAAATCTACTTATATGCTTTGTGCATCAATTAATGAATTTTCACAGAAGTTATTTGCTACATAGTTTTACTCCTTTAGCAATGGAACATTAAAAAAAGGCTATAATTACTGCCTTTTTGCCTTTATGAAAAGCTTATTAATTGTCACGTGAACACTACAGAGTAAGTGACAACTTAAGGAGACAGATGTAAGTTGGGAGACAAACACTGAAGTCAGTGGTAGCCCACAAAAGCCAAGGGATAAAACTTCTAGCTTCTCCAAATGTGGAATTTGGAATTAAAACTGGATATGAAGTTCTATTAAAACATATACCCAGTGCCATTATGTAACCTTTTCTGAAAACAACATTGTTTACTTAAGTCCAGAAGTGATTTCTTGTGATTGTCTTGTAGTAATGAACTATTTCATTGAGGGATACCTATATATGAAAACAAATTTTACCGTATATTTTGATGTTAAAAATGGTGAACACACAAATTTCTAAAACTTTTTTTAACCAGTTTTTAAAAAAACATCTTGTTTTGCAAATCTCATTGAGACCTACTCTGTGTAAAACTGATCTAAAACTTTTGAAAAAATGCTGTGCGTATTTTAATGGACAATTAGGAGCATCTCTCCTGCTCTTTTTTTGTCATTAATTTTTGAAACTCGGAGCAGGAAAAGAAGAATCTGTTGCTGTAAGGAAGTATTAAATACAGCAAACATTTTCTTTGGCAAACATTAGTAAACTCTGGAGATCCCAGACTCTGCTATTTATCTGAAGGGTATTTTTCAAAAAACAGCAACTATTAAAATGAAGACCAGATATAGATTGTTCCTCAAGTCATAAGTCAGCATCATTTAATTCAGACTGCTTTGTGGTGTGCTATCATGCCTTGTTTTCAGCTCACCAGAAATGGATTTACCTTAAGGTTTAAAAAACAACTGAAAAAAACAAAAAACCCCACCATACCAGATAATTAAAATTGTAGTATTTTATCAACTTAGTATTTCAATCATGGCAACAGATGCCGAAATGCTTTAGTTGTTATTAACAGTCCATTCAGATAAACACATGCTGAAATCAGAACTGATTAGATAATTTTAAGTTCTGCTGTCAAATATATGCCTTTTGTCTACCCAACCAGATGCAACCCTATTTGCACTTTTTAAAAGTCAAAAGAGAGCCAGAACCATTGCCCTAAACGTGCCATTTACTGTTACAGGTTGTGATTGCTTTTGTAAACAATTAAGTAATTTTTTAATTTGCATTAAGATCTTCTTTTAAACTCTACCACAATACAGAATAGGGAAAAGGAGCTGCTTCCCCTGCTGTATTTATGACCTAAGGCCTTTGACAGTCTGGCTTTTCTCATATCATCTTAAACACGTGACTATCTTAAATACAAAACATTCCTGTGAAGTTAAGAAAAATTACTTATAAGGAGATGTGTTTATAACTATTTGTCAAATGCATAGCCATAGTAAATTCCTGTCTCATTTGAAGGAAGATTTAACAAATCAAAGACTTTCTAAATATAAAGGAAGTGGGTTTGTGCCTCAGTCTCAGTTTTGCAGGTGTTAGACTACCTGTGCTTTATGTAATGGAACTAGTTTCTACCTCAGCTGTGTTCTGCCCCAGCAGCCCCCAGTCTGAAACCTTTCCTTTCCCTGAATTTTTAATTTTTCTTTTTTCCTTTGAATGAGATAAAGGTATAATCCTTGATCTTTACACATCTGAATTTCAGCCTTGATCCCAGACACAATTTGCAATCTTGCCATTAGAGCAATGCTGTATTTAAATAAGTGTGCTTGATGCAAATGGTTCTGCTGTGGCAGGGAGGCCCAAAGACATGACGTGTGGCCAGCGCCTTTTGGCTTAGCAACTGACAGCTTCCTCGTCCCCTTCTACTAGTGTTATTTTACATGGAGCATATTAATAGGCCACTGAAAGATGACCCAGCTAAGTCATGAACTGAGAGTGTCTATTATATCTGCGTCAGGTTAAAAAAAAAAAAAAAAAAAAAAAATTTAACACTTTGATACCATTTTGCTCTAACACATTGCTTTCCATAGAAGACATTTGAGCTCAGCTTAACTGATATGTTATACAGTATTGCTTCAGGTTCCTAAATCACTCCTCCTTTCCTTCAAGGGAACACATTCAAAAAAGTTTAAATTGTAGTAGTTAATCTTTTTACAGCTCACGTTTCTCTTTCAGTATTGGACCTGGGAAATATTTTGCCATTAGCTAGCCTGTTACCCAACCAGTTAAACAAATATAGCTCACTTAGTTTCCAATATTGTAGGTGATCATAATATTTGAATATTGTTTTGAAAAGTAAACTGAATTCTTTTAACTATATGATAGGATTTTAAAATTTCTAACCTAAAAAGCTTCCCAGTCAAACATTTCCTAAGTTTATCTTGCTGCCACTTCTTTTTATTTTTATTATCTGATCATCAAGACAATGACCAGTATTGTTTCATTTCTTCATCTGTCTTCACTGTATCGGACAAGATTATTTTATTTTTTTTTTAAACACCAAACAAAAGCAGCCAGTATTTCTGTGGAACCTGACTGACTTGCTGAGGACCTGATTCATAATGCTTCCAACTGTATTACCCTTTTAGACAGTCTTACAAAACTATTGTTGTTTTCATATTCTGTTTCCTGGCTTTGGTTTGGGTCCCATCCTCCATGTATTTAAATCTTGTTTTAAATCCCAGGAAGGAGTATCTTAGTGAAACAGTCATGAAGAGTAGCACTTGGATGAAGGTGACCCTTCGTAAGGTTGCACACAAGGAATCACTTGGTTCCCTGGATACTCAAAAGTCAGATGGAGAATAAGCTGGCCAGAGTCCACAACGAAGTCTTTCACGAGTACTTTCATTGCTATTTCCTTGTCATTCTAGGTTAGTAAGCACTTTCCAATGCATAAAGATGGATGTTGCTGAGATCCCACAGTGTTATGATGTGAGGAGCAGCAGGCAGGAAAACTTGAAATTAGAAGAAAGGAGTAACACATTTAAAAGTTATACAATTTCAACATAGATCAGTAAAATTCAGTATCAAAAGCATGGAAAAAGTGAGTCTACGGAAGATTCTTACATGGGGCAAAACGTAAAATCCAGCATAAATCCATCAGGATTATCAGTATTCCTGGTCTGATACTCTGCTAGCTGGCTGAGATTTATCAAGGAAGTGGGGAAGGTAATATACAACTGGAATGTTTTAGTTAGGCAAATGTAAACATGAAGTGAATAAAAGCAATTCCCATTTTCCCTTTTTGTTAGTATAAAACTTTCAAAATGTTTTGTTTAGCTTTTTAACAGGGTTCTTTTTCTGTTCTAGGAAAAATTATCAATGTGGAAACCAAAACAGATATTCACTAAACTTGCTGCGACACTTATTATGTCAGTGGATTTTTTCTAACCAAACATTGATTAGACCATCTTTAATTGCCTAATCTAATTTTGCTGTATAAGGGAAAGCATAACAAAAATTAAAAAGTGCAACACACTGATTTTGGGCTGCCTAAGTGTTCCTGGCTGGTGCAGCAGCCTGTTAAATGCCAACAGGTTATAATTTCCACTTGTAAATAAGGTCAATTTCTCCCTTTTGGCATGATTAGAAAAGTGTCCATTTTCTATGTTCCATCATAGATATTTCCAGTCTGTTCCCTGTTCAAATGCACAAAAAGCGTAGTGAAAGCCAATGGCATCTGCGAGGGGGAAGTAAAATTAATGCCTAAAAGTAAACTCCAAGCCAGTTTACAGCTTGAGCTAAAAACCCCAAAACCACACACACCCACACCTCCTGATGTCAAGACATAGTTACTGTTATGATTTCTTCTCTGTAAAAGAAGATATATATTTTTATATATATATAAAATATATATATTTATATTTTATATATGTAAAACACAGACCTCTATTACAAAGAACATGAGGATAATCCTGGCTGGTCTAAAAAACCTTCTTTGCAAAAAGTATGTATCTTAAATATCAATATTCTGTTGTGTCTAAGGTGTAGAACCACAGTGGCATGCAGAATTCTGTGTAAAACCTTCTAACCAGAATCGCATAAATCAGGTAAAATGACAGGCTGGTGCTTTAGTTAAACCAGGTTTTCAGAAATGACTATGCTATTTGTGCTAGTTTCTTGGTTCATGTTACTTAACTACTTCCCCGTGATTTACTGAGGGGCAAGAGGGAGAAGGAGTCATTTGGCGTTTCATAAGGGTACAAAGAACCCTGTTTCTGTTTCCTTCCCTCCTCCCCGCCCCAGTCTCTCCAAGTATATATATTAGCAAGCCAAAGAATGATATCATGGCGCTTTCATGCTGAAAGTGTACATTGTTCTCAAGTCTGCCTCCTTCTCTTTAGTCTGCTTTGGTAGAGTTGTGGGGGCTTTTTTGTTTAAATTAAATATAGTGTTTAAATTAAATGTAGTGTTTGCAAAAGATGCTATGGAAGGTCCTACATAAAACAGCTCTGAGCGTAAGCCCTGATTTTGAAGGAGTCAATGAAAGCCTGGTCTGCATGTATTGATAATTGTGTTTCACTGTCTTACAGATTCAAGTATAATGTAGCCAATTTGCTTAGGGTTACTGTCTTACTGGCCTAATTTTAGAACACATTTTCCAACTAAGGAAAAGTAATAGTAAAGTGTTGGGGGAGGAGGGGTGGTTGGTTTGGTTTTGATTTTTTTTTTTTTTTTTTAAATCAGGTATTGTAATTTAAGTATTCAGCCTTGACGTAGCCCTGATTTCCTTGCAAGCAGTGCAAAAAAAAAAAACAAAAAACCAAAAAAACTCTCTGTGGAGTTAAGTTGGTTCTCAGTGCTTCGGAGAATCCCACCAGTACAAAAAAGCTAGTAAGGATAAGTAAGCTGCCAGTGGGTTAGGAGCACCTGGATATGTATAGAACAGTAGGGGAAAGACCTTTTGTTAAATGTGCTAAGCATCCAGATCCCTTCTTTCAGCTAGCGAAAAGCATTGCAAAATGTCCTTAACATACTGACTAGGCTTGTGATACTGCTTTTTTAACTCCTCTGTCTTTTCTCTACTGTGGTTTCAGTTTTGTCCAAAAAGCTGGCCTGAGGGTTAAGTCAGATGAGATGCCTTCAAGCTCAAAGCTTTATACTGTTTAATATGGTGCCTGTGGTATGAAGTCTTTGCTGTAGGAAATGTGGAGATCAAGTGTTTGATCCAGGTCTGGCAATGTATCTGTATCTGTTTCAAAGGTTGGTCAATGAATTCTTCTGTGAAGCCAAGAGTCTGGCTGCATTTGGCTTAGAGCCATCAAGTAATTTTTTGCAGATACTAGTGAATATTAATATATTGACATTTAATACTTCAGGAATTGTTACATAATATCCCCATTTTCCTAATACTGAAGTAAAGAGTCCAATACAAAAATAAGACTATACTGATGAGAAATGATGTTGACATGAAAATAGAAATCATTACATTTTCACACTGTCATCTTCACAAGAGGAATTCATTCATGTTTCTTGGCTATTAAAAATTCATAGTACATGCTTAGGAGATGTTTTGAGCAGAAAATAATACGGGAAGAATTTCTCAGAACTGGTGCTTAGCATTAGCAGTACTAGTCTAAGGAGAAGATCTCTGTAGCTTTGTCTCTGTGTAGGGCTACTGCTTGGGGTTATCCGTGACCATGTAAGAAGTTAAAACCAACAGTCTTACCCTAACAATTAGTTTCCACTTTCAAGATTAACCTAATAACAAAAACTGCTTTAAAAGCAAAGTCTTTTTAGAATGAAAGCTAAAATTAGCTTAATAGATTCTCCAGCCTGAAGAAGCTTAGTTTTACAACACACGATTCTTTGGCTTTGGTCATAATACAGAAGTGGAAAAAAATGTTATGAAAATATTTTATGAACCAGTTGACCTACCACCCAAATACATATGTCTGCATTTAGGAACTCTCATCTGCTTTACACACCGTATTACCTGGCCACAGTGTACTTTGTGTATTTTATGTGGGGGGGGGTGTGTGTACGCACCTACACATGGGTGTGTACAAACACACAAGTGCCACACTTTTATCAGTGAAACCATAGTCCTTCGACTAAAATTTACATGATGTCAGCTCAAAATACATCAAAGAGCAGTAGTATCCAGCTGATGGTTTGATTTACTGAACAATGACTGCAGTTCAGATTAAAGCATAAGGCAGACGCTGATCTGGAATTGCATGTCAGACTGCAGCTTCTCTTACCCTGTGCACACTTATACAGGCTCCCAGGTGTAATTCCTGTGTCAGCTGGGTGGTTCTGTGTTTCCATTCTGTGCTGTACTTTGGTGGTAGCTGTAAGGCCAGTTGTGAACTTTTTAAGATAAAGGATGAGAAGACATATACTCTCCTGCCTCTTCTTGGTGCTTGAAATTCACCACTCCTTCTGCAATGTTTACTATTGATTTTTAGTTATTCCCCCAATCTCCCAAGCTTAGATATTTTCCTTCTGAGAAATAGCTCATTACCTATCCTCAAGACATACTTACTGCCCTAACTGTTCCACAAAATGCCTATGGCTTCAAGCAAGCTCAGGCTAGCTGACCTTCTACTTCTACATATAAGCTGGTCACCTTAATGCACTGACTGACCTGAGTGTGGCCCCCTCCTCTTGGTGTCATCTAGCCCTGCCAGATTCCCACCTTGAAAAGCAATCTGTGAAACTGCGTGTTTTGATTTTTATTTTTTTCTCTCCTTCACTTCAATACGTCTTTTTAAATATTTTACAGTATTCAAGGACAGTGACATTCAATCTGCTTTATTTGCCATTTTGGGATATATATTATCTGGGTGTGTGTTAGACACCCAGGGTGAATTAAAAGGGAGAACTGTGCCCTTTAAATATTGTAAATGTAAGAAGGGAATGTTGATTAAAACTTCTCTGTTTTGGCCCCGACTTGGAAATATTTATGTCTATATGCTACTTTCTAATCTATTCAAACTGCTTTGCAGAATATATACACTATAGTGAAAAGAATCAATTAAAACAGCATATGGTGAGAGACACTGTGAAGACAAAGATCAGTGCAAGAGGATTCACTAGGAATTAATCTGCCCGGTGCCACTTGGGAAACTAATTTCTCACAAACAGTGCCCTTGAAGTAAGACCTGATTTTTTTCGTAAGATACATGCCACCAGGATCTGCTTTCAAGCAGATATGGCTTAGTAACTGTATCTAACTCATCATGCAGTTGCAATGGATTTCTCTGCAGGACTCTGGGCATGAAGTCTTTGGCCTTTAGTATCTCACTTGAAAGGATGCACTCTTTCACTTTCGCTGTTTAAGTTTAATATGTTACATTTGTAGAATTTCAGTATGTGATTTCAAGACGTCGAGAATTTCATGCTTTGTGCTTAGATTATGTGTGTGTGTGTATATATATGTATTTATAATAATGGGAATGGATTAAGGGACCATAACAAGGCTTTAAGGATTTAGCAGATCTGTAGATTCAGCTAAGATTTTTAGGAACTGCAACAGTAGTTCCTTCTAGGCAGCTCTGACTATGTTTAGATTGTGAAATAGATGTAATTGTGGGCACACGGGGTTTCTTGAATGTCCAGACTGAGTATGCAGCTAGAGCTGTTGTGGCTTCCCTTCTGTGGAAACCTGAAAGAGGAAAGATAAGGTTAAAAAAAAGTCTTGCTTTCTCATGGATTAAGATATGGCCAGGGCACACCATACAGACATGGAACATAGGAATTGCTTTCTACCCCACAGATCAGATGTAGCAGCAATGAATGAGAGAGAATATTTGAGAAGGCATTTCACCTAGGAATGTTTCCATAGCTTTTCAGGCTTTACTGGAGCATCACCTGATCACCTTAAAGGGAGGGAACCAAACACAAAACCACGGAAAAAAACCACCCCAAAACCCACACACATGATCATAAAATAAATGTCATCACCGTGCAAGGTTATCTTGTAAACATTCCTTAAATTCTCTATTGGAGCATTATCAAAGGAAAATCTTTTATACTGACAGTAAGCGAAAAGCACTTCTCTGAAGGAAGTGAAATCGAAGGATGAAGTATTGAAGTATGCAAGTGTCCTTGCATACTTGATCCCTGCATAGTGGGTTTGTCTAAAGGTAGTTCTTCCTTTTTTTTTTTTTTTTTTTTAAAAAGGAGTTTTCCATAGTTCCTGCTAATGAAATCATGGTTAAAAAGCATACATGCAATAGGAGTACTGTTTCTGTCCCTATCTTGTGTGTACCTGCTCTATCTCCTGTAATGTAGGACTAAATGGTATAAAATTTATTTTTGCTTCTGAGTAAGTGAAAACTGGTTTGTGTACTCTAAGACAACACTCACATATAGTCTAGCTATACACAAACTAGCAGTGAGGAAAACACCTTTGCCAGGAGAGTCGGTTCTAAATCAGAAACAAGTTTACATATTAAAAGGAAAAGGATAGAAACTCCAGGCTACTCTGTTACAGTAATCAGTGCCTTTTTGGCAACTAGCACATTTTCCCATTCCAAGATCTTTGCCAGAACCTAAAAAGATCTTTCTTCTGGTATTTGCGGAAAGATATAAAACTGATGAGTGCAAAGAGATCCAACGTACTAGAATATATACAACAGGGGATTTCCATGTGACTAAATCGAAGTGCTGTCAGGTTACAGCTGGCAGCTATCAAAACTAAACTAAATTAATAATACTAACTTTAAATAATTCATTCCTGTGTCGAAAGAGTTATCAGAGTCCTAAAATTATTAAATGTCCCAAAGAAAAAGAGCACTACATGAAAAATGCGTGTGCTGTTTAAGTCTGATTTCTTCTCCCTTGACCCCATCGTTTCTTTATCTTAACTTCCACACCAAGGAAGTGGCTTTTTTTGGTAGCGCTCGCAGCACTTAAACGGATTTCAGGGCTTGGCACCTGGTCAGCCACTCACGAGTGTCATGAAAATACAGTACAGTAAACTGCCCTAGAACGCATTCCAAAGATAAACTTTGAATTCTGCAGAACAAAAGTGATAGTATTACCATGATTTTTTCCTGGATCCGTCCCATGGAAAAGTGAGGATTAGGCACAAAGTTAATATCAGATGTGCTGTCAAGGTAGGGCTGAGGAGAACAAAAACATCGGTATTTTCTCTTTTATCACCCAAATTTACCGAACTGGTAAATCTTGGCAGTTTCACGTCCAGGTAAAACGTATTGTCTTCTGTCAAAACAATTAAAAAATCAACATTACACATCAAACTAGATGAGACTGTGGTTTCAGCTGAATTTCACTTTGGGCTAAACTGTTTTAAAATAAATGCCCGATTGAAAAAAACAAGACACCAAACCTCAGATGATTCGTATGTGTACAGTTTAGAACATTAGAAACATTTGTTCATGTTCGTGAGAACTGAAATCACTGTAATTTGTACGTTCAGTTATGTTCAGTATTGGTGGAGTAATAGTGTAAGACTATAAACGGGTGCTGGTAAGGTGGTCCAAAAATGGGTGTAATGACTGTGACAAAGTAGTTATGTGTTTGAAATGAAATAGTCAACTTCAATATGTAGAATTCATACATTTTGTAAGCTGAAATGCAGATCCTTCATTTCTCTATGGCACTATAATTTCAGAGTAAACCCATTTTAGGTTCAAATGCATTGGAAATTTGATTCAAGATGACTTTGAGTGCTAATCTGATTCCAGAAAGAAAGGAAAAAGATGGAGCAAGAAACGTTGGCAATAGTGAAATATCGTGCAGCCATGCTGTCATATGTTAACTAGTGCTACCCTTGTCAATGCAATTAAATCACCTCTGATTTGCATTTGGATGACCGTTTTTAGAAGCTGGGAGGGTGACCAGATGTGGATTTCCTGCTTTCACATTGTATCAGGAGTAAATTTTGTCCACTTGACGTGCTAGTTTAAATTCTCCAACCATTTGCATTCTTCTCCGGTTGTTGTACCTGGTATGTAATTTCCAGTATTATTTATACTCCGACCAAATTTGGCCCAAAGGCTTCCATGCAAGCTGCAGTCACTTGAACTATGGTGGGTTTGAATTTAGATAATGTACTACAGATTGCACTTGACTGGATTTGGCTCCATAGCCAAACAGTTGGATCTACAGTCAAGACTGATGATTGCAGTCTCAGATAAATAATTTTTGGTCTGTAATATCTTAATTTTATTTGAAATTGTTTATTCCATTCAGGTTGTTTTCACAATTTTTTAACACATTAGTATAGCTTTGGTTCGTTACTTACAATGTTGCTTTCATAGATTTGCAGTGACATCATTTCATTCCAACGTTGTAACATCATACCCCATAGACTCACACTGACATCATTTTGAAAACTTTGAGAGGATGCTTTGTACTATTTAAAGGAAATTAAGCCTAAGTATAAACATTATTGAAATTATGCTACCCTCTTTCTCCCCTCATTACCCTAGTGTAAATTAGAAGACATTTTAATGAAACCCAGGGAGTAAAGTAAGTTTATTTCAGGCCTGTTCATTCAAAAGAATAATCTTTAGTCTTAATTCAAGCAAGATCTGATAAAATAGTCTGTCTCTAGATACTTTCCAAATGTAGTTTTCTTGGTTACGCATATAGCTCTGTTGATTTAAAAAACAGGGGATGAAGGTAGGAGGCGGTTTCCAAATCTCTGCATCTTACTTTAGGACATCTGTGACTGTTTTCATAATTTTGGTGTTGTCCTAAACTGTTCACTTGTAAGACTGTGGAAAACAAATCTTGAAACTTTTGTGTTCTTTGTCTATTAGATCTTATCTAAAAGCACAAGGACTGAGGTTTCCCGCATAAGAAAGAATCACAAACCAGAAGAAATCTGAAGCACTCTATAGGCAGCCAACCACTATCTTGGACTACTTGTGCTTTGCACAGGTTTTCTGAAGGATCTTAGAGAATCCTGACAGTTCTTGTGAATAAAATCAGTCAGTGATGGTTGCAGGAATATTATCTGAATATTGCCAGCTCACAGACATTTTTATCGTAAGCCCTTTATCTCTGTTATAGGTGCTAGTAACTAAAAGATTCTTCTTTGAGATAATTTTCCCATAAAAGCTATAGCTGTGCCACTTCAGTGATAGGTCAATGTAAGCAGTTATACTGCAGGCTGGAGTTCGCAGTGTACTTACTGCTTGGGATCATAGGTTTCTTAGATAATGTTTATTCCCTTATTGTGTTATTTAATTCCAATTTACATGAAACTAAAGTTTTTTTGTATTTAGACTGTACCACATAAGTGAAGGCATATTGTAATCTGAAACGAAATTGAGCTGGAATTTGACAACAGTGAGAACATCATGTTGCTAAAAGAGATAAGGGTCAATTTTTTTTGTGAAGTGACATTGGAGTGAGGCCATAGGATAATTATAGTGCAGAGACTTGCTGGCACTCAGGACTAAGATGGAGAGATAGTGTGAAAGAGTGAAATAAAATATACAAATGATGCATTTTTCAAAGACAACTGCTGTACAAGTAAAAAGCCCATGTAAACCTGGACTGAAACTAATCAAAAGTAGTTGTTAGCATGCGTGTATAACACACTGATATTCAGTATAATTAAGTATTGTTAAATATAGATTGTTGACTACTTTCTGTTCACCAGATACATGACAAGTAAGAGGAAATACAGACATATGCATATCATGATCTTTAATCTTAAATGTTGGTCAGCTCATGTGTTTTACCTTACCATGCTCTGCCTACAGGGTTTATGAATCTAGGAGGGCATTTTTCAAAAGAGGAAAAGGACACCTAGTTGAATGGAGCTGTAGAGGTGGAACTGTGTAAATTTGGGGGGGGGGGAGGGGGGGGAGCCTCTTTCTCTTCTTAACTATTCTGTCTATTATTTGTCCATGTACCCTTCTTTATGTACATGATGTACCCCAGATGAGGCAGGAGTGGCATTGGTTTGGAGCCCAGAGTTCCTTGCTGCTTATGATAAGTAGTGAGGGTGTAAGGTGTTTAATGCAATATGGTGCTCTCCTGCAACTCATCAAGGGAAAGAGGTGGAGCCTGGAGTGGTGGAAACATTCCTACCAGAGAGAACGTGAGTGGGAGGAGATGGGATTACAGCTCCTGCTGCACTACACCATGGGGGGAAGCAATCGGAGGCCAAGCCTTCACTCCATGGTCCAGAACTTTTTGGAAGAGAGTCAGGCTAGAAGATCTGTTTCAGTATATTGGGAATTAATTTACATCTCTATAGAGCTAGGTCACGCTACAGAGATTTTTGGGCACATTAACCAAGTTACTTTTAGGGTGTGAGTTAGCAGCATGTCAACTACTCTACAGCAAGTGTTCACATGCGGTCTTTCACCTTAAGGTAAATGTTAAGCAATAGTCCCTACTGGACTGGTACTAAAATTATATTGCACCTATTTGAGGAATATTCTGGCCTCAGAATACCAGACAGCTAGGGGACTGGCGCGAGAACAGTTCCCCATTTTCTTCTCCTTGCCACTTTGGAGTACTGGATTGCTGTGAGGCACTTGTAGAGAGAAGGCTTGCGCCCTTCTCCGTTTCTGTACTTGTTCCTTTGTGCTTCGATTCTTTGGCAGGTTTTAATTTTCTCTCGTCTATAATGCAGAGAGCAGATTTCACTAAAGCTTGTGGGTTGTGGATAGTGAAGGAAAAAACCATCCTGTAGATGAAAGATGGAGGAAAAATGGATGGACTAAATTATTGAAATGTAATCCACCCTCAAACATGATAAACGTACCTCAGTGGTGTTTCTAATTCCTGTTGCTATTAGAAGAGATTTTGTAAGCAATATCCTCAACGTAGCCACATTTTAATGAGTCGTTTTTCATAGAGAATAGTATAAAGGAAAAGTTTCATTCTACCAGACCATATTGTTAAATATATTTAATGATAAGACTAGACAATAACATGTAACCTTTTGAATTAGTCAGAATAAAGGCCCGATGAGTTTCTTTACATCTCTATTCTAGGATCACTAAGCAACCGAGGACAAATGGCTTTATGTCTGTCTGGTATATTCTATTGCTTTTAAAAGCTTTTTAAAAGAACATTAGTTCTTTGGCACAGGAATAAATGGATTGTAAGCATATTACAGCTCCTCTTGAATAATTTCTGGGGTTTGGCACATGATCGCCCCAGGCTGGCGTAGTCACATGGCTGGGGCTTCCCCAGTTTTAAATTTCTCGCTTTAATTAAACTTGATAACTATCATCATTGCAGTGCATCGTGTTGGTGTTGTTCTTTTGTGTTTGCTTGTTGATTTTATTTATTTATTTATTTTTTAAATAAGCTGCAGTCACAGTGAGATGGGGCTTAGTGCGCACTGAAATTGTGCAGCATAGTCGGTGCATCTTTGGGCACGTGTAGGCGGCTTGATAATTATAAGCACAGACCAATTTCATCTGCAAGCATTCAGTGAGGAACCATGATCATGCATATGTTAGTCTTAAAAACTGCTTTTATTTTCAACCATAGCTACCTTCTGACTGGTTTAAATCAGTTATTGGAAACTGTACTTTCTAATGGTGATGTTTTATCCACATATATTCAAAGATCCTATATTTGAATAGCCGGCAAGCCAGTACACAGAAGAAATGGAAAAAATAAGTCCTGTTATGCCCAGCCTAGAGACTTGAAGTATAGAATTACAGTATATTTATTTGCTGAAGGTCATGCGAAAAGTATGTCTTGGAGCTTATAATTAAACCTACATCTCTCTCATAAATTTGAGGAAGTGAAACGGTATTATAGTCATTGTATATTATTTACTCCCATGGGTTGGATCAGACACCCCAGCACTCTGCCAGTCCTGAAAGTAATGCCACGAAGAGGTAAAAAGTCTGAGTAATAGAGGCATTATTGAACTTTTCATCAAAAAAATTCTGGGCAACTTGTGCACTTGAAAGTGTGCAGATTATTCTGAGAATGTCCAGGGCCCCTCACTGCAGAGTGCTTTGTAGGGTTTTTGTTTGAGTGTTATTGTTGCTTTCCTGGAAAAAGACGTAATGAAATAACTTCCTATGTAAATTCCAAAGGCAATGTCATCTCAATATAGCACAGATTGAAGGTGATACAGAGATGCTGCTAGATGCAGCAGTGGACATTACGGTTGTGAGAACTTCCCTTGGCACAGCAGCAAGCTTTTCATGGCGGCTGTATAAGCCCAGACACACAGCAGGAGCTGTTGCCATCAACTCCAAGTTCAGTGTAACAGTTCTTCTGTGGTGACTGTTACTTGTGACATAATTCAGCTTGTGGAAATCAAATGTGTGGATACCGGAAGAGAGAAATAATCTTTTTCAAAAATCCCTTCAAACCTAAAGGTAAGCCTGAATGGAAGCTGAAAATAGGGACATGCCTCCCCTTTCAGGTGTCTGCTTGAAAACCAGAGACAAGATTTTCCTCTGTTTCCAATGATCAAACAGAAATGATATCTTTTGTTCCATCCTAGGAGCATACAGTCTTTGTGGTCTCTGTCTCACAGCTAAGATATATGGCATGTTGCCATTGTGCAGGCCTCCTTTCTCCAGTCTATAAAACACCTCAGACTATTGTCTTTCCTTTCGCTTACTTGATAGCGTCAAACCAAATGAGGCAGGTACTAATACCCAATGAGCTCCCAGACTGCAGACAGTTATCTAAAGTCAAGGTACTGGTTATGCTGATCAGTGCAGGAGACCTCTACGGCATCAAATATTTTTTTAGTTCTTCACAAAGATAAATCTGCAAACATAAAATACATGGCATTCAGTTCCTTGTAACCTATTAAGGTGTCTGGAGACTTTTAGTTTCCGTTAGTTTTCATTACACAAGCAAGTGAAAAAGTTCTAACTATCCTTTGTGAGATCTTCACTTGCCCTGAACATCCTTTTTTTGTTCCTTTTTCTCATGCATTTAATTGATTGTGGTGTTTGTCTGCCTCCTTGTGATTTTCTTTATAATTGCAATCCTGATGTGTTTGGTGGGTTTGTTTTTGTGGGTTGTTTTTCTTTTTGCATAGGCCGTGCTAAGCAATTGAATAGTATTGTGATGACTCTAGGCATGCCATTTTTTATTTATTTCTCAGAAATGCGTAAGAGTGATGCTCTTGAGAGACTCATTAATGAACAGATAAGCATGATCCCATACTTTGTCATCATTTTTTCTTTGTGGAAGTGATAGCTGATGCTATCATACCTTCCTGTTGCTGACTAGGTTTTTAATCTTGTGACTTAGCAAGACATTACACTATCCTAAAAGTGACTTCATTTTGCGCATGGCCTTTTGCTACTCCAGGCAACATTTTCTATTTTAAGTAATGTTAATTTGTAGCATGGGATGCACAGCTATGAAAAGTAGCTGTTTCACTAAAAAAGGGATGAAAATAAAATGGTTAGAACCAGATCCAACTGTAAAAAATCCTGAAATTTGGGAATTCTGAATAAATTATTCTGTTATATGTCTCTTTGTTTAAAGATTAGGACAGAGTAGTGGTGATATTTTTGCAAATATTTGGTTTGCAGTATAGGAAAATGGGGTAGTTCTGTTTTATAACTTTATTAACATTATATGTTCTGGTTTTATTCTGCAGTGAAGTCTGCAGGACCTAACCAAGATCAGGTCTCTCATGTTAGATATTGTAAAAACTCATACTAAAAGCTGATTCTGTTTAGGTTTTCAGATGATCAGATTAGACCAAGTAAGTGAAAGGGTAGTGAAAGAAAAAAGAGTGTGTTCATGGAACTAATTTCTCAAGGCCATGGAGAAGGTCAGTCACACAAACTGGAATAATGGCCGATCACACGTCCAGTTCTTGATCCATCCTGTCTCACTGACCTGCTTGGACCTGAGGTCTGTAGAAGCTCAGAAAGTCAGCTAGGAAAAATGTTTAAAAGCACCAATTGTTGGGGTTTGTGGTTTGGGTTTTTTCTTCCAAAGTATTATGACTTTGGTCTTAACACGTTAAACTGAAATACTAACAGACAACTTGAAGACATTGCCATACCTATCTCAACTGAAATTAATTTTGAGTGTTGGGTAAATCAAAATACCTTAAACATAATTTTAAAATTTATGGGTCATGATTTTTTACCACTAAGGGAGCTGGCAGCATCTTGATTTCAATAGGAGGCAAAAGATGGGCATATTATTTTTCAACACAACATGGGTTCAACTGGAAGAAAATCCAGGCATGCAAGTGGGAAAGGAATGAGGGGACCAGAATTATGGGCAGCAGTGTGAACTGCCTTTAGATGCTAGTGGTTTAAAACAGCCGCTAGTGAATCAAAGTCTCTGTGAAATGCAGCCTGAACTCCCATTGTTTGAGGTAAGGTAAGAGATTTCACCTTCTGGCTCTGAGAAATTTGTGCTCATGAACGCTTTGTATGAGTATCTCTGTGTGATAGGAAAAATATAATTACAGATACTGAAAGCTTTATTTCAGCAAATATGTTCAGCTACTTTACTCAAATGTTTTTCTGCTCAAGGACTTTTCAATCTCCACAACACGCCTGATTGTCATATGCTTTAATTGGAATGAATGACTTCTAATATTGAAATTTCCCTTCTTTTTCCTCTACGCTTGTGAGAAACCGCATTCGACTTGGTTCCTTTTCTGTACTTAGGGTAAGCTCCTGCCGCAATACTGCTTCTGAAAGCATCCTTTTAGGTTTACTTACTTTTAGGTCAGAGCCTGTCTTGTCCACTGAGAAAAATAACGGTTTGGAGAAAATGGCCTACAGTCACTTTAGTGACAAATATTACAAAGATCACAACTGCAGGAAACTTATTGCTGCGTCTGCTGTACTGGTAACCCTGAGGATATGGATGCACAAAGAAGGAAGCAAATTAAACATTTTAACTCCAGCTTCTGCATTAATTTTGCATACGCTTGAAAGTAGCTGTTTGAAGCAATTTGGAATGTTAAAAAAAGTAAAAATCCAGGCAGAGTGAGGGAAACATACAGGTTGCTGCAGTTGGATGCATGTGATAAGTCAAATCAATCTGTGCTAGACTTATAACATGTCTGTGTCACTTACCACATGCACATCACTTCCATAGGCAGGCAGTGAGAAGAATTCTGTAGGTGAAGGTAGGTTTTTTTTTAATTTGGTTGCGGGAAATTTTTCTTTTATTTGTCTGATTTGAGGCTGTTATTCAGGAAATTAGGAGAGGCAGAATGAGTCTTGAGAAAATAGCTAGAAAACAGATGGCACTTTGGGTTCAAAAGAACATTTTCATGTACTTCTGCAATGCTATAACACGAGCGTGTTCACAGGCAACCCACGCACATTTGCATGGTGAAATCCTAGATTCGCTGAATTCAGTGGCAAAATTCTAAATGGATGATCACCCTGTGCATGAATACACTCTGTAAATTACTTAATATCCCTAAAGGAATGTAAATTTAGAGAATCTTGATAGACTGGGTAAAATTAATTCCTTTTGTACTTACAGAGGTTTCTGTTTTAAATTTGTGCACTGTTTATAAGCAGAACTCATATTTTTTTTTCTCATTAGATTTTACCTCTCTAACTCATTCTGAGTAGTATCTCACTGCTACAATATATGATTTCAGTGGTATTCCTTGAGGCGTAAAAGCTTACTTAATTTTTAGAAAGTGAGACAGAATTGTCCCCTTAGCTATTTGTTTTTCAGAGAGACTTTCCAGGGCTCAAAATGGTAATAGAAACATTAACTATCTACAATTAAGATTTTTTTTTTTTTTTTTTTTATTCAAAGGTAAGAGTAAAGCCTTTTTCTTCTTTTTAAGCAGTCACTCATAGATTTATTTTGGCAGCCTCACGCTTATGTTTTTGAAATGTTTTTTCTGAAAGACAGTCTTCCTTCCCCCCATTATTTGATCTTAGTACATCTGGTTTTCCACGTCTCCGTCCAGAGACAGCATTTGCCACTTTACACTTTCTCTTTCACTTAACCTCATAAACTCTGCCTGATTTCTTTTTCTGTATTTAATCTGTTTGCCATTATCATCTCTTCTGCTGAGCGTTGCATAAAATGTTTCTTATGAGTCAGTGCTGTAGCGAGAAGCAACTAGATTTCTGTTAAATATCCCACATTTCAGTTGATAAGGAATAGGTCTGCTTTGTGGCAGGCACGTGCATAAACGTCTGGAGGGGAAGCAACAAGAAAGTGTCACCCTCGTTGCCCTCATAGTCAACCAGGTGCAGGGTCTCACCCAGATTACTTGGAAATGCACAGTCCCTTTACCTGCAAATGCCATTCTGAACATGACTTCCACATCTAATTAATTTTCCTTGCCATTATTCCTCCTTGTCCAAGAAATAAAAGCCTCCACTTGCCAGAAACTCACTTGTCTCCTAATGAATAAACAAGCGTGTTTACTTCTGTCTGCATCTGAGTCATTTCTCGCACACAAAATGCTCGCCTACACAGGATGCTTTTTTCAAACAGCAACCAAGGTCTAGTGTTAATTAGACACCAAATGTGTACTATTCCCAAATTCTATAAAATTGTGTCAGACAGAAACTAAAAGTAAGGTTTGAGGGAACGTTTAATCAAGAGTGAGAATCCCAAATGTCCAAACTCTCATGTTATTTATATCAGTACATACTCAAAGATGTATCTCGATTTCAGTTAGTTAGGCAGGAATACTTTGAGTAATTATTTCAATGAGTCTGCTACATTCTGAAAACAGAAATAATGAAACTAAAGTCTTTAAGTGCAACGTTTGTGCTACAGACAATACTTTAATTTGACCTTCCGCAGTGCCTTCCCTTTGTAAAAATCTTTTATGCAACTTTGCCTTTTCCTTAACCTCCAGAGGTCAACAGGCTGTTGACCTTAAGGTGTCTGTGCCATGCAGGATTTACGTGGCTGTGGTTTCACCCTCTAAGCCAATTTCTGGCTTCTTCAGGTATATGAAAAGTGGCTGAACTCCTGGTCTGTTACAATCTAGAGCTTTGCAAACGAGGCTGGCTCCCTGTGTGTGTATTCAGTCCAGAGCTGAACCAGTGGAACAGGCGATTTTCTTCGTTAGTTTCCATCCACGTGCATTAGTGTTTTATGCCATTATACCAAGCTTATTCACTTCATCTTTTGTCAAGAACAAATAGAGGGAGGAGGTTGCATTTTTGCAATGTGAAAGGGGAAAAATTCCAGTTTCCTCGCTTGATTATTTCTTTTGCAGAAGGCGAGATGTTATTTCATGGGTTCTAAGTATCTTTAATGGTAGAATGGCTGCAGAAATGCTACTTCTCAAGCTGGGACCTCTACACTAATCAACTTTTTGTTCCCCAATGCCTCAGGCTTAATGAGATCTTCCCATTCACTCCACGGTGCCAGTGGACCTTTCTTCTTTCCTACCCCATTCCTATAAAATTCTCAGTTCCCCTGACACCGCTTTCCATTCGTGTCTTTGTATGTATCTCAGGTGCTGGTGTCAGGTATCATGTGCAATTCTCTTGATCATTGCTCCATAGTTTCAATCTCTACCATCTCTTCAGATGACAGGGTGTCAGCTAAAAATCATCTCTATACTAGATCCCATAATTTATGGGACAGTGTTGTCAGTCACACTTCCAGTTTGTCCTTTGAGTCATTACATTTGTCTTTCAGTAGTTTCAGTAATTACTGTTAGTTGCCGTGAGATCTCCCTCTCCATCCTTTACTGTTCCATGTCTCACATCAGTTGAGGGTTTCAGTGTGCTGTTTGATTCTTGCTTACTGTTAGTTGCCTGCTGAAAAGAAACTTTCTTTCCCCTGGCTCTTAATTACTGCTGTCTCTAATGTTTCAGTGGGTGTTTCTGGGTCACCGGTTTGTTATCATCTCACTCATCCCCACATCCTGGGACACCCTGTTTTCTACACTCCTATTCTGTCACCACCCTGCTGATACTGTACTTCTGATAAATCCACAATTGCTGATCTTCATTGTTACCCTCGTATGCTGTTAGATTAGATTTACAGGAGCATTGTTTTCAGCGATTGCTGTTGCCCCTTTTGGGAGGCTGTGTGCTGTTCTAGTATGATCTTCTGCTGAAATATCAAATGGAAAAATCTTCTGGCACATCATGCCTGGTACAAGAGTAAACATGTCATTTGCCTGTTCTCTGACTGCTTTAAGTGGAGGTCATGGTCCTAGTTATCCTCCGTTATTTCCCTTGGATTGTGTGAGGCTTTAGTCATCTAGCACCCTGTTCATTCTGTTTTCTTAGACACCCCATGTCTTCATGCTCAAATATATGTTTCCTGGCTTCTTTCAGACCTTTATAAACTGCCCGCTTTGAGCAGCTGTTTGTTATAAACCAGGATGTAACTAAGAAGCCATCTCAACTTTTCCACATATGTACCTCAACTAGGGGAAAGCTCTAGGAACGATTTATAAGCTCTTTCCCCTTGGTATTGGGTTTCTAACCCGATTACATGCTAGTTTGCTGAGCTGTGACTAAATCTAAATGAATTTTTGTTTTCATTTCATATTGCTGCGATGCTTGGGAAGAAGAATTTGCCTCCTGCATAAACAATAACAGAGGAGCCGGATTTAGCTCTATGTAAGGGTGAAAAGCCAGAGACTTGAGATACTTCTTCGTGCTATCCCTGGATTTTTAAAGGGTTATAGAAGTTCCGCTTGCCTTCCTGTTAGGGGGAATCTACAATCATGCATGAATTATATGTCACTTAAGCAGTGTTAGAGCATTTTAACTTTCTTCAGCAGGTGACCAGGTAATATAGGTCATACCGACAAAGTATGTTAATATATGAAGCCTTTGTTTTTGAGCTACAGCGGTCTGATTTCAGTCGAATCACTAGACACTTATTTTTGTGTCTGTCTGTCTTCAGCAGGATACAGATGTCTTCAGTTCCCAGTTGCATCATCAGCCTTGTGCTGAAAATGTGACATCTTATAACAGTGTTTCATAAGCACTATAAAGAAAGAGTTTTGACTGATAAGGTAGTTTAACAACTTGGGTAAGTATTGGAAAAATAAATTAAAAAGTTGTGAGGTGGAAATCTCAAATGAGATTCAAAGATCCCCTAGCAGGAACTTGCAAATGGAATAAAGAAGGTTTGAAAAGAAACTGAGTCCCAAGAGGCAAGGGTGTTCTCATTTCAGGTCAGCTTTATTTTCCCTCCTTTTGCTTAAGTTTTTCACAGAAAGGAGTATTTTTGCCAGTGGAAGCAATTGCCGAATGGACAGTTGATGAATGGACCGTAAATGTCAGTCTAGAAAAAGAAGAAATCAACAGGCAAGCAAAATGACTGACTGATCAATTAAGTAAGGATGAGTTGGGTGAAAGCAATTCATTTCATATTCTAAAAGAAGAGATGTCTCTGCAGCGTGATTTAGCGAAGTAAAAAAGTTGATGTTGTTATGCATCTTTTCATAGAAATACCTGTGAGATGAAAAGGAGAATGAGAGGGCTGCTTTGTAAGGAGTGTATTTAATTAACAAAGGACATGGTGGGTATGGTTTTAAAGCCCTTATCCTTGGGGCTTTTTCAGAAAAGAAAAAAAACCCCAAACCTTATTTTAGCGAAAGGGTCAGGTTCAGATTTCAGAAAAATATGACCCAAAATACATCCTGAAGAGTTGGATAAATTCCCATTGACTTCAGTAGGAACTGGATTAGTCACTTAATGAAAATGTTGTGTAACTGGTCTCATTCGGTTTTATTAGATTTCATTATGTTTCCTCTGAGACCTTTTGGTGCATTTGTTAGTTAACTCCTGGTCTCCTAGCAGATTAACTTACGTACCTTACGTGGATTATTTTAATATCAATGTTTAAGTATTTTGAAGCTTGCAAGCATTATGCTGTAAGTATAGTCAGTGAGCCTTCTGGTTTTGTGGCAAAGTAATAATGCTTCATGTTTTAAGAACCTCTCTGTTTGCCACTGGCATTTTCATGTTGATGCGGAACAGTCTGAAGAAGCCAACTTCTATTATCACAGAAAGCCCTGTAAGCAAGGGAGGATACATAAATAACACAGTCAAATAACTTAATACCTGTAATGGCCACGTTTACTACACAGTATTGAAGAACAAAAATCAGAGACAGCTCTGGCTTCCAAAACTTCCTCAGTCAGACTGGCAAAGGCCTAAACTGGCAGCATCATTTTGAGGAATAAGAGTTCAGGCTAGCCAAGTCTCTGATCTTTTTGTTAACATCATGAAAAAGAAGACATGATTTACAATTGGGCAACAGCTCTCAGTTTTGTGACCACCAGCCATTTTACAAAACCCAGGTCAGTTTTGAATAAGCAAAGTAGAAGTAAGAAAATCTCTATATACTCTCTACCCAAATTCACTGCACTCTGTGCCAAGTTTTCAATTTATTAATTCCCAGTTTGATCCTTTCTTAAAAAAAATAAAAATAAAATTCCCTTAATCAGAGAGGAGCATCAATCTCATTTATGTTAAACTTTTTTTCTTATTGGAACTCATTTTGTTTTGGCTTTTTTTTTTTTTTTTCAGTGACAAGTGGAAACAGATACAATGTCCTACTAATTTTGGAGAAGGACTGGGAGACAAAAGGGTATCTGTTATTGAGTAGGCTTCCAAAATTTGGAGATTGGATCTTCGCTTTATTTATGTATTTAAACATTTCTACTTTATTGCAAAGTCTGTTAATAGATTTAAGTGTGAAACAATAGGTAATGCCTATTTAATTTAATACTATACTATAATAATACTATATTATAATAATAAATTATAGTACATAATATTAGGTTGTATATTAATCTATAAGCTGCTATCACTTTACAAATGCCGAAGAATTTCTACATCATTTTTGAGGCTCAGCTGTGTAATAGAAAACTGACAAATGTCTGGGTAGGAAAGACAATCTAATGAAAACACAATCATAACATAATTCAAAATCAAACATTTTTCCCTTCATAGAATAGTGACCGCTAGAGGTGTCTGTTGATTGCCCGCTAAACCTATGAGTCTCTCATTATGTCTTAACTTATTTGAAGATAGGTGGCTTTTTTTAAAAACTAAGTCTCACTATTAACGTGAGTCTGATGTGTGTAGCTGAAGCATTTGGAGTTGAATATGGTAAATGGTACCAAAATATGTCATTGTACCCTAAAATCCTTATTTGTTGTGTGATGATGCCTTTGGGCACCAGGCACAGATCAGGAATCCTGCCATATATATAGTGAAAGAAAGTGTTTGCCTTAAAGACGTCACTATGTGTAATATATTGCATGACTAACATTCCTTCTTTTATCTTTAGCACTCTAATATAGTAACAGTTCTTGCCTAGGAGAATGCGTGGAAATTAGTACGCAGCTCAGAAAGCCTTACTTACTAGATTTTTAACTTCAGAACAGATAAGCGTAAGCGTAAAATCACTGTCTTTGCTGTGGCTGACCCCCTAAATGAAAGTCCTGTCTGCAGAGGTAAGTCTGTAGTCCTCTCTGATGAATTTTGTTTGACTGAGTGAAGTAGTAGCCAAATTCTGAAAAGGAGAAAAGCAGGTACTTACACCTGCCATTTTCTGTTTCATACTTCTCATGTTTAAATTGCCTTTTGGGTATTTACATGTGCAAATGATTATTTAGATGCCTCTTGTATTTGCACACACAAAGTCTTCTTGTTCTTTTGATCTGAAACAAACTGAAGAAATGACTTAATGAATTATAGGAGGCTTCTGATCTGTATTTAGTGTAAGGCCTGGTCTTGATATGCTTTGAAAGCTCTGTTGGTGCGAGCCTCTATGGCTGCCTCACCTGGAAAATCTGTCAGGCTTCAGTGTTATCAACAGCCACTGAAAATCATTGCAGCTGGAACTACACTGATAGAATTTTTTGTATCACCTATTTAGGTCAATACTACTTTCCGTTCCCCCCACCCTGTATGTCAGTCGATAGACGTGGAGAATAAAGTGTAGTGGTGTTGCTGAAGCGGTTGGGAACTTTATTAGGTTCTACATGAAAACTGAGCTCCTTGTTCAGTGAGGAATATCACTTGACACAAAGCAATGAAGGTTATTCTGCCCAAAAATGGAGATTTAGGGATTCTGATGAATGCCTCCATTCTGGTTTATTTTCCACCATTAATATTTACTATAAAATCGGGAATGTTTGCATTTGATTTGTTTCAGGAATATAGTCTTGAACCAATGAAGCTTATAAATCATTTATAAAGTATCATTCCATCCCATTCTTTGTTTATACAACATAGTGTAAGAGATCGTTTCAATAAACTGAGTGGATACCTGCTAATGTGTTTGAAACAGCCCAAGATATAACATTAAAATAAAATTCTTTATAATTCAGAAAGCGTGTTGATTATAAAACCCAACTCTAGCACAGATAGAAATATTGTGACAAGCAATTAGTGTGCACTCTTGATGTCTTTTTTTCAAGCTGAGCTTTTTTATAATGCTTTTTCCAGCTAAGTGAGATTCATTTAATGTGATTTACTACATAAAAATCCCTGAAAATGAGGGGGAGACGTTAATCCAGCGAGCTGTCTATTTTCCATGTCATTATCACGGTGTCTGCAGAGAGGGGAAGTGCAGGCTCCTTTATTGGGGTTTTCGAACGACAACACAGAAGCTCAGTGGAGGTCCCTAAACAAATGCGTATGTAATGACTACAGTGATACAAGTTGCATCATTTGGAACTTTTAAAACTAGTAGACATAATCCAAAGCAGTTTTGTATAATCCTATGTCAAGAGGCGGGGCTAGGCAAAATGTGACTTAATCAGGGATGACAAGGAAAAATGAGTGCATTTTTCCTGTTTTTCAGGTGGGGAAAGATTTTTTTTTTTTCTTAATGCAATCGGATCATAGGATAATTCAGGTTGGAAGGGACTAATATACTGTTGCCTGCCAAAATACACATTAATATACTGTAAGTAGATTACTTGAGTGTGGGTGAATAATTATTATCTGGAATTGACTACATAATTTGCACTTTTTCAGATTTGCAGAGCTGAGGTTTAATTTGAATTCCTTAGATGTGCGCTTCGGCACATAAGTGAGTTCTTAAAAGTCTAAAATAAGCTTTATGTTTTATCAGACTCAAACTTTTCTCTAAGAAGGCAACACACAAATTCAATGACAAAAGGAGAATGAAAACCAAAAAAAAAGAATAGTTGGAGGGAAGCTTTCTAGCTTTCCAGCTGGAAAAGCTGGTTTTCTTTCATATCCTCTTGGGAATTGCTCCTATGATCCCTTGTGTCCATAAGGGTGAACTCTATGTATGTAGCAGCAGTAATGCCTCTTACAAAATGTATGCTACAGTGGCTGTAAAGTTTTAAAAATAGGAATGTATCTAAATCTAACCTGACTGGTGTTTAAATCTGATGGTACTCCAGGATTTTGCTATAAATTTTACAATGAACTCTAGAGATGAAGTTGTATAATCTCTGCTAACAAGGTATTTTTAACGTCTGTAATTACATGGCTTGCAGCAATTAATCAGGAGAATATTACACATTCTTGATGGTGTTTTCAAGTCACTGAATTCTCAGGGAAGTAGAAAAACTCCATATAGCAACAGTTACCTACAAATTTCTGAAAATTTACTTCCCTATTTGAATGTATTTAGAAGACCTGGTGTAAATGCCTACTACCACCTACTACTGCATTTACTGCACGGGCATGTATTGGAAATGAGTAAACTGTCAATATGATAACATTAACGATTATGGAAATATGAGGTTGCTAAACATCACTACTAAGTACTGCTAATCCATGATCCACAGGGCAGCACTCCAGCTCTTTTTCTTTTGTCCAAGGCCCTTGCACTTGCTGACGTCGGGTCTCCTCAAAACCTCCATGGAACAAGCAGGAATCCTAACTCTAGTCTGCTACTGGCTTGCCCCATCAGAGGCCAGCCACTCTCAGCATGTGCTGCACATCTGTGTAGCTTCCCTCAATTCCTTTTTTTATGAGACCAATTGTCAGACCTTTATCAGACCAATGGTCAGGGCCCATTCAGCTCTCCTCACTGTCCTCTTCTTGGCCAGCCCCTAGTCATGACCTGTTTGAATGGAGTATTAGCAGTACCTGTCAACGTTAACTTTTGCATGCTGTCAAGGATGTTGAACTAGTATCATTGGAGCTTCTGTGAAGGCATACAGCTAGACAGGATTCTCTGCACGTGGCCAGTCTTTCACAGTCTTTCTCAGGGCCCCACCAGGCTGGACCTGGCTCCACATTAAATGATGGATGTTAGAATTTTCAGTGGCCAACTTCAAGAGGATGTAGGTAACTGCTAAGCAGTGGAATTGCTGGGGAATTTGAGGTCTAATTTTGCTGGCTTTAGAGCTTTACTATTAAAAGTTTTTGCCATGAGAAGGAATAAAATTTAGACACTTGATGACACAAGCCTTGTTCTCTGAAGCAATAGTGCCTCAAGTCCCCAAATAATACTTTTTCCTCTTGCATATAGATATGCACACCAAATTCCAAGACGACTTCACCTTCTGTCAGCCACACACGCAGCCACAGGCTGCCAGTTGTCTCCTAACATCAGTTCTTCAGGCCATAACTAGGAAGATGCTGAGGGAGACCACGGTCTCTTGTATGGAAGAGATGTCCTACTCCATGAAAATGTCCGTGAGCTATGCACTGGGGAACAATTTGTCATTACTTGACGATACCATATTCTAGACACAGGCTCAGAGACTTGCTGGGGAAGGCTGGTAGCTCAGATCTGAGTCCTGTTCCTGGTCCAAGTTTTGCACCCTGCTCTCACCTTCTTTTTACTAAGAATGGTTAGTGAATAATACTGAGATTTGAGAAAGCCTTTTTTTTTTTTTTGCATAAACAGGAGGGTAGATCATCGATGTAAATGGTACAGACAAGCTGGAGCAAAATGATTCCTAAGTAGCATCAGCTGGGGTTGCAGCAAAATCATAAAGTAGAGGTTCCATGTCTGAGTGTACCCTGTGTGTGTACTTACCTCAGGCCTCGAAGCCTGCAGTGACAACAGTGAGACGTTCCGGCTTGCTGTGGGTAGTGGTCTGACACAGTAATGTGGAAAAGTCTTAACAACACTGGGATTTCCTTAGTGTTGACTTGCGATGTCTCTGGGGTCAGTGTGAAAATATATTGATCTAGAAGCCCATTTCATGGGCTGAACACCTCTCGGAGAAGGTCCCCTAAATGCTAAGATATGAGAAACAAGGGTTATATCTACTAATGACAATGAGTCCAAGTGTCTCATATTCAGTAAAAATTAATTGAAATGTATTAAATTCTTCTCTTTCCCAATCTCATTAACATTTCACTTTTGGAGTGCAACATTCTCTTTGCGCAGTCACTGGTGTGATGCACTGCGTTATTTTGCCAAACACCTTTGGATTTTATAGTCAATATGCTCTCAGCATGTAGCCTACATAATTTCTGAAGTTGGCCTAAAATCACACCAACTAACTCCAGGCTATGATTTGCTTTAGGTTGCTGCGTTTGGCTTCCAGAGCCCAGCCCAAGTTCCTTTTGAGTCAGTAGGATTCTTTCTGTTGCCTTTTGCAGGACTTGGATCAGATCCACAGTAATTCCTCCTCTTGCTCCCCCCCCCCCCCCCCAATATTCTTTCAGAAAGTTATAATAGAATCTGAAGAATAACAATATTGGGCCAGATTTTTGGTTCCAATAAAACAGAATAGGTTTGGTTTTTTTTTCAAGTCAGTAAAACTATACTCATTTACATGAGCTTAAATATCTTTACATACAGCCTAATTTCAGTAAGTTTGCAGACGACACCAAGTTGGGTGGGAGTGTTGATCTGCTCGAGGGTAGGAAGGCTCTGCAGAGGGACCTGGACAGGCTGGATGGATGGGCCCAGGCCAACTGTATGAGGTTCAACAAGGCCAAGTGCCGGGTCCTGCACTTCGGCCACAACAACCCCATGCAGCGCTACAGGCTTGGGGAAGAGT
Source organism: Aptenodytes patagonicus (assembly GCF_965638725.1). Taxonomy (NCBI): domain Eukaryota; kingdom Metazoa; phylum Chordata; class Aves; order Sphenisciformes; family Spheniscidae; genus Aptenodytes; species Aptenodytes patagonicus. The sequence goes on from NC_134955.1 coordinate 5,920,994, forward strand.
GGCTGGAAAGCTGCCTGGCGGAAAAGGACCTGGGGGTGCTGGTCGACAGCCGGCTGAACATGAGCCGGCAGTGTGCCCAGGCGGCCAAGAAGGCCAATGGCATCCTGGCCTGTATCAGAAATAGTGTGGCCAGTAGGAGTAGGGAAGTGATCGTGCCCCTGTACTCGGCACTGGTGAGGCCACACCTCGAATACTGTGTTCAGTTTTGGGCCCCTCACTACAAGAAGGACGTTGAGGTGCTGGAGCGTGTCCAGAGAAGGGCAACGAGGCTGGTGAGGGGTCTGGAGCACAAGTCTTATGAGGAGCGGCTGAGGGAACTGGGGTTGTTTAGCCTGGAGAAAAGGAGGCTGAGGGGAGACCTCATCGCTCTCTACAACTACCTGAAAGGAAGTTGTAGCGAGGTGGGTGTTGGTCTTTTCTCCGAAGTAACAAGCGATAGGACGAGAGGAAATGGCCTCAAGTTGCGGCAGGGGAGGTTTAGATTGGATGTAAGGAAAAATTTCTTTACTGAAAGAGTGGTGAAACATTGGAACAGGCTGCCCAGGGAAGTGGTGGAGTCCCCATCCCTGGAGGTATTTAAAAGACGTGTAGATGAGGCGCTTAGGGACATGGTTTAGTGGGCCTGGTGGTGTTGGGTTGACGGTTGGACTCGATGATCTTAGAGGTCTCTTCCAACCTCAATGATTCTATGATTCTATGATTCTAATATGTCTTCAATAAGCCATAAGGTTCTCTAAACTTATTTATGTGAAACCCAGAACCATTTAGACTACGTTTCACTTTGATGCCAAAGTTCTATGCAATGACAGCTTAACTTTTGTTGACTATTTTTCATGCTATCTCTTGATACAGCCTTAATGCCTACTAAAACCGTCTATAATTCCTCCTCCGTGATGCTATTGTCTGGTCATCTGGTTTCTCATCTGTTTGCTTCACCATAGATTCAACTGTTCTAACTTAAACACAGATTCTAGAAGGAACAGCTTTAGTGACAGCCCTGCTTCAGACACAACAGAAATAATGAAGATTTGTGGCAATTGTAAACATATGTTGGATTTTATTTTACAGAAAGGGTTTTCCCAGTTTCAGTTGGCTGGATAGCAGTGTGAAAATACACGTATGTCATGAATTTATTTACGTTGGTAACTGACTAATGAACTTTATTATTGTAGAATCCATCTTTTTCTTTCTCAGAGATCTCATGCAATGGAAAAGCTGAATTGGGCGGATCATAAAATCTCAAAAGTTTCATCTTCAGCTGAAGTATGTTGGGGAGGAAACTGCTTTTTCAGTTACAAAGTAGAGCAAGTTATTTTGTTCTTTTTTTTTTCCCCTTGGTGAGAAATCCTTTCTACGTCTGTGAACCTGGAGCAATTCTGAAGCTAGCAGAATTATTCTGGATTTGTGCTGGTGTTACTAGCATCAAAATATGGCCGTAGGAGTAAAATAGTGCTTTTGTGGCACAGCACAGCATGAACAATGACTATATTTTGGATGTAGGAAAACCCAGTCTCTATAGAAAGCAAGCATTCAATGACTTTTATAACAGCATAATAGTACAAAGAGAAGGAAAATAGAGGGGAAAGACAGAAGTTGTACGTTTAACCTGAGCATCAGGAAATAACATACCAGCAGTAGGTTTTGTTTGTCTGCACAGTAGTCCCTAAGGGAAATTGAACCAAATACACTTTTTGCTAACTTTCCGTTCCTAACTCTTAATCAAAAGTCCAGATACTAGCTGCTCTTGGAACGTGAACCCCCCGTGACAGTATGTGGAAGCTGTTAACTCCTTCCCACAGCAGCATCACATGCTGTAGCGGACCGCAGTTGGGCTTAAAATGCTTTTGTGTGAAAAGTTTTGGGGGCATTTCTCAAATGCTTTTTAGACATTCAAAGAGGAGAAAGTTGCTAAATAAAATTCTGTAGACTCCTTTGTCTTGAGGCTGTGTCACCATTTGAACTGCAGTTTCCAAACGATGTAAAAACCATTTGCTTCTTTCGTGATATATTGTCCAGATGAAAGACTTGATTCAAATCTCATACCGCTGAAGGCTGATCATACCATTGTCAGTTCAAAATGAAGTCTCGAAACTAAAATACAAAGCTGGAGAGGGAAGAGAAAAAGTGTGATTGGCGAAGAAGTGTGTCTGATTCTGCTTTCATATCCATATAAATCTAGAGAAAAACCTCACTTGCGCATAGCTATTGCAGAGGCAAACTCTCCTACAACCCAGAGCAACAGCACAGACAGTCTCAGTAGCTGAGAGATGTTAATTAAACTAAGAGTACTTGAGTGTGCTCTCGTTAGGATGGATCAGAAGTAACTTTATTTTTCAGTATCTGTAAAGCTGAATTGATTTCCCACTGTGTTTCACATAAAAACCACAATGCAGAAGCAAGAACAATTATTTCCTCTGCATTAAAATGTTTTAAATGAAAACTTTCAAACAAGATTTCATCTGCAGCTGCTTATTCAAATGAAGAGTTTGATTCCTTAGAAGCTTACCCTGATTTTCAAACTTTAGAAAGCTGTACAGCTTTCCATGCTTTCTTCATTCCAGGTGAATCCGGCTCCTCATGTAACAGAAGTCGAACAACGTATTTTTAGGCTGAGGTGGGGTGTTTGTTGGTTGGGGTTTTTTTTAAGAGTTACATTTTTGCCTTTTATTATCTGTGATTTTGTTTGATTGAGAATTTTTCTTGTTTTGTTGTCTATGCTATGTGTACTAATCGGAATTGTGCTGTGTTACAAGAGGCTTATGTGCCACGTAAGTCTCAACTGCAAATACTGTCAGCCCTCGAGGGAGTTTTGGACATGCAGAAGAGCCCATATACACATCACAGCCATAAATCCAAATGTCATTACCCAGACTACGTTAAACATCTTCTAGCGTGCCTTTTACAGGGCCAATTTTTAATTTCTGGTGTTACGGCTAAATGATGTTTAGCATTTGATGAGATGTACTAATCAAAGCATTTTTCAATGCGTGATTTATGATGTGGCTTCTATAGAATGTGCTGCTTTATGATACCTCCCTGCTATTGATTTGTCTGTTCTGCATGGAGAACCGGAGAAGAGAAATCGGTGAAACTGCCGGCTGAACTCGCAGGTGCAGACATGGGAGAAGTTACATTGGTACTTGGTGAAAAATTTTATTTGAGTTTAGGCAAAAACCGAGTGTGGATCTGGAGGATATACGTTAGAGATAGGTACCTAATTTGGCAGTTAGCTGCCCCTCTCAACCTGAAATTCCTTTGTAGGTTAAGCCCCAGTGTTTCTGGAATAAAGACAGCAGCATAAGCAGTACTGAGCTTTCCCACTAGTAAGAGCCTGGGGACTTTTCTAGTATTTTCTTTCACAACTCAGCATAAATTTCGGTATCTCCAAACAGTTCCAGATACATTATTTCTGATAACCCTCACTAGACTGATTTCATTACAACATTAGGCTATTTTAGTTAGAATGTGTGTCAGCGATTCTAAATTGTTAAACTAAATGGTACTTCCTTTTCTTAAATAACTTTTTTGATATTTTAGGAGGTAGAGATTGTTTTGGTTGTTTGCCGTTCACTAGTCCTTTTTTTTATAGATCCCTATGCTATAAAGAAAAGCCAGTTTCAAGACATATAAAATGGTGTCTTTACTAACGTATTTTCAAAAAGTTAATCTGAAAAACATTCATGTTGCCAAACGTGTTTATACTAAACGCATGAAGAACAGGATCACTCGGTGCTACAGGACTAGAAAAACATGTAGCATTGTTTACATAAAATATGAAAATTTTTAGTTTTAAATACTATCTCATTTTCTTACAGGTTTTTAAATTTACTTATTAAATTCAAAGAAAAACCATTCTACTATTTCTTTTCCTTTCCTTTTATTATAAAGCAGACTACCAACATACGTCTGTGACTTTTAATTGAAGTAAGCACCGCTTTTTCCAGTAGAAAAAAATGTGATTTCCCAGTGAATGATTCCCTCTCAAGAGTTTTTGGGGTTCTTTTTCCTGCATATGTAATTTCAGATGCTGCACAACAAACATGTGATGGTTCGTGTTGGAGGAGGATGGGAGACTTTTGCAGGTTACTTACTGAAGCATGACCCGTGCCGAATGTTGCAGATCTCCCGAGTGGATGGGAAAACTTCTCCAATCCAGAGCAAGTCTCCAACCCTCAGGGACATGAATCCAGACAATTATCTGGTTGTTTCTGCCCATTACAAAACCAAGAAGGAGATTAAGTGAAATAAGCTTCTCATGTGATTGGGACTCTATGTACGTAGGTCCAAATTTTTTTCTCAAGTGTAGTAAATTTAGTTTACGCTTTACAAGGACTGTGGAAAATTTAAGACAGACTGGAAATGGCAACCCATTTTGAAGATCTTTGAAATGTAGAACTATTTATTTCTAGTACTGTATCTTTTATAGCAAATTACCCTTGATAGGCTAATTACTACAATCAGATAAGAAATAGACATATATTTTTAGCCAAATTATTACTCTTTAATATGTGAATGTATACTTAGAGTTACATAAAGGAGTGGATCCTGTTAATGGAAGAAAATAAACAATACAATATATTTGTATGAAAATCTTATTACATTGAATCCTTTGACTGTTAGGCTAGTTGAAAAATATATATGCAGGTGGAAAATGAGTATTTGTGGAAATTATTTGGTAATGCCTCTTGAAATGAAATAAAAATTGACTATTTTTATGGGTTGCAAGATTTTCTTAACCAGTAGAATATAAAGACTTATTGCATGCCAAACGACTTCCCAAAGCGATTACTTTAAAGAAAAACAACAGCCCAAGAACTCCCCCCCCCGCCCTTTCTACTCTTTAAAGCTAAAGACAATGCTCAGTGCTGGATCTGTACGTAGATCCTTCCTGTTTTTTACAAAGTTGCCCAATATAGAAGCCCGGGGAAGTTGAGAGGTTGCCCCTTCCTCTGTCAGACAATAGAGATGGCCGGTTGTACTAGCGGGGTGATGTACTGCAACCCACGAAGGGAAGCGGTAAAGGACGCACAGGCCTTTGACCCAAGGAGGAGCTTCAGAAGATGCTAGTCCCTCCTGAGTCACAAAACACTACGCTCTTCTCGAATCTGAGCTTTTCCTTCCCCTTATTTTTAATTTTGTTGGTCATGCCAAATGTGAAATATTCATTACCCTGTCAGTGGAGTGATTCACATTCTTGTAAATCATTCACGCACCTCTAAAATAGCTAAAGGCATATGGGGGCTTAGTTCATTATTTTGGCTACTTTTCTATGTTTATATTTGGTAATTTATGTGCCTTGTAACGTCCTAGAAAAATCATTTTATAAGATTATTTCACTGACTGTATAAATTTGAGCAGAACTCAGTTGTTTCATTACAAATGAAATAAAATTTTTTAAAATACTCCTACATTTTGAAAGTCGTATTTATTATTTGTAATCTGTGTTCCCGCACTTTGCTGCTACTGACTGGACGCCCACAATATACAATACTGCTTGCTAACCTAATAATGAGCTACGCAGTGGATGGGGCAAGCATTCTCTTACTGCAGATAGCACAGAAATACCCAGATGTTATTGAAAATCAATTTTCCTTTGCAGGGAAAGAAAAAAATCGAAAGCGTTCTTGAAATCTTTTTTTTAAGTACCAACTGGTATTTTTCTGTATTTTTTTGATGTTTAATTTTAAAACATAGCCTTATGATCTGCTCCTGTGGTCTTTAAAATTAACAGCAAAATATCTACTGGCTAGACAGGATCGAGACCTTCTTCTTTCATGTTCCATGCCTTATTACAATCAGCACGTTGTACCTCACTTCTGTGGAACCATTCTACCTCACCGTCCAAACGTACCTGCTAAATACAAACAGTTCACAATTGCTTGGTGCACCAGACTAAGTAGCAGTACATAATTCCAAACATGTTTTTAGAAAGAAAAATTGCAGCCTTTTATTCTTGTTTTGAGACATTTTCTAGGGAGATTAAACTCAAGCAGTAAATCCTTTGAAAAGCCATAGGAAGACCCAATTCTCATAGAAGCAACGTACGTAGCCCTTATGGGAGCAGAGAACAGACCATAAGCAACATTATTCGAAAAAAACGCAGCACAGCTGAAAAAAATCATGATCTTAATATATGCACCAAGAGATCTGTTTTTAAAGGAACAGAGAAAAAAAATCACTTCTGAAAGTGTCAGATGTTTATTTTGAAATAATGGTTCCTTTTTTAAACATAGTTGTATTTTCATCATCCAAGATTAAGTTTGCATTACTATTATGTTTTTTCTTTAAAACATTTGAAGGTGTTTACATGTTAATAAATCAAGAGCAGATAATTATAAAAAAAGCATTCTTAGGTTTATTTTAGTATTAAACTTCAACAAATAATCCTGGTAAAGCCAAACCAAGATATTAAATTAAACATGAACTGCTTTTATGTGCTTGGACTGTAGCTATCGAAATAGTCTTTTTTGATTCAGGGTACTCAAGCATCTTAAAAGAAAAAAAAATCACATTAAAACACTTCCTGACTTAAAACTTCAACTTAGCCAGTTCCTGGGAACCTATAAAGGACTTTTGAAAGTATTGCCACTACCACCTAATCTGTGTAAAAAGCTTGCAGGTGGGACTTACTGCATTTGATGCACCTGCTGTGGGTGTGGATAGCAGAGGAGGAAATTAAAGCAGGAGCATCAATAAAGCAAACAAAAAAAATGCAGTAAGCGAGTTAGCTCTGGAGGAAGGGGTTGGGAGCATCTTCTTCAGAAGGTAAGTGTTGCTGATCTGATAAATGACATTTTCTTAGCGTACTAGATCCTATAGCAATGTAGGAGTTGGGGAGTTTATTAGGAGCCTAAAGCTCAATTTACAAAGCTAAAGCTGAGCAGCAAAATCTTGTTCAAAGAGGTATGGCCCTTGTTGTAGTGATGGGGGCAGAACAGGCTTCATGTAGAAAGTATTTGGGGAGAAAAAAACCCCATTGTTTGACCTGCTAGCTACAGTGGATGATACTTGAAGTTTCTATACCAAAATCCATGGTATTAATTTATCTCGTGTAGATTTCTAGAAGGCTGAACTGAATTGTAGAGTACCACAGGGAAGACCTGCAGCTCCTCTCTTGTTACCCCAAGTGAGGGAGGGTCTGCTGAGACTGTGAAATAGTTCCTTGTTAAAAGGGGCAGGTGATGAGATGCTGAAATGTTGAACTAGTCATGGAAGATGACTGTAAGGAAGAGTGCCACGTAGTGATTTTAGCTTACTCTATTGCTGTGCAACTCGGCTGAATGTGAGTGTTGAGGAGGCTGAAAGTCCTAAAAAGTTGAACTGGTAGAAGCTGCAACGAAGCCTCTTCTCGAAGTCCTCGCTGGGCCATAGAGCAAACCCCATGGGAGCTCCTGCTGGCTGTGAATAAGTAACTGTGCTAAAACTCAAGATGGCTAAATTATGTAAGAGTACTTATAAAAACTGTTATTATTGGTGTCGTGGTTTAACCCCAGCTGGCAACTAAGCCCCACACAGCTGCTCACTTGCTCCCCCCCAGTGGGATGGGGGAGAGAATTGGAAGAGTAAAAGTGAGAAAACTCATGGGTTGAGATAAAGACAGTTTAATAGGTAAAGCAAAAGCCACACATGCAAGCAAAGCAAAACAAGGAATTCATTCACTGCTTCCCATCGGCAGGCAGGTGTTCAGCCATCTCCAGGAAAGCAGGGCTCCATCACGCGTAACCATTACTTGGGAAGACAAAATGCCACCACTCCAAACATCCCCCCTTCCTTCTTCTTCCCCACCTTTATATGCTGAGCATGACGCCATACAGTGTGGAATATCCCTTTGGTCAGTTGGGGCCAGCTGTCCCAGCCGTGTCCCCTCCCAACTCCTTGTGCCCCCCCAGCCTGCTCGCTGGTGGGGTGGGGTGAGAAGCAGAAAAGGCCTTGACTCTGTGTCAGCACTGCTCAGCAGTAACCAAAACACCCCTGTGTTGTCAACACTGTTTTGAGCACAAATCCAAAACACAGCCCCATACCAGCTGCTGTGAAGAAAATTAACTCTGTCCCAGCCAAAACCAGCACAATTGTATAATGTCAAATAAGCATCACCATACTGGAAGCAATTCAGAATTAGTTTGGAAATGTAACTGTAACATGTTATTGCTCATTACAGGAGGTACCTTCTGTCACCTTGCTGTTCGTATATTACCTGGAGTTTTTTTCTAAGCAGGATTATTTACATAACTGACTGAGGATGTGTTTCTTTTCTCATCTTTATTATAGTGGTAATTGCTCCTTCCTTTGGATTACCACCTTTTTTCCAACAGCAATTTAGAGAGGATATGTAAAATCTATGGAAGCTAGTTCAAGGGCTGTTGGTGGGGATGAGTGAAATAAGGAGGTGTCAATGTACGTGTGTGGGAAGGTACAGCAAGTTTCTTGTAACTTCAGACCCAACACTGAATTCATTATATGTGTTCATTTTAGATCAGGGAGATGAGCTGTTTGCCACACCGCAGTGTTACAGAAGCATCTGCTAGAGACGCTTCCAAGGGTTTGGTTCTTTTTGGGCTTAGGTTTTGTACTGCCTCATTGGCTGCCGATACACAGTACCTGACAGGGAAGGAGGTAGAGTGCTTTTTCTTTGCTCTGTGTCTCCTACCTTCTTAGCCTGTGGTACGTTAGGGATCTAAAGTGAGGTGAAACAGACACGTGGGATCACGAGAACGTTTATGGGGCTGGAGAGGTTTTTCCATCCCAGTCCAGCTGCTGGCACCGCTTGTGCCTGATGAGCTGTGTCCCAGTGATTTAGTCTGTCACTGTGCCAAATCCGCATGCTGAAGTCATCTGTTTTCCTAAGGGCCCACAGTGGTGCTACCCACCCTTATGGAGACGCAGTTTCTGTGTCCTCCCAAACCTCAGGGAGTTCTGCCCCAAACACTGGCATAATCTGTGTATTTTAACAATATGCAGTAGCAGATGGCTTCATTTTCTGTTACTGCAACAAAGATTATGCTATTGCAGTCGCTGAGAATCAGCCTTTTCAGCTTACGAGCATTCATCTTTGACTGCCAGGAGTTTTTCAAGTGATCTGCAAGAAAATGCTTTCAGAAGATGGAGAAAAAAGGTATAGTCGCACTGCTGTAAAGCAAACAAAATGTCAACCATCTAGATAAAATACATCCATTCATGTAGGTTAACAGCCTCTAAGGTGAAGTAAACATCTAGGATTGGGGAAAATAATGACAAAATTCCTATTATGTTTCATAGTTACTTAGTGCAGCACTAAGTGGTAAGAAAGAGAGGGGAGGCGTCTATTTCTACAAGGTTAGAGCAGCTCTAACCTGCGTAGCTCTCAGCCTTACCACTTAATGGTGCGCTTCAGGCAGCTATCAGCTGTACGCTACTGAACTGCAGTATTTTCTGCTTTCATTCTCAACTGAAATTAGTGTTGCCAAAAACTTAAACCAACAAGAGGTGGTTTTATTTACCCAAATAATTTCCCAGATTCAGTTCAGACTGGCCATCTGAACAGTTAGATGGCTCTGGTATACAAACATCTTTAAAAACAGCTTTATCAAGCAGCAATTTGTAATATAGAACTACGCACCTCCAAATCTTCTGAAGTGTTTCTTAGCTGTAAGAATAAATTTGACGTTTGAAATGAGGACTCTTAAGAAGCACAGACATACCTGTTTTTTACTTAAAGGATGGAGAGAGAGAAGAGCAGTATTTTCTTCTATGGTAATTCTGAATTGCGAGAATCACCTCTTAAATGCAAGGTCCACTTGATCTGAGATGGTTCAGACCTTTACTCCTACCTTCCAGAAAAGCTGCCAGGCGGAGAGCCACAGGCAAGCTAACTGTCTTCGCAGGACTAAGAGCGGGATGACGGGCAGTGTGGGTGTTCAGACAGGGTGGTAGTCTTTTACTCAAACGCAGAGCACCTTGACTGGTGACAGCACCCGGAGCAGAGCAGAAGAGGCTTGCCTTGGGCCGCCTAGCAAGGATGGGCAGCGCAGCGTATCACGGCGCAGCAGTATGACTGCTTCACACTGGAAATTCCTCCAAGTTCGACAGCATCGAAACATCAACGGGTGACCCGGGAACTGTGATTTGTTTCACTAGGTTATTTCAATGGTTTTAAATGAAAGTCTTCATTTTACTGCAGGCACAGACTCCTGTTCGGTCAGTGTGCTAGCCCTTTCATACAGCAGGGGCTTGAATGAAAATAGGCTGACGGTTATTCCCTCCCCTTATGCTTTTGGGGGAGCAGCATGACTGAGAGTGAAAAGAAGAATGTATTAAGTCTGAAATACCCCAAGTGACCAACCAAGCGTTAAGTGCTGCTTAAGTGTCTTTGTAGGACACCCCCTGGGACAGACACTGGACTGAAATTCACATTTCAAATTTATGTTTAATATGTTTTATTGTATTTCAGTGCATTTTCATTAGACTTAAAATTCGCTACAACCAATTAATACACTGAAGAGAGCAATTGCCAGCAATCAAAGGAAACTGAAGGTATTCATCTGCCAAGGACAGAGCCTTTTAGCTCAAACACCATTATATTAATATTGAAAAGTCTCCCTTCTCAACTTAATTCTGAAGGCTAAGCCAGGAAACTCATTGTCTCAGGAGGGGGCTCCTAAGACAGCATGAGACACTACAGGAGGAGGTAAAAGAAGAAATACTTAGTTTAAAAAAAAAAAAAAGCCTCTAGAGCCTACACTAAGTCGGAAATGGGGACAGTAACATACTGAGGCCAAGCATAATGCTCTCTGGGGAAAACAAGAGCTAGATTCTCAGTGTTGATCGTGCTGCAACAAACATCCCTCATCTATCACAGCAGTGGCTCGAGGCTGCTAGTTTGAAAGCCTAGTTGTAACACCACAGTTTAGGTAGCTCTAAATAATCAAAGGCAGCTTCACTTTGGGGGAAGGGATTACAGACGTTGCTGAACACAGAAGAAAAGTGACAGAGCTTTGGGCATGTGGCAAATGCTACTGTGCTGTAACAAACCCACCTAGATAGTACAGAAACTTTAGGAAACGAACCATCCATGAGATGACATAGCAAGTCTTTTGCTTCTTGTTTTTCAAAATCCTGAGAAGTGCAGCATTGCCCTCTTGTGGTAATAAAGGAGAACAGCTAAAACCAGCGTTTTTAATTTAATGTTTAACTTCCAGTATTCATTATAAATACTTACAGACTCAAAAGAAATCCACATCAGCAAATGAGGAGAACAATTACTAGACTCGTAATAAAACAGCTTTCTTGCTATAAGTATACAGGGTGTATAAAGGTTTCTATTTTTTTTAAACTAGTGTCACACAATGCTTCCATTTGTAAGGACCCACCATGAGTCTGCTTGCTTTTTTTGAAAAAGGCACTAAATCCCACAGCAGTTCAAAAGTCATTAGGAAACTGAAGAGAAATGCTGCCACCCACATATTCAAATATATATGTATTTATGAATGACTTTCTACACAAGGACTTAGAGAAAAGTTTAATTGTAGAGCTTGAAATAAGCATCAAAAACAACACATGGGCACCTGAGCTGTGCCTAAGCCAGTCATACGTAGACATACATACATCAACTGACCAGACAGCATACACGTACTGACTGACTACAGGTAAGGAGGCCACTTGCATGTGAGAAAACCCATCTCACTCCCTTGACAGGGAAGCAATAAAACATGCACATAAAACAAACACACAAACAAATTTGGCCAAAACTTAGTGTTCAGAGTTAGTTCTTAAGTTTCTTAGTGTATGTTTCCACATCTGTCCTCCCACAATGGCAAAATACTGCTGAGTCTTCATATGCAAACAGCAAAAGCCACATGATGAGTAAGTGCCACTCGGCTGCAGAAACTGGCAAGTTATTGGCAGTAAACATCAATCTTCTCTTCAGAAGTCATACCTCTTTATCCAACCTGCCACTAAAGACAAAAACAACAAAATGCACCACAGGTTTGTATGAAGATAGGGGAAAGAAAAAAAAACACACAAGGTTGTTTAAAGACAATAAACTCCCTGTAACAACACCTTTTATATCCAGCAAGTGAGGAACGTTCAGCCCACCAGCAGCAGCTTAAAGAAACTCCTGCCCCCCGAGTCATATATAGCAACGAGGGAAAGAGATGAAGGCTTACGAAGCCTGCGTTTCAATAACCAGATGCATCTACCGCCTTGGAGAGATTCTAATTCTTAATTACATCTCTGTCTGGCCTTCTGAGACAAAGTTTACATTAGAAAAGTAGTAGTAGCAGCAGTCAAGTTCATCAGTATCTATGCCAACACTGTATGGGGTTTTTTGTAAAGAGAGGGAGAGAGATGAAACCCAAAGCCATTACCCTACTTAGTTCAAACATTTTATATAAACTCTGAGGGAAGAGAGACCATCTCAACCGGTACTGAAAAGGGACACTGAGTACAGGTCAGCTCAGTGAGGAGGTCCCCAGTGCTGAGAGTACTGTAAGACTGGTGCATCGTAGGTGCAGAAACTGGGGAAGAAGCAGGGGGCGTGTGGAAGGGAAAAGCTCTCTGCCATCCTTGCTGTCTGTGTCCCAGGAATGCAGTCTCATTGAGAACACCGTGTGATAATGCCACATGCTTCCATTTCTATTCCATTTCCCTTCCTCTTGGTTTTGCTTCAATTTATTGAAGCAATCTTGTAGATGACAACAAAACAGGATTTTCTCAGTAAACATAAGAACAGTTGCATCATGTTGTTTACTTTTTGATCTTACCCTCAGTCCTCCTTCTCCTCCAGAACCTGAAGCTGCGATTCTTTTTTCTATTTCTTCCTGTTTCTTTTTCTTTTGCTCTACAGAGTAAGTGTTCTTAATACCTCGAGAGGAAGCCTGGGAGAACACACATTTGGGTAAGACCACTTAGCTATTTTTTTGGGTAGAAATCAAACTGCAAGTCTTGACAACAGCATTTTGTGAACCCCAGTTTGCGTGAAAAGACTAAAACATTAAGTAATGCTACTACTACATAAACCCAGACCTTTCAGGATACTTCTTCATACCGTGAGCTCTTGGTCCCATAGGGATGTGTTTTTGTTTCATATTGTTATTACATCCAGGTGAACATATTTAATGCAATTACATGTACCTGCTTTGCATCCTAAGATGCAGAACCAGAACTTCCCTTCCCAGAAGTCCCATAAATTTTTAGTCTGTGGTTTTTCCAGTGTCAGGGCCTATTCTTGCCCTCACAAACAGAATTAACCAGGAAGAGACAATTCGGGCAGACAGAATTTCCAAGAACTTTAGCCGTTTCATCATCTGTTCACTTCTTCCATTTCTTTTTATCAAAAGGCTACCTAGAGATAGAATACAGATGACGGAAATCATAATGACAGCTTCTATTCTAACACTCAATAAGCAGACAAAGTCACAAGCTCTGTATAGCAACTACAGAAATCGATGGGAACTTTACGCGCAGGGGAGGGAAAAAAAGGTCATGTTAGTAGTGCTAGCCTAGGCTGTAAGAAATCCAAGTTCTAAACTGTGATCTGTGAGAAATAACCTGTGTGACAGTCTACCCTTCAAACTTCATAGGATGTGTGGAAAGCAGTAGTACACAAATGAGAAACCTGTTGTCAACTGCCTGCTAATGAGCCCCTAGACTAGATGGTAGGAGTATCAGAACTACAGATAAACAGTTAACACTGTAAACCTAGAAAGAAAATGCTTTAAAAAACTGATTCTTAGCTAAGTTTAGAGTTATGATACTACAGCATAAGCTACGCAAAAGATGTTAAAAATCTACCAAGGGAAAACAGCAATGCTCTCACCTGAAATTCAAGGCCCTGATGACAAGCACATTTCTCAATAGGCTACTAAGGCAAATCTTACCAAGAAATGCTAACTTACTTAGACCCTGTGATTTCTAGCTTTTAGGCAACTGGCCTTCCAAGTGAGTTAGGTACCCAGACTGTCTCTACAGCACCCCAAAAGGAAGAACACCTCACACGGCTTCAGGCTGAATAATGAGCAGTTAAGAAGCATGTACTGGAAAACACCAAGCAGAGAAGGACATCTGATCTATTCCCTTGTCCCTTGTGAGGGGGAAACTGAATTAGGCTACTCACAAGACATCTCCATTGCTCAACAGTCAGAGGCTAAAATGCTCTCAAAGATAGTTGAAAAATCCTGGTAGATGTTTTAGCTCTTTCTCTTTTAAGAAAACAAAAAGTAACAGAGAGCGATAGTTATGGGTTTTTTTAGCACCTTAACGGCTACAACAGAACTTCAGAGCCATCCATAACAAGTTGCTTCATTTCTCCTTCCTCCCAGGAAAGCTTTTTAGCAACTTAAGAGCTAGATGGGGACGTTCCCCTTTCACACACTTCTCAAAAGTATATTTCCTACAGTTTTGTTTAAAAGCCCTTTGAGATTTAAGATTACATGTGGATTGCTTTTAGTATGTAGTCTGACACAAAATCAAAAGAGTTTTTAAAGAAGGACTCTGAAGCATCACTCAGCTGTTGCTCCAATTATTCACCAAACTCCCTTAAAACCAGATCAACGTGGTCCTCATCAATAATGGTCGATTTGTAATTCAATATATAAAGTCACTAACACTCATACAATCGCCACATTCCTCTCTCTTCATAGTTCAGCTGTGATCTCTAAGATACACGTTTTACTTACTGTAGATGTTGTATGGTGTTTGTTATAAGCCTTTTTTGAGAAGTACAGAAAGGAAGAAACAGGCTGGCTAGTTCTACATTCTGCTAGAACATTTGCATCCTACCTCTCCTGACTAAGGATATTTAAGTAGTTAAAGCTTAGCAACCTTAAAAAGATAGAAGAGTAAGTTAATACTACTACTTTGCTGGAATTTCAGCCGAGAAATGTGCTCAACTGTTGCCACGTTGATAAACTGAACTTGCAAGTGCCCATAACCTGCATTTGCAAGAGAAGTCCAAGTGCAGTACCACTTGAAATTGCCCCCACAACAACTGTTTGACAACTCTGGCTCGAAATATTTCTCAATCTCTTGTTTACAAGTCTTATAATGGGGGGAAAAAAAAATGACAAACTTGCTCTTCAATTCTTAGGTTGTTTTTTTAACTACTGCAAAACTTCTCTCATGCAAACAAGCTCAGTTATCTTGTAATGGTCTTTGAGTACCTATCTAGCTATGAAATTCTACTATAAATATATATATAAAAAAGTGGTATAAAGGTAAAACATTAATACTATGAAAATGTTTAATCATAATTCCCAAAATCCAGGCATGACATCCAGTGTTCCCCCAGAAACCCTAGCTATTTTCCCCATAAACCAGTTACCAAAATGTATTTTGAATAAACGGCATTTTATCAGACGTTACCTCCATCTGCCTCTTTTCAGCAGCTTCTGCTAGCTGTCTTCTTTTTATTTCCTAAATAAAATGTGAAAGACAGTGAAATTCTATTCCAATACAGTCTGTACATTCTTTTTAAAGTCTTAATTTTTAAATATGACCCAAATCTGTAACGCAAACTGCCACCAAATGCCAACCTTAAGTCAATTAGCATCATCCTTCCCTCCATTGCCAGTCTGCAAGAACAAAGTGTTTTTAGTGACTAACACGCTAGAAGAGCGGCTGCTGACAGACCTACAGTCAACCCCCACCAGAAATCTGTGTTCAGCTGTCTGCATCACGCCTTCACTCCAAAAAATTCAGACTGGAATGAGAAGGCATGCAGTATGCGAAATGCCCTTTTGGAGTGTGAAAAGGGGAAAGCTCACTCTTCCAGGCCGAATGGGCTCCTTTTCTTCTCCCCCTCAAAATCCTCAGGTGAGGGGTACAAAGACATGGAGATGGGTTCCCACCCCCGTAGGAGAAATGTCATCCTATGGAGATTAGTTAGAAGCGAGCATCGCTGTGCACTAGAGAGAAAAGCAGAGTTTTTCCCGTTTCTGGTTAAAATGAGAGTCATCTTGGCCTCGATTATGGCGCAAAGCCCCCAGCCTCCATACAAGTGCCCACCAGTGAGACGTGGGACGGAACACAGGGAGGCCGCGGGGCGCCAGGCCGCGGGCTGCCCCGGGCGACCTCTCCCCGGCAGCTCCCCCCTCCCGAGGCCGGGCGCCGAAGGACGAGTCTCCCCAGCACAGCCGCCGCCTCGGGCGCCCCTCCCGGGGCACTGCGGCGGCCGTGAGGCCTGTCCCCGAGGGCTGCCGCGGAGCCCCGGCGGCGGCGCAGGGAGGCCCCGGCTCTGCGGCCCGGCCTCCATTTTAAGGAAGGCGGCCCGTTCCCCCCCCACCCCGCCCCGGCGGGGAGGGCCGGTGCTCCCCGCGCTCTTCCCCCGTCCCGGTGCCGCTGGGCGTCACTGCCCGCTTACAAACAACCGGGCGGACGGAGGGAGGGAGGGAGGGAGGAAAGCCGCCCCCGGCGCGGGGGCCGCCCCGGTCCCGCACTCACCGGGTCAGGCGTCTCCACCACGTCCTTGACGGCGCCCCCCATGCAGGGCAGGCACAACCCCATGGCGGGCCCCACCGCCGGCAGGGCCGGCGACCTTTGGGGAGGCGGCGGTTGGGGAGGAGGAGGAGGCGGCGGAGGCGGCCCCGCCCGCGGCGGCGGCAGCAGCCCCGCCCGCGGCCTCCGCCCGGCGCCGCGCTCCGGCAGGGCCCGCCCCGTCATGGGGCCGGGAGGGGCGCCCCGCCGCGCCCCGGGGGGCGGGCATGGCCGGCCGAGGGCCGCCGGGGCCGGGGCGGGGGCTGGCGCGGTGGAGGGGCCGGCGGCCCGCGGGGGAGGCGGCTCTGGCGGGCCCGCGCTCGTTTCCGCCCCCCCCCCCCCCCCCCCGGCAATTAAACTAAATTAAATTCAGTCTGTTAGGGCAAAAGGGACAGTAGTCTAATTAATTTGCAACTCGCTCCGGTAAACCCGATGCAGGGATTCGGAGCCTGCTGGAAGTACGCTTCAACGTAGCGTTTCCATTCCCCGATCCGGTGCTGCCATCCGCCGGCGCTGCGCGGGGGCTGGCGGTGCGACCCCACAGCGGGTGCAGCTGCTGGTGGCAGGACGCTGGGGATGCTGGTGCTGCATCCAGCAGAGATGGATGATGCAGATCCATCCTGCATCCAGAGCCCCCCCCCCCCCCCCTCACGGCGGGAGGGGGGCTCTCACGGCAGGCCTCACCCTCCGTGTTTGAAGCTGTAACGCGGTGCTGGTGGCGGCGGCGGTGGTGGTCTCAAAGGTTCTTTTGAAAGCTAGTGCTGATTCGCCTATTGCCAAACCCGCAAGCGCGCTCTCGTACGGTCTGAGCTTGCAGCCAACTCATCTGCAGGTGCCGAAAGGACCTGCGTGCGCTGCTTTTTCCTGAAGAACAGCAGATGCGCGTGTGAAGGCGTGTTACGAGAACCCCAGGGCTGGGTGGGGACGGCATGGACCTGTGCAGCCCCTTCCTTGTGCCGAGGCAGGATATCTGTCCGTCTCATCCAGCCGCTTTCGGCCTTTTTGACTTGCATGTGTAGGCAAGGAAAACATTGTTCACGTTTCTTTGCTAATCATTTATGTTCATCCTGAGTTGTACGTGATTTTTTTTCCTATTTTAATATTTTTAAATGGTCATGTCATTTAGAAAGCTCCTGGTTTCAGATGGATTAATGCTTTATTTCACGTTCAGTCTTTTGTCCTCTTTGAAATGGTTTGCTGTGGCTTACTGCCAGGAACTGCCATGCAAGAATTTCTGTCCTTGCTGGCCTTCATCGGTTTCCTCTGTTTACTGATACTGAGTTTTCCAAAAGTCTTTTCCTCTTTTCTGGCTCTTCCGCTATTTCTCTTTCTTAAAATTTTGCCACCTTCTCTTCTAGTTATTTATAGTAGACTCCAGCATTACCCTATTCAACAGCATTTCCTGAATTTGAGTGTTGGTGCATACATCCATACCCAAGGATTACGTGAAGAGTATAATACGCATTCTTCATAAACAATGCAACATCTGCCCAGCTTCTTTCCTGCCTTTGTGACTTTGAACGAGGTATATCTTTCTGCACCAATGTTCTTGTCCTGTGATTTATTTCACGAGTCCATGATGTCCTACATTATTGTAAAGTAGTAATTTAAGTTCTTGTGTTTGTTCCCTGCAGCTATAATTAGCCATCAGAGAGGATTATTGCGTTGCTGAACTGAGTACTTTACACAAGCCACAACGTGGTCCTGAGCTTTCTGAGCCGGACATCAAAAGTCTCGGTGTCATCGTGGGAGATTAATTAGGCTCGTGGAAGGGGGAGCAGAAGGAGGCTCACCTGCCACCCATCCCTGGCTGCTGAGGCTGACTGCCTGCAGGAGTGTGCAAAAGCTCTAGCAGAGCAGCTGGGCTGCGTTGTGTTGTCGTAGGAGCTGCAGCAGAGGTGCTGCAGCTTTGCTGCTGCATGGTGTAGTGTGTTACAATTTAACTTTCTGCTTTGTAATGAAAGCATTATTTTTTTTATTATGTTTAAAGTATCAAGATGCTATTGTTTTATGGTTATGTGGATTAAGTGATTAGTGTTTGTCAAGCTTCAGGTTAGAACTGGGGGGTTCTCAGCTGGTTGCAGTCCCCTGTTTGATCCATCAGATGACAATCCCTGAGTGCAGCTAGAATACACTTTGCGGCATCTAAAAGGTTTAGAGGAAGATTGAAGCACGCTTGGACAGAACTGTGCATAGGGAAAGAGCGCAGCTGTCTGGTAGTATGAGCTGATAAGACATGAAACTGAAAAGGTGAGTGGTTCAAGCAAAACTTCAGTTCTTTAGAAGCGCCTGCATAAGGCAGTCAGAAAGTTATTTATTGAGAAGTAGCAGGAAATATGGTAACAATTTTTTGTTCTATAAAAAAGGACTTACAGGTTATCACTGAGGGTTTTCAAGGCTTATGTTTTTACTGCTGAAGTTTTAGGGATAACCTTTTGGTAAAATCACTTAGTTTGAGGTTGTTTAATAACTGGGTTCTTCTTGAGACTGCCTGGAATAAGCTTAAAGAAATTCTGAGTATGTGTAATTTGAAATGAAATCAACAGGCTCTGTGTGTGTTTAGATACACTGATAACAAGTGACAGCTTGAAAATTGGATACAAATTCACATTTTTAGGATAATTTGGGCTCTATATGAGCGAGGAGTTAGCCTCGCTGTATTCCAGGAGCCAGGTGAGGATTGACAGAGAGCTCTCTGGCCTGGGGCACTGGGGCAGCTGATTCTCTGGGGCGGCTGTGTGATAGCACTAATAAAATGCAGACCTGTCCTGTAGTTTTTGGCTGAATTCATCTGCGTTGCCTCAGGAAGCATATCTGAAAACATGCAGTGGCAGTTCACTGTCTCTCCCCTCCCTCTTAATCCTTAGCACTCAATTTCTGCTTTTTTTTCTCCCGGAAACTTACTCCCTGTGTTGGGTGTGAACAGCGCAGAGCATCCCCCTGTCCTTTGCCTGTAAAAGGGGGGAAGCTCATCTTCATAAACACAGCAGCGATCACTTGACAGAGCAAAGCGTGCTCTGCTCCATTACGGAGCTCTTTGATTAATTGCGTGCTGAGTATTTCTTGATGCTGTGAGATCAGAAATACTAATGCCTGGTAGCTCAATAATAACAGATGATAGGGGTTTTTTGTTCGTTTGTTTTAGTGCTTTGGGGGCATTTTTGTCCACTTCCCGCACCCTGCCAAATAACACTGTGGTGGAATAACACTTTAGTTATGCAATCAACGTTAAAAAAACCCCATACGTAACACTGACATCAATAGTAGTAGCACATTGCTTTTAAATGGGGTTGCGAAGCTGACCAATTTGAATTTTTTTATTCATGTGATGAATTGTGTGTAGTGAGTTTTGAATATCTGATTTAACAAGAAATACATCTTAAAATGTCAGTGACCTTTCTGCAGGTTTTCGGCAGCTCATTAGAAGATCTGGCAATTTGTTGTCAGTTCATTTGTAACGGTTTAGTTATGGTGGCATTTGTGCAAGAAAGGTATTGAATTGCATCTTAATCTGACTTTTAGCAATGTTGATTAGTCTCCAGCTCGCTTATCTTCTCGAAATCCAGCAGGTGGTACTATTGACACAAAAATTTCCTGTATTTCCCAACTGTATAACCACACCTTCGATTTATTGTTTTGTTTTGATATTGTGGGCAGTGTGGCTTTGAATAGGAATGAAGATGCTACTATCTGCTACGTTTCTGGAAGGCTCAGAAAGCTTTTCACAATAACTGACAGGGACTGCAGGGGGGAAAAAAGGGTGGTTTTTAACCCTGCGCTATTGTGTGTTCAGGATAATGCAGGTACAAGGGAAATTGCTTCAAGAACCTCGGCAGAGTAACTCACAGGTTGATGACTTCCACTTCCAGGGTGAAAATCAGTCTTTACATGTATTCAGTCTGCCCCATAAATGTCTTTTTCAATACCTCCGTCTTCTGAAACACTTCATGTCGTTATGCCACTACGAAAGAGAATCTTTCGAGTATGAGGTCTAAAGGGGCACAGCAATTGTAGTGTTGATCTTTTGAATGTGGGAATTTATTGATAATGGAGGATTCATATTGTTGTTATTGCACGTAAACCTAGAGAGAGAATCCATTTCTGACTCCTAATTTAGCAAGTTACCATGCTCATTTAATTATTTAAAAAGAAAAGTAAAACTTACTGGTGATTAAATTATAGTTGGGAATTAGCTCAGGAATGTTTAGTCCTAGATAATCATACCTCTCTTCCAGCTAATGAAATATTCATTTGAATTTTAAACTTCAGGAATCTTTCTTCAAGAAAAGACAAGCGACTGTAAGGGTAGCTTGTCTCTCAATCATAACTGTGGTTTGGGAATCAACAGTACTTGCTTTTGGCATAGGCAGCTTTTAAAGCAACAAAGATACGTAGCCCTTTCCAGGAAAGGCATGGAACAGCTTAGTGCCAGGCTGTCTACTGGAAAAGTAATTGCAGCATCTGTGGACGTTTATATAGGCCCTGATATGTTACTCTCTAGTCGTTAGCAATCAATTTAAATATCAATAGGAAAGGACAAGCTAATCAATACAAAGGCTCTCATTGATTTCCGTGAGAGCAGGTGCAGTCCTGACAGGCAGTGATGTGCAGCGGGTGTCCGTCAGGTTTGGTTAGCAAGCCTCCAGGTCTGACGCTCTCCACGGCAGTTCTACTAAGTCAGTCCCACTTAGGCTGTTTCTTCTCTGGCTGTATTGTTGCATGCCGCCATCCTCTCCGAGTAGTAAATTAAAGGGGAAAATCAATTTCTGGTTGTAGAAGAGTTCTTGTCTCTGTGTAAATGCCACCTGCAATACAGGGGAACGTGCTTATGGAGTCCTGGCAGCTGCAGAACAGCAGGTCGGGCTGGAAGGGAGCGCTTCCACCTCTGTCCTGTCCTCTTCAGGGCCATTCAAGTGCTCTATAAAATATGTATAATCCAGCCAATAAGTGGTTAGCTGCAAGAAACAGGCGGGCTCTGCTACGCTTCAGGCATGCTGAATATATTGAGGTTGGCAACGGTTTGGCAACGGTGCTGGTTTTGGATCCTCAGCTGCTTTGTTCTGGCTCCTTTGTTCTCGGGAGGTTCAAGAACAGCCACGTGTGTAAAGCCTTCCATCCAAAGCACAGTCACTGGAGACACAGGCTCTGAGTACTCATGTAAGGAATTAATAAACAACGCAACTCTGATGGTTTTCATTCATAACATTTTATTTATATATGGGGAGGTTGATTCCCACCGCAGAGGTCATGAAACCTTAAGAAATAAGTTCATTCTCACCTCTGTACCTCCTTAGTAGTTCCATCAAAGTTCATGGTAGAAAAAGATAAGGATCTTTTCTTACTGTTGCCACATCAGGGTCTGAATTGTAATAATTGATTGTGGGCCAAGAGAAAAGAGACGGTTGCATGGGATGAGCACAATTTATTGACAGTATTTTGTGTCTTTTTATAGGTCTGTATCTCGAGTTACATTCGATAAGAACCTTAGATTTTTACCTGTCTGGAAACATACGACATGAAAATTTCTAGACAGTGTCTGGTTTTGGACAATTTAGAAAACTAGCTCTTAAATCACTAACTTTAGACAAAAGATATTTTATATATGTGCATAGTAGAATACTAGCAATGAAATAATAATGAACTTTATTTTTTCCCCTCTACTGAGATGTATATAATTCTGCACAAAATGTAGGGAAGGACATGGGATCTGTAAGGAGCAGTTAGATGAAAATACACAATTAATACTTCTTAACAGATTAAATGTACTAGTTTTCAACATCACTGAAAGTTTGAGAATGTAGCAAGGCTGGTTTTTTTAATTTATCATTCTAACTCATTCTAACCAGAGGTTGAGTGAATATGGTGTAGTGCTTAATTAGAGATTACAGACGCAGGTAATTCAATGTTCACTTCATGAGTTTCTACAAATTTCTTTCTATGTTTTAGCTTAGGGATTACTGTGAATGTCAGACTGCAATCCAAGCTCTGTACGATCTCTGAGAGTACAGCTTTTGTTGAGGTCCATGAAAGCTGAGCTTTTTTTAAGCTATGGCTTAACTTACTTCAGAAGCTTTCAGCTAATCTTGGTAGTTCTCCTTCATTAGCAATGCATCCCTTTCCATTAGTTTCCCATCTTTCCTCATGGATTGTCACGATCTGCTCTACAGAAGCAAGACAGCTTTTCAGATTTAAGGATGTTGCTAGTTGGTGACTAAAACCTTACGCACTGCATACAGGCCTCCTGTCTCTACATTTTCCTTCTGTGCAAAAAACCATACACGTGAAGCCCTGAAATTTCTGGGAAAATTCTGTGTACAACTCAGTAGCATCATGTCCTTGAATAAAATCTGTAAAAGCACGTGGAAATCCTGCTTGACTGACTGTTCAGCATCTAGTGATAAACTCTTGAATCCTGGTGAAGCTCCTTCAGATTTCTTTTCCAGCTAAAACAAAGAATGCTCTCAGGTACTGTGCTGAGCCTGTTCATACGATGCATTTATCAGTCCAGAATACCTCAGTTAGACAGTAATTGGGGACTGCCAAAAGGAACATCTGTTTACAGTCAGCACTTCTAAGGATAAATTTGCATCATGAAATAGCTTGTGCTTGAGTACAAGGGCAATTAAAACCGAGAAGGAAGATTTCACTGCTTTTTAAGGTCAATTTTCACTCTGCTTGCCTTTGTGCTGCTACGCAGCTTGAAAAATCACTGTGCAATAGATTCCTTTACAAGACGTACAGCAATGCATATGCTTTCTCCCTCTAGCACGTTAGCAGAGATAGGCTTTGAATTATCGGGCATAAAATAACTTCTAAAACATGTGAAATGCAGACCGTTTTCCCACAATTGGACAAGGATGGGAGCAGATGATTCTTGGCTGTTGTACATTCAGCTTGGTTTCTGCAGGCACCTGATGCTCTATAGCCCTGCCTGCGGCACCAGTTTCGTATCTTGGTTACAGAACGGAATTGAGCTCTCGTACATCTGGCTTCTGCATGTCGAATAACCCTCACGAATTTGAGGAGGGGTTCACGATCTGTTCCCTGCTGTAGTGTCTGTAATCCCGGAGACTGGTACAGCTTTAACGTACCTTATTAAAAGTTGATATTCTTGCTGAAATTTTGTCCTGCTCAAAATTGGCTTGATACAGCTGCTCTAACGCTTTCCTTTTACTGGTTGACCACTCACTAAAGTGGGTCACGTTGTAGAGTTGCCTCTTCAGACTTGAGAAATGCTTCGGCCCTTGCAAAGAGTGTGGCATATAAAGAGTAAGGCTGTGAGAGCAGGGACATCCTACAGAGTCTTCTACAAGGCTATGGTATTTTCATATGTAAGTGCACTTGTACTATTTGTGTGTGTTTTGTTGGTTTTTTTTTAAAACCTCTTGCATCTGCTCAGTGGGGAACACTTGGATTCACTTACATGTTTTAAATCAGTATTGTGGCGGGGGAAACCCAAAAGGTGAAGAACACAGACATGCATTTCTCTTCTTCTCATCCTCGAAATGTGACTTAAAAATTAAGACTGTACCTCATGAAAAAAGTAATACACGCTTCCTGTACCAAAACAAAGCATCAAAAATTGATGTTTGCAGTCAGCAGATGCTGGAGTGTCTGACAGCATACTTGGCTGAAATTTTTTTTTTTCTTTTTCCCTTTTTGTGCAGAGTGTCAGACTAGATCTTAAGGATAAAACTTAGCGATACATAAATCATTGTGTCACCAAAACCCATGGGTACATGTTCTGGCATGTATTTGCAACGTTGATGTTTCATGGCCTCTTCGGTCATTCGGCAACCTGTCTGTGTGATTCCATGAATGTAGCAATATTTCTTTGCCTCAATTAGCTCCTTGAAACAAGAGAAGAACATACCTAAACTTTACCTAGACACATGGACTATATCTAGCAATAACTCGACAAGTAATGATTTTAAGACTTCATTAACACTGTAATGCCACATCATAGACTAATAAATAGAATTCAGAAAGCTAAAGGTAAAAATCAAGCATATAACATTATAATTGAGTTCTAGGAACCCCTAATAATTTAACTTGTCAGAGCTACATGGAAAAACAAGGACATTTGCCAAACCCTTAGAATAAATGTATATAATTGTAGTATGCTGCTTAACAATAAATGAACTGTGGCATTTCTTTACTATTCCATTTAAAACTGCGTTTGGTAGGAAATAATATATATAAACCTTATAAAATGGTATATACTTCTGCCTTGCGGTGTGACTGACTATATTTAATGAAAGCTCTAGGAATAATTGAACAGAAATCACTGTGCCGGCCATCCCGATAACCATAGTGAAATTCAGGAAATAGTGAAGACGTGGTTAACTCCCAGAATTTTGCCCGTGTATCGTGTTGCCAACAAATCTCGTTGCAGTGAGTTGTCCTTATTCACTGGTGTTTCCAGTAAATGGTTGCCGTAGTTTTCAGGACACATCAGTCTCTGAGACTGTTAATGTTTTGATCCCATACTAGAAGAGAATGGCAATGGGAAGAGGATTTCATGTTCCCAGCCCTTTACTATCCTCTGATACACATTCATGGTGAATCAAGTGTATTCTTATTAATTACCAGCTAACGAGCAAACAAGCAGGCCATGGGCCAAACGAGCCTTTCCAGGGAAACACTTTTTCCACTATAGCAGAAGCCCGTGCACACGTGTATTTATAAGCACACATAAATGCTTAATGGGCACCAAAGTGAAAGGTTTGCTTGGAGGATAACGAAGGGAATTTTCATTGCTATAGAAACACTCTGAGAATTTGCTTTGTCTCCTGGGTAGAAAGTTTGCTGGTTTGAAAGAGGCTGGTTGGAACACCCTTAATTTGCTTGGGAAAGGGACACCTTGTAGCTGCTCATGAACTGAACAAGCAGTCCACTGCTTGAAGTGCTGACCGCAGAAGAGGCCTGGGTACGCCTTGTCAGAAGCAGCTAACATAATAGTGTTTAGTAACCTCACTCCTTCGTCCTGTGACATTTTACCATTTATACTCCCACGTTTCGTGTCTCACCAGCATTTCAACTTTCATGTTCTTTTCTCTCAGCTGCTTCTTATCTTATAATTTTCCAACCGCTTTCGTCAGTGGTGATCTTGCAAAACCCTCTGTCCATATACTGACCCTGCGGAAGAATACTGTCTCAATTCTGCATTTCTACGTGTGCTTATTACAGACAGAAGTGTTTGTGTCACTTGGTTAAAGTTTCCTGACACTTAGCATGACAAGATTTGGGTTTCAGCTTTTTCTAACGCTGCCAAACTTGAGCTGCTTGGACTGAAATTCTTCATGTGGGTGTTTGCCCCAGGCTGCCTTTCTTTGAGGAGCTTCAGCAAAAAAGTTTAGCTACTATGGGTAGTATTTGGGAAGCACCAAGTCGGATGCTTAATGCAAACAACGGCCCTGAGACTCGTATGCCAAAGCTCTTTAGCAAAGGCCTTACCCCGCTGTCAGGGGTGTGACTTGTGCAGGGATAAGACGCCAGCCCTTGGCAACTCCAGGTATTGGTCAACATTGGGAACGCACGGGAGTTTTGATGACTGGTGGAGAAAAAGCTGTGCAGATGGAAGCGTAAGTGGGAAGCATAACTGCTTCATGCTGGCTCTCGCTTCAATATTGTTGACCGTATCTTCAGAAGCAGTGCTCACTATTTTTAACTGGCTGCAGCAATTAAAAAGAAATGCTGTCTTTTCTGTGAACTGGAGATCAAATCCGAATCTCGTTAGTATAATGTTTCCATGGCAACATTTTGCATGTTTATTCTATATAGTGGAACGCAGAATTTGGGTTCAGACAAACTATGTTCCGTGCAAGTAACAAGTTATCATTTTAAAAACTGAATTAAAACAATTATGCCCAGCTACTGTAGACTGATACGTACTTTTTGGTGGGATATTGGTCCTAACACTGAATGTGAGTCACTTCCAATTGATAGTTGACTATAAACAAATGGGAATTACAAATTTCTCTTTAAGCCTGCCCAGTTATCAGTCAGACTTTCTTCGTGAGCAACTCTTCAGACTATGAAAGAAAAGTTTCTCCAAGCACTACAGATTATGCATACTCTGCTACAAGTCACAGTAATCGCATCTGTAGAAAAACATGCCTTGTAGAACTAGCAGGCTTCTCCTCCTTATCCTTAAGGACTCAAGGAATCTCAGTGAAATCCGGGCTGCAAACTAATCGTGAGTGTACATTTTGCATGATTGCAAGTTTGCAGTTTATCCCAATATATTTTCAAACCATGTGTAAAACGAAGTTGCACGAAGTGTGAGTTTGAGGTGCAACTGAAATAGTTGGTCGCATTATCAAAATCTCATATCGTATTACAGGAGCCGTTGAACTGCAGCAGTACTGGATACAGATGGGCATTACCAGAACAATCAAGCACTAATATGGCACCGTGGAAATTGTTAACGCTACAGGTCTTTCTGTTACTGCAGTGACTCGCTGAAAACAGACAAAATGACAAAGAAAGGACAATAATGAGCACATCATTGTAGATGAATTCTATACATCTTTTTAACTGACTGTTGCAAAACATTTCTACTACTGGCTTACTGAGATACATTTTCAATACTGCTATTATGCTTCCTATTTAGCTCAGTTTTTAGTTGTTAACTTATCAATGACTAATTTCAGCTGGTATTTAATATATATATAAGCCGAAAAAAATGCAACTGGATTGCCAGGGTGAGAGGTGTCACTTATAGCTGTATTTAAGGAATTTATAAAACCGGAGACTGATCTCGCAGGTATGAACTGTACTCACAGGATGGTAGTTGTGCATCAGTTTAATGAGAAGTATGCCTCAGTGTCTTCCAAGGCAGTGTTACTGATATGCTATATAAATTGAAAATGATCTTCCACACCATTTTCAACCTGGTGCCTTTTTAAAATAGTATTCTAAATTAGGTTTGGAATATATTTATATTCGGTACTTGAAATGGAAATGTACAAATCTTGTAAGGGAATCTATGCATCCTACCATCTCTCTCTTTCTCTCTGTATATATATACGTGCCCACATGCACACACACACGATTGTCAAGTGTGATGTTATGACAAGTGCTGTCATAGCAGCACATCTTCTCTATTGGGTGCTGGTAAGAGCACAAATTAAAGCAAACCAAGAGGGATGCTGGTGAGCACACTCCAGAAAGCCAAGACGTGACTTGGAAAAATACCAGTAGAACTTATGTTTCAACCATGAAAATATAAATCGCTATGTAAGAAACAGAAGAGGAACAATACAGGACCATTAGATATCTGATTATCTGTGACAGAATTTAATGGCAAGCAAATAATCAGTGTATCATTTGAGCACAGATGTTTCTAAAAGTCTCAGGAATTACATCGAGATATTTGAAGAACGGCTTGTATCTCTATTCTTAACATGTAATTCTAAAAGCCAGCAGCTGATTGTTTGGGCAAAAGAAGAGTTTGTAATGATCAAGATCCCAGAACTCTACTTATTGTTTGACAAAAGAAGCTGTCCTGGGGACTTCATGATATAAGACCTACTATTAGGTATGAACAGTAGCACAGACCACATACTCATATCATTAAAGCAACCAGTAAGGTAAATTTATCTATTTTCTTATTTATTAGTAATAGCTGCCTGTTGGCTTCCCCCACCCTCCGAAGCTTCCTGTGGTCTCTTTAAGCACTACAATTGCCAGAAACATGTTTAGAACCTGAAGAATGTGCTTTTCTGGCTTAAAACTGAGCAGATTAAAAAGCTTGATGCCTTTTAATGGGGAAGACCTTGTCATGTAGTCCAAGTGATTTGACATGAAATGAGAAAATTCATGAAGCCCCAGTGAACTTTGGGGGCTGTCAAATCCGATATTTCATGGGGAGGGGGGAAAGACTTTGCACTAACCTTTATGTGTAAGATGCTGTTGCCCATGAGTTACAGCCCAAACTTCTTCCACTTAGTCATGCCATTTGCTCTTTCTCGGTGTCATTAAATTTAGTTGCTTTTGGTGAAGAAATTCTATTTAATTGAGGTTTTAGTGTGTTCACATACTCCCTAGTTCCACCAGAGTTTTCTTTTATAATGAACGAAAAGTGGGTCACGAGTTAAAGAAACTTTGGTTGACTGCTGTTCTCTTAATGAAATCCTGCAGCATATGCTCTTACGCATGATCTTTCATATCTTTTAACTGAAGTCCTGTAAGTAAAAATGTCTCCTGACTAGTTCATGTAGCAGTGTTTAAAAGCCCATACCTGCCTGATAAATTCTGTGTTTTCTTCTGCCAGCCACCTAAAATCTTCAGATATAAAGGTACACGCTTTTTAGAGGCATTAATTCAGCAGTGTTGAAGAATAATTCTGGTTGGTAATAATTGATTTTTACAACGTGAAAGCTTCCAAGGTCAGTGCTTTGCTTTCTGCTGTTCAGAAAGTTTCACTATACCTTTATGTACACGTGCATTCACAGGGTGGAAGTCGCTGATAAATTACCCTGAAATTTAATACTTGCAGAATACCATCTTCTTTGGTTACCTCCTGCTTAATGTAAAGTAGCTTGTGTTTACCCATCTTGGAATCGCAGGATATTTAATTTATGGCTAAGACTCCCTTCATTCACTCCTGAAATACGATAGGCAAGAAGCTATGTAACAGTACTCCTGTGTTACATAAAATATCGGGGACGATAAGAATAGGAGCTATTACTCTAAATAAAGAATTAGAAGTGACGAAGAATTAACTTTCCCTATCTTTATATTCCTTATTCCTAGTATTCCTACAGGAATAACGTCTTGTATCCACTGATGTCATGGTAATATTTACAATAAGATCCATTCCTGGTGAAACCAGTAAGATGTAAATGTTCATACTCATCCTCGTAAATTAATTTTACGGGGAAATTCCTAATCATGATAAGACCACTTATTCTAATACATCAGTTTCAGGTGTCCACCATTAACTGCACATTTTGCAGAAACGGTACAACATTACATCAGAATAGAACCAAGGTCTTTCCCCGAGAACCCCATCTGCAAAGAGAAGCCTGCCTTTCCGTACTGCAGAAAATTGCATGTTTCTGGCACCTAGGGAGCTTGGAGGCTTGATGACAGTAATGTGTTCTTATTCTCCAAGCCTGTGCTTTCATGAGCTCTGGTGCTCTCCTTTTATCTCCCCATTAAGAAATATGGACACTGAAGACACAATACTGCTTCTTAGTGATCCTAAATAGAAATGAGGTTCCATTATACAGTGTCATTATATGCATAGTTGTTACTGAGACAGTATTACACCATCAAGGTTGAGAGCAAGTCCAAGGACGCACGCATACAGCTTTATGGCCGGAGAACTTGAGGCAAAAAGTGTTTCACTGGACTCAGCAGGAGGTTCCTGGTGAAGTAAAGGGAAACATGCAGAGCTCCCGAGGACCACCAGCCCAGCACCTACACCTCAGGACTGACTTCTTAAAACAACTACAAATTCCTGCACAGACTAGCTTCTCCCATAGCCTTGTTCAGGTCTTAGTAGGTATGTTGATAAGGTATGAATCCCCTCCATATGACATACACGTTAACGGCTTGCAAGTGAGAGGGTGTGAAAAAGGCTCTCATATGTATGCATTTATAATATATATGCATATAGATAACATATTTTTAAAAGAAGGTAATTAAGAGGTTGGAAGTTTTAACTAGAATGGAAACGGGTGATATTATTCTTCAGAAATACTATTCATTGTCTTGAGATTTTTCCAGAATGACGTATAACTGCTTTATTACGGCTGTGCATCCTGCAGGTTTACGTGATAATCCATCTAAGATATTTGGGGCTTTACTTTTCTTTTTAGAGCTCTTGCTATTTTTCTTCTCGCTTAAGATATAAATGCAAAGCAAACCTCATTTATCGAATCTGTTAATCTCTGGATTAGCAGGAGTTGTTAAACTGATTTGCAGAGCTTGTTTTGAGAGCTATTAAGTTTCACCTCTTTCCCCATACTTGATTGAATAGTGATTTTTATGATTACCGCATAGTTTAAATTCTCTTCAATGCAGAAACTGTAATTTTGGAGACTTTCTATGAATTGTAGTTGAAGCAGTGCTGCATTTCTATTTACTTGTAAATGTACACAGTTTATGGAATACTTTTATTGTATACTCACTATTCCAGAAGAAGAAATTGAACTTAAAGTCATATCAAGATATTGGATGCTCTAGAGTTTGTGTGAATGAAAAGATGTGGATCTGAGTTGAAATTCATGTCTAATGTTGTAGGTCTAATTAAACTAGCTGTATAATTTACAAATGAGTGAAAAAATCTCAGAGGAGTGGTGTTTTCATTTTAGGCTAGCCCCGTCCTTTTTAATGTAGGTCAGAAAATGGTTTTATTAATTCATGGGATTAAATAAATTTAAATGGTATTTTTTCTTCTGAAATTAATTCCATTATGGAGCATCCTATGGCATTTAACAGGAATGAAACTAATAAGGTTTTCTACATAAATTACATTAGAAATGTGCATATTTTAAAGAAATTACCTGTTTTTTAAAGAGGGTTTTTGAACCCTTCTCCAGAATTGTATTGCAGGGATAGAATTCTTTCTTCAGTGCCAGAAGATACTTTAGGATGACTATTCTTTTTGCGATATTTTAATAAAAGCTTCCACAAGGGTTTCCATCATAAGATGTTCTGCTATAATGCAATTTGTGACATTTTCTTGCAGGTGAGTCAGAAGTTCTGCAGATTTGAATTTAAACATGAGGTGAAAAATGTTTGTTTTATTTTAGTAGAACCATAGCAGAGCAGGGAAGGGAAGGAATGACTTTTACCTTTCAGATGTTTAAGATGTGCATGAGTCACATCTTGGCTGACCATGACCTGCTTTGAACCACACTGGGCTACGTGGAAAGTTACTGGCTGCAGGCATAGTCATTCAAGCTCTTAAACGTAATAGATGAGTGAAATGTAGCCTGGCACCCTCTCACTCACTAATAGGCATATAGAAACACATAGCAAAAATGTCTTTTGGCATTTCTATTAGATTACAAGAGATGCATGCATATTTTGAAATAAAAATAAATTACTGTTTTTATTCATAAGAGAAGAATTATTACTCTTTTTTCTGTACGTGGCTATATTTCACTTTCCCATGTCCAGTCAACTCATGAAAATAGCTTTCCTGTCTTGCCTGTTGGTCTCACAGCTGTTGTGGTTTGGCTGAGACAGCAGCCTTAAAATATTTTTGATCGATAGATACGTACTTACAGGTTTAGGGTTAGCTAACAGTTTGGACTGTTTGGCAGAAAAGAGCATAAGGTAAAGTGGGAGGTTTAGATTGGATGTAAGGAAAAATTTCTTTACGGAAAGAGTGGTGAAACATTGGAAGAGGCTGCCCAGGGAAGTGGTTGAGTCCCCATCCCTGGAGGTATTTAAAAGACGAGTAGATGAGGCGCTTAGGGACATGGTTTAGTGGACATGGTGGTGGTGGGTTGACGGTTGGACTCGATGATCTTAGAGGTCTTTTCCAACCTCAGTGATTCTATGATTCTATGATTCTATGAAAGTGGGAGCCCCTGTGAGTATGTGAGCTACTCGCACCCTGGGCTTGGGTCTGTGAGGATGTCACTTATGGGAATTAGAAAAAATACATGGTGCCTGGTGTGTGTAACAGGAAAGGGGAGAGCTTTGGTTTTGCTTTTACTTGGCAGAATTGTGGACAGAAATGAATTATTTTGTATGATGGCTCTGGGTCACGGGGGCAGCGTTGCTTCTGAGAGCAGATCCTGCATATCAGTGCTTCCTCTCTTACTTTCCCATCAGAGACCTGGTGGCAGAAAACAGTCTTGGGAGGTTGGAAGTGGTGTTTTAAATCTTAGGAAGAAGAAATTGAATCATGTCTCAGTCCTGCCCACGCTTAGTGAAAGGGTGTGCGATGCTTGCTATTTAAAAATCCATCCTGCCTTTACCCTTTTCTCCCTTACTCCCTTTAGGAGAAAAGACATCGTTCAAAACTTCTGGGAAGGGGTTCCAGATCTTTGGTCCAAGGAAAAGCCGAGGGCGAGGTGCTGCAGCTCCAGAGAGCAGAATTCAACATACGCTTAATCCTTATTTTGTTAGCTAAGTCTCTTGCCAGATAAGTGACTGGCTTTCTCCTTGCCATAGTCTGCTTTGATGCCTAACTTACTACCCCTCTGCTTAACACAAGGCTTGGCACCCTGTTTTCAGGGTGGGTATTTTTAAGTGAGGTACTGCAATGCCATTTCTGATGTCAAAATCACTTTATAGCTATAGTCCTTATGCTACGTAAAGACTGATTATAGTTTAATACAGTGTTCACAGATGTCATTATGAGTATATAATGACTTCAGCACACATGACAGCCTGCAGCTGTGGGCCTCCATTGAATAATTTTATTCTAGCGAGTCTTTTCAAAACAACTTCCTCCCAGTTCTTTCTTGTGACCAAGTTTGAGATGATAAACTGGGGATAACAATGATTTTCTGAAACATGTCTATTATTAAAAAGCCAGCAGCAGCAGTAAGGGTTGAATATTCAGCTTGTGGGGAATTGCAGTGTCTGCAAGATAATTGTGTCAGAATAGCACAATGTGCATAGCTGCCGTGGATGCTGTTGTGCTGCTCTTGCCTTGTTAGAGAGCGAAGATCCAACAGATAAGAATAGTCCCTGCGTAATAGCTCTCTTAAACATCTCGGGAAAGGTTCCAGGCTAGAGGAAATAGAAAGTAAGTTTTGAACCCTGGGAAGTAACAACCTTGGAATGAGGAAGGAAGGTTTTGTGGCATTCAGATTGTCACTGGTCAACATGGCCTTGTAAAGGAGGCTCGTGCCTACAGCACACTTTGCAGAGCAAAGCTCAGGCTGGGGCTTGTGCCAGACACCGATCGATACCCACAGCACTTGATCAGTATCTAGTGTTACTCCCTCTCATTTGTTCATTGCATAATAAAGCTACAGGACTCAAGCAGCACCCTGGCCCGTGTTAAGAAGCTGAAGTTCATATTAGTGAAAACGAGAAGACTAGAAGCCAAATTGAGCACTTGGTGTTAGGGCAAATTTGAATTATCAGTTTATTACCAGGGATTTTTCTATTGAAAGAGGATTCTTCCTATGAGTATGTTAGTGGAGTTTAGTCCATGCATCCAAGCAATCAATATTGCTATAGAACAGTTTGTTACAGAGTAGACCTGTGGCTAGTATGGTGGGGAAAATGACACGATACTGTATTTACAACCAAAGTTGTGTGTTGTTGGTAGCCGGTGTGATGTATGGTACTAGAATGAGAGGGCTGTCTTGAATTTCATTGCGGACTCTCATGCATGTGAACCTGGGCAAGGCACTGCACTGGGTTTTTGTGTGCCCCTGCCAACTTCCTACCGTAGGACCCCTCTGCTTTCTACATAGACCAAATCACTACCCATCTCCCCCTTCACCACTGTGCTTTCAACAGGGAGGCACCCGGGGAAATTCTTCTGCATATTAAACAATTATAATCTTTGTTCAGAAATGCAACATCCTTTAGTTGCATTGTCACCACTATGGGTGACCTCTGGGACTCAGCTTTCTGCTGCTTGTACAAAGCTCATTCAAATTGAGAGATATTCTCTGGCTGGATTTGGTCCTGTGTTAGACTGTTTGTAAGCGTCTTTTGTACCTGAGGTGCCCTGACTTAACACACAAAATGCTGAGCAAATGTTTTTGAAGATCAAGGTAGAAAAAAAGTGCATCCTGTTTTCCTTGAATATTGGAGTATTCTTTGCCGGGAGACCTGAGAAGTGATCAGTATGCTATTTTAGTTTTGACTGGTAAATTGAAAAGATATATCCATTCCATCAAAAGATTACCATTTAAAAAAATGGTAATTAAGTTAGAAACTTTCAGATTAGTATCACTACTACTTTTCTTCTCAGCCTGATTTCTGTTGGATGTTTTGAGTATGCTCAATGAAAAATATTTCGTCTGTACTCATGTGTGAACGATGTTTTTGGAGTTCATTTTTCAAAGCAGATGTGTATTAGCCTTTAATAAAATAGAAAGTTTCATCTTCTGGTTTGTACAATGTGCCCTTAATATGGAATCCTGACCTCGTACACTTGTCTTCTGTAACCTGCTCTCTGGGGTTGTATTTGGTGTGTTTGTTTTATGTCCTTCACAGAATTGCACTAACCTTGCAGCTAATTGAATATTGATTTATTTCTCAGAAGTTTATTGTTTGCAATTGGAAGTATTTTTCAGATTGGATGCTGTACTAATTTTTCACTGCAAAGGACTTGCAGTGTGTGGGTTGCTAGCTGAGATAGTGAGGACGAGAGATCTGCAAGTGCCCCAGGCCCAAGGTCCTCATCTCAGGTGTGAGCGTTCCTGAAGTACACAGTCATCTCAGCCAGATTTCGTAAGTACGTATGTACATATGTAACGTAAAAGTAATTGTAAGATTCCTAGTCAACATCAACATACTCATTGCAGTAGGGCAAATCGTGACTTCTGTTACACTTTTATCATGAAAAGGGAGTTGTGCCTTTTGCCCAGGAAAGCTTTAGGGGCTCGGTGGTAAGCTAGAGGCCAGGGAAAGCTACATGGAGTCTTTCCATCCACGACAGCGCTTGCTTTTCAGTCCTAGTACTTCTTGAGTATGTAATGTAGCCTTTCTGACTCAAAACTAGGAATTTTATTTCCCATTTCAATTACTTTTTAAAATGCATCATTGATCATAGTGTTTTAGCATGTGAATAGCCCCAGTGACTGCGGATTGAATCAGATCAGGGTTTACGATAAGACATCTGTTGAGAAAATAGCTTAGTGACAATGTAAATATTGTATTCAGATACAAATGTGAATCCTCTTGAAATTATGCATTGATTTAGAACAAATGAAATTATATTTATCTCTTTTCTCTCTCTCAGCACTGTATCCTACAATACAGGAATGCTTGCTGCCTCCATTATGTGGCTCGCTCTAACGCCTGCATCATGTCAGACCCCTGGGCTGCAGACAGGAAAAGTATGGTTTCCTGCTCCGGGACTGCCCTTTACTCCTTTGTCCTGAAATTATTTTGGTAATTCTACCACTATGAGGAAGAGAGGACCTAGTCCTTTGTGCAAGTCCCCAGTGTTTCAAAAGAAGACTTAAGAGCTGTATACTAAAGGTTACAGCTGGGGGAGCATGCCTACAAACACGTAAGTAATTTTAATAATTCAAAGTACTGCAAGCTTCCTTGAGCAAAGGATTCATCCTCTTCAGAGTATCTAGCACTTCATACCCGAATCTATGTGGGGGCAGTCAAGCAGGTAGGCTACCCTGTTGTGTAACAGAATTGTCCCTCTTTGTTTTAATGGAAATTAAAATGGAAATGGCTACAGGAGGCAAGACGTTTGTGTAGGTGCCTTACATTTAGCTTTTCAGGTAGAATATTTTGGCCTTCCATTGTGTTTCTCCTTTTCTTTCTCTGCCCCAGCAAAAGGCAAGAATAGATAAAATGACTGTTTTCTCCTGGGGGTCTGTGGGAATTCGCTGGATGGTGCATGTTAGCCCTCTCTTCTCATACAGTGCTGTATGATTGCATTAGGTATGTAGGTATGCAAGTGATATTCCACTGTAATGGATTTTTCCCCGTGCAGATTTTCTAAATGTACAGCCCCAGCAGCAGACCTGTCTCCTCATCCACCAGTTTCTTCTCTAGCTGTTTCTGCTGCTATTCAACCCTCCACCTTCATAACCTTTATTTTTACGTGAAGAGGAAAAAATGGTTCCTCTTCCTATGTCCAGCAGAAACACTTGGAGTAGTCTCTTTCCTATAAAATCCTGTGCCTGGCAACTGCTTGGCTCCTGCCCTTCCGGGCTGGTGCCTAGTTAGGCAGTTTAAAAGGTTGGTGCTGATGTGGTTTTATTAGAGTGGAGGAGCTGTGAGTTAGCATATGGTTTCTGAAAGGCTGCGGTAAGCCTCTGTGTTATTATTTCTTTCAGCAGCTCATTTCTTGGTTATCTGTGTGGATTTTTTTTTTTCCTACTTCAAGAATATTCCCTACAAGCCCATTCCTTGACAAGAAAGGTGACCCTTATGATGAATGTGGAGACTCGGTTTTCAAAAGATTGCACTAAAACACCTGCTGAAATTATTTTTCTACACCTATGTATGGCTCCTTCTCCCACCTTTTTCTCTGAAACCAATGTAACATTTCAGTTGGTTCTGTCAAAAAACTGAAACAGCTATGTCAGGTTTCTGCCGCATGCTGATAAACTTCAGCTTGACAAAGTTACAGGTAATGGAAATATATTTTACAATCAAAAGTCAAAGAAAGCATATCCATTATTATCCAAATTGTGTTTTCTGTGTGAGTAAAAAAAAAAAAAAAATTTAAACAAACCAAATGCCTCCCCGCCCCCCCCCCTCCCCCCCCCCCCCCCGCAAAGAAAAACCTTCTGCCAAAGCAGAACTGGTCCCTGCTTAGGCTTTTCTGTTTAGACAAGTACAAGCTGTGCTCACAACCACTTCAGTTTGTGGAAGAAAGGCTCTTTCAAGCATGAATCCCTTTCTGGACCCCCTCTATACCTTGAAAGACAAGGATTAAAGACACCAAATCTCAGTGAAAAGGTTTTGGTCAGTATCAGTGAGCTTTATGCTGCGTGCTCACACTCTGTTCTGCCTAAATCCAAGACTTGGAAGGGCTTTCTGTAGGTTGGGGATCCTTGCATTGTTGAGGGTGATTCCATGCTGGAGCATGGAAATCTCTAGAAACCTGGGGAGCAAAAGGAGGATTCATTTGACCGTTTGTTAGAAAGCAAGAACTGTTCATCTACAGAGTTTTCTGTATTGGCTGTACCGTAAAAGTAGACTTATTATGTATAATGTCATTAAAAATGAAATAAGCTACCCATCATAGTGACTGCTCTTTGACAAGCCGTTCACAAAGCTCTGTGATGTTTTGCAGCATTGCAAGTTGTTGTTTTTTTTTTTAATGATGCTGCTGTTACATTAAACAATATGAGCTTGCAATGGCTGCTGGTCTGTGTAACAGTTGTGTGCCTGCAGAGTTATTTTTCAGGCGCTGAAGCTGTTCTGTATGTATCTTGTGCTCATGCAGATTTTCAGTCTTTTACTGGTTTTAGGCAAGTAAACCCTATAAAATAGTCTTACACTTAAATGTCAAGGCCAAATCCTAGAGTTCTTTCCCACCTGCATTCCTACTGAAATCAGTAAGGCAAGTCCTGTAGCTCTTATTCAGTGAAAGGTTTGCTTATTTGAGGCTGGATCCAGCGCTGGATTAGTTATTTTCATTCAGTGGATGTACATCCCCTCCTTTCTTCCTCCCAAAGGAAATCTGGCAGCTTGTCTGTTTCAGAGGCTGTGAAATATTGGCAGGTTTCAAAACTAAATGTGTCAGCCTCTCTGACAAACAGTCGGTCAAAGGGCGGACGCGGTCCTATTGCCTTCTCTGAGACCAGCCAGCTCTGCGCTAGAGAGAAACTGGCTCCATGAAATAAGAGCTGCAACAAGACATTTCCCAAAGTGCTGCCTGTGAACGTGCACTAATGTTGGAGACTGCGCGGGCTGCACCTCAAGCATGCTCTGCCGCCTCCAGGAAAGGAAGAAAAGTATCAGACCTGTGAGGCTGCAAGTCTTTTCTTTATGCTATGAAACCCCATGCTGGTGGTCATTCGACCAGCTCTGGAATCATATATCAAACTGCGGTGGGGAGGACCCTAGTGTAGCTGCTTTTGCCTTGGTTCTGGAGAGGCAGACTCGTCCAGGTTTAAATTTTTGAGTTTGCTAGTGCTTTGATGAAGGATTTGGACTCGATGATCAAAAAGGCAGGAGTTTTCTTTGGAGAGGAGAAAATGAAGTGTGGTCTTTCCATGCCTAACTTCACACATAGACTCCTGTATCTAATACAATCATAGAATGGTTTTGGGTTGGAAGGGACCTTTAAAGATGATCTAGTTCCAACCCCTCTGCCATGGGCAGGGACATCTTTCACTAGATTGGGTTGCTCGGTGATAACACTGGTTGGGTGTGAACCGTCAGTCCCATGTGTTTGCAAGAGTGTGACATAAGAATGGTCCTTGGGATTTCAGTCCAGGCTTACGGTGATGTGGGGAGCGGAGAACACAACAGATCATTTAACTTGTGCTTCTTGGCCTTCGCTGTGCGACCTGGACAGCCCAGGCATTTAGAGTTGTCCTGAGATCAAATCAATTGCAATTTGAAGGTTTGCAAATGGTAATCTTTTAACCCTTAGCTTTGGCCAGCTGCTGGTACTTCACCGATAAACAAATTAACTGTTTCAAGTTATAGGTAGTTTTTTCAGTTCTGACTAGGAGACCATACACCCAGGGGTTTCTAGTGATATAGTAATAATAATTCTGGCATGACATCATTTAATCATGCAGCCCCTGGCTTATCATTTGCATTTTCAAATCTGTCAAAATAGCATCACTTTGGAGATTCCTTACCTCAGACGTGACGTTACTTAGTTCACGTGCCCTGTCCTTGCTACCTTTAAAAGACAAGGTCCAGTGTTTCCACTAACTGGGGGATTTCTGCAGAAATGATTTTAAGTCTGCTGCGGAATGAACAGTTCATTAAACTGGGAAATGATTTTAAAGCATTCACGAGCCTGGGGCTATGATAGCAATCAAGGTTGCAAATAGTCCCCAGCTCTAAGGCATATTTCTTACTATTTAGAAGGATCAGGGATTTTAGTACTTCTTGCAACTTTGCAAACTAAGTGTTTTCGTTTTGAAGTCATCCTTCAGTGGTGCTTTCTTCCGGTAAACAAACTTAGGCTTATTCAGATATACTTTTTGAGGATGAGAAGAACCTATGTCCTTTTTTAAACCAGTTGTAACATACCTTAATAGATTAATGTACTTTCATGCAGCATAGACTAAAAATATTAAAATACCACAAAGCAGATTGTATTTCTGATCTGCTTGGAAGCAGGAAGGGGAAATCTTTCAACAGATTGTTTTTGTGGGACTGATAGCCAAGTGCTACAGATTTTCAGAGCTCTGCTTTAAACAAAAAGAGCTCTAATTGAGGGCTTGTTCTTTTTGGTGTTTTTTTTTTAAAGACAAGTTGATTTTTAGAGTTCCATCTGTAAGTGTTTGGATTCGTAGCCATTTGAATTGTGAAGGATACATGTAGCACTTTGGGAGCAGTTTACAGTAAAAATACATATATGGTGGTGTAGTATGTAGAAATAGCTAATAAGGGATACAAAGAGTTGGGGTCCTGGAAGCAATAGAGCTGAGTTACTGTGATACCCCTCTGAAGTAATTCGCTCACGTTGGGAGGAGACTCAGAGAGTCATGTATATCTGTGGGTAGATTGATGCTGTGTGTCATGCTATCTATCACGGTATGTTCTTTGCTGCTCTTTGAACATAGAAAAGGAACTTTGAATATACCTAAAGAATCCTGATAAATATCTGGCTAATGTAAATGTTCCATAAGCCTGAAACAAGGTAGACGAGGACAGCAGGGTTGTCATGAACAAGTCTTGCCAACGTTGACCACTATGATTGCAAAGTATCAAGACTGATTTTAGGGAATTCCATTATATATAAGCGATGTTTAAAAAGATTGTCAGAGAATAGTATTTTTCACTAAAAAGAAAAGTAAGCAATATACGTTTTAATAGGGAATGGGAGTATGTTGGGAAGGAGATTTTTCTTTCTCTGTTAACACCAGGGGAAAAAAAAGTGTTTTCTAATCAATTTTGAAAGAGGATAAACTTGGCACCATGGTTCATGATCCGATTTTCAGAATACTTGAACCTCACTGGTGAATAGACATGTGTTATATCTTTCACCTTTCACTTCAGGGGAAAACTTGCTAGGATTTTATGCATTGAGACAAGAATCACCATAGATTCATATTCAGAAGATGATGAAAGGGTGCTGAAATGATCTCGTTTCTTCCATTATTCTGTCTGATACAGGAGGTTAGCGTTGATATTGAAGAAGTAATATTTTTCTTGAATACTCTGTATTTACATGTCAAGTTCCTTAAAACACAGAGAACAGTTTGTGTGCATCAGGAAGCTAGAAGACTTCTTAATCTAAAATTTTTTTTAATACTATCATTAACCTACAGTTTTACTACAGTTTTGATAACTTGCTTATTTGAGCTTCTGAGTGTAAGGTATAAATAAAAACCATCGTGTTTGTCTTCAACATGTGTCAAGATAATCAGTTTCTCCAGTGACTGTGCAGAAGCTTTTAGTCTCTAAATTCATAATGACATTTCACTTTCCCTTCTTGCAATGAGAAAAATGTTCACACCTTGGAAGTTGCGATTATTTTATTCATTGTCTGTTTATGAACGGTCACTGTCCATATTTTCTGTTTCTACATGCTTTTTTTTTTTTTTATACATTCTTAGTGCTTTTGAAAGTCTTGGCTATCTACTAGTGTGCAGGGTAGATGACGTATTGCAGTGATACAGTGCATGCAGCTAGCCCAGAGAAATGCAGGGCTTTTAATGACAGGGCTCTGTGTTTAAGGATCCTCCTCGATCTACTATTTGCGCTAAGAGCACTGTACAAATGAGCAAAGCCAGATCAGCAAACTTATGTTCAAGTGCAGTGTAGTGCATTCTTGCACAAAATCCCTGCTAAGCAGAGGAGATGGTATATTGATGTAGTATTTTCTGTAGTCCAGTGCAAATCTAAGGTGTTGTCCTGGTTTCGGCTGGGATAGAGTTAATTTTCTTCCTAGTAGCTGGCACAGTGCTGTGTTTTGGATTTAGGATGAGAATAATGTTGATAACACACCGATGGTTTAGTTGTTGCTGAGCAGTGCTTACACTAGTCAAGGACTTTTCAGCTTCCCATGCCCTGCCAGCGAGAAGCTGGGAGGGGGCACAGCCAGGACAGCTGACCCCAACTGGCCAAAGGGACATTCCATACCATGTGACGTCATGCTCAGTATATAAACGGGGGGCAGTTGGCCAGGGGGGGTGACCGCTGCTCAGGAACTGGCTGGGCATCGGTTGGCGGGTGGTGAGCAATTGCGTTGTGCATCACTTATTTTGTATATTCTTTTATCATTATTATTATTATTATTATTTCCCTTCCTTTTCTGTCCTATTAAACTGTTTTTATCTCAACCCACAAATGTTAATTTTTTTTTTTCCCCAATTCTCTCCCCCATCCCACTGGGGTGGAGGGGAGTGAGCGAACGGCTGTGTGGTGTTTAGCTGCCTGCCGGGTTAAACCACAACAGGTGTCTGTGTGACTATGAATTGTGAACTGAAATATATTTATTGTGAAGCAATACTCTTAGTCTCTATCAAAGTGACAAATATAAATCACAGAAACTATCTGCTAACTAACTGTTTACTTGCTTCGGGGGAACCTTTCCTGCTGATCATTATCCTATATTTATCATGTCTTTCTGATAATTTGTGTGCTTCTTGCTCCAGTCTGTGATCATTATGCTGATAAGATTTTGAAGTCCTGTCTGAAAATAATGTCAGCGTGGAGTAGTTGGACAAATGCAAACATCTGACGGTTTAGAGTTACTTTTTTTTTTCCCCTCATCATTGTGTGAGATATTAAGTGTGAAGTAAAGAAACTGTGAGTGTAATTATTTTGATTGACATAAATGCCGTTTTAGCAAAAGTTGAATGAATAAAATCAAGTTTTTCAAACCAAACTGTTTTTCCATGTCAGCCAGCATGTGAATGAACACTGCGAATAGCAATAAATATGCCGATTTGTTGATGAAAGGTCATCATAATGACTTTCAGGGCAAATTATTGTTTAAAATATGTTAAGAAACCACGTTGAAGTCCCAATAAAGATAAACAGTGTTTGAAAATAACCTGTATAAGTCATCTTGGCAGCAGAAATTTCTTACAGCGGCCAGGACATCTTTAAAATTTAACTATCTTAAATGGCGTTGCTTCTGCTCCCTGT
Source organism: Aptenodytes patagonicus (assembly GCF_965638725.1). Lineage (NCBI taxonomy): Eukaryota > Metazoa > Chordata > Aves > Sphenisciformes > Spheniscidae > Aptenodytes > Aptenodytes patagonicus. Next base: position 5,963,357 of record NC_134955.1, read on the forward strand.
CCCGAAATGTTAGTAATTGTAAAGAACTTTAAGGAGGTGCGGAAAAATCCTCTGTAAGTAGGTTTCATGAAATCCGACTGCTGTTTTGATACACAGATAAAAAAACCTTCCACTTCCTGACAGCCCAAGGGAAATTTGGTATTCATCACGATACAGAGTAATGAAGTATCTTTTCACGCTGGATTTCTTAGTTTAGGAGACATTCTGTTTGCAGTAATAACGTGGGAAAGGAAGCAAGTCTCAAGTGGAGGCGCAGAGCTCTGAGCAGAGGCAGACTGACTCTGCTTTGGAACATTTTTCAGATCATTAGAAATAATTTTGAAGTTCCACAGCAAAAAAAAAAACACACTGTAAAGAGCAGATTACTAGAGTATTAAGGCACAGCATTAATTCCTTTGTTTATTCTAATATAGGCAACTGTTTCATAAAGCAAAATAGATTGTCAATTCAGATAAAATATACTCTGTAAAGGCGACTTCCTGCACTATTTAGTTTCCTTAAACACTTGATTAACAAGCATTAATATTATCTCTTGTCACTACAAAGCACTTAAATCCGTTATTGCTTTCTTTGTTTCAAAATGACTTTAAGAAAGGAAGACAGGCAGGAACAGGGTGTAAGAGTCAAGGGCTGAGCTTTTGTTTGCAGCTGTACCCGTGGGTTTGCTGTATGAGATGCGTTTGCTGAGCTTCTGCTTCTGCTTTTCGCAATTGCAAAATAGATACAACCATCTGCACCGTTTTCTTTGAGACTTGGTTTGCTTCTGTTTACACAACACTATGATAGCCTTGAGTAGGCAGTTCTGTGGCGGTGCCAATGAATCCGTAAGATGCTACGGTGATGGTTATAAATTGCATTGATCAAACATTGTGTGGGGCAGGTCAGGATAGGTAGAAAACTTGATCATCAGTGCTGGGTTGGCACCAGTTCTTGTCAGAATTAGACTGCTACTGGCCCAAATACAGCGGTCAAAGACTGGTAGGGAGAATGCGGCCATCTGAGAGATGAGTGTGTGATAGGAGCCCTTGTCCTGACTCTCTTAGGTTATCTCCCATGCTTAGCAGGCCAGATAATGAATTTCTCTTCAGTGAGAAAGTCGATCCTCTCTACTCGTCGTTAGGAGAATTACTGAGATGCCGCTCCTTGCTAATGTCTCTAGGACGTGACACGCCGTGCCTGACTCTGTCCCAACGCAGCGCTCAGCTCGCCTGGTGGGTTACTGTATTGTGTCTCTGGTACCCAGGGAGTCTAGGATGTCAGTTGTTCCCTCTCCCGTGAGGTGGATTGTGGACTAGAATAAAAGTTATCTTCCTCACTTTCCCCTTGGTCCACTTCATGGTTTCCTTTGGTGACAAAGTGAGTCCATCTGGCCTGAAATCTTCAGCAGTCGTTTGAAGAAAGCTAATTCAAATGTCTCTCTTTATTCGTTGTGTAAGACTAGTGTCAGTGTGGCAGTTGGGGGTTCGATGGGCCCTTTGCCAATGCTGAAGTGCACTTTTGTAGCCTAATCTCTCACGGTTCATGCTCTCTCTTCCTTTTTCGTGTACCTTTGTTGACTGTACAGTAGAGAGCTCTCTTGCCGTTACTTTATTTTACAGCAAAGATCAAGTGCTTCCTTACTTGAGAAAGTTTGTGATTGCTGCTTCCCCCCCGCCACAAATGTCCACCCAAGTAAATTTGTGGGCATGCCAGAATGGCCTTTCTTTTCCAGAAGTGCTATAAGCTCCTGGTCTGATGGATGTTAGCAGTCCCCAGGACTCCAGGATAGATTATATGGAATCATCCTATTAAGTTTACTACAGCTCGGCTCTACCATTTTTGCAACAGTAACTATAAAATCAATATGGAAAAAACGTTCAGCTAAATCAACAGTTGAAAGAATGATAAATAGAGGTTCATTGAAACAGAAATAAGCTTTAAATACACCAAATGTAAAGCGATTCCTATAGAAATAAGGAGTGTGAGCTTGCTTCAAATGAGAAATTACCCTGGAAGGCAGCAACTAAAAGGACCTGGGGGTAACAGTATCCAAGCAAGAGAACGTATGATCTCTGAGTGATGCTGTAACCAAACAAGGTGAGATGCTCTGCAGGGGGATGAATAAGCGAGTAGTAAATAGGAGCAAGGAAGTGGTAAGTCTCTTTACAGCGCTAGTGAGAATGGTGATACTGGTATATGGCGTTGAGTTTTCAGTAACTTCTTTTAATGTTGTGACATGCAATTGATCTAAAAGGAAAAGAAAAAGGTCTGACACTTCTGAAGGCAGATGAAAATTCATTGTAATGAGAGAAGGATCAGGCTCTTTAGTACTTTAAAGTCAAAGAAGAAAGGAAAGAGGAAGTGAGAAGTGACAGAATATATATAAATCTAACAGGAGGAAAACCAATAAAAACTCCACAACCCACCCACTGACCACCAAAGCTCTTCAGTCTGGTAGTGCCCAGCAGCTGGAAGCTGAAGCCTGACAAGTTTGTGTTGGAAATGGATTTTGTTTGGTTTGGTTTTGTTTTTTCCCTCTCCATTGCAATGTGATAATCAACCACTGGAGCTAATTACCAGGGAAGTTGTAATTCCTTTCCATGATCTCACTGTTGTTTTAAATCAAGACTGACTGCATCCGTGGAAGATGCAGTTTAGCAAATGCTCATTACTGGATTCAATGCAGGAGCGACTGTGTGAAAGACTAAAGCCTTTGGCCTTGCTGGAGTTCAGGGTAATGAACTAATTTCCCGTCCCAATTTATCTGTGTTTCAGGGCCTGCGTGACCTTTTCTGTCAAGTCAGCTTTGTACCCTGCCCCACACCACTCATGGTTCTGGTGTTTTTTAGAGTATGGGCTGATTAAAGGAATTTATCAACTCTGTAAAATTTTTTTGCTACATTTTTGCTTGTAAGTGACTGGAACGATAAAATTAACTGTATATATTTTCCATTTCCCTATTTATTTGACTGGACAACAGATGTTCTCATAATTAAACAGGACTACCCTGCTCGCTATGGTGCATAATAACTTCACATACTGGATGCTGCTTGAGGTTTTGCGTAGCTTGCACACACACATACACACACATGTGTATGCATATTAAAAATATATATGTGAAAACACAGGAAAAGGTTTTTTAAAAAAACAAACAAAATAAATACGGGTAGACTGTAGGGGGAAGGGCAATTATTAAACCACTTGCCTCACTTTTAACCTGACTACAAAGTTGGGGTCTAGGTTATGTTAACTAACACCACTTTCTATACATCTAAAACATTGCTTTGGGTGCCACTCCTTTCAACGCACAAGCACAATTTCTGAATTCCTGTTGTTCTGTCTTATGCTTTTGGAGGCCTTATGTTCCTCTGGACACCAGGTATTGGGCATTTAACCTTTAAAACCAGGCTTTGAGTGAGGCATGTGGAGCATGTCATAAAAATCATGGTTTCAGTTCTTTTATTTCAGTCGATTTTATGCACCAGCGATCCCTGTCACTGTTGTCCTTCCAATTTGGGGTTTATATATTAATCTCAAGGCAAAATTCCTATTAAACCAACAGTTTTCAAGGACAGCAGTGAATTTCTTTTTTGTTACTGGGCAATGCTTTATGAGTTCACTTGAAGCTTTGTGGACTGTTTGGTGGCCATGAGCCAGGCGTCATAGACTAGATCCTTGGCTAGTGTAAATGACTTTCACGGTTACCGCATCTGAATGAAACTACGGTGCTTTGTAAGAGCTGAGGATCCAACCTCTCTCTGGAAATTCCAGAGCCTGAAAAATTTTATATGGTTATCAGTCCGAAAAAAGGCTGAATTGTATCCACCTGCTTACTGTAGCTCTTCTGAAGTGCTGCTGCGAACTACTTACCAACTACTATATGCTTAAAGCGAGTGGCCCGATGATCTGATTGGTAGTGTCCAGACTTGTTCTGTAATACATATGGGAGGAGGAGTCCTTGGACTGTGTCCCTCCAAATTGCTTTCCTCACTGAACTATGTATTACAATCTGTGCCACATAGCAGTAGAGACAAAAACAACTCTAATGCGTTTGAGTCCTTAGTCACCATGGCTGAATTTCTGATGCCCTGGAGATATATTGCAAGAAAAAAAAGGCACATAATTTCTAGTTTATTAGTTCTGTTTCACTGATATTATATTGCTTGTTTGGTCCTAGTTTGCCTAAGTATGCAAAGAGGGGGCATGAAAATGACATTTATTAGAAATGTGTTGACTGACTGGATAAAATTTGAATTCCAGCGCACTGGAGCATTTTCTGGTCTGTGCACAAAGCTGATAGTTTGGCATAGGTTCTGCTATTTTCTACCCAGAAAAGCTTTTCCTATGCTTGTGTTTTCTATCAAAAGTGATCTTTCTAGAGAAAATAGTTACTATAAATTTGGATAGCAAACTACTATGGTTTTTTATGTAAACATGAAGTGAATATTTATGGAAAATCTCCTATCATTCGGCTAGCTATTTGTGAACAGCTTGCAAATAGAGATAACGGGAACTAATGCAAGTCAAGCTTTTTATTCAGCAATCTGCCCAGTGGCAAAACTTATTTTGTTGTAGAACTTAATTTTCATTGTGTGCATCACTAGAGTTGATCCCCAAATTACTGTTTTCTGAGCAAGTCCTTGGGGATCAAACCTACCACATTCCACCACCAAAACAGAAATAACTTTGACCATCTGGCAAAGCCAGTGTACATTCATTATAGCAGGCTTTTTTTGCATTCAGCTAGCCCTAAGAAAATAATTACAATGGCTTCTAGTTATAGCATACACAAAGATCTTTCTTCTTCTTCTCATTAGCCTAGTGAGGAAATTTAAATGTGGCTATTCCTGCTGTGAGTACAGGGCTAGTGGTTCATTACTACGAGGAGGTTTTTCTAACACATCACATGTATGTATATTGCAGCTAATTTGAGATTTGTATGGACTGTTTTTTGACTTGTAGGAAACTTATTTCTATATGCTGCTTCACATAAAAAATATGTCAGGGTCTGTGTCATCTGCTGCTTATAAATACTGTATTATGGTAATAAGCAATCACTTGTCAGAGCTGCAGACGACATTGGTTTTTAATTTGGGATAATAAAAATAACGAGATACTGCTCTACTAATTTGCACTGTGACCAGATATGTCAACTTTTCATAAACAAGCCCATTCAGTTTGTCGGGAGGGTTGGGGGGCGGTTCTGCTTGCTTTGTTTTGGTTTTGAAATGTTTCGGTTTTGTTGGACGTAGGCATATTATACTCTGAAGCATCAATTAACCCTTATAGATACAAAGACCGTCGGTCTCGTTAACCTGATTCCCTTTGTGCAGAAGGGTTAAATATTTGTTGGTGTAGCAAATAGAGCTGGCATGACTCTAAAGCCCAGTGGCTGGGAGATAAGGAGACATCCATCCCCCTGTCTGTGCTGTTCAACACTTTCTTTACATTAAGCATTCAGTAGAGCAGTAGAGAAAGCTGTGTTTCCCTGGCGAATAATCAGATAGCCAAACCAGTGGTCTATGAATCCTTTTTCTCCTTTTCTTGGCTCAATGAATATTCAATTCATCCCTCTGAAGCGGTTTAGCTTTGGTAGAAAAGATTGATACCATTGTCTTTCCTACCTCAGACTGGCCTGTATCTGGAGGTTTAAACATTTACTGTGGCAGCTGAAAGCTTAACTAAGACAAAGGATGGAACTGATCTCATCTGCCATATCTTCTGTCAGGGGTTCAACCCTGGCAGTAAGAGGGATGAGAAGAGAAGACAGAGCAGCACCATCACCATCTTTTTCTCTGGCACCTCGTCCACTGGGTATACTTGTGGATCAGGTGCCAAATGTGGGTCCTGCAAAGGCAGTGGGTGCAAGAGAGCCCAGTTTTGGCAGAGCTGAATTTAGAAACCCAGGCACTTACCGATGGGCACTGTCAGGACTTGTGTAGCTCTTGGAAATGCTTTAGGTGGAGTTTTAGGTGCGTGAAGAATCTTAATTTGGAAAATTTAGGTCCTGTGGATTTTGAACTGACTTTGCAATCGAGTAGTAGGTAAGGTGGGGAGGAACCTCGGTGTGGATTCAGTTTGTGGTGTTTGAACCTCGTTTCTCTGCCAAGGGAGCTCCTATCTCTGCCTATTCTAGAGAAAAGAGAAAATAAGACAGGAATGTTGAGACTGGCTTTGGTTCTATAGTGCACAAGAAACTGGGCTGTAGTTTTGGGTGGCTGAATACACTAGAATAACTATGTGCTACTTTAATAGCTATAGTTAAATGTGTTTTAAAGCCGTTTGCACATTGCATTGCTTTTTCTTTGCTGTGGGAGGAGATTTTTTTTTTTGAAACTTCAGACTCAGGCTAGAACTTCTCAGAATCAACTTGGTTGTTAATTGATCAGGGAAGGATGTAACAAGTTCGTCTGGGCTAGAGTTGCTTCGGAGGGAAGACAAAGCAGGTGCTGTATATGGACAATGAGGAATTCAGAAAGGCTGTTTGATTGCAACAGAGAGATGAGTTCAGTGTGTGCAAGCAGTGAAGAAACATTCTTGCTTCTCCTGTACAATTCAAGAGCAAAACCATCACCGACTCAGAGGTGCAGGTTCAAAGAGGAAGATCCAGAAAGGACAAACTGGAACTTTGCTCACCAGGAATCCCCCTTAGATTTTGTTTTGCTTCCCCAGCATTAGTGCCTCACACTACTGTGTAATCTGCGTTATCTTGGCAAAGCCCATTAATCTCAGGGGGAAGAGCATTCAGTATGCTATCATTCAATATTTGTTTTGTAGCTGTACCAGTATCGCTATCAGAGCTGAGAAGAAGTAATTCAGTTTTTTCAGTTCTCCCAAATGGGGGAAGGACTATCGTTCAGATTCTGGTTTTGTAGCTGTAAAGTTGTAAGATGTAACACATCTACTTGTACTCATTTGGGATATTAAACAGAGGAAGAGCATTGGCAAATTCTCATACTAAACATTGATCTGTTGTGATTATCTCATGAAATGCTTGTACACATCTCTCTTTAGGTTAGGGGCGCTGTGCTGGAATATCTGTCATATGGTAACAGCTGTCAAGCAGACAGGCAGATGCTGTTCGTGTATATAAGAAAAGACTTGGAAATATTCCAAAAAATAAGTGGAATTTCTTCTCTGAAACTTTTTTATTTCTAGTTAGGTTTAGTACCCAGCTGGCTGGGACTTGATGAGTTATTTTTATCTTATGAAAAATTAATTTGAATTACTGCATTACATGTGGTACACATGAGCTGTAGAGAAGGGAAATATAACCTCGCTCTATAGCAGAGTGGTGTTTGGAAATTTGGAGTGACAGGCATCTAAATTCTTCTCTGCCTGATCCCGCAGCGGTCCGCGTTCACAGGCTTCCTTACAGAAAAGAATATGACACGTACTCCATCCCCCGCCTCTAAAAGCCACTGTAGGAGGGCAGCGGCAGAGTGGGGAGGTTTTGAGCAATGTTACTCTCCCTGTCTCTGGCTCAAGTGACTTAAATGAGACCACACACAAATTTTTCCACTTAGCTATTTCTCTTTTCTGTTGTTCTTTTGCCTAGCACTTAAATACCTGTTTTAAGATTTTTTTCAGGGTCGACAATGCAGGTGGATAATACAGACAGCAGAGAACGTGCAATATATAACTTGGATTCTGGAAAATAAAGTAGAAGCCTTATGCCAAAATAGTGCCATAACCAGTTTATATAGCTCAAATTCCCATATATTCGTGCGTGTAAGCCTTTTATAAAAAGTGGCAGCTTGTATCACCCGATGCATGTTACCAGTTAAACACACTTTTTCAGGCTGGTTTGCAGAGAGCTTTGATTCATCAGTGAATCAGACCAGAGAGAAACATTCATTCCTGGTGTTTGCAGTGCTCTAATTTCCCTACTCAAGGCAAGAAAATAAATTACATGAGCCCTGGAGCTTAACTGCAAGACGTTAGCAAAAATCTCACTGGAAGGTCTTTCAAATTTGTGATATCCTTACACTTTGTATGCTGACTTCTGAAACCAGCTCATTAGGCTTTCTGGGTTGTCTTTCTGTCTCTGGTGCTCTCTCACATTAGGTATTACATAAATTAATGCTTAAAAAGCCTGAGGTGTAATATTTTTATTACAAACACTTACATGTGTGCCTGTATAGAAATAAGTATTACATAAATATCCAGATATTATGAGAAGTTGGATTGATGTGATCCAAATGTCCTTTCCTACAGGAGAACACTACTTCTCGGGTTGTGTGCGTGTACCTAACCAGGAGAACCTAGCAAGCTCTGTTTTTTTCTGGAAATTGTTTCATATATGTTTCATATATGTTTTGAAGAGTATGAGAAATGTGTATATTATCAACTGCACAAAGTTTCTACTAAGCACACATTGCTTTCTACTTGGAGGTGATCAGGGATTTTTAATTTTCTTTTGTATAATGGAAATAGATCAGTATTTTCTTGAAACCCACCTGAAATCAAAGTTCTATTGTTTGGGGCTTTTAAAAAAAAAAAAAAAAGTACTGAGGGCTGCTTAGTGATGCAAATTCATGTATAATTAAATGCCACAGCACTTTCTTGGAAGTCAACAGATTTTGAAAGTGAATGATAACATAGGCTAGAGTCCACTGGCAAAACATCACAGCAAGTCACTCCGCTGTTTCCTGCAGGCTTGTGAAAATATTCATGACCCTAGCCAGGTCCCCAGTCTTCCTTATATTTTATTTGCTTTATTCTTGCAGACTACACAATCCCTTAGTTTGCCACTGTGTTTTTTGGAAATGTCTTTCTGACCTGAAGTTTGCAAACGACTCCTACATGTAAATGAAATGATAATCACCAAACTGTTTATTACCTAACAAATGAGAAATTCAGTTACATCTAATAGTGAGTCAAGTCACGCTTGGTATTTAAAGCTTCCCTTTGTGTGTTTGTCTGTTGTAAAACAGCGTATATTCCGGCGGAGGATGCTTCAAGGTTACATTAGAGTGTTTTTGCCCTATTTGAGTTCTTTAGTTCTGGGTTTTTCATTTACGTAATGACTCACCCCTACGGTTTTCAGTGAACTTGGAAAAAATGGCATCCTATTTTGTCTTGTTCACCAATTTGATACATTACTCTATTACAGCCACAGAGAGATACAGTTCTGTCAAAATCTGCTTTCCTCTACAAAAACAGACCCTGACCCAGAGGTACCAGAGTCATAAAAAGATTTTGAAACAGGCTGCAGCACATTTATCTCTATGGCTTGGCTCAGAAAGAATACACAATTTTCCAGCATCTTCTCCTTTCTTTTTATATGGATCACATCTGAAAGAGGGCAGGTGCCTAACAAATCTAGCCTGTGGATACGTCTAATACCCCTTATTTCTAAGATAGCCTATGTTTGATAGGCGTAAATTAAGAAAACTGTGTGAAGGCACGTTAAGAAAATAGTTATTTCTGGGAAGAAGCCAGTCTGCATGAGGAACAATGTGGTTGGATTTGGGTGGGCTAGATATTAAATTAATGATTGTGTGGGCATGCCTGAAAACTGTAGCAACTGAAATTGCTGTAGTTGGAATTACACAGCTGTCCATTTTGTAAATAATATCCTGGCATTTCTTGATGTCACAGCTATTGCTTGCTCTTTCAATTATTAGTCTGTTTGTGCACATTTTGGAGACGCAGACAGTTTTTCCCGTCAAGAAAACTTCCTTTAAATATGACCTTGCCAGGAATTTATCAGCATAGGTTACAGGAAAAATTTTGATTAATATTAGAGCCTGTGTGTCCTGCCTATCTTCTTGAAACAGCATAACATTGCAGGAGTTGGTAAAGTTAAAGTGACTGCCTTTTTTGCAATATTATTCCATGCATGGTACATTGTCATAGTTTAACCCCAGCTGGCAGCTAAGCCCCACCCAGCCGCTTGCTCACTCCCCCCTGGTGGGATGGGGGAGATAAATCAGAAGGGTAAAAGTGAGAAAACTCGTGGGTTGAGATAAAGACAGTTTAATAGGGAAAGCAAAAGCCACGCACGCAAGCAAAGCAAAACAAGGAATTCATTCACTCCTTCCCATCGGCAGGCAGGTGTTCAGCCATCTCCAGGAAAGCAGGGCTCCATCACGCGTAACCATTACTTGGGAAGACAAACACCATCACTCCAAACATCCCCCCTTCTTTCTTCTTCCCCAGATTTATACGCTGAGCATGACGTCATATGGTGTGGAACATCCCTTTGGTCAGTTGGGGTCAGTTGTCCCGGCCGTGTCCCCTCCCAACTCCTTGTGCCCCCCCAGCCTGCTCGCTGGTGGGGTGGGGTGAGAAGCAGAAAAGGCCTTGACTCTGTGTCAGCACTGCTCAGCAGTAACCAAAACATCCCTGTGTTTTCAACACTGTTTTGAGCACAAATCCAAAACACAGCCCCATACCAGCTACTGTGAAGAAAATTAACTCTGTCCCAGCCAAAACCGGCACATACATACATTCTTTTTTTTGGCTGCAATGTGAAGTCTGTTTTTTGATAAATGTGAATAACTGGAAAAAAATGTAAGGTTCTTTGCTTCTTTTTGATTATTCACGCTCTACAAGGATTTCAATGTGGCTCTTCTATGTAGAATGGCTTTCTACACCTATTGTAGCAGTCTTAGTAGATTCTGGTCTGACCTTATTCTTCAGAGGAATACATAACGGGATTTTAGTATTTGAAAGGACAATATAGAAGAGGGGATATTTATTCACGTGCATTTTTTCAAAGCAGAAAAGAACAATTGCAGCCCAACTCTCCTGTGCCCTGAACCATTACTGCATTTAGATACCTTCAGAAGCAAAAGTGGGTGTAAAATATTTTGATCGTAGAGCACTGTCCACCTATTCGCTACTGCCGCACTACCAGAAGTAGGTCTGATTGATCAGCTGGCTGGTGGGAAAGGAAGAAATTAAAGGGGAGATAAGAAGACTGTGGCTATACCAATCCTGCATAGTTATACAAATACTTTTTTACTTTTTTCAAACAAGACTCAGCAGTGTGTCTGGCATGTAAACCACTTTGCAATAGCAGGAAATACTTTGAGAGGTCTGCAATGATGTTTAGAAACCTGTTCTTACATTTAGGTGAAAGCATCTTCCTCCTGTTCTTGCTACATACGATTAGGGTGGTAGCGTAATGAACCAGTATGATGACTGTAACCTAAAATTCTAGTTAAACTGATCAAGTCTGAGTGTGATATGAATATTTTCAGATCTTGTTTTAGGAAAAACCCTGAAATATAAATAATGGCAGTTCTTAGGAGGAAAGGCTTAGGTTCAGAACAAGTCAGAGTGATGTTGTACAGACATGTGTTTGTGTGAGTGGATGAGGGTATAATATACGTAGGTCTTTTGTGCACTTTTGAACTTCCTAATTTGTAAGACACTTAAGGCAATTCTCTGCAAATACCAGATATCCCCAGAAATGCATTAGGTGTACAGCTGCACCAGAGATGGGGTTGGAAGCCTTACCGTTGTGTTTAACAGTGTGGGATTAAAAACAACCTGTCGTGTCTGAAAAAGGGAGGGGGGTAAGTTCTCAGCCACTGTGTTTTTCTGTAGGTCACCAGATCTGTATCATTTTTGTTAGCTTGAATTTGCTAAACAGTGCTACCTTGTTTAATCTAAGACAATGACTTCTTTCTTGTACCTTTTTTTTTTCATGTTTTCCTGAAATAGCACAAGATTTCTCAAAGGGCTGAATTGGAGTAGTGACATTAGTAGTGATGTTGAACTCAGTTATTTGTGAAAATAAAGTATTTGAGTTTGAAGATGCTGCTGTGACAAGTACCCTGGGAACTTTAGCATCATTTGTCTAAATCAGTGAAGGTGCATATATTTTGTTACTAAAATTGTTAGAGCTGTAGGAAACCAAGTGAAGAAAGCTGTCTTTCAGATAAGTGTATAAAAAACCTGGATGCATAAGCATATTTTTGGGGTTTGCAAAACTGTGCCAGAAAACTGAGACTGACAAACATTCTGCTTTCTAACCGTGTTGGAAGAGCTGAGGTTGGACTCATTTTCCTTTGCGCTCCTGCAGTTCTCCTCATGCTTTGCATAAGTTTTGTAGTGTACCAATATTGTCATTCCCTGACAGATTATGCATATGAGTGAGACAAGATCTGCGAGAAAAGTAGTATCAGATATGGTTGGAAAAAACAAAGTTTTGCACGTATGAGGTTGAATTTTAAAAACATGAGCCAGTAAAAGCTCTTTCTCTATCTATCAATTAGCATAACAAAATATACTACCTCATCCTACAAAACTCCCCATTTAATCAAGTTTCTGTGTCTATTGGAATTTTTAAGATAATCTGTAAAAGCAAACCACGGTAAATAGGTACATAAGAGCCTGGGCTCTCACTATTTTGACCTCAGTGGGCCTTAATGGTTTTGTACCACAGCTGGCTTTGAATCACACGGCAGATGTAGGTGTATTACTGACTCTATATACCTTCTTTAAGTAAATGGAGAGAGAAGTAACTCTGCCCATCCCAGTTTCAAGAGGGATATTGTGATCTATTTTCTGCATTGCTGTTGTTTTGCGGATATAGCATAATGACTTTTTGGGGCTGGGGTATAAAATTAACTTTGCCCTGAAGGCTTTTAACTTGAGATGCCTTGCATGCATTTATCTGAACTATATAGCTTAGATAAAGTGCTCTAATATCTCTGCTGGCCAATAGAGTTTGCAGCAGGACATCTGGGTTCTGGCAGTATTTTAGTTTTCATAGAAAAGGGAGAAAATGTGTAAGAGTGCCTCCCAATAAGGGATGGCATCCAAGGATGAACCAAGCCTAACGAATGCAGAGGAAGGTGTACAAGCAACATGTGCCACCATACTCTGGTGACTCAGCTCAGTGGAATATTGCTTGTGGGAAGAGCTTGAGTTTAGCTAATGTGTCTGTTCCTTTGTAAATCAATTTTCACTCAGGGCAACAAAAATGGCAGAGAGAATAAAACAATCTCTAATCAGTTCAGTGCTGGTTTCTAATCTGTGGGTGTTAGTGAAAATACCTATGGTATATGGTGAGAAAGGGCCTGCCTTCCTAATTATTTTTTTTTCCCCTCCTTTTTCCTTTAAGGGTTTAATTAACTTAGGCACGAGAATAAAAGGCATGAGACAAGAAGGAATTCTAAACAAAAAGTAATCCCCTATTAAGTCCTCTGACTTAAGAGGCTACCTAGAAAAGTGAAGGAGGTGGCCTCTTCTCCCTCCCCCTGCACCCACACAAATTTTTCCATAGTAGGCTTTCTATATAAGGCCAGTATGGGGGGAAGAAAGAATTTTTGTTGTTGTTTATAACTAGCGGCTAGCTGTCACAGCTAATCAATACAAACAACCTCTAATCAATCTGGCCCCAATTTAGGGGAAGAACTGGGCTTTCAATCATTTCATATAGTCAACAACAAAATATCCAACAGCCAAAGCAATTGGATTCTGTGATGGCAGAAGACTGAATTTCTTATCAGGATCAGACAAGATAGTTTTCCAGAATGATGTAGAAACTATAGTGTCCTGTTTTATAGATTATGATTATTTTAAAAGCTTATACAGTCTTCCTCTCTGCTTATTTCTGTGTGTTATAGGAAAACAGAAGGATTATGGATCTTTGTATGGAGTTCCCCATATGAATAGCTTCCTGGTACTGCTGCTAATTTGTTATGTGAAGGGCTTTTTTCCTATTATTAAGTGAAGAATAAGTAAAATAACTCTTTTAAAACTTTACTGCAAAATTAGGTGTAATTCCATAAAGCACTCTTTTTAAAAGAGAAGTGATGTACATGACTCATGTAATTTAGAGGTTACTGTGGGGTTTTCTGTTTCCCGCAATGATTTGTCCTGAATATCTGGATCTCAGTTTCTGCTTTAAGACTGCAAAGGAAGGTAACGTTCTCCATTAAAAAAAAAATATCTGTTTGGTATGGGTATCTCAATTTTTAATTCATATCTTTTTCCAGCCATGAAGCTTCCGTATTATTTTTGTATCAGTTTTCTCTCTTGCACTTAGATGAGCTGGTGGAGGAGATGTTAGCATACAAAGTAAATGCAGCAAGAAGCGCAGTGTTCTGTGGTGTGTGGGGGTAGAGCTGTTGAGTCCAATATCAGAACTTTTTAACCAATTTTCTCTTTGAAATGGAAACCAATGAGACTGTCTGATTGGTTGTACAAAGGTAAATTTGATTTATTTTATTTATTTGTTTTGAGACTGGTTCAATCTCAAAAGTAGTTGTTCTTAAAGTCCCTTCAGTGGTTGGTGCCCTGGGAGTGGGTGGCTCTAGGCAGCCTGAAGGCTCACTTGCGCGCAACAGAATCATTTTAATTTTTGTGGTGGAAATCCTAAGGCATAGAGCAGTTCTGTGCCTGGGGTCATGGAGCAAATAATCAGCAGAAATGGGAGCAGAATAAAGAGCTCCAGACTCAAGCATGTGTTTCAACCACTAAATCATTTCTCCTGCAGGAAGCCAAGAAAAGTTTGGTCCTTCCATTTGGTACCGAATCTGTATTCTCCCTGGCCTCCCTACTCTCATACAGCCTTGCTACAACACACCGTCAGCATTCATACTCCTCCATACCCCTGTCACCTTTATCCGCTCCTCCTTCCACGTGGTAACTGGGGCCTTCTCCTTTGCAGCACCTGACTACCCCTACTGCTCTCCACCTGTAGCGGTGCAAGGTGATGCCGTTAGGATGCTTTGCCTTTCTTTGAATCCCTGGGTTGGCTCCCTTTTCTGCCACGGTCAGAGAGATGTTTCTTTTCCATCAGCCCTTCATAACGCTTGTACTTGCCTCTCTCTATTATCCTCTCTCTCTCTCTCTCTCTGCTCAGTGACATGACTCTCATTTGAAGCTTGCTTGGATTCTCACTTATATGCCATCTTGTCTCTTATATCTCTATCCTGTAAATATTCAAATACCTCCCGAGGAGCTACTCTGCTGGATACTTATGAGGCTGCAAAAATTCAGAGAGAATCTAGAGACAATTTTTGGTTTGTTTCTTTTTCGTGTCTTAAATTTATTATCTTATTAGGGCCACTTTTTTTTTTTCCTACCCTGTTCTTCTCCTTTATCTTTTTCTCTGTGTTTTTGACTTCTAAGTTTATTATTTTTTAGCTCTTGGCCTCTGCTGGTCTTTCCAATCCTCCTTTCATTTGGAAGCGGCACCCCCTTGCAGTCAAATTATACTGAGAATAAAACCAGCTCCTGTGACTTCTTGAAAATATAAAGGTTTGGCAATTGACAGGCAGTCTGAATTTGTAGTTCAAGGGTGAATGGATATACTGTAAGTACATTTGAACTTCATTTTTTCCTCAAAGAACGGTGGTGAGAAGAGATGTGCTATAACTCAGGCTGAAGCTAAAAACATGAAGTGCCTGCAGGAAATATTTGTAAACATTCCTCATTTCCAGTCGGCTTTGAAACCCCGAGTCGTTCAGGGCACCTGGAGCCCCCGACTGACTGTCACTAATCTTTCTAGCCTTTGTCTCCAAATAACTTGAACTATCCTAGTCTGGTTTCCTTTAAACTGGAGCTCTTAATGCTCCCCCTGGATCATATGTAGTGCATTTTCCTTATCTGCTCGAGATGCTGTCTAGGTGCAACCTTCTACTCAGTGCTTCAACAGGTCTGTGTAGTGTGTTTTTTTTTCCCCTGCCACCTGTACCCTTAAAAAGACCAAATGCTTCTGTAATCATTCATTCTTTTAAATTATTCATTCTTTTAAAAGATTAATGTAAAGGCAGTGTGTGTTTGTCTCTGCATCTGCTTTCTGTATGTGTGTGTATATATATATGTATATATATTTTAAAAAAGTGGATGAGGTGTACCAGCAACACCGTACGTAGAAGGAAAGTAAGTCAAGCCGCTTGACTGTTTGCTTTCTGTCCCCATGCTACCGTTCCTGTAGAAATGCTTGTGTGGTTACGTGGCACCAAGGCATCGCTCTGTAGTTGCTTGTTCTTTGGAAACTAATGGTCACTATTGCAGTTGTCTCTTTTAAATCAAGCGTTGACTGTGTGCTATTGTGGTTAACATCCAAGGACTAAAATTCACTAGTAACTTGCACAAAGGGGAATTATCAGAAGACTATGCCTGGTCAAGCACAGCACAGCACCTGATTTTTTTTTGTATATTCAACAGAATAATTTCTGGAGACCAGTACTCATAAAGATAAATAATTAGCATGAGGCTTCAACCATGAAGCTCACTTGACATAATCAAGCTCTTAATAACCTGTGGTCCCTAATAAACCTGGTGAACTGAAATTCTTACAGACATCGAAGTGTTACACTGCCTGTGGAGAAAAATGGCTTAAAAGGGCTGAGCTGAGGAGTATATGAGATCTGACTTTGCTGTGCTGTCAGGCATATGATTTTATTTGATTTACCACATGCTTTTTAAAAATAAACCATATCTTGCCATATCTGTTGAGCACTAGAAAGGTACTTCCCAATTCTTTTACATTCAACAATTTTTAGAAATCTGGACACCATTATTAGATACAGCGCTCTGGGAATGTCTCAGTAATGATATGTCATGGCAGTAAGAGTTTTTTGTTTGATATTCTGCTGTGAACTCATTGAAGGATTGCATTTGCTCCCATTTGCATTGTCCTAGCATCTTATTTGTACTTGGCTATTCTTTATCTTGTGGTTTTTGAATTCTGAAGCTTACCTGTGATACACATTCTTGATTCCTGATACCATTTTGCATTGAACTGTATTCCGCATCATTTTTTACCAAAGCTGAACATACTGTGCAATATGAGTTTTCTTGGGAAATAACTGTCAGCTTGCTTCTGCATCACCTACAAGGCTTACAACCACTGCATTTCTATCCTTTTCTGTAGGATTCATAAAGATAATGAATACTATTTCAAGAATAGATTTCCAAGGGAACTTCTTTAGAATAGCCTTGATTCAGTTATACTTCGACATTTTCCATTTCCGTTTTTTTGTTAATCTATCAATTAACTGTTTATTAATGAAGGCAATAATAACAATTTCAGTCAGCATTTATTACAGTGCAAAAATTATTGTTGTACGAGACCAGATTTATGAACACATTAAGACACTTATCTCCACAATAAACACTAATTCTGAATTGGAAAAGCTCTGAAATTAAGGCTGAATGGGTATTCTTTACTGATTAAAACAACCCTTGGAAGTTAAGTGATTTTCTTCAAAGCTTATTTTTTCCAGGATAAGAACAGTGAAGTTTCCACTGATTGAGGATAAAAGTAAATTAGAATGCCCTATGCTGAATTAGCTTAGCTCAAAATCAAACTTCATTTATGGCTTTTATTACACTAAAAAATTAAAAAAAAAAAAATTGCTGAGAACGAAAAATATCTTTGGGAAGATATTCACAGAGCAAGAAGCTTCAAGAGCCCAGCGAGCCCTCACTGTCTCTTTCAGGAGTGGTTCAGTTACAAACTCAGAAGACCCTGCCAAAGTGAGCGGCAGATGCAGATACCAGGTCCACACTTACCAAAGAGCAGCAATGACTACGTAAAACGCTCCACACTCAGCCAAGTCAATAGGAAGAGGAGAGCAAAGATGCGAAGGGAAGAACTTGTGTATTTGAAGTTGGGGAGACAGAAAGGAAAGCAAAAGAACAGCCGCCCCAAAATGAGGGGGGAAGGGGGGGAGAAGAAAAAAAAAATCAGCTACAACCTGAAAAACTGAAGTTGGAGGAAGGTAACCCTCCCTCCAAAAATCATGAGGGCTTGCCCTGAACCCGGGAGGGGCAGCTCTCCAGTTTACAATAGACCGTGTTGGAGTTCTTGCATCGGCAACCTGTATGACTGATGTGGTCGTAACGCCCTCGACAGAGTTTTAGGCATCCTTTTGCAGGAGGGTAGCAGAGCAAGCAAGGCAGAAACAAGGACATCGCTCCCATGCGCAGGTACCTAGAACAGCAGTGTGACTGGGAACAAGAGCAGGGATTATCTGCGTAAGAGTCCCCTTCATTGTCGTTAGAACAGTGGTAGAAGATCCCTTTGACCAAACACATCTGGGTGCTGTACTCCGCCATGCTCTCTGCAGAGCACAAGCACTGCCGGTTGCAGGCCAAGCAAGAAGTGAGGGCCTTCGGGGCCGTGCACTCACCGCACTTGCACTTCCCACACTGTTCGCAGATAAACTTGTGCTGCATCAAGTCCTCTTTCAAAGGACTCTTCAGATCATCTACAATCAGAGACGACTGCTTGGGCTGCATCCGGATTGTCCGATCGGATCTGTGGCCTGAGCCCGGCCTAGATGGAGGTGACCGTCCCAGCAGCCCTTGCTCTGAGGAAGCACTGCTGTTGCTCCCAGAGCTGGCTGCGCTCCCCGTGCTGGTTGACCTGCTCAAGACGGGAGCCCTCGCATTATGCTGATGTGCCACGTGCCCCACGTGACTGGGTCCGTGTTCGTAATTATTATTCACATTAATTGGTATAATTTCGTGAGTCCTTTCATGCTTCTCTTGCCTTGGCGCTGTCTGCGGCCCAGGTTTTTTCACCACAGATGGACCTTCAGTGTATCCATTGCTGCCCCTGATGGCCTTGATCTGGTCCAGTGACAAGATAGCTGTTGGCTGGCTCTCTCTTTCATAGTCCAGCCGTTGCCAGCTGTCCAAGGAGGGCTGCTGAATCGCCACTAGTGAACCACTGCTGCCATGGAGCCCACTTTGGGGCTCCATCTGTAGTGATCTCTACTTCTGGCATTCAGTGGGAACCTGGCATGCATCTGAAATCCTAAGGCCAAGGTGAACGCCTGCTTCCCGAGGCACATTGGCGGCCCCGGCACGGAGTCCAGCCTGGGCAGTGTAGGCAGCTGCACTGTCCCGCCGCCCGCTCTGCGCTGTCCCGCTGCTTTTCCGGAGTATCTATGGGGCTGGATGGGATCTGCCCGAGAGTGCTGAGGGAGCTGGCGGAGGAGCTTGCCAAGCCACTCTCCATCATTTATCAGCAGTCCTGGTTAACGGGGGAGATCCCGGACGACTGGAGGCTTGCCAATGTGACGCCCATCTACAGGAAGGGCTGGAAGGAGGATCCGGGGAACTACAGGCCTGTCAGCCTGACCTCGGTGCTGGGGAAGATTATGGAGCGGTTCATCTTGAGGGCGCTCACAAGGCATGTGCGAGACAACCAGGGGATCAGGCCCAGCCAGCACAGGTTCATGAGAGCCAGGTCCTGCTTGACCAACCTGATCTCCTTCTATGACCAGGTGACCCGCTTAGTGGATGAGGGAAAGGCTGTGGATGTGGTCTACCTGGACTTCAGTAAGGCCTTTGACACCATCTCCCACAGCATTCTCCTAGAGAAGCTGGCGGCTCACGGCTTCGACAGGTGGACTCTGCGCTGGGTCAAAAACTGGCTGGACGGCCGGGCCCAGAGAGTTGTGGTGAATGGAGTTAAGTCCAGTTGGCGGCCAGTCACGAGCGGTGTTCCCCAGGGCTCAGTTTTGGGGCTGGTCTTGTTCAATATCTTTATCGATGATCTGGATGAGGGCATCGAGTGCACCCTCAGTAAGTTTGCAGACGACACCAAGTTGGGCGGGAGTATTGATCTGCTCGAGGGTAGGAAGGCTCTGCAGAGGGATCTGGACAGGCTGGATCGATGGGCCCAGGCCAACTGGATGAGATTCAACAAGGCCAAGTGCCGAGTCCTGCACATGGGTCACAACAACCCCATGCAACGCTACAGGCTTGGGGAAGAGCGGCTGGAAAGCTGCCTGGCAGAAAAGGACCTGGGGGTGTTGGTCGACAGCCGGCTGAACATGAGCCGGCAGTGTGCCCAGGCGGCCAAGAAGGCCAATGGCATCCTGGCCTGTATCAGAAATAGTGTGGCCAGCAGGAGTAGGGAAGTGATCGTGCCCCTGTACTCGGCCCTGGTGAGGCCGCACCTCAAATACTGTGTTCAGTTTTGGTCCCCTCACTACAAGAAGGACATTGAGGTGCTGGAGCGTGTCCAGAGAAGGGCAACGAAGGTGGTGAGGGGTCTGGAGAACAAGTCTGATGAGGAGTGGCTGAGGGAACTGGGGCTGTTTAGCCTGGAGAAAAGGAGGCTCAGGGGAGACCTCATCGCTCTCTACAACTACCTGACAGGAGGTTGTAGCGAGGTGGGGGTCGGTCTCTTCTCCCAAGTAACAAGCGATAGGACGAGAGGAAATGGCCTCAAGTTGCGCCAGGGGAGGTTTAGATTGGATGTGAGGAAAAATTTCTTTACTGAAAGAGTGTTTAAACATTGGAAGAGGCTGCCCAGGGAAGTGGTGGAGTCCCCATCCGTGGAAGTATTTAAAAGACGAGTAGATGCGGCGCTTAGGGCCATGGTTTAGTGGGCCTGGTGGTGTTGGGTTGATGGTTGGACTGGATGATCTTCAAGGTCTTTTCCAACCTTAATGATTCTATGATTCTATGATTACACTAATATTAATTAGTCAAAATAATATTCTTCTCTAAAATATTCTTCCATTTAGGTTACTAACTCAACAAAATAATTCCATCAACGAAACTTATTTTAGAAGGAAAAATTTAGCTTTGTTTAACAAAACCTGTTTGCCTTAATGTGTCACCATCCGTCTCTTTAGCCAGGAGGGATGGGGCATTCCTATCAGGAGACATCTCTTAATATAAAGCATAGGTGCAATTTGTTTTTAGCTTTCTATCTAAGGATCTTTTCTGCAGTGGGTAAAGAAAAATAAGAATGAGCATGGTATATCTGTAATTAAAGCTAAATTTGGACTAAATTTAGTTTAGTTCGTGTGTCTACATGCTAATGTTTGGTTTGGTCTGCCTATGCTTGATGTTGGTGATGCTTGCAAACCATTAAGATGCATTGGCCCAGACCCACTCTTAAGGTGATATATCTAAATGGCACCTAAGTCAGAGCTGATCGCATCCTCCCAGCCCGGTAGAGGAGTGGAATTGGATCACGACTTTCTATGCCTGCTCCTGAAATTGTTTCATAAAGGATGAAAAAGCTTTTTGCCAAAAGTAGCTGAGGTTTTTTAAAAGAAAAAAGAAGCGTATAAAGTTGCAGAAAGATGTTTATGAGAATTTTCAGAATCATTTAAGTGATTTATTTTTTAAAATCTGATAACATGCCTAGTTCCTTTTAAAAAATCTTACTAAATAAATTCTAAGGTTGAAGATAAACAATGAAATAGTGATTAAAACTGGCCTTCCACTTGACTTCTTTGATGTTTTCTTCAGCTCCAGGTGATACTTTTTCCTGTTTCATGACAGAGGATTATAGCTGAACGAAAAAACCCATACAGGCAAATTGATCGGGTGCCTTTCAAGCTTTCAGTGAAACTGCTTCTTCTGACATAGCTGGCTAAGAGCCTGGGGAGACTGATGAAAATGCATCTTAGAAAAAGCAGATCCACTTCTGTAGTTTGTATATATTATGGAGTATACTCTCTCTCTTCTTTTTTTTTTTTTTGTTCTTTTTTCCCTCTGGTTTTTTTTTTGGTTTTGGGTTTTTTTTGTGGTGAAAGAGCCTGCTGCTAGGGGTCTGGATAAGTCAAAAGCAGGCAGGATTGAGAGGTAACTGTTGAGAGCTGTTGGATTGCTCTGGCAGCAGAGATGTTGGGCTCCACTCTGTGTGCGACCTTTGGAGCCCAAGAAGTTGGTTCAGGGTATCGATCGGTGATCAATTTCATTATACATTAGTAATAATATAACTGAAATGTTGTATTTTCTTTAAAAATAGGGAAGCTGCTGACTGACCTTTCTTACTGTGCAGGCTTCAAAATGTCTTCTGTTTCTAATGAGGAGTGTGACACTTTGATATAGCATCATTACAAGAGAAATAAAAATAGGGCTTTTTTCTCAATAAAATAGAATGGGTCAGTCTGTCCTACTTAGCAGCTTTTTCTTAAAATATTGTTTTTTAAATTAAAAAAAAAGTATCTTATGTACTTCCTCCCTATGCATAGTTGTGGGCACTATTTGAAATAGGTCACTGGGCCACTCTTATGCTAAGAAAGTAAAATACAAACCCCTTCACCTAATGCATTACAATATCTGTACTGTTATTAAATTGCAGTGAAGTACCATTTTACAAAATACAAAAGTACAAAGTTAGAGCAGGTGTGCTTGTAATCCTATTTCAAGCTGAAAACTCTTAATAAATTACTTTGGGAATGTAAATTACATAAAGAAAAACATTAATACACTTCATATGTTTGGAAAAATCAGCAGCGGCAAATAGGTGAATTTGTAATTTTGAGGAAGTTTCAATAAACAGACTTTTAGGTGAACCATATCAGATTACAATAACCAGGTTTATGATAAACTGGCAGTAGCGTTATGATCTCTTAAAATGTTTTTGAAGAGCAGCTGATGGAGAAATCCTAATAGTCACCTAATCTTTATTCATGTCTTTTTTGAAACACTCTGTGCTGAGCATAAAGGTCAGCTTTATCTACTTTGAAATGATTGAAATTCTATTAAATATGCCGTTATAATCAGAAGAAGAACAAGATGTTCTTTCCTCTTTCTGGAATCCTATCCTGTTTCTAAGAAAAAGCATAGTTTATAGCAGAAATAACTGAATGAATAATATTGTCTCCTATTTTTTTAATTAAAATTCTTTACATGACGATTCAAGAGGTTTAACTTCTGAGGCTTGCACAACAAATATAAAGTGAGTGGGACCACAGCAAATGAAGGTAGTGGAGCTGGCATGAGCTGTCTTGGCTTATAACCAAACCTTTTCATCCCACTGATTTCTTTCTGTTATTACTGTAAGAGAAAATTGTTGTAAGCAAACCAAAGCAGTTCAACAAGGAAAGTGTCTTGGCAGCGAAACCCCCATGAGAGAAATAGTTCAGAGCAGGTTTATAATTTGTTCTGTCCCAAAGAATATTTTAGGAATAAAAGAGATGCTTTCCTGTGAGAAATTGTGAGCATCTGGGCATTTTTAAGAACCAAATAGATAATTTCAAGATTAGAGATAAGATCTCTGTCATAACACTATCTAAATGAAGTAATATTTTTGTAATTTTGCTGACATTTTAAATATTAATTAGGCACACATGCTTCTGTTTAGACATTCTTGAAAAGCTGAATTACAGAAACTGCAAACCTTTTATTAATCAGAGCTCTGATAAATAGAGACAAATCGAGGTCAACGCTGTTTCTGGCAAAATGTTGCAATAGTATTTATGAATATTCAAAAATCACATAATAACTTTACTAATACTGGTGACTTTTCTTTGTAAATCGTGTTAAAGCAAATTATCCGATAGATTTGGTATTTACAGGACTATTCAGACTCGTGGCATACACAGCTATTTTGTCGGAGGAGACATCCAATTAATGTTCATATATGCTACTGCATTACTTTAAACAGAGTATCAGGAATAGGAATAACAGAGGATTTTTTTTTTTCTCTTTAGAATACATTTACTTCAGATCCCAGCTGGAGCTATGGTTGTTCAGGATGGTAGGAGAGAAGAGAGTTCTGGTCTTTTGAAAAATTAGCAATCATTTTGATAAGAATGGGCCTTATTTGGACTATTCCTATTATTTTTTTTTTTATTTAATTTTCAGTTCTGAACAAATATCAGCAAACTAGCTGCTATTGGAAAAAACACTGTAAAAATGGCTACCAAACACTGCAGTGATTCAGACCTCCTTTGTGAACAATGTCCATATTCCATCTCAAATGTTCCTCCATTTCATCACTCAGCGTTCTTATTGTAAGTGCAACTTACGATGATGAGGTAAAACTAGTTATAGAGAAAGATGCTAGAGTTGTTAATATTGAAAAGCTACAAGCTCATGTGGAAAGAGTCCTTGTTGTATTTCCAGATAAGACCTTTCCTGGAACGTAGTAACTTTGAAATTACCCTGCAGGAAAGAATACCACCTAGATTACCAAGCAGAAGTAAATTTTTTCAGTCCAGTACCTGGGTTCAGCAAAAGAGGTGGAAATAGCAACAGATGTGTAGTAACAGTATCCTTCTACTGTGCATAAAATAGACACAAAAATTGCTGTCTGGAACAAGTCCCCATCCCTGGAAGTATTTAAAAGACGTGTAGATGCGGCGCTTAGGGGCACGGTTTAGTGGGCGGTGGTGTTGGGTTGACGGTTGGACTCGATGATCTTAGAGGTCTTTTCCAACCTTAATGATTCTATGATTCTAAGGCAGCAATACCAAACTGCTTTATGATGTCCAGTCCAGTTGTGAAGACAAAACACCAGCTTTATAATGGAGAAATTTTTATAGCACAGAGATGAAGAAGAAATTCAAGAGATTTTCACTGAGGAAGATAAAGAATATTACATATTTTCTTTTAGTCCCTTGGTCATTAAATAGTTAAATATATATATTTTATATTACATGAAAACATTTGTTCTTAAAAAATGAGTCACAGTGCTTAAAATTAAAAAAAAAAAAAAAGTGCCCTGAACTAAATATGGAGGAGAAAATGAATATAGAGTGTATGCAAAATATACAGTGATCAGAGTTCTTTATTACTCTGGCAACTAAAGAAAATGGAGATATTTCTGTGTCTGGTTTAAAAAAAAAGAAAAAAAGAAAGAAAAAAGCTTTGAGAACTGTGGAAACCACAAGCAAAAGAGCCATTTCTTCTTGTCTTGAAACTTTTTAATCTTCAAACACTTTGGCTTGAAAAAGTTTTCTCCCCTGTGACAAGCAGGCAGACAAGAACCGGAGCAACAACTGTGTTGGCCTAATAAAAACTGAAGTGCAGCTACATTTACAGTACATTGAGAACTGCTAAGAAATTAATGCAAAGATTGTACAGGGCATTGCTGAAAACACCAGAGGGGCACTCCTGAGAACAGCAATCAGCTACTTGGCATTAACCTCGCTGCAGAAGGAGAGCTGAAGTGTTCTGCATTTGAAGTTGCTAGTGTTCGTCTCGGTGCTCTGGTGCGAAAGCTGAGAGAGGCAGAGAAGGAAGATGGCAGATTTGGGATCACTGCCCTGCCTCCTTCGCCGCAGCAGGATTAAGTGCAGAATCCGAAGGAGAAAGGAAATAAAATCCCCCAACCTGCAGCAGTGGAGATGCAAAGGAGCCTGGGATCTCGCTCTACCCCTTGCCCAGAGAGAGTGGGTGGTGGGGAGGCAGGGATGCAGCCGTGATGTGCCGTGCCGGTTCTGGAGTGAGGTCCATGAAGTCAAAGACCAAGCTTTTCCAACTGTCGACAATGAGCTCTGTGCCAGGCTTGGTACAATTGTACCTCTGTGGGCTGGTACAATTAAATATCTGCAGTAGCTGGAGCAAATAAGAAATTACTCAAGCCAGACAGCTAGCATTTCAAACTTGAACAAATCCGCTACGCTTTACAGAGAATAATTCAGCTATGCAGTTTTGAAATGAAAGTGTGGTATAAATTGGAGACAATGGGACAAGCTAGATGTTGCAGAATACCTATAACAGCTTTCTCAAATTTGGCATTAGTATCTTGATAACAAGTATTTGGGAGCTACTGTTTATAAATAACCAGGATCTGAAAAATGTGTCTAAATGGGTTGGCATCTTCAGAAAAACATTTATATTTATGTAAACACTCTCAGACAATTAAGACGTGAACTCAATATACACTTCAATTTTCTCTATATCTCTTATGTTCATTCATCAGAAGAAAACAGCCTCCCCACCCACCTCCGATATCTGCTCTGAAATGTTAAAGACCCATTTATGCACCATAGACGTGTATTTATTTGTGCTTCTCTGACAACTTTGCAAACAGTTCGTGTTCCCTGGGTCACTCCCCAGGGAGCCGGAGGATGATTAGGAGCAGCATTTAGCTGGTGGGAAGAGCGAAGCAGAGGCAGGTGAAGCATCCTGCGTGGTGTTGCATAGGAGGTCTCTAGCAGAACCGGGAATAAAATGTAGCTGTCTTCGCTCACGGATCTCTGCGGCATTTGAAACATCAGTGCACACATGGGAGCATCACAGACTAATGTGACTGACAGTTAAAATAATCCGCTGATTTGCAGGCAAGCATTCAAGTAATGCGTTGGTCTGATGGGTCTGAAATTTAACAAATTTTAAAAGTTTTCTGTTGTATTTCCCTACTCCCCCCGCCCTCCCCAAGGCTTCCAGACTCAGTCTTCTATTTCCAATTTACTACTTCAAACTTCTACTGAAAGCAGCGTAGATTTCTATTATCAATGAACAGTTCTGGGCATTGAGAACAG
Organism: Aptenodytes patagonicus; assembly: GCF_965638725.1. Lineage (NCBI taxonomy): Eukaryota > Metazoa > Chordata > Aves > Sphenisciformes > Spheniscidae > Aptenodytes > Aptenodytes patagonicus. Next base: position 5,989,501 of record NC_134955.1, read on the forward strand.
CCTTTGAAATGTTTCCTCCTGTATTAATTTAATGGACAATATTTCTGACTATGCTTCCTGAAAAAGGACATTGCATGTTTGATTAAATTTTAGGAAGGAATTGCAAAGTACCTTCCGTGACATATTGCTTCCAAAAAAAAGCAAATCAGAGTGAAGTGGACTGAGTGGGATAAATTCTTGGCTCTGCCTGAAATGGGTTGGAAAAAAAAAGGGGGGGGGGGGGGGGGATGGATGAAGGATCTTCCATAAGAGTGCCGGTCCTTGGCCCGTTTACCGTGGAGAAGATGAGAGCAGTTTCTGGTTTGACATCTTTTTGTTTCTAACTGCTCAGGTTTTGGGATCACTGAAGTACCCTTCAGACTATCCGGAGCAGGATCTACGCACAGCTGGCTGGTTAAATGGGCTTTTCATTCGGTTTGCTGGCTGAGCAGCAAAGAAGCCATCGTAGGGTGAGTAGCTGGCCCATTAATTCATCACATCTTTACTGGAGTGTGCACCTTAAGTTTTTAGAGACATGTTAATGTTAATGATCTGCCATTTTTCATTATGATAAATGAAAACCCTCTGCATGTAGAGCTTATCTGAAGAGTGAGTCTCTGAAGGAAAGCGTCACTTCAGTGTTTCACATTTATTCTCCCTCACTGATTCCCAGACAAAATCTATTGAATTACAGTACAAAAAATATGACATTGTGTTTTAACTGTGAGCTTCACCTGAATCGAGGAATCAATCCCCAGATTTTTGGCATTATGGATTAACGATGACGATAAAGACTGTGGCAGAAGCATTGGTAATTCTGATAATCATGTTAAAAAGAAAGGAGGCCAGCTTGTTCTTCAGCCAGTCTGGCTCTGCAGAGCAGACAGCAGGAAGAGCTCATTTGCTGTTTTCTATAAATAAAGCAATTACAGCAGGAGTAGAGTGATAACTTGCAGTGAATAATAGATGCAAGTACATATATATATATGTAATCATCTTTCTGTTCACAAATTGTTTGCAGTTCATAATTTTGGGGGGGGGGGGTGTTTGGGTTTTTTTGGGATGTGGTGTTTTTTTTCCAGATTACTTGCAAAATAATTTGACTGATTCTTGGTTTGTTGACATGACCTTAGAATGAGGTTTTTACACAGAGAAAATTCCTCTGCACCTAGTTAAGATGTCATTTTTGCAAGCATAGGCATTACAATTTGATATAAAATGCTCCAGAAGAGTAGCTGAGATGATCCTGTTCCAGAAAAGCAGAGGAGCATATGCCTGTGCTGGTAGTCATAATATCGATTTGACTTGGAGCTGAAATTAATTATTTTGTTGAGCAAAGGTCTGTGAGAATGTTTTATAGTACTATTTGCAGCTGCAGGGATGTTATCACATTGTACGCAAAATAGATACGTGGGTATGGGTCAGGTTGGAATCCAGTCAGCGCTGTTTCATGTACTGGATAATACTTTGCAGTTATTTTTCAACAGATGTCCACACCTTGCTACTCTTTTGAAGCATTAACTTGTTCCAAAAAGCAGTCATCAAAGGGAAAAACCTGTATGATTGTGAAAAATACTGGGCTGGGACTCAGGAGAACTGAGTTCTTTTTATACCGATACTCTTCTTCACTTTCTCTTTCCTGAAAACAAAGATCGTTCTCCTCTGTGAACCATTTAGCCACCTATTGATGAAAAATGATTTTTAAGGCCTCACGAGTTAAGACGACTAGAAAACTATGCAGAATTTACAGTTTCTTAAGACAAATACAATGCATGCCCTTAAGATACATTTCCCAAAATTTTGGAACTAGTAAAATATGTGATATCCACAGGCATCAGAAACTCAGCCGTGATCTTTTCTCAATTCTGCAAAGGGGGAGATGGATGTATGGAGAACTGGAAGTGATTTTTCTGACATTATGCTTCAGGGGCCTGACGTCCTAAAAGTAGGTAGAATTTTTCTGTTAGTTATATCAGAATTAGGATCGGGTTTTATCACTGGATTTAACAAAATCCGCAGACAGAAGTTCAATTCATGGCTCTTGACGTATCTCACTATAAGGAAAGCTTTCGTTCACCTGTGTTAGACAAGTAGTTTGACTGGAAAAAACCTCAAATGATGCTGACTGTGCAACACAGCCTCGTTGCAATGGGCTGCTTCAAGGACTCGAGTGAATTGCTCTGTTGTACTTTGCTGTGATGGCTTACCCTCTTATTAGCTTTGTCACTTCACCTTGATTTGTTTCTGAGTTTCTGTCTGCAGTTAAAATCAATAGACTTTTTTCTCCTTAGCTTTCAAAACATCATAAATAAAATTCATTTCTTAAAATAGATGCCCTGTGTTTTCTGAAATAACACCATAATAGTATAGGGGAAAAACCTCGAACGCTAGTAGCTGTTTGAAGTTTAAATACCCATGCTCAGTCGTCTTTTCTGTCATTCAATGCTTGTTTATAAAACCTTGTTTTACAGCCTAAGCACTTAATCTTTGTGGTTTTTTTGGTGGTGTTTCTTCTTCTCTCTGGGTTCATCACATTATTTGTCCAGTCATGGTTTCAATAGTCTCACATTCATCATGTCCTGCTCCCAGCATAGTTTTACAGTCTGCAGTCATAATAAGAATAAAAATGTTCTGCTTGTCTGTAGCAGGTATTTCTGCAACAGCTAGCTAAGCATTTTTATCTCCATGCTACTAATAAACTGATTTGACAAAGATGACACTTCAATTTATTGGCAGAATTGAGAAAAAAGGTAAAGAAAAGAAAACAAGCCAGCGTTGTGTTTAACCTGTAGCCCAGGATGCCAGCCAGAGTGCGGTTTAAAATCCAGATTTTTCAGTACAAGGAGAGCTGGGTTCCTTGTGCAGTGGCTATGTGTGTAGTCACTTAACTACTCCGATTTTACAAATAGCTGGGTACCTGTTAGATCCCACTGAGAATAACCATCTCATAGATGGAAAAAAAATCTTCTGCAAGGAAATTTCCTTGGGCATTAAATCCCTGCTAGACAAAAGAAGATTGAAGGGTCTTATGGAGTCGGGTTGGTTTGCATAGCAAAGCTGTGGCGATAGTTCAGAGAGCTGCCAGGTCGCTACTGAGACAAAGATAATGTGAAAGAAGGGAGAACAGCCAGGCGGTGAGGAGGTAGTGCTGGGGGTGACCGTGAGCAGCAGTCCAAGATGGACAAATGCCATGGGGAAGGGTGAGCCCGCCTCCAACACCAGCTGTTGAAAAGACTGGGTCTTTTCCTGTGGCAAAACCACCGTCTTATTTCCTCTCAGTATCAGTACTGCCTTTGTAAACAATCTTTGTAAATCAGACTTTTCCAGCTAAGATAATTTCCTTGGAAAATTTGTGGTTGGCTGTAATAGTTTCAAACTCTAACCACATGCTAGTGAAAAAAATCAAATTATGAATGGAAATATGAAAATGCACTGTATGACCTTTCTTCCCCGTCACTAAAATATGTTTTGTTTTCTTCACTGGAAGTGCAATTCACTGTCAATAAGAAGTCTGTGATAGTAGCCCCATGGTATACATCTAATTATAGTATGGCAATGCCTTGTTTTGTGGGAAATTTTAAATAGGATTGAAATTTTAATGACTGCTTTTAAAAAAATCAAACATTAGATTAAAACAACCTCTTTATTCTTCCATTCTATTTTTCCATTATCTCTTTATGTTTTTCTGATGTAGTCATATACATAGATAAAGAAAATGACACTCTGTTTTCCCTTCCAGAATTTATATTCCTTTTCAGTTGTCTAGATAGCTGGAAGAAATTACTAAATCTGTCTTTTAACTCTTTTGTGTATTGAGCAAATGAAAAGCTTTTAGAGTAACAGTAGCTCTGAAAAACGTATAACAGAAATTTTCCCTTAATCAGAAGAAGTCTGCAATGTTTTGGCATTCCCTATATCTGAAACTCATCCTAGAATAAAAGACGGAATCAGTTTAATAGCTGTGCTGGAATGATCCTGTGGCTCACACTAATATAATTCAGTGAGTTTGCTGGAAGCAACTGGACTGTAGGAGGACGTTTAAGCAGATCCAGTGGAAAACTCTTAAGTGTGGTTTAGGTTGGACCAGGTATGTGCTTTTGAAGGGAATCTCACAGTTGTCCCTGTCGCTGTGCTGTGGTCTGTATCTCAGAGCACACCTCATGCACCCCGGCCACAAACGGGCCGTCTGTCAAGGGTACCAGGCTGGACCTCAGTTGAGGTAACTCCCTAAAATGTAGATATTGTGGACGTCAGGCCCTCCACATCAGCTCCTACATGTGCCTTTTGCTAATGTAGATGTACATTTAGTCACCATGACACCGGATGATCTCAGTTTTGTTATTGTTTGGTTTTTCCAGCAGTGCATCCTGGCATGGAGGCATAACCTCAATAATACCTTGAGGTACAGCAGATTTTAAGCTTTCCTAGCTATAATGCTTTCTAAATGTAAAGTGTGGTTTTGGTCGTATGGCTAAACCTGTGGCCTTTATATTAGGAGGTACTATTCTGGAGGCTGTCACTGAAATTGGAAGCTGATTTGAATAGGTGACAGCACCTCCTTTGCTGACGCATCAGAGTTGGTTTCTGTTCCTGCTGTACCAAGGTTGCATTTCAGGTGCCCAGTCCTCTCATGAGCCTGCCTCGAGGAGAATGGCATCTCTTAGCATGCAGTCATAGACCCGACTGGCCAAAGGGAGTGACATGGTCCCACCAGGAAATATGATGCATAGGAAAAAAAAATGCATGCCAGGTCACTTCTGTAGAGTATGCCTTTTATAAGACAGAAAAATACTGGCAATACTGGTCTGAAATAAAATGCAAAGTGTCTGCTTGATTGAAGAAATGGAACGCAAGTATCGACATCTTATACCAGTTAAAATGCAACATAAACTCTTTTTAAAAGCAAAATTTTCTGGAGTTAGTGTTCCTGATAAAATATTTAAAATTGCACATTAAAAAAAAAAAAATACCCCCCCCAAAAAAAAAAAAACAACAACCCAACCAAACAAAACCCAAACAAATCCCAAACAGTAAGAATTTACCACAGCAGGGAAGCTTTGATTTATGTTTTTTCTCTTTTTTTTTTTTAAATGATTGTGCAGGATAACACTGGATTAATGTGATTAATGCCACAAAAAAAAAAAAGGGGTGATGTTAACAATATGTAGGAGAAGCTTCATTTACTGATGTTCTTGAGACCGCAGAGGACCAATCTGACAGCTTTATTTGCTCTAAGTAAAAATAAAGAGTAGATAAGTTCTTAAAAATAGTAAATGAAACCATTTGCTTATATTAATTAGATAGTTAAAGATGTGTAAAATCTTCTTCTCTGAGGAGGTCTGCATCTACTTCACTTCACAGAATCCTTCTTAAGTAAAATGAGTCCTTAATCAGCAATGCAAGGAGCCTAAATTAATCATCAGGCAACTACTTTAGGCTTTAAATCCCTACTTGACGATGCTTTGATCCACAGTAAATATTTAAATAAATGTTGACATAGATACTCATTGTCCACTCCTGAGAAAAAAATTAAGTAGCTCAATGTATGAGAGCAAAGCTGAAATACAGTGGGGTTGCCTGTAAACAGGGGCTTTTGCAGATGTTGCATTTAAGGAAAAAAAATCAAGATGAAGTCTAGAAACAGGGAAAGCATAAAACCGCGGTGCACCCATCGTAATATAGCCCTTTTCTCCTTCAGATCATCTCTAAACACCCCCAAAATAGACATTAACTTACTGATGGGACTCCATAAGATAACTCGAGAAATTTCATCAAATACTTTTGTATCATGTATAAAAAGGGAGTTTATTGTATTTACCATACTGCTGTGTGCATTTCTTTCATTGCTTTCACTAAGTCAAAATAATAATCCCTATCCCTGCTATTCTCTTAGTTAAGGGTGTGTTCAAGCCACTATTGAGCTTCGCTACATTCACAAAGGTGACCCATGAAACAATTAAAAACCCCCTATATAATATACTAACCCCAATTAGAGAAATAGGTTTGTCCAACGCGCACAGAGCTTCCAGACGGCCCTAACGCTGCCGCCTTGCCACATCCTAATATTTTCTTTCTTAAATCGACAGATAGCAGCGAGCAGCCTCAGAGCACTTTGATTTCTTCTATTTCAGGCAACAAAAGCAATGAAATGGGGAAACAGGACTTCACTTCTGCAGTGCAGAAGACATTGTGGAATAGGGTTGATGCTGACAGCCTCCTCTTATCTGGCCAAGCAGATTTATTTACAGATCTCAGATTTCCAGGCTATTTGTAAAGGTCTAACTTGCTGCCGTAGATTGTGTGCAATTCCTACCACATCTCACGCTTTCCTGGCGAGTCCAGGGTTCCTGTGTTTTGTGTCCAAACAACAATTACTTTCAGAGTGGAGGAGTTAATTATTACAGAAGCTGTTACAGCAGCCCACACTGTATCTCATTCAGAAGAGGCATCTGGGTCGCCCAGCTCTTTATTTTGTTGTTCAAGATGACAAAATATAAAAAGTTTGAAAAGATCTCTCTGGCTGAGCTAAAGTACACCAGCTAATGGAAAGACACAGCTTAGAAAATTGCAATGTATCTCAGCAGAGGGCTTGTTATCCTTGGGCAAACACTTCTCAGAGAAGATGCAGTGTGACTTTGCTGTGAGGAGCAGACCAGACAGGATTCAAGCAGTAGAGAAAGTCAGCTGAGTTTCTATAGGAAACTACGAGCAAGTTTAGACCAGAAATGATGCTGTCCTGCTTAGCACCTCTGACAGTTAATATCCTTTTTATTTAAGTGACTAAATCTGGATTATGTTTCTCCATTCTGGGTAGCGTGTCTTAAAATCTTTGCTGTCATGACTAACTAAAGTAATGTAAGCTGCTTTTTCCTTCATGCTACCAACTCTGGAATTCTGCTTTTAAAATATCTTTTTTTTTTCAAAATGATAGTAACAGTTGGGGGAGAAAAAACCTCTACAAGGCAAAACTACTTAAAATTTTAGGAATTAAAAATGTACTAATTACTTAACACAAGAGAAATGAGGAAAAGAGGACTGAGTCTAAATGTGTAGCATATAACTAGCGATCTTCGCATAAAAAATTTCAGACATTTTTAATAATTTCATACGGAACAAGAGAACAGTGAGACCTCCACGCATCTGTGGAGAGTTTTCATAATAAATTGAAGACTATACTTCTGCTCAGAAGGACTTTCTGCTTTGCCCATTAGGAAATTGCCTCTTGTTTATTAAAATTCCTTTGTTTTTCAAAATCCCACCCATTCCCCAGGGATGCTCCTGGAGGAGCAGCGAGCAATCCCAGTGGCAGGGCAGCACTTTGGAAGGCTGCCGTGTAGCCACCCCACATGGGAAGCGCACGGTGTCCCAGAGTGGTCTTCTCAGCCGCTTTGATCCTGGCAGAAATGTCTTCTGCTTTCCCCCACGGGCTGTCTGCTGGTGGTTCCCTCTTAGCGGGGTTTGGGTATCTCTCTGGAGGGGAGGGGGATGTCTCACTGCATTTCTTCTTGCCCTTCCCCTGTAACACATTAGTGGCTGTCTTGAAATGTTTTTGTTGTTGTTCTTTCTTGGTTTGCAACCTGGAAATAATTGGCGTGTAGGTCTCGTGTGATGACTGAGGGTCAGTGTTTAGAAATGGTGTCTAGGCTGGGTACCACAGCGGTCCCTGCCCTAGGAGGACCTAGGACTGCATCCTCTGTTTCCCCAAGGGTGGTACAAATCCCCTTGCAGGGTGGCCCTGCCTCGGTGCTCACAGTAGACAGGTTTCTGAAATGAGTAGTATGGGTGTTTTTGAATAGAAGCGCATGAGCATTCATTGGTGTGTTGCTTGGGGGGAATGGCATGTCCACCCTGAATCAATATAAGCATGCAAGCTGCATTCTTGTCAGCTGTCTTGTAAATGATATGACGTTATTAACCAAGGGTCTTTCCCAGCACAAGAGCCTGTGCTCATACATCTGTGATGCTTTAGACTAGAGAAGAGAGTCCTGTATTTCTTTCGCACCATGTAGCTGCTTGGCCACCGCAGACTAGCACAGGCACACTTCTCCTTCTCTGTAACCTTGCACAAGGGGAGAAATAGTGTTGAAGTACCTGATGGGCAGCACTGCTGTGAATTAGGTGGAAAACAAAGAGAAGGCGCAGGGTGGCGCGGGGAGGGGAGGGAAGACAAATAAAACAAAGTCAGCTCAAGTCAAAAGCTTGTCGAGGGATCAAACACTGAAAAATCCCATCCCCAGTGCCGAGGAAATGTTCTGTGGATAGACATGACAGACAAATCACATGATGATGCAGTCTTTTACCAGTGAAACATGTTAGAAGAGCGAGCAGAACTTAAACCTACTTTGATTTGTAATAATCCTCTAGTCAGTGCCTGGAGATGCATCTAGAGGAAGAAAAAAATTATACCACGTACTGAAAGATGTTAAAAGATTATGTAATACACTGCGTCATGTAATATAGTGGCAGAAAAAGAAAACCAACAAGATTTTTTTTTACTTATTTACCTTATTCCATTTTAATTGCGTGCGTGTATATATATGCATATATATGCCTACATATAAACAATGGGTTTTTTAGCTCAGGAGCTAGAAAATTACTGCTTATTGTCCAGGTAAATTATAGGGAAATGGACTAGTTATTAATAGCTGCATTTGCTGACTGGGCTCGGATCTGCAGGCACAAAAACTTCTGTTCAGTAAAGCAGTGATACTTGAACCAAGTGTAAAGAACTGTGTAGGAAAAATTTAAGCCTTTTATTGAAAAGGATGCAAAGTAGAGATGTTGTTTCATTCACCATCAGATAATGGAGAAAGAATGTTATATGTAGTCAAAGAATGTGTTTGAAGAAAGTGTTGTTTAAAAAAACAAATAAAAAAACCCCAAAACAAAACCCCTGAAAACTGGTATCTGATTTTGCATAGATATAAGCACGGGCATAATTTCATGAATGAGAGTAGTTAGCTGAAATTGGATTGCAATAATGCCACATTCACACCAGTGCAGGTCCAGAACGTTTGAAATTTCCTTGTAACTTCTGGGTCATGTGGATAATGGGGTAATGCTTCAGTTATGTCAAAAGATTATTTTTTTTAAAGCATTTTTGAATTCTGCAGGATGCCATGTGGGAAGAGGGAAGCTTCACCTGAGAGCTGAGTATCTAAATGCCATCAAAGGTCTGGGCTTTAGTTTCTATGTTTCTCAATTTAATAGCCTTTTCCAGTACTATTTTCCATGTAGTCCATTTTAATTAGGGATCAATAATAATGTCCCAGCAGTTTACTACTTCACTCATTTCAATTGCAGTTGATTGCTTCAAGTATGTTCTGGGCTGTGTAGCGGGAAGGTTGCTCAGCAACTGTGATGTGCAGACAATAAAATTACGTGGACTTTGCCATTAACCATCTTTAGGGTTTATTATTGTTCCACCCTACTTTGACACTAATCTTCTGAAGCTGCCTGCTGCACTTGAGAAGCTGCATGTCAGAAGAAGATAGTCTAAATCACGTTTCCCCTGGTTTGTTGGGGCAGCTTGCTTAAGGGCACATCCTCTGAACAAAGGGTTACCTGTGGGACTATCGGTGAAAATGGATGCTGAAGCCAGCTCTAGCAGGGACAGGCTTAATCATAAGGGGCCTGATCCCAATCCCACTGAAAACTATTCCAGTCTTTCCACTCGTGTCAACGTTAGCTTAGACCATGCTTTCAGATCAAGCCTCATATTCTAAGCTTTCAGTATTTGAATGCTTGAGAGCTTTATTTTCATCGTTAGATACAATGTTCCAGCAATGTAATGTAAGTAAGTTCATTACAAATAGCCTTGATTGGCATTATTGTCCATTTTTCTTGCAAAGCACAAGCCTGAGCATAATCTGATGCAGATTTCATTGTATTTAAGGAAAAAAAAAAAGGTAGAAATTCCTGTTAAAGCTCCTGATTGGTCCTAATCAGGAATCAATCTAAATCCACTTTGTCTTCTTACTTCAAAATAAGTTTTTGTTTTGAGCTTTCAGCAAATGTGGGTATAGAAAAGATTAAAAAAGAAATATACAATTGTCCAGAATTATCCAAAAGCTGTGTAGTCCTTGCATTTCCAAAGGAAAACAAAACAAAAATAAAAAAACCTCAGAGCTCCTATCTTGGAAAAAAAAATTATATTTGCTCTTGTCACCACTGGGCAGAGATAGTTCCTATGGTAAGAAGATCACTTTTTAATCAGGGAAATGGAACAGTAAAAACACCTGAGGTAGCTCAAAGAAGGCATTAACTAGAATACTTTCAAAATAATTTTTACTAATAAGAGTATTGACTAGGAGCTTTGGTAAACATGCTAGTAAAATTAAGCCTGTGAGTTGGAAAGTTACTATAAGGTACTAAATAGGATACTAAAGTGCCTCACTGAGATACAGCAGACTTGAGCCTTTGCTACTTTGAGTTATTTGTGGGGTGGCACAGAGCCACCAGGAAGTTTCCTGAAGGAAGAGACATTATGGATTTTTAAGGTTAAAAGAAAGTCCTGTGAAATGAAGCAACTGTGACTAGATCTATACCATTTTCTCCCCTGTCCTGGTTTGGGTAAGTCAACCAGAGAAGAAGGTAATAGCCAGACCAAAGCAATATTCCTCTGACTGATCCTTGGCTGGAGATCAATCTCTATGCCTACATTCACAGGTGTACAGTTTACAGTTGTCCTAAGTCTCTGAATTCCTCTCTTGTTTCCAGACATGTGAAACAGGAAGGCAGCTTAAGATGTAAGCGGAGGATTTTCTTCCTGGGTTTATTGCTGGCCTGCTGGGCAACTCTGTGCAAACCACAGCTGTGTTCGTCCTCTCCCTCTAGACAATGACAATCATGGGACTGTTTCTCTCTTTGCTCTGTGCCCTGTGCATAATGATGTGTCTGAGCATCAGTGGTGTGGGACTGCTGTGAACCACATGATGCTCCAAGAAGTGGTGCTATGGCCGCAGTAAATGCAGTGCAAAGCATGGAGATGGTAGAGGAGGTTTTCTTGGGAGCCCTGAGGCTGGCATCACTGATACTTAGAAGTTGAGGTTAAACATCTGTAAAGAAGTCTGTAATGTACTCATGAAGTTTTCAGCCAGTGAATTGTGCTGGAGAGAAGACAGCAAGAATATGTGAACAGAAATTAGAGCCTTTCAGGTGTTAGGCTAGTGCTTTATAAACACTTGAGTGATGTATTGAAGAGTCCTTCAATTTTCATATGCCTAATACTTGTTTAAAAAAAAGACAAAAAAAGCTTGTTTATAAAGGTCTGTTTTAACTGTTAGACCCTCACCATATACCACCAGAAACTCACATGGTGTACTTGACATAATTAAATTCCATGTTAAGTGCATTTTTCATTAGTTTTAGAAAAAAAAAAACCCTTTTCCCTTACAAAAATATAAATGTATGCCTACGAGTCCAATTTGCTCGCTTTCATATCAGATGGACTAAAGGTAGAGAGGCTCTGACAGCGTTTCGGAAGAGGTTAGGAATTTTCCATACTAATACTGTGAGTGGGAATTGTCGGAGGAGACCTGCCAGAGCTCACCCCCTGCCTACCCGTACCCGGCAAGGTATTTTCAAGTTACGTCTGAACCCGTTCCAGCTGACGTCAATGGCAAAACTTCAATTGACTTGAGGGGGGGAGAAGGATGAGGCCTCAGCAATGCCAATTGCAGTTGTGAATGATAAAAGCAGAAATGCAGTCTTGCTACACGGTATGAAGTTATTTTTGTAGATTTCCAGAATCAGCAGGGATGAAAATGGTAGATACCATTGCAGGTCATACGTTTCTCCTTACCTTGGTAAAATTGCCTCTGTTTGTGAACTCATTAGCAGAGGAACCATTTATTCTACAAAGTGTTCAGGAGGAAGGGAGTGTTCACGTAGCAGCTCCTCAGAAGGGTGTTAGATGAATACATTTTTGATGAGCTATTTAGCATCATAAAAGCCGTGGACCTCTGTAGAAGCAAATCAAACACAGAGCTATCTTTTCTGTGACTACAGAGGACCTTGCCTGTGACAGAAGCCACCGGTTTGAGGGGAATTAATTTCTGGGCTGCATTTGAACAGGGATTTTCAATGCGCTTTGCGCTTCGATGCTCAGTTCCTGTGTGTTCTTGCTATTTTAAAGCTTTGTGGAACTCGGGGTGCTTGGAAACTGCCTTGAGGTAGAGAGAGCTGTGATAATTAGGCTCTTGCTTTTATCCTGGGAGACAGGGACTCAGTACTGCTGAACTGCACTGGGCAGCAGCTTTTGGCTGAAACCTTTTTTTCTGAAGTGGCAACTTACTGAAAAGGAAAATTTCATTAGGGAAGAGTTGCTTTCAATGATTTTTTTAAAATTTTATAATAATAATTTAAGATATATTTAATACTTTTATCATTTAGTCTGGAAATTTTGGAGACTTAAAACTGCTGGGTTTTTTTCATGTGGAATAAATATAGGTAAGACATGCAAATAAAAACAGACTTAAAGCTGAAAGCCTATTGAAATGGATTATTCTGATTGACATTTATATAAAATGTATCCATATTTGCCACTATATTTCATTTTGGGATTTAAAAGGATTTTTAAAGATCCAGCTTATCTGTATGACAGGGAGAACTCAAGAAACCTTCATCAACTTCAGACTTACAGTCATGGTTTAAGTGATATTACTGTGTAATGTGGTTGAGGCGAAGAGAAAAATCAATATTTTTAGAGTTCTGTGAATGAATGTTTAGGAGGAGGGGAAAAGAAAAAAAAAAGGTCCAATTAATGAAGCATGTGTGAGAATGACTATATATTGTTTCCCTATGGAAATTTTTAGTTTGGAAACTTTGGTTTGGAAGTTGAAATAGGCACTGTATTTACTTATTTGTTCAGATTCCTGTTTTTATTAGGTGAGAAGGTTTTTATTTTAATTTTTAATATGAGGAAACTTTCTGGTGCCCAAGGCTCTAGAAAAGGAATATTGTCAGAAAGACCACTTCCATGTGAGTGTTTGAGTGGTTTCTCTGTGTACCTATAGGTCTGGATGCAGAAATCGTTCCTTTGAAAATGGCAGGCTGAAGACATGAAAAATAGGTAGCGTGCCAAAGTTTCCCAAGGACTGAGGAGCTCTGGTGCCTCCTGCCCCGGTGACATCTGCAAGAACTGGTGGATGCAGAAACCAGGCGCCTGCTGAACCTCTACGTGCCCCTGTGTGTGAAGTCCATGCGTGATGTGAATAGCTACCTGCTAGTAACAAAACCGGCTCGAGTCTTTCGATGGTAACACCTTAGTGAATGCAGGGTGGTCTAATAACAATTGGTTGTAATTTGAGTCTCCCATAATTCAATGCCCGAGCAGAGAAAAGGGGATTTAAAACAATATTCAGGGAATTCCAAACAGCCAATTTTCAGCAAAAAACAAAAGTTACCTGCTGTGGTCCCTGTGTTGCCAGCTAAGGTCTCTGAGAGCAGGTCACTGGTAGGAAGAGCCACTTGGTTAGGAGTTTATATGGGTATATAGTCAACTATGAATACTTTTATTAACCTTACACATTAAGTGCAGTAAGTATGTCTTTACCTGAACCCAGCTAAATGTCTAAACATAGAATCATAGAATCATAGAATGGTTTGGGTTGGAAGGGACCTTTAGAGTTCATCTAAACTGAACTGCCGTGGGCAGGGACATCTTCATCTAAATCAGGTTGCTCAGAGCCCCGTCCAACCTGACCTTGGATGTTTCCAGGGATGGGGCATCCACCACCTCTCTGGGCAACCTGGGCCAGTGTTTCACCACCCTCAGTGTAAAACAGTTCTTCCTTATATCTAGTCTAAATCTACCCCCCTTTAGTTTAAGGCCATTACCCCTTGTCCTATCGCAACAGGCCCTGCTAAAACATGCTTCTCCAAAAGTTGAGTGAAAACTGCTACTGATGTCAGTGGGAGAGGAGCTATAGTAACATGATGATTTCTGATAGTGTGCTGAGAGCATGGGACCTGATGCTTTGCTTTCTGTTCGTATAGGCAAATCTTCCTCCTCACGTAGTCCCATACAACAGGGAAACACCCAAAGGCAAAGCTTGAAGTGGAAGCTACATTTCATGGCAGCTGAAGCCAGCCTTGTTAAAGATGCTCAGGGACCACTCAGCCCAGCCAGTCTTGTTGGCTTTCGTTCATAGCATCTGCGTCAGTATAGGAGGTGGAGAGGAAATACAAAAGAATAATCAGGATATAAAGGCAAGATGAAACCATTATTTTTTGGCCAACTCAATTTACTTTGTGATGGCCCCTTGGAGGAGTGTTGCTCAGACTTTTTATTGGTGGTGTAAACATTCCAAAAAATACCACTTTGTGCAAAGAATAACTAATTCTCAGGACTCACCAGATAAGAAATACTGAGTGGGATTAGTTAACTTCTGATTGTGCATAATTTCAAGATTTCCTGACATATGCAAACTTGATTTTGAAATTGAGATTCTGAATTTTACCTGGCAAGTTTATAATTACACAAGCTCATAGCTTAATGAAGCTGCATTAAATTGTTTGGCAGAGTTACAAAATGTAATAGCCCGTGGCACCATCTGTCACCTGCAGAGTAGATTATTGTTACTTTTCTTCATTTTGCTGGGTTAAGCAAGTATTTAAGGGTGTTGTCCCAGGAATGTGTTTTTTAATAAACATATGGTGTGAGTTCATTGGACATTTCTCTTGCTTTTTAATCTTTTGAAAGAAAGTCCCATCTGAAAAGATTTTAAAAAGTTATTATGGCAGGTTTCAGATTTGATTTTAATTCTCTGTCAGAATGAAGGCAATAGAGACTTGAATGAAGTGATGACAGATCCACAAGTGATGCCCCATCTGCTATACTGTCATGTAGAATATTATTCCTCAAAGTTGAACTTCCAAGATAAAACAACCTGGTAAAGTAAAGGAAATTCCGGTGTATATTTCTTTAGAATTTTTGGTGGTAGCAGGGAAAATTGAAGTTAATTTACTGATTTTTGAAGGCTTAAAGGGAGAGATGAATGAATACTTACTTAGCCATTTAGTGTTTCTCTGCAGTAAGTGTGCTGGGATTTCAACGGGATCTTGCTGATGTTGAAACTAAAAATTGATTTATTTATTTTTGCTTAGAAGCGTGCTCAAACGACCTTGTGTAGTAAGTACAGCTAGCTGGGATCTGCCACCAGATCCAGACTTTCAGTCCTTTTTCAATGTTATACTCAATGACTAGCTGTGGGCAACTACTTCTCTTTCTCTTTCCTAAAGGGATGAAAGGAGCACCATCATCTAGGGAAGGAGAGGTCAACAAAGCTTATATGGATATTGCATTGTTGGCTTCCAAAAAAAAATCAGGTATAGGAATTATTTTGTTCTTGGTTTCAAGCAAAAAAATGAGGGAAATGAGTTTTGGATTTACCACATACAACCATTCTAAAAACTATTTTTCATTAAATTTTTAGAAAAAAAAAATGCTACTAGTTCAAGGAAATATTTTGTTTAACTCCAAAATAATTTTTTATACTATTTGGATATTTCAAACAAAATCGTTTTTTCTTAAATTAAAACCCAACTTGAAGTTTCATCATAAAAATGCTGAAGCGCTGAAAGTTCTGTGTCTTGAAGGGAGTATAGTTTGTTCTTCATATTCAGTCAATTGAGTTAAATCCCACACAAACGCAAAAATGCTGCAGACCTGAATCTGAATATTTCAATGAAAAATTGCATTCAGCTTTAATTTTCATCAAGTGTAGCAGTGAGTGATATTACCATATACTGTTATGTATAAATTCCAAGTTTAAAGTAGTGTCCTGAATGGGATTTAAATTCTGATGAGAAAGGAGGGGGAAAACAAAGAAGAGGGGAATACAGGACAGGTTTTCCTCCTGTGAATATATTTTCAAAATTAGGTGCATTAGATCTGTTCTTGATAAACTTCAACCCCGCTTTCTAGATGATTTCTGCAATTGGGAGAACTTTTTCAATAGCTTTGTAATATGTTTAGAGTTTCGTATAAAAGTAAGTCCAGTATTTACCAGTTAAGTTATGCAGCACTAGATGTGTAAATCTGTGCATTAGTTACTGCAATGAGTGGTCTGAATTCAGAAGTGCTCAGCATCTTCTGCACAGGGACTAAGACCTTTACAGTCTTTTTTTTTTTTTAATATGTATTGGCAGTGTACAAGGAGAAATTGTTATTAATGGAGAAAAGTACAAGATTTCAGTCTTCACAGATGTCATCAATAATAAATGGTATGTCTCCTTTTTAAACTTACGTATTCTTTTTAATTTTTCATGCAAAATGTTTTTGGCAGGTTTGAAAACGATGTATGAAAAGTTGCCGTTCAATTCAGGGGGGAAAAAAAAAGTGATACCCCAAAATACCGTGGCCTCATTGCACATGCATTAATGTGTGTGGAGCTCTTTGACAATGTCTTTGGGATGCTATACTTCAGAAGGATACTTTGAGAGCTCAGTGGCTCTGGAGGCACCAGTTGTATTGCAATGGATCAGTAATTCTTCGTTGTTTTGGCAAATACATATGCCTCTCATGCAGTCTTCTTTGGAATGGAGAGAGTATTTTAATTCTATTAGTAGTCAGGTGCTGATGCGTCACGTGCTATAAAACCGAGATGGTATATTCACTGGAGTGTATCTGTCTACAAATGTGAGCAGAGTTGCATTAGAGAAAACACTGTGGCTTTTTTCCTTTTTTCAATTTGCATTTTTATGTTATGCCACTCTGGATTGTACAAATCTTAACACCCATCATTAGAATTATGCTTAGCCCATTTCCCCATTTAGAGAGCTTTTTCCCTAGAATTATATCCTTATGCAAGGGAACAAAGACAAATTACAATGTGTTTTCAAGACATGCTAACAGCCTTCAGTGATGCTAAATCCATTGCGTGGAATCCAGCCAGAAAGTTTTGATTAGAAGTAAATACAGTTTCACAACTGTGTTACCTTTTCTGTACACCTCCATGAGTCCACATGGGGTCTAATTGCTTTTCCTAGGGTTATATTTAGTAAATGATTGCAGATGGCTTTTAGACAGCAGGAAGGAGAAAAGGAAAACTTTCTCTTTTATGTAGAATTATGTTGAAACTTTCAAGGTGCAAATACATTTATTTTAACAGAGACTGTCACCCTGAAAAGATTTCTTGCATTAACAATGCACAATTCTGATTAAAATGTTATTCTCTTGTTCTTGTTCCCTATCTGTTTGTTTATATTCACTGACTGTCCATTGTCTTATTTTTCCATTTTAAACCCTTTGAAACAGAAACTATATTTTTGTTCTAGAGTCATGGTGAGGTTGTGACATTGTCACACCCTGGCGCTCCTGAACACTAACACAAGATACATTTATTCTGATTTATTTAAAAATTTGATATTTCTCATTGCTGGTGTGGTATATAAATCCTTTTAAGGCGGGCTCTGTAGGATGTTGAAATGCTCGTGGTCTTATCTGTGTTTCTTTTCTCATGGGTTGAAGCATTGCTTGGAGTAAGATTTGTGGGGTTTTATTTATGTAAAACTTGTATTCATTAATTTTGTTTATGAATTGCAAGGGTAAAAGGAAAAAAAGCGAAATACTGCTTCCCTCATCAGGGAGTGAAGGGGACGGTGAGGCATGACTGTACGGTGGTAACTGACTCTCAGTGTGCTGGTGTGAGTACTGGTGTTCTTGCCAAGACTTCACTTGCCTCTGTGTGAAACTTCTGCAGTTGTTAATGCCATGATATAAACAGCCCTGGAAGCAGCAGGATACAACTGGAAAGTTGTTCTTCATTTAGGTAACAGAGGTATAGATCTGTAGTGCATCAGGTCATGTGAAATTTTTGGTGCATATGCCAAAAATGTCCCTTCATGAAAGGGAATAACTTCCAAAACAGACTGGTCTTTTTTTTAGGGGACAGACATGTACTGATGACCAAGATGCACAGAATAGATTTCACTGGAAAAATCAACTTTTCTGTAGAGGTGCCACACTGTGATGTAGCAAGGATGCTAAGGTATTTTCCATATATTTAGCAGAAATAGTAATATATCTGACAATATGAGGAAGCAAGAATTTTCTAACAGTGGTCTTTATTCACAATTAGGAAAGATCAGAGTTGTTTGAGAGAGTTTGTATGACACGGTTGGAGATTTCTATAGAGGCAATTGATCTTGGGGTGCTCTGTTTGACAGGCTCTGCGATCTTCAAGTTAGGTAGGTGAAATATGAAGCGTACGACCTGAGAGAAGGAAGAAATTCAACCTAACTTTCTGTTCTTAATTTCCCTAGGCTATCTAGAAGCTTTTCAGCTGCTGGCACAAATCTGAACAGCCTAAAACCTCCTCCAAGTTGTACCCTAAGGAAGGGGGCACAGCAGCCTGTTCCTTGGGTTAGAGATAGCAAGAGCACAAGGCCGTCACATTATTATGCTTATTGTTTCAGACAAGTCCCCTACACAGAGTGACTCCAAAGAAACATGGAGCTGGATTTACCTGGGTCCCTGGTGGCACAGCTTCTGGGCTGATGAACAGTGTACAGCGAGAAGAAAGCAGCTGAAACCCCGGTCTATTTTTTTAATGACTGCACGGTAACTTGGAGCGCATTACAGTTTTTACTGCTTGAGGTAAGTAATCAAACTCTTATCCCTTCCCACTTAGATTAATGAAACAGCCCTGTCTACAGGAATAGGTGAAGGAATGAATTCTAAAAATAAACAAAATATAAGAGGGGAAAACAGATGGTTCATAGATATCTTTCGGAGAGCTGCAGAGGCAGTATGAGACTTCTGAGGACTAATCAGTGCTGTGAAAGCACTGCCAATCTGATCTGCTCCTATCTTAGGAGAAGGAGAAAGGAAAGGGGATTATTGATATTGCATTTCGTGCTTTCGGCATTTGAATTCTGAAATGCTTACACAAAAGCCGAAAGGAAGCTCTCAGTACTGTGGAGTCTTGGTACCATTTCATCAGTGTCATCTTCCTGAAGGGACGGTCAGACAGACAGAAAACAAGCATGTCCTCCCACTTCTCTGCCAGTTAAATAGAAATAAACACCTCCAGCAAACTCCTTAACATGCAGTATTCACTTTTTTTGTCTTTTTTTTTCCTTAAAGCTGTGTCAATTTTGTCCCACAACACAAAACCAAGAGGGCAGGAGAGAATTTCACTTAGTGCCAGGACAAACAGAATAACAGAGTGAGTGACAAGTAAGTCTCCAGCTCCGCTGCAGTTTCGGTGTAGCAACCTAGTTGCTGTATAAATCCAACTGCTGCAAAAGTATAAACATTGTCATCTTGTCCTTGAAAATGCTGACTGAAACAAAATTTGTTTTCCCTCTGAGTCTGAATTTGTGCTTTATTATCTTCATTATTTTCTTCATTATTTTTGTTTGCAAACTGAGCAGTGAAAAAAAAAAGGTAGGCACCATATGTTTGTTGGGGTTTTTATCCTTAAAAGAAGCAGAACATAAAATGGTATTGCCATTCCCTCAGACGTTCAGCTACAAAGCATTTACATAAAGCTGTTATGCTTTCTGCTGTTACATGTTTGTTCCAGTTGTTCAGTCCACACTACAAGAAAATAAAGATAGGAAAAATATATTAGCTCAGTTCTCTCCAGGATCAAAACCCTTTCTTAAAATAAAAATTTCAAATATAGAGTCATATTCTTTCTCGTTACTTTCTGGGTTTGTACATGTGTTTTTATCCCACGAGGGTCTTGCTTTTATTATGTTTTATGTGAGTCTTAAGCTTTAGGATCTTAAGGTGCTACAGCATTTTCCCTCTGACTGTCAAGAAAGCTTTTAAATGAAACTGAATATTTTTTGTAGGTCATTGTGACCTTTATATTTTGCATTATACAGCCTATTAACTGTGGGAATGAAAGCTGCAATTCACAAATATGTTTACAACCATATAAATGAGGATGTGCATTAAACTGCAGGGCTTGGAAAACATAAGTAATGAACATTATTTGTACCTTGACAAAGCAAAAAAGCATGATTAAAGATAATTGTAGGTAACTGTCATCATGAGAGAAATGTTTACGCAGTTAGAAGTACCAAACAGCATTTAAACAGTTTCTCTAAAGGGAGCAGTAAAGAACTAACGGATGCCAGTACATGCCTTGAAAACAATTTGACTTAAAGGTTTTCAGATTTTTTTTTCTCCTTTATGAATTTAGGAAAATAGTGATTGTAATATTTGTCGGTTTTAATGAGGACTCGGAAATTTTCACTCTTACCTATGTTATCACAAAGCTTCTTTTGTCTGAAAAAACTAAATTTGAAAAACATTTCCTTATGAGGTTCCTGATGCCGCCTTTTCTGGTCAGGCCAGCAACCCATCTTACTGAAATGCAAGTTAGGTTCATGGCTAATGTGATTTTTCATAACAAGGACATTTCTGCCCATTTTAGTGCCAGATAGAAGTTTGACAAATCCACAATTTATGTTTCTTAAGAGAAGCATTCTGCTTGTGTTTATGTGTATATATAAAACCCAAATTATTTTAAGCAGTAAGTATAATTTGGGGGAAGACTTCTTAATGCTTTTGCATTATGGGTATTGGCCATGCCGCAAACTCATTCACATGAGGATAAAGAATGTGAGATAGGAAAAGAAATGTCTCAGGCACTGGGAAAAATTCTTGGTGATAATATAGGAAGCGAAAACTTTGACACGTAACTCTGCATTTTGTAGGATTGGAGCAGGGCAGGAATTTCCCTCAATTTTCTTCTCGAAGGAGTAAAATTGCGGTCCCGGGTTCTTGTGTCAATACCTCCAAGGAGACGTATTGGAAATTGTCAAGTGCAGAATTCTCCCCAGAATGGGAGGTCCAAGGAGATGGTTGAATTTGCCCTCTCTAGGTGGGTCCAAAAAATGAACCATTTTTCAACACCTTATTTTGAAAAGAACCAGATTATGCCTTTTATTTTATTCATAAGAAAACCTAGAAGAAGATGATTCATATTTAGAAATGCATGTGTAGACTAGTATTTTCTATAAAGATGGTTTGGAAACAAACTTCTCTGGAAGGCTTTGGTCTGAGCTGCAAGCTCTGGAAAGCCTAATTTTGGTGATCTTGCAGGAACCTCTGGAATTACAAAAGCCTGAAGGACAGGACTGAGGAAGAGAAAAATGCTTTTGTTAACTTAAATTCCCCTGAAATGGCTTGTCGGTGATCATTAGTTTGCGGTTGGAGGTGAAGAGGTTTGTATTCTGCGGGAAGTGAGCCTGGACTATCTCTGCTGCTACTTATGGCTTTAGAATCCATAAAAAGAAAGAAAAATGGAGTTGTGAGTCATGATAAGTGAGGATTCAGATGCTGGCTCCAAACTGTCATTGTACAGTGTGCCTGGGCATAAGGTTTTTGTTTTGAATTGTGTGATTTTTTTTTTTTGCATTTTTATTTATGAGTTTTTCTAGATTTGTCAGCACATTGATTTTCAT
This sequence comes from Aptenodytes patagonicus, assembly GCF_965638725.1. Taxonomy (NCBI): domain Eukaryota; kingdom Metazoa; phylum Chordata; class Aves; order Sphenisciformes; family Spheniscidae; genus Aptenodytes; species Aptenodytes patagonicus. Next base: position 6,010,906 of record NC_134955.1, read on the forward strand.
GATGACTTATACAAAATAAGACACCTTAATGGCATTTATAGTTATTTCATACTACACGCATATTTCAGGATGCTGACAGATAGCGGTCATGATTTTTGATGTTTGAGAGGTAGAAGAATAGCACATCCCTAATAAAGCGAAGGACTGGTTTAAGCAATTTGGATTCTCACAGTTCTCCCGCTGCCTTCTGATGAACTCACTTTTATAGGAGTGAAATACAATTCTCATTTTGGTTTTATGCTAAGCTATACTTCAAAGCCAGAGAAAATTCAGTAGTCGGAATGAAAATTATTCCCAGAAGACAATGGAGGAAAAACTTCTGGAGGAAAACGATAACCCCACAGGCAGAAAGAGTGGTTTATCCAATGAGCATCATAAGGAGTTGTATATATAAAAAAAACCTTCTGGTGATAATTAAATGCAGCTTAAACTCCTACAAACCTTGATCAAAATCCATCACTGGGATCAGACTCCCATTACTGAACGGTACAAGATGAGCTATTGCTGATGCTAGAGATTAACAATTGCTTATTAGCAAGTACTATAGTGGCATCGCAGTAAGTGCCGACTGGAAAGCCACCTCTTAAACTGGTTGAACTGCTTCCATTTTCAAGCAGATTATATGTAAAGGCTGAGTTTTATGCAATGCATGCTAATACATTTTTACGGGCAGAGTGGGTAGGCTTTAGTGTGCTGTGCTGTGTCCCCAGAAGCTGCAAAAGACTTAATTTTATCTGGAATTATTTTTGCCGGATCAAGAGCTTGGTGATGCGGATGGTACAGAGCACGCCTTTTCTATCTGAATGATACCTATTTGAAAGTTAAGCTGTGTGTTCAGATTAACTGAAATGTATGAGATACAAGCACCTGCTATATTTGCTACCAGCTGAATGCTGAAAAATGGCCAAGTTTGTGGGTGTATTTTTTTGTTACTTTTTCTCTCACCTGTAACTGAGAGGGCTGCAAGTGTGGGTGTTCACAGCAGGGGAAGAAGAATCTGCCACAGAAACCTCTTCAGTAGGTGATACAGGTGCAAACACTAATTAGGCCACAGATGAATAAGCCTGGGGTGGTTGTGCCAGCCCCTACGTTTGCATCCACATTGGCATTGCCAATACTTTGCTGCAGTTCATCACAGTGGCTCTGTATGAGAGCGTGATTGAAAAGGTTTATTCAGGGAAGCGCCAAGGTGCGCTGGCAGAGCCACGGCGGGCTTGGAAGCCCACATGGTGTTTGCCAGCCCTTCCCTCTCCCCAACATACTAATTCCTGGCTGTGTTTTCACAGAGAGGTTGGAATTTCTGGGGCTGCTAGTCTGTGGGATGCTACCTTTCTGTGTGAAAAATTGCTCATCTCATACACAGTAGCTCCTGAAAAAAAAACAACAGAAAGGCCTAGAGAAAAGAAGTGGAGTAAGACAAGGGAAAATAATCCGTCTAAAGCTCTTTGCAGTCTGTTCCTTCCACAGCCTGGCTTGGCACGATAAGGTATACATTAAAACCAGGCCAGTGCATCCCAGATAACTTTGAAAAGCATTGCCTTCAGAGCCAGTTCTTTCTACATTCTTACTAGGTTTCTAGTCCTTTCTATATTCCTCTTTCTTTGCTGTTTTTCTAAGAGCATTGCAAGTTAAGGTCCGCTACCTGCTCTTTCTCACCTTGAAATTGTAATCATGTACTTCCAACACTGTTTTTGATTGCAGTGAAACAATGCCGGCTACCAATTACTGGAGTGTCACTCTGAAACCCATATTCTCAAAGACTAAGGCCATTTGCATATACAAATAGGTACATTAGGGTGAGTTGCACTAGGGACAACACTTCGTTAGTTGGTGAGTGAAACTAGACTTCGGCGTCAAGCCCCATCTTGCATGGTGAGACCGCTAAATTGAGAGAAATATATTGCTAGTAAGACCACCCATGTCAATGCATGTCAGTGAGTGAAAATAAGTTTTCTTTTAAAATCAGTAGTCTATTCTCAAGCCATAAAAATGTTACAGTACACCGACGTGTTGTGTGTTGTGTGTTGTCTTGCACTGGGAGCAAACAAAGCAGGAGCCTTATTTTGCATTGGGAATAACAGGCTTTTCTTAAACAACAGCCATAATGAAGCTCTCTTCTCCCTTCCTTTGAATGTACACTCACAAAAATAATCCTGGAAATGTTCTTTATATTTACATACAGTTATCTGTGAGTGGAAAAACATATAAAGATAATTCACTCATCAGAAAAAAAGTTCATTCTGTATGTGCCTGCTATTTAGCAATATAGAGTGTTTTTAAAATATCCAGAAAATCTAAAATATCATCAGGAAGCTCACTAAACAGAGTATTTCTTTAGTACTTCCAGAGTGTCTCTTCAACTTTCTGAAGAAGATAAATAAGCCAGTACATATTTATGGACTATATTTCATTCATGGATAAGACATGATGTAGGGTAATTGATCAAGGATCTCAACCATGAAAACTAAAGAGTTTAATTAAAGTTAACAGTGTTAAAGTGAGATCATACTTGACAGATGAGAAATTAGACATCACTGAAATGACCAGGAGAAGCAATTTGCATTAAAAAATACAGTAAAAAGAGGGAAGCAGAGACTGAACTAAATCTCAGTCTCCCACCGGAAAAAAAATGTTGAATTCAGAACTTTTAGCCTTTCATTCCTACTCTTGGACCGTAGGCCCCATTTGGTGCTTGTTTGTGTGTCCTGAATAGCAGTCTAAGAAAAAAACCCAAACCCCCAAAAACCCAAACAAAAACCCCACACCAAATCTCTGATTTTGCAGATAATAAAATATTTTCTTTTGTAAACATTACTACTTTTTTTTTTAGTAGTCCTATTCACTTCTATATTTCACGAGGTAGAGGGGTAAGATGTTGCTTTAAGATGTTGTCTTTTCTTATATTCATCCATCCCAATCCCTAACGTACTTAAAATAACATAATGCTATATACAGAACATCCACTGACTTTATGGCCAATACTCACAGGGAAACCATAAGTGGCTTGGGTTAGGAGCCGCATGCTAACAAGCAGTTCTGTTACTGTTTGTATGCCTACAGTGTCCAAAATGTGCTGAGGTGCGTGACGTGGCCGTTCCAATTATTTCATTCAATACGATGAAATCTGAAATGTTACTGCCAGCTCAGCAGCTTTTCAAGAGATTTATATGTCTGATTTCTTTTATTGCTTCAGACTTACTTAATACAAACCCTCAGTCAAAACTGATATTTTATTATTATTATTGTATTTTTATATCAATTATTAAGCTGCTCTTAACCCACGAGTTTTCTTACTTTTGCCCTTCCAATTCTCTCCCCCATCCCACTGAGGTGATGGAGGGTGAGCGAGCGGCTGTGTGGTGCTTAGTTGCCGACTGGGGTTAAACCACCACGTACAGGTTCTGGAAAATAAAAGTCTATCAAAAGGAAACGTTTTGGAAAACGTGCTAGTAGCCCCAAATTCCACTTGGAGTGGGGAAGGAGTTCAGATGAGAACTCGATTCTGGTTTATTCTGGCCCTCACTAGAAACTCTGTTGCTTTAAAACTTTGATTTTAATTTGAAATTAAAATTCAGGGGGTTTACTTTGCTGAAACAAAGTGTTTCTGCCAACTTTTTAAATTGACTTCAACAAGGAATCTCATCGGTAAGGAGTATTAAAGGACTACACCAAACACAACAGCAAAATATACCAGCCATGCTTGCATGACATTCCCACGGGTGCTTACTGAAATTAGAAGTATATAGTATTGTGCCATGCTTTATGTTTTGCTTCATCAAAGCTGACAAAATTCACAATGTTGGATGTCCTCTGAGTTTATGGCAGGCTGAGCACTGAAATAATCTGTGGTGAGTCTCTGAGCAGTTTTTTTACCCAGTGGTACAATTCAATATTTGGAGGTGTGCAGAGCCCCAGTGAGCTCCACTGACCTCCACTTAAATGTAAACATTTTCCTGTGGAAATCTGTCTACTAAGTTGTAGCTGTCCTCTGAAAAGATCTGTCTTAATTTGTTCAGTTCGCTTCCAGGGTAAAACTCCCCTGTAACTTCTACGACCAACTCAACTGGTTGTGTAGAGGTAAGGGTCTACACTCAACACGTGAATTATACCTGCTGCTACTGTCTGATGGGGAGGATGGTTTTTCTATTGTACTAGACAGAGGCTGAAGGCACTGCATGTGCAATTTTGGCAATTTTTTCCCAATATAACATCAATACATATAAGCTATTTCCTCCCTAGCCCCTCAGCTGAACATCTGAAAGACCCTCAACCTGTTGTACCTGCAATTCATTAGCCAGTAGTTTCTACACCCGTAGGGTTTTTCAAAATGAGGGAAAGAAAAGCAATTAATAGTGCAATGACATACTCAGCAGCTCTTCACCGCAAAGCTCTTTACACAGAAGGAAATTTCTTGACACATCTGTTAGCTACTGTCACATGCATGATGAGAAATTGCCATGGGCTATTAAAATGTATTTATTAACTTTTGTGACCCTGTTATGCATAATTATTATGACATAAGTATCAATTAAAAGTGTAGCCATTTTAATTGCATTGGTTCAATTTGAAGGTAATGTCTGCTCTGTGGTGGACAGAACAGATAATTCCTTATCTTCCTAGGGATGGAGATACAGTTTTCCATTCCAAGACCTGTTTCCAGGTAATCCAAACCTTCGTTTCAGGACAGGATTTTCCATGCTTGTAACAACTCAAAACCACATTTTTCTTCCTGAAGGATTTTTTTGAATTATTGGAACATATGTAACTTTGAATTAAACATCATGTAACACACTAACTCTGGAAAAGCTGAATATCCAAATCCTGAGTTAGAATAAGCATGCACTGGACTCAAGGTATAGCGCATATATCATTTTCTACACCTCGGTGACACTGAAAAGTCAAAACTAGACATAAAAAGACAGGTATTGTTTCTTCCATACACAAAGTGCAAATGTTCTTCTTCACATGCAGACAGCTTTTGTTTCCAGTTACAGAAAGCAAGACGGAGCAAAAAGTGTCTTTGAAACAGCAGTCTATTTCTGTAACCCCAGGGTGGGTCAGTGCTCCCTGATAAAGTGGCAGAAGAGTGCAAGAGGGGCTCAGAAACGCAGAGGGACAGAGGTAAGAAACCTATCTATTGATTGTTGATTATTTTTAACTTACACGCGTTTAAAGAAAAACATGCATCTTATTTATTAGAGAAAAAAATATCTGTACAGTTGTTTTGTTGGTTTTTTTTTTTACAATATACAGAATTTACAAAACCCCAATGTATAAGTATAGTTCTGGGGGTGAAAATCCAGAATGGAGCCTCTAGAGAGCCAGAACCTGTGCAACTCTGCCAGTCTCACACCAGATATTCAAACCCCAAGTCAGGGCAATTGCTAATGACATGCAGTAAAAGTCTCAAGGCAGCGGTGGCAGATGGATGTGTGGATGACGGGGAGACCCAAGGCCTGGGACAGAAATGCTCCTTCACATATGAAAGCTTTTTGAAAATGTTTCTGCTGCAGTCAGTTTTATTAATGGCCTCAAGTTGTGCCGGGGAGGTTTAGATTGGACATGAGGAAAAATTTCTTTACTGAAAGAGTGGTTAAACATTGGACCAGGCTGCCCAGGGAAGTGGTTGAGTCCCCATCCCTGGAAGTGTTTAAAAGACATGTAGATGAGGCACTTAGGGACATGGTTTAGTGGGCATGGGGGTGTTGGGTCAACGGTTGGACTCGATGATCTTTGAGGTCTTTTCCAACCTTAATGATTCTATGATTCTATGATTCTCAGTTACTACAAAGTAAGTAAACCGTGTATCAAGAAATACCTGCAGCCGGTATTGTTTTTATTGAGGAAGAAAAAGGCAATTATCTGCTAATAAGCTCATTCTAGTTAAAATGTATTTGCTACAACTTCCTACAGTTATAAAGTTTTAAGCTGAACAGGATCCAAGCAAAATGAATGGATTTCTGCAGATGAGTGACATCACTTGAATGTTTCTCTACTGTTCTGCTACAAAAAATAGGAAGAGATTCCTGAGCTTGCCAAGACAGCATTCACAGAGATGGTCAGAGAGAGCCATCCGTTCACGTAGGAGTCACCTGGTCTATATGCAGTAACACGCCTCGGAAATAATGTGGGTTGTGCAGAAAAGGATGAGGGATCATAACCATTTCATAAAACTGTGGGATGAATATGGAGCAAACACATCTGGTATTAATAAATACATAGCATTAAAAAAGAGCTGTTTGACTAATAAGTTGAAATGCTGGTAGATTCTGAGAAGGGGAGATACAAAATATGGTAACTCAGGTAAAATCAAGATAAAGGAAAGTGATCTTCCAAAATGATGTGGCTAGGAAAGAATGGATCCTCACGATGATTGGCATGTAACATCTACTAGAGGTAATTGCAACCCAAAGGCTTGCTGTAAATTTAATCTGAGCTAGAAATCAGCACGTTGCTTGCCAGATTGAATGGCAACTTGAAAGAAAAGCATAAAGCTGCAGCTAGTACAGGCAAGTACCTGGTAAAAGACGAGCTAAAAAGAGAAATCATTCAGGGTAGGAAAAAGAAAGCATATAGACGCGGTTGATAAGCACCTTTGATGGCCTACAGCCAGCCCTGCTGTGGAAAGAATTGAAGTATTTCCTAATACCACAATGCTGCTGGAGGTAGTCTGAGAGGTTCATTTCCAGAAACGGTCTGCCATTTGTTTCTGGGACATTTCTTTAGCAATATATATTGGAATATATCATCGGTTAACTCTCACCCTGCCACAGGTCAGTTGGCAAGTGTATTTTAGACACTGAAAGAAGCTAATGCAAAAGCATATTGCCATAAGGAGATTTCTTCTTGCATGCACATTTACCCCAGGGACTTCTCAGGAATTAATCTACCAAAAATTTCTGAAGGGGGCGGGGGGAGAGAGAAAGCTACAGAAAATATATCTTGCTTTTTTGCATGAGTACATAGCAAGAAAGGGGAGAAATGAAGAAGATGATATATTATTAAGTAAGTATAAACCAGGGACTTAGTAATAAAAGAAATAAGGAAGAGATATTTTGATTGTTATGTGATGAAAGCTTATAGTGGTTACAAGTTACGTCACCTGAGATAAGTAAAAATGATTAGTATGCCCTGGTAGAGAAAGGGATAATAAAAATAAGAAGAAGTTAAGAGGAGCATTTCTATTTCTCTATTTCTGTCTTTCCTTACTAAGGAAGAGCAATTAATAATTTGGGCATGCATTTCTCTGCCAGACACATAGTACTGATCATATAACAATGTGAAAGCCAAACTCATGGGTTTTATCTTTATTTTCTAATGCTGCTGTTATTATTTAAGAAATTTCTAGGGGATAGCATAGTTTACTGAGAAAAATTGGGGTACGTTAAAAGCATTAAAGTAATACATATTTCCCAACTGCAGATTATCTTTGGGAATGGCTGAAATCCAGGTTAACTTTTGAGTTAATGTTCAAGTTATACTCACAAACAGGAAGATTTTCATGAGTGGACTTGGGGGGTGTGTGTGTGCATGGCAACCAGGGAGTCTGGATGTTGAGTAAATTAAATATCATCCTTTTTCTTCAGAACAAATGTTACTGTTTCTTAAACAGCAGTGCATAGTGCCTGCAGAAAACAAAAGCTGAAACTTTTTTGAGTGTTTCATTTAGTACATTAAATAAAATGCAGACACTTGTGCACGGTAGCTCGTGACTCTTCCAACACAGTTCCAGCTGATTTTAAGAATCTTTGTTCTCTTCAGGAAATAAACCAATTTCCCCTGGCTGTAGGAGAAAACAAGCAAATCTCTTTAAAATAATCCAGCTGATGAATGTTCTCTTAGACAACAATAAATTGTTGTTCATGAACAATTTAAGAACCACCGAGTAATTTAAAATAATCCTGAGAATACAATGGGGATAGAAAGGGTGAAAGCTGATATACTATATGAAATGGGTTATCTTTGCGTGGAACAAGACTGTGTTTGGAGTATTTGCCACAACGTGGGTTTGGCTGCGAATTCTCATTTTTTCAGCAGGGTTATCCCGTGCAATGAATCACAAGCAGATGGGCAAGTGCTGAGCGATGCAAGGCGAGTGAGAGGTACAGCGTTCCTCAAGTGGCACTTTAAAAGCAGCGTGCTCGAATGAAATACTGAGTCAAAGAAAAAAGCTGAGATGCAAAATGACAAAGAAAACACACTGTTAACCTTAAAATTGCAAATTGTACATTGTGTTTCATATATTACAGGTGCTCTGGGTTAGTGGGGATTTTTGACGACCCAATGTCAGTTTTAGGGCATGTCCACATATCCCATGTCTGTAATTTGATGACTTTGTATGTGTATCGTAGATGTTTAGTTCATACATAGTTTTTTTAAAGAATATACCTTTTTTTCCTACTCATGAGATTACCTAGGGAAAAATGCTCAGAACTGCATGCATTTTATAAACAACTTCTGATAGTTTTTCAAACCTCCTTAATATTCATAAAAGAAATCTCCTATAAAGTGATTGTCTAATTAAAAATCTACTTTTATCAATTGTGCTTTACAATCCACTTGAGCTTTCAGTGTTTCAGTCAAGCACTTGAAATTTAAAACTCATGGATTATTGCTTTGAGCACCAGGAATCAAAACAGTAATACCACCATTAAATCTCATGGTACTCGTCTCTTGTATTGTTGATAAGCAGTATTTTAGTTCCTTGTTTAAATTAGCCACTTCTTCTAAACTAGAGATTACTCCTCCTGTGGCTTCTTCTAAGGGGCTGGACTTTCAAGGGAGAGTGTGCTTTAGACACCTCATTTTGTAAGTGGTCATTAGCAGTAACCATTGGGAAGAGGTGTCGCAGGTCTTCCACCTGGCGCGTGAAGAACAAGTTCTTTTGGTTTCATTTGAACCTGACCTCTACTTTCTTCATGCTATCTCCCTAGATTTTTGCTGGAGAAGATGAAGGGCCTCTCTGTACATGTCACTCATGATTTGTAGACCACTCCTGGGGTAGCTGTATCTCTCTCTTTCTAATAACTGTTCTCTGCCCCCTTCCCTTTTCCCCTTCCAGAAAAGCAGCATTGCCTGTTGAAGGCACTTAATGAAACTGTGTGTTGAGAGCAGGAATTATGACTGAACACAAGTGGCACTTGCCGGTTTTAGGAAGGGATTCAATTTGTTTGGACTTGGCTCTTCTGAATGTTGATACTGAGAGATCTTATCATCCCCCAAAGGTTCATTTACTGCTTCAAACCCAAATGAGTCATAACCAAAGCTAAAAAGGAGGAACTCTTGGATGAGAGGGCAGCAAGAGGAAAGCAAGTTCAATGGAAAGATGCAAGAGTGGAATATATTATTTCACAGAATAACTACACTGAGATATTCCAAAAAGTACATATGGTCCAACACCGAGATGAACTTACGCTATTATGCAACTCTGAGATATAGGGCATCTGTTAGGCTAAGCTGTGAGGTTACAATATTACTTCTGTTGCTAAAGCTACTATAGTCTTAATATACAAATCTAGCCAAGTCCATCTGAATATGAAACATATTTCAAAACTGAGTTTTTATGCAAAGGACCTCTGCCTAAAGTAGGCTATTTGCAAATAGAAATAGCTAAAGGTAATGCAAGAGAACTAGAAAATCCTGTGGTAAATTTCACTTTTCCTGACTTTATTTTTTTGTCCTTTTCTGATTTTAATTCCAGATTCTAACCAGGTAGGTCAGATGGAAATCAGGCATTGCTTGATGCTTGACTTGTGTGGCTGCTAGTTCTATCTAAATTCCCCAGAGCATATTTTTACACCATCATGTCATTATTTTTAATAGAAAACTGTTCTGGTGGATAGTGGAACTGTACTTCAGTTCTTCACCAGTGTTTCTGGAAAGGGATGCTGACAGTCCTTGGAAAGTGCTTTGATACCCTCGCAAAAATGCTGTGTAATTGCAAAAAAAGTCAGTTGAAATATTTTTCTAGACAAAACTCTACTTCCATACGCATTGAATTTGGTTGCTAATTTGTAAATATTCATCATTATTTCTTCTGTGCCTGGACTAATAGCTTTTTTCCCTGATAAAAATTATATATAAGTCTAAATTTCAATTTCTCGTAACTGTATTTACTGCATTTTTCTTGTGGACTGAATAGCTAAGGTAGAAGCTGTTGATTCTGTTTTTCAAGTATTCTGCCCATGTTAGGAATTTATCACCTTGATGCAACCAGTTTGTTATCCTTGCTATGTATAAATACTTTCTGCAACTACCAATGACTGTACTAGACTGTAGTCTTTAAAGAGTTTTCAGTGTCTGCAGCCCAGAGCTTAGATATCTTCATTGCACCAGAAGCATCTTATAGTGACTAAAACTTCATGACATGTCAGGAACAAGAGAAAAGTAATTAAGTAAATGAAATGTCAGTTGTTGCTTTAGACAGAAAATCAATCCTTTTTGCAGGAAAACTCTTCCAAATTTTGGCCTTTGCAGTATCAGGCAATTATCAGTCTTGTGTTCCTGATTTAGGCCATTGCCTCAGGGAAGTCAATAGGTCAAATTAACTACGTTAATTTCATTGACGTGCCTAACCTAAGTGGAAGAAAGCTACTCATTTCTATTACGAAACAAAAAAACCCTGGTTGTGTGGAGGAGTTCTGGCCATTGAAATGTTGAAGAAGCAGCTATAAGAAGGTGCATGGACCCTGAACCCTTTTTTGCCTGGTGGTTCTGCTCAGCAGCTTCCGGTAACGCTTGGCCATTGAGCAGAAACAGCAGTTCTGTCGGGTGGCCAAAAAGAAGGTAATTCATACACTTATGTCCTGGTTTCAGCTGGGATAGAGTTAATTTTCTTCCTAGTAGCTGGCACAGTGCTGTGTTTGGGATTTAGGATGAGAATAATGTTGATAACGCACCGATGGTTTAGTTGTTGCTGAGCAGTGCTTACACTAGTCAAGGACTTTTCAGCTTCCCACGCTCTGCCAGCGAGAAGCTGGGAGGGGGCACAGCCAGGACAGCTGACCCAAACTGGCCAAAGGGACATTCCATACCATGTGACATCATGCTCAGTATATAAACTGGGGGCAGTTGGCTGGGGGGCAGCAATTGCTGCTCAGGGACTGGCTGGGCATTGGTTGGTGGGTAGTGAGCAATTGCATTGTGCATCACTTATTTTGTATATTCTTTTATCATTATTATTATTTTCCCTTCCTTTTCTGTAGTATTAAACTGTCTTTATCTCAACCCACGAATTTTACTTTTTTTTCCCCCCCGATTCTCTCCCCCATCCCACTGGGGTGGGGGTGGAGTGAGCGAACGGCTGTGTGGTCTTTAGCTGCCTGCCGGGTTAAACCACAACTCGCAGAAGACCCTAGCAGAATCCACACAGTTAGAGACTGTTATAGGTGGGAATTTGGCCCATGTATTAAAGCCAGATAAAACTGGGAAGACATAATGAAAAGAAATATTTTAATGTTTTGCTGTATGGTCTAGTTCTTGTATTCTCCTTAGTACTTATCAGTGAGTACTAGCATAGAGCTGAATGCCATTTTGAGAGTATTTGTAAAGAGTAAAAGCACTGAGAAGAAGGTATCAGTAAGTGTTTCAATGGGTAATCACACTCATTATTTTCTTAATATTTAAAGGAGATAATGTTGCTGCAATGGACTCTTGCTCGAATGGAAAGGCCAAAAAAGCTGCAATGGGATAGCTGACCTCTGAAAAGAATGGAAGGATGGACTTCTCTAGGATGGACTAGGTCTCTAGTTGTACAGCTATGAATAAAGCAGTCCAACATTTGTGCTCCTAAGGTGAGAAACACCCTCATTTAAAACTTCTAAAGAAGCTTTAAAAATTACACATTTTTTACAAAAAAATCAAGTTGTTATGTCAACTTGGACTTTATCAACACAAAAGCAATTGCTTTATTAAACCATAATCTATTGAATCAGAAGGAATATGCTATGTGATTTGGTTAACAGCACATAACTGTTAATGAGTACCCAATGACCATTGCACAAATTAGTAAAAATTATAGCTAATTTCCAAATACTTCATCTATGGAATAACTGGGTTTGCTCTGGTTATTCTTCCTTATGAAACATGCTCTCTGTAATACCCTTCAGGCTGCAATGCATGCCGCAGGAGATCAGTCTTAGGCCTTACTATGGGGCTGGTTAGTAGAAGACCAGTATCCCACTTCTTGCTGTATGCAATGGAGAGGCCATTATAGTTGTGGTCAATTTGTGTTTGTCAATTTTGGGATCCCTGAATGCAAGGATTGTGCTTATTCCTGCCCAGCTCAGAGATTTAGAAATTCTAGTTTTCTTTCCTTTTTAGGCAGGCCAAGCTACAGTTTTGTTCTTAATTGAAAATCCTGACTATGATTGATCAGCTAATGCTAATAGACTTCTAGATAGACAATGCTAATTAAGGATTACCTGTAGTCTGCCCGTAATTCACACTGCTGGAAATCATAAATAAAACTTCTGTAGGAGCTCAGGTCTCTGCTGGTGGAAAAATGTTATCTCAGCTGCTCTGTTTGCTGCCAAGCAGAAGGGACCTGACTGAGGACTTTGTGTCCCAGCAAATCCTGCTCCACTCTGCCTTTATGCCATGACAGGAAAAAAACAGATTCATCAAGTATATAATACTTCCAGTACATAAGAAAGATGTATTATGTACTCAGTGACTGCTGGTTTACCTGTATTTTATATGTCATTTATGAACACAGATGCCCATAAGTACACACATTGTTATCAGGAATATAAATACTGAATTTTCACAGAAACATTGGCCTGATTAATGATGGAAATTTGAAACAAAAGGCTCTGAAGTACTCTTACAACAGCATGTTAATCTGTCCAAAGTAATGATAAAACCTTTAAACTAGTGTGCTATAATTACAGCAATAAGTAATTAGTACATTTAAAGGGCAGAAACAGTGCTGTGCCTGAATTCAGTGGAGGGTAGCCAGGCAAAAATATAACGTGGCATTTTTTTGTGAGGCAAATGTGAGGAAACGTGCTTTGTCCTGAAACATAATTATCTTCAGATGGATGAAACTGTCCAGGTACTTTTATTAAGAGAGTGTCGGGCTCTCAAAAGCTGGAACTGTCTGAAACAGACATATATGCACCATACATCAGATGTGTGACGTGTATCTTCCCTTGCAAAAGGCTTCCAAGTTTCTTACATAGTTGGTAAGGCAAAGCCAAAGTGGCTGGGCAGCTTCCGAAATCAGGGAATGGAGGACTTTCATGGAGGGAGGGTGGACATGTAGAGTCATCTCTAACAGGGTGCTAGCGAATAACCCGTGGTGTCCTCATTCATTCTCTGGATGCAGCATTTTGGTTGTCCACACTACGGTTACTCGTTCCTATGTTCTTCCATGGGTGGGTGGACCGAAACAACCACTCCTCTGCCAAACCCAAGAAGAAATCTAGGTGTAATTCAATGAGGGAAGAGTCTGTCTCAGGAAGATGGATGAGCCCGTGCCGTGCTTGTCACTGCCTGGCTCGCACCCTTCCCTGGCACCACCTCTGCTGCTGTTCTGTTGTTGAGCACCTCCTTGCCCTCAGTGCCATGCCCAACAGCTTGCTAAAGGTATCCCTGGCTTCGTGGCACAAAGACCCCATTCCTTGAAGGCTGCACCACTGTCCTATCTTGTTTTAGGAATTTTGAGCTGAGAGAGAAAAATAAAAACCTGGGACTGATCTTTGGGAAGGGTGTTTTTTGTATTGTGGGTATAGACAATAATAGGTTTCTTTTAAACATTGTTTTGGTTTTATACACAAAATGAAATCATTAATGAAGATTTCAATGATCTTTGCCTTTCTTCGTTCAAGGATGAAATGTGAAAGAATAAAATTCCATTGCTGTCTTACAGCACCTTTCATATAGTAGTTTAAAAGATGCTTATAATAAGCCAGTTAGACCTCAGGATCTCTGTCTTTTTAAAATAGTATAATGTCACCTCCTGTGCAGACAGCAAGGCAGACCATATGATTCCAGTTTGCAAACCTGTGTACCTACAATTAGGCTCTCCTATCCGGTGCAAACTACGGGTGTTCAGAGCACTGAAAATAGAGACGAATTTGCCCATTGTCCTACCATTGACAAAAATCAGAGCTTTGACAGTGTTGCCTTGACTCCAGATCTCCTGCTCTGGATACAAGACCACAGTTGTTTAGGTTGCATAGAATAGATCTGACATACATTGCTAGAGCTGTAACACAAAAAGAGACTTTAAGAAGGATAAGCACTAGTCCTTGGTATAAAAATAGGCAAAATCATTTTGGAAAGAGGAGAGGATAGGGAAGATATTTGGTTATTCATTTTATTTACATAGAAGGGGTAGATTGATTTATCCAAAGAGTTTGGTTTTAGAAACCTTCTTTTTAATTCCTCAGTTGTACTAAATGTCAAATACTGTATCTTTGGATTCACAATTCCAATCTATCACTTGCTGGAAAAGAAAGTACAAAAGAATATGGCCAAGAAGAAGACTGAAAAAAATTATTATTTTTTTTTTTTAAACAATGTAGCTAGCTCTCAGAGACAACGCTAGAAGGTTTTCTGGAGGGACTGTTACTCTTTTCAAAAAGTTACTGTCTTAAATACGTGCATATACACACACAAACTCTCACACTTTCTGTTTCTTGTAAAGAGTGTCTGTTTGTAGCAATAATCACTGCATGAGTTTGCCACTCTTATTCCAGAGAGATTTCATTTAGAATATGTGATTTTATTTAAAATATATTTTTTTCATCATGTGAACATGCTGTGAGGTAGGAAGGAGAGTGTACGCTGAAAAGAAACAAATTATATTCATTTTGAGAATTTAGGGTAAACTAATTACAGGTGACTTTCATTACAATATCAGACAATAAAAATTGACGTCTATCAGAGTTAAAGACAGAAATGAAATTTGAATGACCACTGCTGTGTTATCTGCCTGGAATTTACTTTAGGAAAAGAATTACTTGAAGTATTTAGGAGCTAAATAGTGTTCATGCTGTGTAAGGGTAGGAATAAGGGCTGGATGCTTGGTTAGTCAGAGAGGGAACAGTTTTTCAAATAATATATTGAGTCTCAAACTGCAGTAAAAGCAGGCTCCCACAAGAGGTGGGATGCCTACAGGAACAAAGACATGGCAAATCACAGGCTTTTCCTATGCTCCCTATAGATGTGAATCGTGTTGGCTATGTACACATGAGCAAGTAGTCTGGACCAAAAGGATCCTGCTGATGCGCAGTGAAACAGCTGGAGCTGAGGGCCTCGTCTCTGCACTGCAGAAGGGTTTTATTTTGCTCTGCTCTAGTCCTGTTCAAGAGATGCACACTAGAGCACACCTCCCAGTTTAGTTACATCCAAAAGGAATCAAACCTGTGTGCTCTGAGACTGAGCTATGGAGAGGGAATACCACAGCAAAGGAAGTAAAATGAGAGATTTGCTTCCATGTGATCTTCTGATCTGAGCTGCAATGCTGATGTAAGTGTATTTATTATGTCCATGTAGCTATTTCTGCTGAGAATGGGATGAAATTTCCTGTGCGCACTGTATAAAGATTGGAATAAGAGTCTGATGCTTGGTTAGTCAGAAAGGGAATAGTTTTTCAAAAAGAAAGCAAACCTGGCTGAGTCATCACCTCTGGGAACAGAAGGATTAGTGAAGCAGAAGCAAAGGAGAAAGCATGGAGTAATGTGGAAGATTAATGGAGACCGTTGCTGTGTTTCACTTGCATGATCTTGCCTCTTCAGCAGAAGTTTAGAAGGCTGCTATGATCATTTCTAGTCGGTTCAAACTTTTAAGAACAAGGAGGAAATCCAAATCCATATTTTCACTAACAAACTGACTGTACCCAATAGGCTCAAGGTGATGGAGATGGGAGAGAGCTTTGCTCTGCTTTTTGACCACTGATCTTAGATGCTGCAAATGAGAATATCCTTACTTAAGGATTTTTTTATGTGATGCTTGAAACAGGTAAGATAAAAACATTAGTTTGCATTCCAGATCCTGATTTGTAGGTGTATATTGTGTATATGCACCTCAGAAACAGACACTTTCAATTTTTAAAAGGGTTCAACAAAATGAAACTCTGAGAATGTTTCCTAGACTGTTTCTAGAGCTGTATCCTAACACTTTGGTTTCCATTGTACAGGAGGTGCAAAAGTGTCGTCTTTCTAGCTGTTCTTTTCAGGTTTAATTTCTACTCAGAAATTAACAGTTCATGTCAAACTTTGAAATTTTCAATACTTTCAGGAACCCCCCATGCACTTGCAGAATACAAATAATATGAATTAAAATTCAGCTCTAACTCACAGCAAATTGTATTATATAACAAGTTTTTAAAGATAAGTGTTAATTGAAAAGTGTGTCGGCCAAATCATTTCCCTGAACATTAGCACTGTGTGTATCACAAGCAGCAGGCAGCTGTTGGATTATGAACAGGTTCTGATGTGCTTTGAAACTACGTGAGGATGGGAGGACAGCATTAACTGAGCACCATATGCTGGCAGGTTTGCATTCACCTGGTGAGGACAGGGCTTATTTTGCCCTTTAGAGTGAAGATCCTGTGCATTGCTGGTGCAGGGTACGCAGGTGGGACGGATCGTGCATGGGAAGGTGCAGCATGCATGCATAAGGGTGTTCTGCGCAAGGCCTGAAGATGTCTTTGAGCTGGTAATAACCATATTGATAATCAGGGCTGCCTTCACCTTAATAATTCATACAGAGATTGCCTTTGTTCCTGCTGAAGCCTGTGACAAAGCTCCTTTTATCCACAGCTGCTACTGTGTTCCTTGTTGAGCGTTGGGTCTAAACAGAGAAGATGCTCAATATTGAGGTTGCAGAGAGAGGTCCAGAAGCAATCAAAAGGGACTTCAGGGCACTGGGGCGACTGGTTGAAGGATCAGGACCACAGGTAGCGTTTTCCTCAATCCCCACAGTGGCAGGGAAGAATACTGAAAGAAACAGGAAAACACACCTGATCAACACGTGGCTCAGGGGCTGGTGCCATCGGTGGAATTTTGGCTTTTTTGATCATGGGGAGGGTTACACAGCACCGGGGCTGCTGGTGGCAGATGGAGTTCAGCTGTCTCACAGGGTGAAAAGGATTCTCGCTCATGAATTGGCAGGGCTCATTGAGAGGGCTTTAAACTAGGTTTGAAGGGGGAAGGGGATAAAACCAGGCTCACTAGAGATGAGCCTAGGGGTGGCATGCCAATGCTGGGGGCGAAGTCAATAGCCCAGCTCAAGTGCATCTACACCAATGCACGCAGCATGGGCGGCAAACAGGAGGAGCTGGAAGCCATTGTGCAGCAGGATAGATATGACTTAGTCGCCATCACAGAAACATGGTGGGGTGACTCTCATGACTGGAGTGCTGCAGTGGATGGCTATAGACTCTTCAGAAGGGACAGGCGAGGAAGGAGAGGCGGTGGGGTGGCTCTGTATGTTAGGGAGTGTTTTGATTGTCTAGAGCTCAATGATTGTGATGATGATATGGTCGAGTGTTTATGGGTAAGGATGAGGGGGAAGGCCAACAAGGGAGATATCCTGCTGGGAGTCTGTTATAGACCACCCAACCAGGATGAAGAGGCAGATGAAGTGTTCTACAAGTGGCTGGCAGAAGTCTCAATCGCTAGCCCTTGTTCTCGTGGGGGACTTCAACTTCCTGGACGTCTGCTGGAAATACAACACGGCAGAGAGGAAACAGTCTAGGAGGTTCCTGGAGTGTGTGGAAGACAACTCACAGCTGGTAAGTGAGCCTACCAGGGGAGGTGGCCTCGCTCGACCTGCTGTTTACAAACAGAGAAGGACTGGTGGGAGATGTGGTGGTCGGAGGCCATCTTGGGCTTAGCGACCATGAAATGATAGAATTCTTGATTCTTGGTGAAGTAAGGAGGGGGGGCAGCAAAACCGCAACCATGGACTTACGGAGGGCGGACTTTGGCCTGTTCAGGACACTGGTTGAGAGAGTCCCCTGGGAGACGGTCCTGAAGGGCAAAGGGGTCCAGGAAGGCTGGACGTTCTTCAAGAAGGAAGTCTTAAAGGCGCAGGAGCAGGCTGTCCCTGTACGCCGTAAGAAGAACGGGCGGGGAAGACGACCGGCCTGGCTGAACGGGGAGCTCTTGCTGGGACTCAGGAAAAAAAGGAGAGTTTACCACTTGTGGAAGAAGGGGCAGGCGACTCAAGAAGAGTACAGGGATCTCGTTAGGTCGTGCAGAGAAGAAATGAGAAAGGCAAAAGCCCAGCTAGAACGCAATCTGGCCGCTGTCGTTAAAGACAACAAAAAATGTTTTTACAACTATATTAATGACAAAAAGAGAGCCAAGGAGAATCTCCATCCTTTATTGGATGCAGGGGGGGAACATTGTCACTGAGGATGAGGAAAAGGCTGAGGTACTTAATGCCTTCTTTGCCTCAGTCTTTAACAGTCAGACCAGTTAGCCTCAGGGTACCCAGCTCCCTGAGCTGGAAGACAGGGATGGTGAGCAGGATGAACCCCCCATAATCCAAGAGGAAGCAGTTAATGACCTGCTATGCCACCTGGATGCTCACAAGTCTATGGGGCCAGAGGGGATCCACCCAAGAATGCTGAGGGAGCTGGCGGAGGAGCTTACCAAGCCACCGTCCATCATTTATCAGCAGTCCTGGTTAACGGGGGAGGTCCCGGAGGACTGGAGGCTTGCCAATGTGACGCCCATCTACAGGAAGGGCCGGAAGGAGGATCCGGGGAACTACAGGCCTGTCAGCCTGACCTCGGTGCCGGGGAAGATTATGGAGTGGTTCATCTTGAGGGCGCTCACAAGGCATGAGCGGGACAACCAGGGGATCCGGCCTAGCCAGCACGGATTCATGAAAGGCAGGTCCTGCCTGACCAACCTGATCTCCTTCTATGACCAGGTGACCCGCCTAGTGGATGAGGGAAAGGCTGTGGATGTGGTCTACCTGGACTTCAGTAAGGCCTTTGACACCGTCTCCCACAGCATTCTCCTAGAGAAGCTGGCGGCTCACGGCTTCGACAGGTGGACTCTGCGCTGGGTCAAAAACTGGCTGGACGGCCGGGCCCAGAGAGTTGTGGTGAATGGAGTTAAGTCCAGTTGGCGGCCGGTCACGAGCGGTGTTCCCCAGGGCTCAGTTTTGGGGCCGGTCTTGTTCAATATCTTTATCAATGATCTGGATGAGGGCATCAAGTGCACCCTCAGTAAGTTTGCAGACGACACCAAGCTGGGCGGGAGTGTTGATCTGCTCGAGGGTAGGAAGGCTCTGCAGAGGGACCTGGACAGGCTGGATTGATGGGCCCAGGCCAATTGTATGAGGTTCAACAAGGCCAAGTGCCGGGTCCTGCACATGGGTCACAACAACCCCATGCAGCGCTACAGGCTTGGGGAAGAGTGGCTGGAAAGCTGCCCAGCGGAAAAGGACCTGGGGGTGTTGGTCGACAGCCGGCTGAATATGAGCCGGCAGTGTGCCCAGGCGGCCAAGAAGGCCAATGGCATCCTGGCCTGTATCAGAAATAGTGTGGCCAGTAGGAGCAGGGAAGTGATCGTGCCCCTGTACTCGGCACTGGTGCGGCCGCACCTCCAGTACTGTGCTCAGTTTTGGGCCCCTCACTACAAGAAGGACATTGAGGTGCTGAGCGTGTCCAGAGAAGGGCAACGAAGGTGGTGAAGGGTCTGGAGAACAAGTCTGATGAGGAGCGGCTGAGGGAACTGGGGTTGTTTAGCCTGGAGAAAAGGAGGCTGAGGGGAGACCTCATCGCTCTCTACAACTACCTGACAGGAGGTTGTAGCGAGGTGGGGGTCGGTCTCTTCTCCCAAGTAACAAGCGATAGGACAAGAGGAAATGGCCTCAAGTTGTGCCAGGGGAGGTTTAGATTGGACATGAGGAAAAATTTCTTTACTGAAAGAGTGTTTAAACGTTGGAAGAGGCTGCCCAGGGAAGTGGTTGAGTCCCCATCCCTGGAAGTATTTAAAAGACGAGTAGATGCGGCACTTAGGGACATGGTTTAGTGGGCATGGTGGTGTTGGGTTGACAGTTGGACTCGATGATCTTCGAGGTCTTTTCCAACCCTAATGATTGTATGATTCTATGATTCTAATATACAAGGTTTTCTGATTAAGCCCTTCCCAGATCTGTTCCTTTCAGTTCCAGCTGGCTTTAGCTTTCTCTTATGTAGACACTCTCATCTGCTTGAGTTTTCATGAGAGGGTTAGATGTTGGGTAAAAGGGGGAGAAAAAACTAGGATTCCTCACCAGCTGAGTAGGTATGTATGTACTTGTATGAAATACACTAGATACAATTTGCCCATTCCTGTAAAGTTTTGAACCCTTGTTTCCTCGTGTCATTCCACTGTTTCCTCTGGGACTCTGTATTGAAGCACTGGGACCCATGTCTCTGTAGGACTGATTTTATTTAGATTTGCTATTAGATCTCATTGCATCTAGACAGTGTAGAATACAGCCTGAGCCTAAACTCACTGCCAATCCGCACTAGCGATCTGCTGGAGTATCTGTGGTGCAGCGGAGCTGAGAGCAGGAGACAATTTGAGGAAGTTCACTAAGTTCAAGGTTACCCTCAAGGACTAATTTATCTTCTCAGAGAAGGGGCCCCTTCTATCACACCTCCATCAGAGCATGATGTGTCTGATCTGTCTCGCTAGCGGGGCTGGACAGACAGGTCAAGGTAGCTGGAAGAAGCATCAAGTTTCAGGACTCAGGAGCAACCAGTGCTTCAGGATGCCAAGCTCAGACTCACTGTTAAGATCAAGGCAAAGGTGAAGGCTGTGTGTGCCTTATTACAAAGTATGGTACACAACTTGTGAAGATGTGTTCATTTTATTTGTACTGTATGTTACGTTCATTTATGGCTATTCATGCTGCTGATGGAAATCATATTTTAAGATGCAAGCAGAAGCGAGCAGAGTTAATGTTGAGATTTCAGCTTTGCTCTACACTGTTCCATGCTCTGTTTCATTTCCCTTCCTTCATATTACAGGAACACGAGATTCTTTCAAATAGACTATAGTTAAAACCTGAAGTCGAAGGCAATAGCTGGTCGGGTCACTGTGATGAAGCTTATTCTGTGGGAAAGAGACTCAGTTGTTTTTTTTTTTATTTATAGTAATAGACACACACATATATGTGTGCCCCATGTCTGGCATATTTGAGTTGCTGTATTAAAAATTGTTTTACTTGCAACTCATTACTCTGGCTGAAGAAAGGCCAGTTTTATTTTATCCTAGTGAAAATCCTTTACGTTTATATTCTGAATATATTTACACAAAATGTGAACAAACATCTAATGAGTGAGTATTCACCAATTTCAGGTATTTTTTTATTCACTGAGTATTTTTTACATATTTTTAGCACGCAAGTATTTTGGTATCTTTGCATTATTCTTGCCACTGTTGTTTTTCTTGTGCAAAGAGATCACTTCTCTATTTTGTACCTGCAGTCCTTTTCATGGAAACTCTCTTTCTTTCTCCCCGAGTATTAAGAACAAATCAATAAAAAGTGAAAGCTTAACAATATTCCCAAGTTGCATGTAAAACAAATGGGATTTTTAAATGCTGAGTTGACATCCCTTCCCACCACGCTTCTGAATGAGATATAAAACTGAGGTCCTGACCACATGCAGTCATTTAACAGATCCCATGGCACTTTTTTCAAGAGTAGAGGTGAAAGCTGCAATGTCATGGCTTAATTTCAATTGGATAATTACATTCTACCTACTTAAAAATTCCTCACTGGTTTCTGTTAGAAAAGGTATTCCTCATTTTTCTCCTAAACTGTTGTGTTGTGCATTGCTAAAAGGCTTTTGCCCTTTGCCCCAGTAGAAATGCTAGTTCCTGGACATTTCAGTAATGAGTGAGGCAATTGTCATGTATCTAATTTGCAACAAAATTTCCTAAAGCTTCTCAAATGCCACAGGAATTGTGGAAATATAGCAGATGCTCTCCTCTGCCCCTTATAGACCATACAGTGCACCTCATTGTCCCATGTTTTAGAAGAGTGATTAGGAAGTGTAAGCATAGAAGCAGCAGATAAAACATATTTATTATAAAATATTCCTGGCATTATATCTAGCTTGCGGGTGGCATTTGTTGCTCAGGCCTGTGCACAAGAGCTACACATGCTTATAGTATAAACTAATTTAAGATCACAGAGCTAAAGCTAGTAAAATTACTTTTTTCTTTTTTTTTTAATCCCACATGACAACACTCTTCTAAATATGTTGACACTGTATCTCATGCAGGTGAAGCACAATTCTGCTGAAGGTTCCTGGGAGCTTTGTGAACATGCTTCAATGAACGCGTAATTTAGCTGAAGCCTGAGGACTGTGGGGACCCCTGGTGCAACAAGAATACCAAAGCATTTCTAAACGGGGCTACACTGTGTGAAGAAGATGCTTTGTGAGCTGAGAAAATGAGTGGTGGAGATTTAATCTGGTGCCCTGCCTTTGCCTGAACAAGGAGGTAACTTGAAAAAGTTGGAGGTTATGCATGCTGTTTAGGTTTTGAATCATCCTGTGTGAAGTTTAGCACCATTAGGAACCAAGCTATTTTAAGGTTAGTAGTCTCTCAACTGAATCATCTAAAGTGTGGTTGCATGTTATAGTTGGAGCTTTTCTAAGAGCTCACCAAAATGGATAAAGTCTGTTTTCCTCCCTCCTCTATAACTCTCTGTCCCAGGCATGTGTTTCTGCTACTTATCTTGTAGTGGCTGTGGCACTTGTCTGACCAACCTTATTTTTTATGCACAGAAAGGCGATACAGGGCTGGACCCTCTAGCCCCGGACTCTGCCTCTGATGGAGGGCAAAAGTGAATGCTCAGGGAAGGAGAGGCAAATCAGATAGTTATACCCCTCCCAAACCCCCTCCAGCAATTTGTAAGTCCAAGACTTTCTAAGTCAGAAGAAGCATCTATGTATGCGATAACCCTCAATGGATTTTTCATCAGAGAAGTTGTCAGGGAAGACTCATCCAGTCCTTCCTTGAATGCTTATAAGCTTTTATCACTCACAGCACCCTGTGGATGAGAGCCACCATTTATCTGTGTACTGTGTGACGGACCCTCCTTCTGTTTGCTTTCAACCTGCCAGCTGGTGGAAACCAGGTAATACCTTCTCCTTCTTCTACTGGAGGAGGCAGTGAACAGTTGATCTGCCATCTTCCCTCCGACACTCATGTCTTCATCCAGGTCTGTCTTATCTCCCTTTGCTCACCTATCTTCCAGGCTAAAAACTCCTAACCTTAATCGTTCTTTGGACACAAGTTGTTCCTAAGCTACGATCATCCTTGTTGCTCTTCTCTGAACCTTTTGTAGATCTGCTTGGTCATTTTTGAGATGGGAAAGCCAAACCGCATTATTCGGTGGTCCAGAGTTCTCTCTTTTGTTCTCTTTTCTTTCCTTGTAGTTCTTAAGACTTTATTTGCTCTTTGACTGCTATTGAGCTCTGTGCTGATGTTTCCTGGAGTTATCTATCATAATCCCAAGATTGCTTTCCTGGTAAAGGTCAACTCAAAGCCCATTATTTTCTTTCTGAAGTTAGGATTGCTTTTTACTGCGTGTGCTATCTGTTATTCTACACTGAATTTTATCTGCCTTTTGACACAAAGCTGCTCAGTGTCATAAGGTCTTTCTAGAATTCTTTGCAGTCATCTCTTATCTTTCTTACTCTGAATAGCTTTCTACCATCAACAAATTTTGCCACCTTGCTATTCAGGGCTTTCCTATGATATTACAGATATGTTAAACATCAGAGATCTCGATGCAGAATACTGTGAAATGCCAATGGAGATCACTCTCAATTGAGAAAATTATCCTATTCTCAGTTTCCTACCTGTTCACCAATTATTTTACCTATTTTCCTCTTTTTGCAAGGCTTGCTTAAATATCTTCAGAGCTTATAGTAAGGGGCTGGGTTGGGAGTTGTTTGGAAGCGTAAATGGATTGTATCAGCTGGATCTGCCCGTGTAAAAACCTTATGACTCCTCACAAAAGCATCAGGTTTTGAAGCTTGGCTTTCCCTACAAGTGCTGATAACATTTATTCAAGTGCTTCAGTTCATCATACGCATTCAAGAGTAAAATGGTAAAAAAGAGAGCCAAGAAAGTAAATCAGTAGCACTTTGCTGTGTTAGCAAGTTGAGCCGACTTATCTCCTAATCAGATGAGCACTGAGCATCATGCTGGTGGGTCTGTGTGACCTCTCCTTTTAGCAGCAGTGAGCCGGTGCTTTGATCAGGGCATGAAACCAGCTGTATGGTGGTGATGTGACTCCAATGGCAGCAGCTGTGGCTTCTTCCTCAGCAGATGGGCATGGTGGCTGCTGGACTGGGCCAGTGTGCTTCCTCTAGGGCCAGCACTTCTCACCATCCTCTTCTGGTAGAAGGGGAGCAAGGCAGTTGATTTTTTTTTTCAGAAATAACGGCCAATGTTTTAGCATGTAAATGAGTAATGTAAGTCCTCTCAAAATTATGCCATTTTCCAAACATGGAAATACGAGTCTGAGGGGGTTTTCCATGCCTGTTCAGGGAAATTACTGGGGCTGAGAAACATTTTGTGGCTCAAGTGTGCAACATTCTGTGTGGATAAGTTCTCGCAGACGTGAGGTCCCAGGTGTTCTCCTCCCACCCGGCTTTCCTTGTCATCGGCAGAAGTGGGGAAGAAAGCTATGGATTCACAGGTCCCTTTTAAACAAGGCAGAGCCATTGTGTTGGTCTGTTGTGGGACAACATGATTTAAAGGTGATCTTTTAAGTAGCAGTCCCTGTAAGAACCTGGTAAGGGTTAAGTTCTTTGACCGGACTAATGGTGTTTCTAGGTGTACCCCAGAGACTCCATTTAACTCTTCTGACAGATCCAGTTATTTAAGGCTACTTAAAACTTCTAATTGAATTTTCAAAGCAAAAATGTTTTAATTGTATTTTAAAGCCTTCAAAAGAAGAAAAAAAAAAAGGAATACATTAAATTGTTTTTAAAATTGACTCATAACTATGTAACTGCAATAACATACAGTGTAAATTCTGTCACTATTAAAATATACAGGAAAAAAGAGAGAGGTCATCTTTGCTCTGCTCAAATGTCCTACTGAATTCAAAACAACAAATTAAAATGTAAATTAAAGTCTTTCTTTTTTAATTTTTGCAGATGCAGAAAGACTGTGAAGATAAACTTCAAAGGTTCTGATGACTGTCTCATTTTCTCCTAGGGGACTGATGAACACCATTATAACATGTGAGTGTAAGATAAAAAATATCTACTGGCTTTACTAGGCTATTATACTTCAATTCTTGCTTGAAATCAAACACCTAAATTAAGTAAATTTAGAGAACTTGAAAGTCTTCCAACTGCTATAGTGTTCAAAGGGTAGGTTGGGGATGTTTAGTAGATGGAGCCAAATTATTTTTACCCAGTAAGTTAACTAATTGAAATCTAAGAGTACTCCATTACTTTGTGATTATTTTTTACAAAGAAACAGAAAATGCATTTGTAGTTGCCTGTATTTTGAATACAGCAAAAATCCTTTGATTTGAGTCCAGCTGAATGCGGTTATCCATGAATCAGAATTCTCCCATGCAATTGTTAATGTCTGTTTTGTAAACTGTATTCAGACTTGCTGGAGAAAAGCTAAGTAAAAATAAATACATTCCACAGCAGCAGTCTTCTTTATTTCTAGCTCTTTATTTAGAGATGATGTATTTTGGTTGATACACCAGACAAACTGCACTTGCAGGTCCTTACAACTGTGTTTCAGTTTCTACATTAAAGGAGATTGCAACTTCATTGCTTTGAATAGAGAAAACAAACATATGTGTAATTCCCAGTTTTGCAAAAATTTGCACCATGCAAGTCTCCGAATAAATTTTTAATAGCTTTTTTTCTAAACCTGTTGAGTGAACTTAAATTAAGATCGTTACAAATAAGTAGACATGCAAAAGAAGGTACCTTAATTTTTTAAAAAGAAACCTATTTCGTGGAAAAAAGGTAATTCTTTAAATTTCTATAAAGGCAAAACAGATGGTGATTTAATATGTAAGCTGGTTGTGAAAGCAAACATATTTAGGCACAAATATTTAAACCAAAATATTGGCTGTTGTCTTCTTTTTTCTCTTTTTTCTTAAAACAGTTTGCCCTTACTGAATAGGGCCAGAATGTCCCATAAGGCGGCATGAGACAGGGAAGGTGGCTTCCATTTGTCCCCTCTGGCACACTGGAATCCCTCGATAGGCTGGCCATATGCCAAATCTGGTTGCCTTCTCCTACTATTCCATTTAGGTATCTAATATTAAAAACGATCAGTATCTGCTGAGCTTTTTGTTTAGAAATGTGAATGGAAAGCTTTAAGGTAAGCTGTGTATGAGCACTGAATTCAGCAAGGCAGAAGACACCTCGCAGCCCCACGAGATGCAGAACACCTTGCCAAACAGCTTTACTGCCATCCTGCTGGTAAAATCATCCTGAAAAGGTGAGCCGCTGCTAGGCTGTAATATACTTGGGTTATTTATGAGGTGTGGGAAAGAAATGGCATCTCTGAGGCATTGCTGAGGTTTTACACGCCTTCTACTCTTGAAGTGATCAGACCTGCCAAAAGACATAAACCTTCATTCGTCTCAGGCCTTTCTTTGTCTTCAGATATGAAGTTTCTTTCTCTCATGATGCTACAGTACAAACCTGCTGTATTTTCCTCAGTCCCTTTCAGGGAAATTGGCTTTTTCCACATCACTATCTTGATAAGAAGTCATCTCCTCCTGTGACTCCCTACTTTGTTCACTGGTTTGTCTAGAGACCGTGGCAGAACCCAGAATTTCAGCCTGCCCCTTAGGCAGTTGGGCTAATCCAAGGGTTGACAGACCCATCTGAAATACAAAAATTAGATAGCATGTCAATAAACAATAGTTTGGGTTTTTTTTCCTGTCCTTCTGTCCCTTACAATATATTCTGGATGATGTGCTCTGCCTGTAACATTCGCAACCGCTAACAGCTTCTGGGAGGAACCCGTCATTCAATGTGCAAAAACTCATTCTTGACCACAAAACAGCGGGCAGGTTCAAGCTGCTAATACGTCTGCACTTATTGGTAGCAGGCTGTGATTTCTTTTTGTTCTCAGTAGTTTTGGATCTGCATAGATTCCTGTAATATTAGAAGATTTTTATCTAATCAGTCTGCCTATCTATTTTAAATGGAATAAATAGTATGGAGCTCTCACTGCTTTGTAGGTTTGCTGGTTTTCCCTCTGGTAAGTCTAGCAGAAGTAATGAAACTCTGCATTTTAATAGTTCCATGGCCTATACATGTGGATCTCTATGGATTTAAAGTTGCTTTTGAAGTCAATGAGAACACTAGACAAAGCTAATAATTCTGTGTTCACTCTTCTGTCACATCAAAACTAAGCTGGTGTGTGACACTCAATTTCTAGGTTGTACTTTCCAATGGCATAACAATAGATAACACTCCTGTGTGCCATAGTAAACAATAAGCATTGACATCTCTGTTTTTTTAGAATATTTTTGCATTAATAATGTGGTTTTTTTACAATCTTCCAACTGATTTTACTGGAGATAATGAGGACTTGTCATAGTACCTGTCTTCTGTTGTACTTTATCTGTGCTGCTGGAATCCAGCTGGAATGAAGTTTGCTGTTCCCCTCACGACCTAGTAAGGGGAGGGCTGGCTTTTTCCTGAAGTTCATGTACTTTGACTCATTAGATTTACTTGAGTTATACCATAAGTGTTTTTTTCTTGATTAGATGCCTCTGTCATCTAAATAATGTTGTGTGTTGCTACTTTTTCTTCCTCGGGCAGTTGCAGCATTGGGACATAAGGTTTGTCCCCGGCTCAAATCCTGCCCGTTATTGTACTTTCCTTCCATCTTGCATGTGTTCTCTGCATCATTGGCGCCAGAATGCTTGCATTTTGTTTCATCTCTCAATGTCTGGTTTACCAGCTTTTTTTTGCCAAGCCTGTCTGTTTAAGAGGCATTTGGATAATGCCCATAATCATAGAATCATAGAATCATCAAGGTTGGAAAAGACCTCAAAGATCATCCAGTCCAACCGTCAACCCAACACCACCAGGCCCACTAAACCATGGCCCTAAGCGCCTCATCTACTCGTCTTTTAAATACTTACAGGGATGGGGACTCAACCACTTCCCTGGGCAGCCTGTTCCAATGTTTAACCACTCTTTCAGTAAAGAAATTTTTCCTCATGTCCAATCTAAACCTCCCCTGGCACAACTTGAGGCCATCCCTCTTGGTCCTATCGCTTGTTACTTGGGAGAAGAGACCGACACCCCCCTCACTACAACCTCCTTTCAGGTAGTTGTAGAGAGCGATGAGGTCTCCCCTGAGCCTCCTTTTCTCCAGGCTGAACAACCCCAGTTCCCTCAGCTGCTCCTCAGAAGACTTGTTTTCCAGACCCTTCACCACCTTCGTTGCCCTTCTCTGGACACGCTCCAGCACCTCAGTGTCCTTCTTGTAGTGAGGGGCCCAAAACTGAGCACAGTACTGGAGGTGCGGCCTCACCAGTGCCGAGTACAGGGGCACGATCACTTCCCTACTCCTGCTGGCCACACTATTGCTGATACAGGCCAGGATGCCATTGGCCTTCTTGGCCACCTGGGCACACTGCCGGCTCATGTTCAGCCGGCTGTCAACCAGCACCCCCAGGTCCTTTTCCGACAGGCGATAATAACATGCTTTAACTTGGTCAGCCCTGAATTGGTCAGACAGTTGGACTAGATGATCGTTGTAGGTCCATTCCAATTGAAATAGGCTAGTCTATTCTGTTCTGTTCTGTTCTGTTTTCTGCTCATGCTGATGAGAGGTCTTTTTCTTGGCAGTTCCACTTGTAAGGTGGGATCCTGCGTTTTACGGATGGTCCCTCCTCTGCTTGGAGCATCCCTAGTTCTGCAGGGCTGCACTCAGGTGTCAGATGCCTCATACCTGTGACACCACAGTAAGAGCATTTGTTTTGTTTTCAGTTCCTTTGTTTCAAGTAACATCCCCCACCCTATACCATGCATGTTTAAAATTATGTCTGCAGACATATCCTGTCACAATTGTCATCAGATTTCTTTCTTTTCTCTCTCAGCATTTGAGGTGGGGTTTTTTTGGTATTAGTTTGGCAGCAGAGGGAATGTCCGTACTATACAGTGCAACATGTCACAGATTATCACGTGATTCTGTTAGTAGCACTAATTAAATCACCCTGGAACTGGAATTAGTTTAGTGCTGCATTCAACCTAACTAGTTGTGCTGAGAATTGAGAGTTGTTATTTTTAGGACAGAAATTACAGTGCCCTAATCATACGTTCTTTTCCCTGCATAGAATATGGGTTATGTTCTCCCTGCTGCCAAAAGCCAGCACAAAATTTATGTACATCCATGCTCGCAGGCTTGAGACTTAGCTGACACGTGGAGCTTACATTCACTTTCTGAAAAGGGATTAAATTCCTCTCATGGACTAATGTTTCAGGGTAAATAAGCAGCTTGTTTAAAGATTGTAACTTAAAATGAAAAGTTATTACAGCATATGAACTAAATAATACTGCTGAGAATGCGCCAAGCATCAAATTTTCTCTTATTAAAACTAAATCACAACTTTCATATTTTAGAAAGAATTCATTAAAACTTGTCTTATCTACTTAATTAAAGGCAAGTGTCCCTATATAGAGACAGACAAACAAATTAACATAATATTCCCCAGCTTCTCCTGAGGAATGTAATATTCTTATCTTTAGAACACTAATTGCTGCAGTTAGGGTTTTGTTAAAAATGAATTGATATTTGCTAAGAGTACAGATTTGACAGATGCAGGAAACTTGAGTGATTACAACAGCATTCTGATACTCAGATGAAACAAGGTATTTAAATGTTAATATAGTGTTTTTCTAATAAGAGGAAAAATATTAGTTTAGCATATTAATCCCAGTGCATTGATGTCTTTCATGGGATTGTAGTGCTTTGTTAATCTATCATATTACAGAAAGATTCAAAGTAAAAGCTGTTTCTATCACAGTAAACTGTAGCAACGTCTAATAACAAGGAAGATTAGTTCCTACCTACACGATTAGGCAATGTATTGACTTAATACAGTTCATGCACATACATAATAAATGGGAGTTTATTATAATATGCATGCAGCCATCTTGAATACACTGATTAGCAACATAATACAGTCAAACATAATCATATATATATTTGTATTTTGTCAAGTGCAAATTAAGTCAATGTATTCCAGTGTTCTGTATTAGCTGTGTTAAGCAAACGAGCTGTATGGAGACGAAAGAACTGATATTTATTTCAGTAAATCCTCCCTATGTTGACAAGTAAATATTCCACGGACTACAGTTCTCCGTGAGAAGAAGCAGGGCACGTACTGGAACAGAAAGCAGTGTATTAATGGGATGTATTAGCAGTTCAGAAAACAATCTGTAGCAATCAGCAAGGTGCAAGTAACTGTTGAAATGTTTTTTCCTGGGTCTCTGGTGGGAAGCTGTGTCTGTTGGGACATGGAGCAAGAGCATGGTCTTATTGTCATCTACTTGTCCCAAGTACTTGACAAAGATGGCAGTATAATTGAGAAATCTATTTAACATGGCTCACCAGCCAGGTTCCTTGCTAGTGATGTCGATGTCCCTCAGCTAGACCTCTTTTACATGCCATAGATGCGAGAAGAGCTGATCCAGGATTTCCCGTCCTTGCTGGGTGTGCCAAGGGGCTGTGAATAGCTTCCCTAGGTCACAACACCAGTGTGGCTGAGGCCTCATCTTGATCTTCTTAAACGTATTTTGCTCTCTTCATTTCTTGAAACTTAAAAAACCCCAACAAAACCCTCAACTGCAAATACAAGTAATGGGTCATAGGAAGAGAGATCTCTGTTACTTGGTGGATGTTTCCAGGTAAGTTGGAATTTACCTCTAATTAGGTTAGAGCAATTGAACTGTCAGTGTAATTCCCTTCATCATGGCTTGACTATTAAATTCAGTTTACTGGGACCGTATTCTGTGTAGCAATGTCTTTATGGCATTTATCAATCATATTAAAACATCTAGTAATGCATAGATTTTTGTTAAGCAGCAAATAGATTTTTGTTTGGTATCACAGACGCATTGATAACACATTAACTCAGATAACAGTTTAATATGAATGACCATTGTTGTATGGTACTATGTTTTGGATTTGTGACCAAAACAGTGTTGGTAACAGTGGTTTAGTTATTGCTGAGCAGTGCTTACACATCAACAAGGACTTTTCCATTTCTCACGGTGCTTCACTAGCGAGCAGGCTGGGGGTGCACAAGAAGCTCAGAGGAGATGCAGCCAGGGCAGCTGACCCCAGCTGACCAAAGGGATATCCCATGCCATGTGATGCTGTGCTCAGCAATAAAAGCTGGGCAAGAAGGAGGAAGGAGGGACATTAGGAGTTATGGAGTTTGTCTTCCCAAGTAACCGTTATGGGAGATGAAGGCCTGCTTTCCTGGAAAAGACAACACCTGCCTGCCGATGGGAAGCAGTGAATTAATTCCTTGTTTTGCTTTGCTTGTGCACACAACTTTTGTTTTACCTATTAAACTGTTTTTATCTCAGCTCATGAGTTTTCTCACTTTTACTGTTCCAATTCTCTCCCCATCCCACCTGGGGGTGAATGAGCAAGTGGCTGCCTGGGGCTTAGCTGCTGGCTGGGGTTAAGCCACAACACACTACAAAAAGAAAAACATTTTTGTTCATTAAAATGTAGTGGCGCCATTCTTTGAAAGAGTTTCATTCATTGTTTAACACTTATTACTGTAGAGGCCCAGTTCTGAATGGGACTGCTTATAGCTATGTAAACCCTACAAGCATCCCATTTTATCCAGGGTTTGGGGGATCGCACATCTTTCAGCAGCAGAGGTGCCCGAATGCAGCACAGGCACCTCTTAAAGTATGATGAGTTTAAAAAGAGGGATAGCCATATTGTGGAGCCCTTACTGAAAGCTTCTAGTGGTAGCAAGTACATGACTATGATTTCTTTTGCACTGAAATTCAAGCATTATGCATACTCGAACATTACCCACCAATTAAAAGGCAATTTGAGAGAAGTAACAGCATCCTTGGTGTCAAGGGAGCCAAGATTCACAGTTATAACTGACGGGCTTCCCTGACTGCAGCTTCGGAGCTAGGCATTTCAGTGACATATAATTTACAAGATAGAACCATGTTATATGAGTTATGTAAATGACTCTAAATTATTATTCTGCCATCAATAATACAGCAATTTTAGGAACTCCTAATTTACCCAGTAGGAGAGGGTTTTATGTGGCATATGGAAATGAATGAGCCACACATGCTTCTCTTGCTGAAAACAGCGCTTTGGACCGTGTGATGAGCCTGTAATATTCACATGTCAGAAAGGATTTTTCTAAACAGTAAAGCATCTGCCCTTGGTATTAAAAATAAGAGGACTCCCACTTGAGAAAAAGGGGGACAACAGTTCTGGTTTTACATTGTGCAGTTGTCTTGTTTTGAATCTTCCCTAAAAATAACCCAATTCTGTCAATATAGGCAGTCTATTCATTTTGTGTGTAGGAGCTACATTCGTACAATATAAATGCTATAGAAATATTTCTTTTTTTCTGTTAAAAAGAAATGTTAAAATGTGAGGGCTAGATCTTTCAATTTGGTATAAATCAACAAAATCTGTTCAGTCCAGGTAAAATCAACCTGATCTACAACAACTGAGGATCTGTTTTTTGATATAAATGCAAAACAAAGGTTCATGAACTACTCTGGACTTCTAACGAGAAAATAAAATGAATTAGAATGGCATTAAGAGTGACATTCCTTAAAAATACTTTAAATTGAAAATTCTTAAAAAACATTGACTGTCCTTGAATACAACCATTGATCCTGAAAAATGCCAAGCTTCAGGGAAAAAATTATATTGAAAAACTGTGATTTATGTCATGTGTGCTTTTTAGATAGTAGAAAATGGGTTCCTTCTTATTTAAAAAATAAATACAAAAGGAATAAAGGTAAGAATGTAACAAAAAAAAATCAATGTTTAATTTAGTAAGGGGTAACTCAAATATACTTCAGGTGCTTATGGAAATTATCTGCAGTTTGGACTCAAGGAAATAAGGTCACAAATCTCTTTATTATAGGCAGGTTATGAGGTAACTTGTAATTTATTGCTTAACGAAAAGCTACAAAAACAGTCTTTAATACCTTTGTAGTCTTGCTAGTTCCTTATGGCAGAAGCCAGGAAAACTACAAAAGTGAAAAACAGTGAAGGGAAATAAGGTGATTAAAATATTAAAAAAAATATTACTGGATCATAA
Organism: Aptenodytes patagonicus; assembly: GCF_965638725.1. Taxonomy (NCBI): domain Eukaryota; kingdom Metazoa; phylum Chordata; class Aves; order Sphenisciformes; family Spheniscidae; genus Aptenodytes; species Aptenodytes patagonicus. The sequence continues at coordinate 6,044,218 of NC_134955.1, forward strand.
TAGTTAAGCACTTAAAATGGGTGAAAGTGAACCAATGTTTTGTGTAGGTGTCATTACTAAATTTTTTTTATTAAATGCTATGCAGAAGTAATATCTGAAAAAAATAATTAATACATTTAACAGGTATTTTTCATTAATAAAAAAATATAAAACACAGCCTCTTATTTTTCCGCAATATGCCTGAAATGTTTTTTCTCTCTTATATGTAAAGATGCTTCCAAGGTGTGGATGTTCCTCCCTACATATTTTCTTTTCCCATTTTTCTAATATTCCCAAATTAAAATGGGAATGAGGCAGAGCAGGAATAAAAAGGAAGGAAATTATAGAAAGACAGGTAATTTCAGTCTGGGAGCTTTTATAGAATCAAAAAAGTGAGAAATTTCTGTTAATGTAATTTCCAAAAAACATAATATTTGTCATCATTAAATGCAAAGAGATAATTTTGCTAAGGATGCAATACAAGAAATTACCGATGAAACACTTCACTTTTGTTGTCTCATGGTAGTGTCAGGTTATTCAGGATGGGGTATGTGCTTTATCCCTGAATTTCAAGAGGAAAAAACCAAGCAAATACTGACCACAGCTGACTTTGTCTATTGTGTATCATTAATCTAACAGTGACATCCAGCAGCATAAAATTAAGGAACACATTGATCGCAATGGTGACCTAAAAGCGACGTTTGCAGTGGTATCTCAATGTACCCCGATGAGAACGAGGACAATTTCACTGCGGTGCTGTTACTTTTTGTTTGACTTTTCTGTCCAGAAAGAACTCCAAAACTTGAACAATTTCCACAGGAGAAGGTAAGGTCTGTGCAATGTGCCATGCTAGCAAAACAAGAAAGAGACATTCTGAATTTATCTGCTCTCCCTTCTCCTACCAAGGAGACCTGACTTTGATTTTTAAGAAGGGAAAGGTACAGACGGCTGCAGAGACAGAGTTACAGGATTTTGGTTTTGCAGTGTGGTTGCGTTACTGGACTACTTTATTTGAGTCCAGCATAACATATATGATTATAAATCATATAGCAAAGTATTGCCTACCAAAGTTGCAAATAGCTGATGGAAAATAAACACATGTAAAACGATGTAACAAAATAATGAGGAGGAATTAGTGGATGATTAATGAATCGGTATTCAGCCAGAGCTGTCCATAAAAGCACAGACCGGTTAATAAAAGCTTTCCTTTTACTTGTATGTAGTTATCATAATTCTACTTAGTAGTGTACTGAAGTGGACAACTGGAATTACTAAAATAATGAGTAAAGTCAACATTTAAATTTTTTTTGAGTGGACAATGAGGAAAATAAAGACTGAGAAGTTCACTGGGTCATGCATTATTTCTCTCTACAGGGACCCAATTAATTCATTCTCTGTTCCAGAGATTTCTTTGATCTATTGTCAAATGTAGTGTTGATTTAACACAATTATTCTTAAATTTGGATCAAAATTATGGTATTGCTCATACTGTGATATATACATTTAAGGGACTGAGGTCAGTATTTGATGGTGCCTCAGTTTATTGGTAGTTGCTGTTCTACAGCAGCTCCGGGGCAGAGTGTTTGGCAGCTCTTTTCCAATTGTGTGGTAACACATGCCGTTAGAGCTCCTACCCATAGATAATGTCATAAGGGTACAGAAACATTAGTGTCTCTGTCTCCTGCAAATTCTGTTCAGTAAACACTGACTAGTTGTGTAGGCAATACACAAATGTTGAATGCAGCTGATGGAAGGAGAAGCTGACAATAACCACATTTAAACTCGAATGGCAGTGTGAAAGAACATTTTTTGATCAATTTTTTTTGCTGAAAGAGTAATCACATAAAATACTGCAGGCCACGTGATCCATTTTGTGTTCCTTTGAGGCACGCAATGACGTTGTTGTAAAAACATTAATACATTAGATATTAAAACTGTTATTATATCCCTAAGTTCTAGCTAACTTTAATACAGCCTTGAAGTAATAATAATAAAAATTTTCTCTGTGAAGTTATATGGCAGTACAAGTCCATGCAAAACACCTTCAGCAAAATATGCAACTTCAAAGTTTGAATCATCTTTCCCTCCAACAGTTTTCCAGGTGGTGTCTCGGAAAGAAGAGGACTTCAGCATCTGAATTTGATCCGAGTTTGATTCTGAGTCTCCAGCAGCCCTGGAAGCAGCCTGTTCTGAAGTAGATTAATTCAATGAGGTGAATAGCAGCATGACCACTGTATCCTGTTGGTGTGACACCTGGGGTAAAACCACTTCAAAACAGGCTTTTTTGTACAGACTCAGCAGTGTCTTGAGTTTTGATTTTGTGGGAGAAGTAGAAGTCGGTTCTGGAGTGCTCAGTTCACTGCCATGCTGATAAGTACCTGATTTGCTTCTGGTAATCACTTTCCTCTTCGTTAATTACAGCTCTGTTTTTCTATTGACACTTCACGTAGCCAGTGCTAGATATTCCAGTACTAATGAATTTGATTACACTATACAAGCTAATGGATCAAAATAACACCATATCAACTCTTCTATGAAAGAACATAAACACCTGCATTAGTATTTTATGTTCTAGCAGCTTGCTGCTTTCTTCATGACATTGTATTTATTCTATCTTGATTCCTAGCTCCAAGCGTGATGAATGCATATATTCTTAATTTCTCATAGGGAGGGTGGCAAGCACTGTAATAGATAACTTTAAAGCATAATGAAAAGAAAAATGCAATGAGCCATATTTAGGACTAACCATTTTTTTTCTCATCATTTTGACTGATGAAAATGGAGCAGTATGATCTATGCGAATGTGTAATCCTTTTCTTACTTGGGAGGCTTCAAATGCTGCCTTGGTGGGCTTTTGAAATGGCATGATTATGACTGAATTGTACATTGCCAAGGAGAATTCCATTTTTCTAAGAACATAGTAAAGTAAAATTATCAAGATTATAAAGTAGTCATGGTTTATTCGAGCCAGCAAAAAGACAGCTACAAACTGACCATTTTATCAGCTTTTTTTCTCATCCCTACATGCAGTTTAACATTTGCATATTCCTATTAACTTTCCAATTTGTTTCTGAAGATAATATTTTGCATGGTCTAGTAGAAATAAGCTTGGTTCTTCCAGGAAGACTGGTAGAGAAAAATTGATGAGCAGACATCAGCTAGTGTTTTGAATGTTTAGATCAGTATTTTCATTTAGGGAGTAGGGAAAATTTAATTCAAAAACTTTATAGCTCTAGACCCTTAAAACTGAACTTTTCTTGAAGAGGCTTCAAGTCTTTCAGGTAAACTGTACTAACCCCACTAAAATCAGAAATAAAATGCTTTTCTAAAGAAAAGAAGACTGTTAAGCCGACATATTACTTTGCAAGCTATATTATTTAAAAATCATCAAAAGTAATCTTTCCAACAACCAGCTTTAGTTTTCTCGATAAACTAATAGAGTTTTCCCCTTTTTAAAGGGTCTTGGTGCAGTTTTAAACGTGTTCAATAGCAATAAAATGGAAATAGGCAGTATGGAAATACAGGCAATTAAAAAAATACTTGTATCAGATCTATTTATTCATGCGGCAGAATTCCTCGCTACACAAGGAGCCCACCGGACTTCTGCAGCAAGCTGCTATTTAACGCAGACAGAGATGGTGGTCTCAGGCACTGGTCCCAATAACAAAGGTTTCTAAAACCTTCTTTGGAAAAAGGTACACTTAAGTTTTCAGAGTGATTAACTATTCTAGCTGTGTAACGCTTTCTGAAATTAAAATCCTCTTAAGGAGAATCACTTTGAAAAACTGAGGCTTAGCAATTAATTTTATCAGAAAAAAAACTTTCAGTGCCTGAAAATACTCCAGATATTGGAAGTACGTTGGCTGACTGGTTTTGTGGCCTCTCATGCAGAAAAACCTAACAGCTGCCAATAGCTCAGGAGTACGGATGAGCAGACGAAGGTACGGTGGAGTCAGAAGGTGACTGTGCTGCCTTTGGCAGTAACGACACCGGTTAACTGGGCACCATCAGGCCAAAGCTTGAAAACGTGGGAGTGGCAATATGGGCGAACAGCACCCGCTGCTGTTCAGTCCAGAGTTTGCTTGTCCAAGTACTGTTTTTTCATTGCCTGGAAGAGATGAGTAATGGTTTAGTGGAAAGGCAGCCAACACAAAACTGTGCCACACACGGATGCACCTATAGTGGTGGAACCACCGGAGCAAAATGCAGAATGCAGTCCTCAAAGCTGGAGCCGACATATTTTTGAACAGTTTTAAGATGCCAGTATATTTTTGATCAATATTAAGGAGACAGTTACTGAGTATTTGGAAGTCTGGACAGAAATGGGAGGTCAAAATAACCACTTGTGTGTCCTCAGGGGAAGAACCGTGTGTAGATCCTTTTTCCACAGAAAACCCAAACCTCTGGTAAGCCTGAAATGGAAGTAGAGTTAGGAGCAGATCCTAAAAGAAACATGGCAGAGCTGGGGCATACAGTAAATAGACAATCCCTTAGCTCTTGTTGAAGAGCTGTGTGGTCGGGATGATAGTGTTCAGAAACCCTTAAGCGGGTTAATGATATCCCTCTGTTAAGGAGAAATAGCTAAGGAAAGAACCATGAATCATAGCTAATAGATCCAGTTTGGAAGAGGCCTCAAGAGGTCATGACCTATTCTGTCCCCAAAAGTTAAGATTGCAAAATTAAAGCCTAAGAAAGCTGCATACTTTCAATCTTTCTTCCTGCCTGGGGCAATAATTAAATGTTAAAATACTCTTGGTTTCTATCAATTATGAGGAAACAGTATTATGAAATCTGATCTCTCTCCTAATAACACAAATAAAGTATCCCTGTGGGATCTGCAGCAACTGTTTTCACGTGAGGCTAATACAGTAACTTTAACTGGCTTTCATGTGACAGATGCTTTTGTCCTTTTTAAAGCACTAACCATATTGTTTATACTTCCACTAAGCTTTTTTTTCAAGCCAATGCTACATTTTCTATGTCTCTTTTTTCATCCTTTCATTTCATTTTCTTTGCCTGTTCCTAGTCCTTTCAGCTCTCATGATCATGCTTCCCTGCCACCCTCTGCTCATCCTCTGCTCCTTCTACATGTGGTACCCAGCTCCAGTACTTCCTCACAGCTGTATATTCTTTCCTCCTCGAATCACTAGTTTCACGGGCAGCACCTAGAAATAGGTATATCCAATAGTAATTATGACTGTCACCGCTCATGGGATGGGGGAAAAGGGAAAACAGAAGAAGCGAGGCTTTTTTAAGAATGTTGCTTTATGATTTAGCAAATTGAATCTGTATTTTTAATGCTTTCTATATGTATTGAAAATCTTTTCTACCTTTTCTCGCAGACAAATTAATAGATTAGGTTGAAGCATGCCAAGTTCTATCAAAATGGAAACGCACTAATGCTATTTTTTTTGTTTTCAGAAAACAAATACGTATTATAACAAAACTAACCACTGTAGTTTAAAAAATTATGACCAGTTATTTCCCTTTCTGCTATTCTAGCAGTTTTTTACAGATTCTTGTGATATTAAAGGAAAAGCATCAACTGTAATTGGATCCTGGTCCCTGAGGTTTATTGTTCGAAGATTATATCGTCTATAACTCTACCATTGACTACAGTGGGCCCAGGACGTTACAGAATATATAGTCTGAGCACAGCCATGCAGAATGTCTATCTTGTATCTTTAATGAAGTGAAAAAAGTCACCAATGGCTGCTCTAGCTTATTATATAACTTGAAATAAAACGGCATATATTTCTAGCTAACTTTAGATAAGTAATAACTGTATATAACACATTTTTCACACGGATAGAAACATACACTTGTCCGGTTCAGCAGCATTTGCAGGAAACCTATAATGTGTAATTGCTCAGACTTGCACTTGCTTTTTGTTTGTGCTAATTAATGAAAAATCTGCATGTGGTTGAGGGGGGTAAAAAAGAAGGTAATCAGAAAAACAAGACTGTACCTCCATACACACACATGCAGAAGCCAAGGTGATAGAGTTCTCTATATTTTTCGGTTTATTTTTTATTGAGATCAAACTAGTAAGTTGCTATTTATACTCCCTGCATACTGTGGCATTTTGCATTATCATCAATATACTGTTGCATAACTAACATGGTAGCCTGCTGAAGCATTAAAATAGTATTTTATATATGGGCCCTAAGATATATGTTGGATATCCATTCTGTAAAAGAAGGATTTTGCAATATTGAAATAATTTTGATCACAGTATTAACAGTAAGGCTTAAGAAAGAAACATTTTATTTAATGAGTAGGGGATATGTTTTCAAAGATGATGGTCTTAAAAAATACAAAAAATGTCATAAGCACTTACCTTAGTCGTGAAAATATTGCAGTTGTGATGAGCACTGTAACTTGCAGACCGATGTAAGTAAAGATGATAGAAGCAATATTAGCTGTGCCGAAGTAGTCTACGCTAGTTAATCTAGGATTCCTCTACAGGCAATTGAGAGATACAGGATGCTCCAGAGGGAAATTCATATCACCGCCTCAAGTATTTAAAGACTGGATGGGATTACTCACCTTCTGGAGATGTCTGCCTCCCCTCGTTATAGAAGGAACATAGATAAATAGTATAGCTGATGTGGCTACTCCTTATTTAATTAAGGCTTCATGACATATAAGCAGTGGAGCTCAGATATTTTTTTCCAGATGTACTTAGTGAGTAATGAGCTAAAGAAAAACCTAGCAATTATAGTACGTTTTGAACCCAATCATTTAAATATAGTGGTAATGTGCATAGGTGCCCATGACAATGATATTACAGCAAAAATATGCGTGTTCACCAGAAAAAGAGCATACTTACAGGATCAATAACTTGCCTATTCATTGCCTAATTTTCATAGATGTATTACATCAGTGGCATCTGGGAAATGAATTGACACATCAGTAATAAAGAATTTGGGATACAGTTTCTTCGTCCTCGGTAATATATCTATTGCATATTGCACGCTAATGCATCCAATAAAGTTGATTGTTTTCCAAAGGTGGAAACATTTCAGAAAGCGTTGGTGTAAGAGAGCTGGGCATCTGATACTGGGAGATTTGTAATTGGATAGCATATGTAGTTTACCATGATGGTTGATATTGCAATACTGTAGTAATGGAGGGCTTCCTCACCACATATTTTCACTCTGTTAGCTTGATGAATACCAGGAGGAGATTGCTTCCACAGAGCTGACAAAGAAACTCATTTAAATTAGAAGCTACCACAAACACACTAAATAAACAAATAGCATTTTTCCTGAGGTGTTTTTTTGTTTGTTTTTTTTTTGTTTGTTTCATTTAAATCTCTTGAGCTGTCAGAGAAAAGGATTTTAATTTAGTAAGTCAATAAAACCTCTATTTTTATAGTGAATTGCTCTTTGTGGTTTTTTTTTGCCTAGGCTAAAAGCTGCCATTCTGTGGTGACTGATAACTTATTTTGCTCCTTTGATTTCTTGCCGTGCATACTTGAAGAGCATCTTCTAACTTACTCTCAGCTCGTTTTCCTTTCTGCTTCTGATTGGTTTTGCTGCATGTTTATTTTGTTACCTGTGCCTAAAGGCTGTTTTCTTATGTGGGAACAGCCCATGCATCTTCTGATTTTTGCCATATGGCAGGCTTTACTTCTCTGTGTGATATCCTCTCGATTACATTCGTCAGCACATTCCCTAAAAGGCAATTTTGACAATGCTTTTTGCATACACAGAAATAAGCATTTGTACTTTCCTGTTGGAAGTTACCGAATAGATCTGCTCCCTGGCAGCATAACTTCTCCCTTTTCGCTTCCTTGGATGGCTACGGGGCAGTGTGTTTTGGAGGTATATGCTGTTATGAACTTCCTCAGGGAGGAACTGGTGTTACCTGTGTGTGAAATGCAGTGCTGTGCAGGCGACGATAGGGAAGATCAAGCTCCCGATGAATTAAGGAGTGGGGATTATGGGAAGGGAGATTTGTTAGGCTATAAATTCCTTATCTCTTTCCAAAAACAGAACACTATAATCATCTCTGTGGGTGAAACCATTTCTGTGAAGAAAGCTTACGCAAACCTAGACTTCATTTTATGCCCCATTGTTGTGGTTTAACCTCAGCTGGCAACTGAGCACCACACAGCCACTCGCTCACTCCCCCCTCTCCCCCCCGGTGGGATGGGGGAGAAAACTCGTGGGTTGAGATAAAAACAGTTTAATAATTGAAATAAAATAATAATAATAATAGAATACACAAAGCAAGTGATGCACGATGCAATTGCTCACCACCTCCCAACCGATGCCCAGCCAGTCCCCGAGCAGCGGCCCCCCCGGCCAGCTTTCCCCAGTTTATGTACTGAGCATGACGTCCCATGGTGTGGAATGTCCCTTTGGCCAGTTGGGGTCAGCTGTCCTGGCTGTGCCCCCTCCCAGCTTCTTGTGCACCTCCAGCCTTCTTAGTCGGTAGAGCATGGGAAGCTGAAAAGTCCTTGGCTAGTGTAAGCACTGCTCAGCAACAACTAAACCATCGGTGTGTTATCAACATTATTCTCATCCTAAATCCAAAACACAGCACTGTGCCAGCTACTAGGAAGAAAATTACCTCTACCCCAGCTGAAACCAGGGCACCCATTTTAGCCAATGAGGTTAACTAGTACAGTACCATTGTATTATATTTGACTAAACTCTACAAATTTACAGAAAAGAAGGATTGTCGACACCAACACCTTGTTCCAATACAACTGGCTTCACAGACTGAACCTCGTCAAGGATATTGCCACATTATTTGAAGCAGTAAAAAAAAAAAAAGATTTTGAGTCATCTGTGTAAGTGTGAATAAAGCAAGATCTTGTGTCACATCATTACACACCGTACCTGTGCTGGCATGCTCCCTTATTACCCATCGGTTATAGTACAGGAGTTTCCCACAGTTATGTATGTGTTTACTAAATTATACCTTTTAATAAGTGATTTTTCCCAGTCTGTTATTCTCACTCTTTACCTCTCACTGTGTTTTGGCTGCCTTTCAAAACTGAGCAGTACTTGCATCCCTTAAAAACAACAGCAAAGAATATCTCTTGAATTAAGATTGCCCTGCAGCATCTCTTAGCACTGTGTCCGAGCTCCGTCACTGACTGAGTTCTCCAACAGGTAGCGATGAGTCCTGCTGGCGTTATGGGAGAACCGGGCCCCCCAGCTGGTCACCACAACCGGAATGGTCTGTCTCATCTCGCTTACTGATAATGCACAAAAAGTAATCATATTGCAGCGGAAAGCACATCAGGAAATGTTATCTTTTGTAGATAGATGTCATGGCAGAAGAACAAATCTGCGTCTGGGAGAAGCTGAAGATAGAGGTAACTGGCTTCATTTTAACCCAGTGGCTGTTTAGATTAACTCAAAGTCACGTCCTTCAAAAATGCAAATTCTAATCTTCCTTCCCCGGGTTTGCCCACATGTATTGCTTGGTTGGACTGATTTGAGATGAATTATCTAGACATCCATAAAACCAGAATGTACATTATCACTTCCTCCAAGCTGATCACAAAAATTCACATCCAGTCTCACTTAGGAAAGGATATCACGTAATTTCTGGTTAATGACTACGTGGGCCAAAGCCTGTTTAGGAAACCCTGTGAAATCTGTCTGGTTTTTCTACTATGAAAAGAAAGTTCAGATCTCAAAGCTGACAGTGAAGGAGACTGCCAACAAGAGCGACTGCTGCTAATGCTCAGGTGAACTCAATATGTCAAGAGCTTATGGAGATTGAAAAAGCTGCATGGAGATCCCTGTGCTGCTAACACTCCTAGAGTAAGAACATAGGCAAAAGATTAATCTTAATAACCTCATTTCTGGGACACACATTTTGCACACAAAATGAACGCACAAACAGCGCTCAGAGGAGATAGTACCACTAGTGATAAGACGCTCACTAGAATAAGTCAACTGTTTTTTTCTTTATGTGATTTTATGAAACATGAGCGTGAGAGCTGTGAGTATCTGCTGGGATGAATCTGAAGTTTGTTCTTGTTGAAATGAGAGCCGCAGCATTTGTTTGGCTGGCTGCAGAATTAGCTCATAGGTTGGTGTGTTAAGATAATTGGCACTGAGTTACCTCGGTTTGCTGGCTAATAAATAACAGCAGCTGGGAAGCTGTTTTAGTTGTGATGCCATGAGTAGGTGGTAGGAGGATGTTGTGAAGCAGGAGTGAGTCACTACAGGTCATGCAAAATTAAGGTAGCCCTCTTTGTCATCCACAGCTCTTGTATAAAGCTCTTAAGTACTTAGTTGAGTTGTTTCTTAGTGCAGTAGAAGGTTAAACTGCCTGCACAGCAATGTTCCTCAGGTAAAAAAAAATCGTTCATGTGTGTCTATGGATGTCTAAGCTGAATTCTTTAGATGTTTCCTTAGGTGTAGTGGAACAATTTAAGGATACAGTTCAGCTGTGTGTTTCTTTGCTACTCTATTCTAATGGAGTTTATCAACTTTTTGGAACACTTGCTAAATATAGTGCTTGTAATGAGAGATTCTATTTTCCAAGAAAAACCTAAGTGAGAGAAATTAAGTTAACTATGTTCCCTTTTATACAGGGGTATTGTTGCAAAGAAAGTGACATTGATAGGCACGTGACAACAGGTGCCAAGCTTCACGCTGTGTTAAGAAATTGGAACAGGTCAGAAGATGGAAATGTATTTAAATTTCTTTTTTTAAGCCTATATGCAGCAGAACATTACTTTGAGTGTTTCAGTTAAATTAAGAAAAGCTTGGGTGTTTCTGTAGCACAGTAGGAATAGGGGAGCGGAGGGGCATTATGCTTGCTTTGTTCTGCTCTCTGTTGTTATCAACTCCTCAGTGTGCTGCTTTGAAACGGTAGGTCCCTCTGAGGACAATGTACAGATAAATTTTCTGTGAATCAGATAGATATTTCTAAAGATCACATGTATTTACCTTTGATAAATGTTCAATTTCAACAAATGCTGACATTCTCAAATAATTTCCCTAGGGGTCTAATACTTAAGCTTCTCTACTGTAGTGTTACTCTCCATTGGCCAATTTCTCAACTCTTTAATCCCTTCAATTCTAACAAGTTGCCCAGATTGTTTGCACCTGCCAAACAAAGGATGGTAAGGGGTTCTCCACTGCCTTAGGTAACCTTTGAATTTCAGAAAAGTATCATCCTGTGGTATTTAACTGATATGTAATCGGTTTGGATAGCTTATTTTCACAACTTATTTCATGCCTTAATAATTATACAAAGAAAGAGTTGCTGGGTAGTCACTGGGCACGATCAGGTTTTGTTCTTGTATTACTTTGCACAGGGAGGGGAAAAAAGCCCTCGAAAAGTAGTCGCGTTATTAAAAACAGCAATAGAACTCATGGGACATTAAAGTAAACTTCTCTAATTACTATAACTTAAATTTACAACATTAATACCCAGAAAACCTATTATAAATAAAAGCTTTTAAGCAGGAGAGAATTAAATCCACTAAATTCCATTAGTGACATCTGATATAGAAACACATTAAGAAGGCTAACCACCACACTGGTTGCTTAGTTAGTTAAATCCATTAGTATTAAATACATTCATTTCATCAGCTGCTCGGTTCAAGGGATCCAAGCTTGGAATCTGTTCTTTTGACGTGAATAAGGTGATTTCTTTTAGATGAGAGGTAAACAGTGACTGGTATCTCACAGGTTTTGCATATTATGTGCATACCTTGTCATCATAAAAGAAATAATAAGCAATTTTGACTTAACAGCTTTCGAATACATGAATGTTGAGAAAAATGTATGCAGCAGTGTGAGGTAAAAAATGACATAGTCTAGAATTAGACCCCTTTTACAATACTAACCCTTCAAAGAAAACCCCACCGAAAAGAGACTGAGAAAGAGGCTAACATTATTCTTGGGGAGCTCAGCCCAAGCACAGAGAAGCAAATGGAAATCATTTATTTCCTTTGGTGTTAATCAGGCTTGGATTTTTTTTGCTTTTAATGAAGCTGCGCAGTTAAGAGAGAATTAAACTAAACAGACCTACAGCATTGTGCAGGAAAGCCTTGTGTATCAGAATGCTCACAAACCTTAAAAAGGACAAATTTTCTTAAAACAACCAAGGAGAAGATGTGGGAGACACAATAAAATATCTCCTAGGAGAAAGAATGTGGTGGTGTAGAGAGAGAGAAACTTTGGCAAACAATTCAATGGGAATGGAGGACAATCACCACGGTAGAGAATAACCAGCAGGGATATGGGTGGTCTGTTGGGAGGTCAGCTGCTCAGCCCCATGAGACCACCAAAAAGCAAACAAGAATGATAATGGAAGAGAGTCAAAGAAATTCTGTCGTGGCGATTATAAGGATAGTTCTCCATGTGTTGATCTGTGCATGTGTTTGTATGTTGATGGGGGCCAGTTACTTTGCATTACACAACAGTTTGAATTACAGTGATACATTTTGCTGTAAAATAGGAAGTGCATATATGTGCAAGCTGGTGTGTAGCGTTATACCATTTAAACTGGTTATTTGAAGACAATACTTGTCTGGGAAGGGTGCCATGCAGTCCTAAATTTTCTTGCCATGTAATATAATTTCTGCCTGTTCCTTTACCACTTGTAGTGCCACTTACTGTGAACTGAAAGGACAGAATATTGTCCTAGTTATTAATTCTTGGATTTGGAGGGTGTTTGGGCTTTCTGTATTTAGGTACCATAAGCATACGGTCCCTAGTTCCTCCTCTGTCAGCTAATTTCCTTAGTCCATAACAGAATCACCTGAGAATGATGCTGGATGGTGCATTAAAATGTCCAGTTACTGTTTTATTTTCCTAGGACAGTAGAAAGCTGAACTCAACCTATCAACTGCTTAAGCTTTGTTTTTCTTGTTTTGACTATATCTTTTTCTCTGAATTGCATATACTTAGCAAGGAAAAAAAAAATCAGTTGATCTGCTGTTAGTTTACATATGTGTTGCGTATGTGCGCTGAGATTACTTTTACAGGCCCTTTGCAGACCACACTAGGGATATATTTTCATAAGTAATATAAATGTTATATGTTCCAAGATCTCCAAGACCAATGCCTGTAAACCAGCTCCTGTACTCAGACAAAAAAAAATAATCCATCATTAACTTGCAATGGCTATTATGTTCTATGTTATTTGTAATTGATTGATGAAAGTCTTAGGGAGGTATATTAACAGTAAATATTATTTTATTACATTTATTTATGCTTTGGAATTTCTCAGTTAGAGAGATGTCCTCTAGGATGATTAAAGTCTGGTGGAGAGCGAGAGAGATTTGAAAAAATAATTAAAATGGGAATGGAGAACAGTCATCATTGTTGAGGATAACCAGGAAGGAGAGTAGTGTATGACCGACTGCTGGGAAGTCAGCTGCTGAGCGTTCAAAGCCAGCGATGCTCAGAGGAGCCATCTGAAAAATTCTCCTGTAAGATCACCAATAATCATACATGAATAGACGTGGTTTTACTCCAAGCAAGTGCAAAAGTCAGTTTCAATTTTTCTACCTCTTACCTGGGACAATGCCAACTTCCATCCGGGAAAATGGAAAACCAAAATCGTACTCATTTATGGTCGGGTGTATCCTTCAGTATTTGTACAGCACCTAGGACAACAGCTCTCCAGTGCCAGCTTCAGCCTTTGGGTGTTACCATTGCATAAATAGTAACTAACCATTGGAGCCAGTACCCTGTGTTTCCTGAACCCTTTATGCAGTTCAGCTCACGTCAGCTCTTGGATTTTTATTGTACTGTGTTTATTGCTCATCTCCTTTTAAACTGGGTCAAGGAGTTGAATCACGTTCTATAGCACTCGCTATAGAAATCACAAGAGATGAAGAAAGCAGAAATTAAGAGGATAGAACTTTTTAATATTAATTTTACTTAAACATATTAGAAAATATTGTAGTGAGTGCAGTCCAGATGGTGCCACCATGAATGAAGTTCATAAGAAATTTCCACTAAGATAGTTACGTTTTTTCCTTAAATTCTGGACACTTAAAAGCATTTCTTGCCAGCTGCATTGGGTTTTTTATGAGAGTTTAGGATTCGGATTGAAAATTATTACACTATCATTAGCAGATTGGGGGGGGGGGGGTTGGTTGGATTTAGAGGTAATTATACTTAATGCTGTGATTATTTCCATTATCATGTGCACACAGTTGATGCTTTATCTTGTATATACTTAGCTTGGTTTATAATCTGACAACTGGTGTGTTGTGACACTCTTAACTTGAGTCCAGCTTTCTATTAGTGCATTGATGTGCAATGAAACTAATGCAGGGGGTCCTGCCAAAATTAAGTCTTAAAGTTCCTGACTGTTGCCACATGCTTAAACCACAACTTTCATTCTTAGATTTTAAAATAAATTTGGCTTTTTATTTAGTTTCTAGGGGAAAGTACTTTTTTTTTAACCATTCTGCTCAACATTTGCATGAGTTTTAATTTCAAATTTCAGATGAAAATGGAAGCGCTAAAGCATGATGAAAATTGAGCTGTCTGTATCAGCCATTCTTATCACCCTGGTACGTGACTGCCTTCCCAAGTCCTCAGTACATGAGCAAGAAACTCTTTCCTTCTCTTTCCTCTTGTAGTAGTTCCATATTCACTCATATTTGTTTATGAAGAGGCATTAGGCAGTAAAATTGAAAGTGAAGATAGCAAAACATAAGGGAAGAAAAAAGGATATTCTGAGGTTTTTTATATACTTGCCAGTACAATAATTATGTTTTACAAAAGGAGTCTAAACTGATTGAAAGAAAACATCTAAAAGTCTCTTTATTGTTATAAAACGTATCTATTTCTAAATATTGCTTTTGCAGAAATCTTTTAGTAATCTTCCTGCAGGTTTCTAGGAGCAGTTCTAAATCTGGTCCTGTCTCCTGCCTTGATACCTCCTAAGTAATTTTGATTTCTTTTAAAGGAAGAATCCTTGCATTTTTCTTTGTTCTACCAACTAGGAATAGGCTTAAGTTTTCTGAGAAACAAATTTAAAATTAGATGCTCTGAAAGATTTAAGGAGGACTTAATTTACTATAAAAACTCTTGTAAACCTTCCTTTTCATTTCCCTAGCACAAGATGCGTTTGGGGTTTTTTTAATTACTTTAGAAGTCCAAAGCTTCCCAACTTGCTTAGATGCTTTTTGACAGTTTTGAGAAGTGCAAGATATATCTCATGATGCATAAAGTATTCCACTTTTATCGCATGAGAGGGTCTACACACTCCCAATGCATCCAGTTCTGCAGAAAACACAACGTGGCTGCTTTGCTAGTTATAATAGCTCAGCAGTCAGGTTTTTTCTCTTTCTTGCTTTCTCTCTCTCTCTCTCTCTCCCCCCCCCCCCCCAGTAACCTAATCATTTGCACAGCAGAATCAAAGCCTCATTGATTCAGGAAATTTGGGTTCAATCTTGAATATATTTCCACAACTATCAGTGTGGGGACTTGCTTAGGAACAGGTGGAATATGGGGTCATGATTCAATCAGGGCTAGAACAGCCTAGATGTGTTTACAAAAAAGCCAGACATGAGCAGGTTCATGTATAGCCAGCTTATATATTTCTGTACCTGTTTCTCCCCTCCTCCTCCTTGCTCTGGAGCTGATCTATGCAAAATGTTTCTGAGTTTCTCATTTTGGTACCTGACCTTATTTTGAAGTCATGTGAAATCCAGGCACAGGAGTAGCAATGTAATAATAAAGACATTGATTTAAAAAAAAACCAAAACAAAACCAAAAACCTCTGTATCTTGCTTTCCAGACAGTGTTTCTCCTTCTGATCAGAAATGGTTGTTGGTTTAATTCCTGAATTGCTGGCAGGTCTACAGTTGCTTTGTAAAAGATTTGTCAGAGCAGACATAGGACTAAAATATAAGCAGCATGGGGAAATAGAGCATAGGCAGCACATCAGGTAAGAAGAATAAACCATACGTTATTGCTACTTCCAGAATCATAACGTCTTTGGGTTGATAAACTATTTCTCCATGTAAAATGACTTAAGAGGAACGTTTCCACTCTGCTGTGTTTTGAATAGAAGTAGGCTTATTCCTAATTCTCTGGGGTTTTACAATGATTCTGTGAACAACAGGAGGCAAATCTACAGGCTTTTCCCATTAAATTCATGCTGGTATGTACTTGTCTCTATATTTTATCTTGGATAATGATAGTTTTCCAGGTACAAAAAATCTTTTGATTTAAAATGTACATGAGAGAGGTATTTTGTCTAGGAAACCATAGGTCTATTGTTATGATTAGTATAAGATCATAGATTTTTTTGACCCTTTAAATATCTTTCAGATATCATACAGATATTACGAAGGAATGAGAAATACCCATTTTCCAAAGACATACCAATATCGCATCATCACAAATGTGTCCCTTTCTTCAAGGAAAGGTTTGAAGACCTGGCCTGAAAAAGGCAAGTTCTAGAACATGTGAAATAATGTCGTGCTGTGGCATCCCTGCCAGACCCCATGCAATCATCATCGCCACAGGATGAAATGGTAAAGGGAACAAGAAAGACGTTGTTCAAGAACATTGCAAAAAGCCACAGCGGATAACGATGACTGATGCATAGCAGCGGTAGCATAAGGTCACAGGAAGGAAAAAAGAAACAGCAGAAATATAACAGCGGTCGCTCAAAAGGCTTTGCCTTCTTTTGGAAAAAAAAAAGTGCTCCTTCTTATCAGTTACCACTGTTAATGAATTGAAGGTGAAAGGAAGGCAAGGCATTTTGTAATATAAGAGCTGCCTAAAGGGTTTTATTTTGTGTTTAGTTTCACTTACTGAGTAGGGTGAGGTAAGAGGGTAACCTTCTTCTTGTAAAACCAGACTGTATCCTGAGGCAGTGAAGTTTTTCCTGCTTCAGGCGTTTTGGGGGAGGAGAGGAACTGAGGAGCAGGGGAGACAAGTGGAAGGAAAGTGGGGGGAAAAAAGCAGAGTACTTATCCCATTCCAGATGTTCCCAGACACTAATTCGTCCAGTAGGCAGTGAGTAAGAAAACATAGATATTTACTGATCCATTGATCCATTGCTTTTCTGCAGTCTGTCCTTCTATTAATTGAATGCTAATTTTAACTGAGGCAGGTTTAAGCGTAGGATCAATCAGTACTTAAACCAGACACACAACACAACAAAAGTACTCATTCTGTCCTGTGCAAAATTAATCAATTAACTGACAATCTGATTGAAGGAAAAATGAAGATTTATTAACTTCATACTTGGACCCAAACTCAAGGACACCTGTCTTAATTGCCTTTTTTTTTTAACTTTTATATTCTTTCTCTTTATGTGCTTTTTCACACGAAGTTGTGTGTGAAGCTGTACCATGACAGGTTACTCCAAGTACCTGTGTGGGATTTATTCTTAATAAGCAGTGCATCAAATTCATAGTAGTCCAGTTCAGTCCTGAGATTTTTACAGGCTCTGATGCAAAAAGTGTATTAAGTTTTGCTGAAGTGCAGATCTGTCTCTCTGGCTTTGCTGTTCATCTGAACAGAGTTCAGACTTTGAGACTTCTGTGTTTTCTTCATCACTCCATGCAAAGAGTTCTAGCAAGTACAGACAACCGGTGATGGGAAATTAAATTTCTGCCTCAGTCTAAGAGGCCAAAAGTAAAGAGGCATGTGAAAGGCATACTCACTGTTCTAGCCGTACTACAAGAAGCTGCTTTCATTGCACAGTAAATAAAGGAGGAAGCTTAAGTCGTGATTCATGGTTGGTTCTGAGCAACAAGACTTGAGAGTGATGGTAGATGAACAGTTGGGACAAGCGACTAATCTAATTAGGTCTTCAGTCAGGTTAAGGCTAGGTGAGTAATATCGGAAAATAGTAAGGCAGAACTTTGAAATTCAGGCCACACAGATATGAAGAGAAAGGCCAGGACTTGGAGAGATACTCTGCAAGTCAGTAATAGGCTGAAAGAGTGCAGAAAGAAGTGAAAGCGTTCAGGAGAAATTGTTGTGTACCCAAAGGTTGTGTGTGAGTAATATAGCAAAAAAAAAAAAAAAAAAAAAAAAAAATAGCATTATCAGAGAAAGGGCAAAGAAGTTGGATACAGAAGTGCAAAAAGCAATCAAAAAGAAAATGTATAACACTTTGTTCCTGGAAGAATGAGAGAGCTTACAATGTGAAAGCGTTTGGGAAAAATTGCCACAAAATTGAAATGAAATTAGAGGTTGCTTGGAAGTATAGGCAACTAAGAAGGCATTCTGAAGTGTATATGTGTGTTTGTATACATGTGTATACACATACATAAATAAGGGCAGTCAGGTTTCTGAAAGACAGTGAGGATAATCTAGTTATGGTGGAGACAAACATTTCCTGGCACTGTAAATTAATTGTATTTCTTAGTGTTTTCAGGAGGGTTGCTGGCAGAATGTCAGTAGAAGAAAAATGCTTTTCATGCTAGGGAAAAGAAATATTGCTAAAGTCAAAAGTGCACCAGAAATCTTTAATCAGATGCTGAATTTAATTTGCAAAGTGTTAAATGTGCTCAGGTTTTATTCTGGACTCCTGAAGCCAGGTACTAAGTACCTAAAACATTGGTAGAAAGTAAAGCAAAACATCTCAGGAAACCTGGAACTTTATGTTAAAGCCTGGATTTGTTTTCCTTTTGGAGAGGGAAGAGAAAAAGGAATGGGTCCCCTTTTATAGTCTCCAAGTGGTCATACATTTGGATGTCCAGTTCAAAAAAAATCACCAGAAGAATACAATTTCAAGTCAAGAGTGATGTAGTAGAAAGGGTTGCTCTTTTATATCACTTTAAACTCTTTTGCTACCACAGAAACTGACCTTCAGTTGGCACAATAGAACAGATCCTGATGTTCTCGCCCCCTGTTGCCTTCAGTGAGAATACCTTTGGACTAAGAAACAGCTCGGTGTGAGCAAGAAACTCAAAAACAAGCTTTACAATAGATAGAAATCCTTAAAGAAGTCAAATTCTAATACTTTCATTCACCTTGGGCTATTTTTTTTACAATGGAAAAATCCCTTATTTCAGCACAGCCAATTTAAAGTAGAAGTCAGAATATGAGCAGAGATAAATAGGGCTGAGTGAGTCCCCCAAATGTCTTAATGCTAGAAATTCTCTTGCAATTTTGTGCCAAAGTATTACTTTTAATCTGTCAACTGTTTAGCCATACTTACAGATTCTCTATTTTGTCCCTACGTGGGAATTTGTTTCTTTTGTAACTTTTAATTTCCCAGGAGCTCTCATTAACGGTTGAAACCATTTGCTTGATTTCCCGTTATTAAATATATTGAAAAGTCAGCTGTCTTGGGTATAAAATACAATTTCATAATTAGGCATACATGCTTATTCCCTGTGCTGTGTTTCTGCTTTATTCTTACTTCGGTGTCTTCTCTGCAAGTAAACATTTAGGATGGGTAAGTAAAAGTTGGAAAGAAACAAAACTTATTCCAGATTTTTCTCCCAATTGTTTTATTCTTTCTCATGTAGCATGTATTTCCTTTTGAATTATTTATAAAATTAGTCCTGTAATGAAGTACAGATTTGGAATAAGTGAGAAATATTAGTCTTGCAGTGAGGGCTCTGCACGCTGGCAAAAATACCCTTTTCTTTGCTTTTCAGGGTCTACTCTTGCCCTTTGTTTTACAGCAGTTAATTTCCCTAAGTAACTTTTTTCTTGATCTAGTAAAGATAGAGCATAGCAGCAATGAAACATCCAGCTGAGCTGAATATTCTTGTGATGTATCTTTATTCTTTCCATCAACACTTTTGTGGAGTTTGAATGCTCTTTCTCCTCTCATTTAATATTATTACCACTTGTTATTTATATTCTGGTGTCATCTCAAAAATGCAACATAGCTTGTCTGTCCTACTTTGCTAACGCTGTGTGTGGAGAGTGATCAACATGTGGAAATTATAGTGCTGAGAACTGAAGTCGCTTGCCCAGGGTTGTAAATGTAAGCAAAAAATTCATCTTGCTTAATTACACATTCATTATGCAATCCACCAGACCGCGTTGCCTCCATTGCTGAACATGACGCTCTTATTCTGAAGTCTTCTTTTGCTCCAAATACAACAGTCGCCTTTAAATCCAAACTCAAGGTTTTACAGTGTTTCCTATCATCAGAATTCTGCTTATTCTAATGATCTTCATATCCTTCATCCCTTCCACTGTCGCTGCTTTGTGACTTCTCTTATGCAGATCTGTGTCCTCTCAGCACTTAAAATATATCTGCTTATTCATTCATTGATTCAGTAATACAGCGGGGGATTTACGGTTATGGAGACTTGTGATGTGAAAATGGTTGAGAAAGGAGGAGACTGGATGTCTTGAGGGCAGATTCTTCGCTTTCCTTGCTGTATTCTTTAGACTTTTGCACTGAGCATGCTTGGACAGTCATGAATAAAAGGGGAGTAGAATGGCCAAAAACACAAGAGAAAAATCTCCAGCGTGTTAGCACAGGGGCTAATACTTGTTTTTATAACAACCCATAACAGGCCAGTACGTGAGACCTACATTCAGTTGTCACCTCTGCTTTGTGAAATTTCCAGCATAGACTTCTACACCAGAGAAGACTTCCTTGTGTTTGAAGTGCTGAGTCATTTGGTCCAGCAGAAGTCAGCAGGTAGCAGTAAGTTAAAACAAGTATTTCAGCTGCCATGAGCTCCCCAGGGGTAAAACATGGTGTGGGGAATGTGCTAAATCACTTTCTGCACTGTAATATCTATGTGGAAGCTGTAGATTTCTTTGCAGTGGGAGCCTGAAGAAA
Organism: Aptenodytes patagonicus; assembly: GCF_965638725.1. NCBI lineage: Eukaryota > Metazoa > Chordata > Aves > Sphenisciformes > Spheniscidae > Aptenodytes > Aptenodytes patagonicus. Next base: position 6,064,924 of record NC_134955.1, read on the forward strand.
AGGCTGGGTCCTTCAGGAGCATTTTCTTTGTGTTGCTCCATCAAGAAAGCTGAATTAATTTTCTGTTTCTCTTTAGAGCTTCCCATCTGGTGTGTGGTTGTGAATAACAGCAATGGGGAGAGCCAGAGAAATGCTTTGCTAGCCGGCTGAGAAGGAAACCTTTTGAGTGCAGATCATTAAGAGAAAGGTTGCTGTGCTGCCGGAGCCTTTTCTGCTGTCTCTGCCTTGAGCTTAGACAGCTGGAGCAGAGAGCTCTGATGGATCTACTGGAGGCAGCTTGAGGAAGTTCTCGAGAAGTAATTACCCTTTCTTTGGTTTCCCTTGGGTCTGGCTTGCAGCATAGTTTTTGCTGGTGACATGTGTGGATAGGCTGGGAATAAATGATATGTCGGTAGAAAGGATTGCGGACACTTCTATACAGTCAGTGGATAGATTCCTGGAGACTCCCTCACCCACTCCCTTACATCATGAGAAGTCTTTCTAAATACATGTACAAATACCAGTTCCGGTGAAGACACTATCCCTTCCTTTAACACTCTCCATATCCAAGTGATACTCTTTGCACCTGAGATTTAGTGTATCTTTCTGTTGGTGAAGCTATTTAAAGCCCTGGATATGGATGTTTTTCTGTGTGAAACTATTCACTAGTGGAGCTCAGAGTACTCTGCAAACACTTAAGCTTTTTATTATATTTATTATACCTGTGATTTAGGTAGGGCAGATGATGCATAAAATTTACATATACTTGAATGAAGGTCAAGAAAGGCTGTAAATGATTCAGATTGGTTGGGAAGGGATCAAAAGCTATTGTCAATCAAACTTAGACAAGTAAGTATTACCTGCTGCGATGTGTGCATTTTAGGTACTTGGCTATAGAGTAGACTCTAGAGCTATAACTGAGGTGCCTGAGTCCCTTTACAGAGGGGGAAAAAAACAAGGGGGAAAAACTAGACAAACATTTCAAAAAATGGTGTTATGAGACTCCTGCTGTTTCCCAGGTGCTTTTCTGAGGGGTCTAGGATCTGTACCTGTAGGATCTCTACCTCTTCAAAGTTGGATTTGCAGCCTGGAGTCCTTCAACGAGGCTAGGTGTCCGTGAGCTTTCTTCTAAAAAGCCGAGCAAAGGAAACTCTTCTCTCTTATTCCACTTGCTGTGTTTTAAAACAAAATGACCATCCTCTCACCCCGTCCCCTCCTACCCCCTCCCAGGACTCTGAGTGGAAGACGGGGCTTTGCAGTCACGGAGGTTAACTGTGCGACTGCGGGTCTCTACAGCCCAGTTCTGTTACAGGACACCTTATGCTGCTTTCCGCAGTGTGGCCGGTATTCAGGTTTGCCTGAAATCTCCTCCTAAAGCACCTCTTAGAGGTAGATGGCACGTGTTCCCTTTCTGTCAGGCGGAGGACAGATCAGGTTCTCGCGAGGTCAGGGTAAATTAGGCAGTCTTGTCACTGCCTCGTACACCTCGGAGGCGGCAGTCCTGAGTTTCAAAACACAATGGCCACTGTCACTGGGTCATAGGTAACTCAGTTTTGTTGACTTCTGTTAAGTTCTCTGAACATGCCCGACATCCTGATTCTCATGGTGGAAGAATGCCTGTATTCTGTTCTTTTGTGGGTTCCTTTTTTCCATTAAGTTTAATTATGAGCTTAGTGTTAACCATTTCAGCTCTCCTATTACGGAGCTATCTCACGTGCTTGCAGAGCCTATGTGGCACCTGCAGAGCTGAATTTCAGCCAAGTGAGCTTGCAGTCATTCACTTGGGCAGCTTGCCTTAGGATAGCTAAATGCTCAGTGTTAGTCACTTACTGGCTCTGACCCTCAGATGCTACTGCTCGGATGTTTCTTTTCATCAGCACCCTAACACTTCCAGTTAAACCTATACAATTAACTTCCTGGGTGGCTAGAAGTGCTGAATTCATTACTTCCCCAAAACATCTATATCCCTGCTGTGACTGACTATTTACGATCCTATTTACTATCCTAAGGGGACAATGAAATTATAATAAAGCATATCATTTGCTTGAAATGGTAGGAAAGAAACTAGTGTAATGAGGATCAGTAACTTTTCCTTATTACAAATGAAAAATGGCAAAAGTAATGAAAATGGAAATGACTTAACAGGTTTTGAGATTTGTCTGGTTTTGGATCTGGAAATCAGTTTCTGCAGTGCAGAAGTAGACCTGTGTGAATCAGTGCAGCGATCATCAAAACCAGAAAGAACTCACAGGAGATATTCTTAATAATCCTTGTGAAGCTATACTAGTATTTCTCCAGGTGTAGTTACCAACAGCTTCCCATCCCCTTATTGATGAAGAGAGTATAATTGCCTTTGTAAATTATATATTAGAGGATGCATCTGCATTCTGCCACATTTTCCCAAGTAATGAAGTGGTTGCTGATTTGAGTTTTTAGAGAAAGTATTATTAATAAACAGTAGCTGAACTAGAAAAGCTAAGCTGCCAAGACCCCACAAGCTCAGATATAATTTTTACATGTGTGTCTCGGACAAAGTGGGTTCACAAATCTGTAAGGTCCTGCTCTCACATTCAGTCTGTGTTTTGTAAGCTAAAGCTAAAATGAAAACACTGTGATGAGCTGTGAAATCACACTTGGGGGTGTGAGGGAAGAACCTGTTTGAACCTTGTTCTGCTAATGACTCACATCAAGCAGCACTGCACTGCATGAGCAACCACATTAAAATAGTACTTAAACTAGGAAAATTGTAAGGGTTTTCCAGTTTTGCATCGCTTTTAACAGGAACATCAAGAGCAGTTTATTTGTGATGGAGCACACTGAATGCTTAGATTGGAGACAACATTAAAACCTCTGGTATCCTCTTGTTGTTAGTGAATTCTCATTTTGATGCGTTGAATATATGTGCTTGTAACCCTTGCCCTTCAAATATTCATATGTGAAACTGAAAATAAATGTCTGTTCCTTTTCCTCTCAGGTGTGTGATAAGACAGAGCTGCTGAGAACTCAAAAAAAAAAAAAAAAAAAAATAAAAAAAATGTCAATAGTAGCTTATGCTAACAATTGTCTGGAAACATGTTAAAGAACAGATATTTATAAGCACTCTCTGAATTGGAAGGGAATGGTGCGTATGGTGCTGAATACACAAAACATTAAGGCATTAAGTATTGGTTAAATGCTGGAGTAAAGCCGAGACATCTGATAACTGCAAAGCTACTTACTGCTAGACATATTCCAATGCAATGAACATTTACTCTTAAAAAGATAAAAAAATACTATGAGCTATAACCTAAAGTAGAAAAAATACTGCTTTTTTTTTCCTCCCATGACGGTTAGCAAGTGCTGTGTTTCTCTTTTCTAAGGCTATTCAGTGAATTAATTTTGGGGAATGAAAAAGATTAATGATGTTGGGTCTCTACTCAAAATTATCCAGCAAGTGAATCTATTTAGATGAGCTACAGTGTCCAGCTCAGTATAAAGACTTATATCATATCTCCCAGAAAAATTAAATCCAGACAAATAAACACCCTCTGGGACTTCTGTTTAAATCTTTCCATTGTCACTTCCATCACTTCAAACTTAAAATGAGGAAGAAAGGAATTTTGAGGAGAGTTACAAGGGACACAGCAGTGGTAATGCTTATGAGGTAAAGGCATCATTACTCAGTAGAGAAGTGTTTTAAAGAACACCTCTTCACAGATCTATAACCATTTTAGACTCTGGCTGGTTGATGGTCGCTCCATTCCCAGTGAATGCACTAGGCCATCTAAGGCAGTTCAGACATGTTCTCGTGATCGGGTTCCAGCAATAAAGGTACAACTTTGGGTTCTTCAGTTAAGTATTAATACCAATTCTTGGAATACTTCATACAGTTTCTTCTGCCCATGTTACTGTTACCTGCTTTGTTCTTCCAGAGAAATAAAATGTCAAGTGATGAGTTAATGAAACCTTTTTGGTATTGGGAATTTGCATAGAATATCTCCCTTAGATACACCTCTAGTACCTCGGTTAAATACTCTTCCTCTTCCATTGTGTGAGCAATACAGATAGGAAGAAGGTCCAGAAATAAGCATACAGCATCTATTTATTAGAGCAAAGTTTGAGTGTTGCATGAGTCCATAGCATCTGTGTATCTCAGCATGAAAGGTTTGGATAGTCCATGATTCCAGAGCATTGCATCTGTCACAGTTCAGCCACAGGATCTCCAAAATGGTCTTTAGCAATTTCATATTGCTCACTTCTGGCTTTAATTAGGTGGAATTCTTATCATATAGTATAAGAACGGTATGCAAAGACCCTAAAGTAATTTATATTAGACTTTTGCCTTCGTGTCTGTACCTTATTGGTGCATTTTGACCCATTCTGTGAGCAAGCTAAAAACTGTATAAAAATATCACAGTGATGGCTGAAGCAAGTTTCATGCTGTGGATTATGCTCATTATTCATAATTATCTCTTTATGATTAGTCACATGAATGACATATTGTTTTTCTTCTCCAGTTTGGATTATTAGAACTGTAAGAAAATATGGAGTGATAAGTTTTAACCAGTGGAATTTCCATTCTCCCAAAGAAAGGAAAAAAGAAAGTTATGGGAGCAGAATCCATTTATCACCGCAAGGTTTAGGGACTATGCATTACTATTTCTCCTTTTTATCACCGCAAGGTTTAGGGACTATGCATTACTATTTCTCCTTTTGAATAGAGCCTCAAAAAAAAAAAAAATCACTACTTGAAAAAATAGAGGGAGGTAATTAGAATTCAAACTTAATTTTCTGTATGCTTCTGTATGAACAGAATGTAATTTATCTAAGCACTAATATAAAGCAAAGGGAGGGAAAGGATATAACAATGTGATAAATTTGATTTTCTAATTAATCTAGATGTTCAGAAATATATTTCTGCACTACAGACCTGACTTCTGTTAATAGCACAGAATAATGATGTTTCAGTCACTGAAGAATCATTTTCTCTTATTTAAAAAGCAGCAGCTCTTTTTGGGAAAAAAAAAATCAAATAAGAAATTAAACATGAGGAATTCTGGGGAAACTAGGAAATATAAGTACTGATATGAACTTTTCCATCATGGAAGCATCTTCTATTTGGGAGTTCTTTCACGTATTCTCCTGCTACTTCCCCCCATCACATTCTTTGTCTAAAATTATAATTTCTAGTTCCACAGCAGTGAATAGATAAACCTGGGAGCAAAAGTATGAATGAAGAATTCACAGCAGCTGTAATAACAGCTATTAATTCCAAAGTTATATCTAATATTTGTGGGCATTTGCTTTAACCCCAATGTTCTGATCCTTATTTACAGGCCAGTAATTCCTACTGGTCCAAATATGCTATGTCATCTGATCGTAGAGACAGACCTAAAATATGTAGATGGCTTACACCATCTCCTTGGTGGTCTCTAAGGTTTTTCCTCTGCTCTTAGAATCATAGAATCATTAAGGTTGGAAAAGACCTTGAAGATCATCCAGTCCAACCATCAACCCAACACCACCAGGCCCACTAAACCATGGCCCTAAGCGCCGCATCTACTCGTCTTTTAAATACTTCCACGGATGGGGACTCCACCACTTCCCTGGGCAGCCTCTTCCAATGTTTAACCACTCTTTCAGTAAAGAAATTTTTCCTCACATCCAATCTAAACCTCCCCTGGCACAACTTGAGGCCATTTCCTCTCGTCCTATCGCTTGTTACTTGGGAGAAGAGACCGACCCCCACCTCGCTACAACCTCCTTCCAGGTAGTTGTAGAGAGCGATGAGGTCTCCCCTCAGCCTCCTTTTCTCCAGGCTAAACAACCCCAGTTCCCTCAGCCGCTCCTCATAAGACTTGTTCTCCAGACCCTTCACCAGCTTTGTTGCCCTTCTCTGGACATGCTCCAGCACCTCAGTGTCCTTCCTTCTTGTAGTGAGGGGCCAAGTAGTAGTAGTAGTCAGCTGTGACAGCCTCATCGCTTGCAAATAGTTGTGGCAGGTTCAGCCTTTAGGAGATGGGCAGTGTGAGGGCAGCAGTTATTTGGCTGGTTTGATAAGGCTTTTTAAATTAACCACTGTGTATGCAGCTACAGAGACAATTATACTGAAACAGTAACTCAAATGAAAGCCGAGAAACACTTAGACAAGTTGTTGATCATCTAAGCAGAAATAGGTGGTAGGTTTGCCTTTTCCAGTTCCAGTAGAGCTCTTACAGCCTTGTCATTATATGGTGTAAAACTTTCCCTTGTATGGCTTTGTTCTCAGGGTTTCATTAGCATTTCCAAATATGTAGAGTGATGCTATTGTGTTATATCAGTTCATTGCAGTCTCCATTTTTGGACTATTTGCCTAGTTTTTGTCTTTATTCTTTGCCTTCACAATGAATACTGCCCAACATTATTACCTTTGTCACGTCTTTCTCTGTTAGATCATGGTGACTGTCACTTCTTTTTAATTTGAAGAGCTGTTTTGGACAGTGGAAGAAAGTGGCTATTATAGAACCAATTTGGAATTTGGTTGTGAAAAGATATTTTAGTGAAATAGCATCATAATACAGGAAGGAGATGAGGGAGAATGGAAAACTTGATGAAAAATAAAATCAACATTATGAGAAGAATATGTAAGGGCAATTATACATGGTGTGCAATATGCTCTGTAAAAATGAGCAAATAATTTGCAATGAATAATTCAGTTTACTAATTTGGCTATTTATCGCTCTGTGGAATATTTGCAAGCAGGCTGCAGTGTTCTTGAATCTTAACTGCATGGGAACAAGGTTTCCCGGGGGGGGGGGGGGAGGGGGAATCAAGTTCAACATTCATTGGGTAGACAATGAAAAGTATGTTTCTGTGGGTTCCTTCAGCGAGGGCAACGTATACTGTTACTGAGCTTGTTTGAATTTATCCTTCCGTAAGGAGAGGCCGAGGTAAATATGGGAAAAGAATGTCTGAATTGTGGAGAATTTCCAGGTTCTAGAGTTTTAACTTTGCATGTTAAAATAAAAAGGGAAAATACATTGTGGGAGCTGGAACAAAGAACTCTGCTAATTAGCAGCAGTAAAAATAACCGTGTCTTTCTTTCAAAAGTAATTGTATGCAAAAACTTAGTTTGTATACAAAGGGATAATTAACGTAGAAAATGCATAATTACATTACATACAAAGCAATAATTAAATCTGAAGTCTTAAATGCCTTATGAACAACTTCTACAAGAAATGACTACATTTTTGGTGCTGGTCGGAACAGTAAGTTTCATTATTAATCTATTCAAGTTCATTTGTAATCGGTACTTTTCCTCTCTAAAAAAAAAAAACAAAAAAACCCCCCCAAAAACCCCAAAACAAAACAAAAAAAACACTGAAGAAGGAAATTTCCTGTAGGAAGGGAATGAGGCACCGTAGCAAGGTTGCATGAGATAAAGAGGAGTGGCACTGCCTGCAGCTTGGTGTCTCCTACCTGGTGGTGTAAATCCTTCACTTTGGTTAGTAATAAAGTCATGTTAAACCGAAATACCAGTGTCTACAGAGCCTACCGTGAGCTGTACCACTCTCAATGGGAATTACAAATCATGCCACTGTCAACTCCTGATCTTTGTGGAACTGGAGCCGTGTCTTTACCAGACCAAATCTGGCAGGTCCTGGGGAGAGGGAGTCCCCCACCCTGCACAAGGCTCTGTCCTGCCCCTCCTGTGACCAGGCTGCAGGAAGATCTACTGGGGGCTCAGCTCTGCACAGCCTGAGGAACAGCCAAGCACTTCAGCAGGTACTTTACTTTAGGTTTGTGTCTACAAATATGCTGAGATTTGTGCCTGTTTCTGTGGACTAGAGCCTGGATGGTCAGTGTTTTGCATGATGGAGCCCTGCAGGAAAACCTTTCAGTTGACTTATTGCAATGAAGTGAAACAATCCCAGGCAATTCCTTATGAACAGAATTTCCATATATTAGGTTTTATTCGGTTGCAACAAGCAGTTCTGGTGTGCTTTACAACGTGCTTTATGTTTTAAATCAATCCATGCCATCATTTGATGATTTTAATGGGCAAAGAAAGCTTAATCCCTTCATGAGTGACAGAAAATGACTGTGATAAAAACCAAAACACTTTCCAGCTAAAATTTTGAACGTTCAAGTAAACCATTCCTGGAGAATATTGACAAATATTAAAAATATTGACAGATCAGAATGTCAAAAGGTTAAAAATCAGTGGAGCTACTCATAAAATAAGTGCTAGTCTGAGGCTTTACTTTATTCAGTCAGAAAACTGAGCTTTGATCTGCAAGATATTTAGGTGCCCAATTTCAGTTGAATTAATAAGAATTAGAAGCATGAAGTTGACTTAGACATCTTGCAGTACTGAGGTGTTTGTGAACTTTTGATTTAGTAATCTTTGGATATCCCTGGGCAATTTAGTTGAGTAGATTTTTTTTTTCTGCCTGAATATCTTTGAGTCCCAGAAACATTATTCTCTCATGAAATCATTCTTCACATAAGCCTCTGATAGAATAATAAATGAAATTGTCCCTTCTGATACACTCTTTAAATCTTTACTATAAGAATGAGTTATTACACAATTTAAAAGCCTAGTTTACTGTGTAAGTTATGGGGTTGAATGGTATGTGTTTGTAAAGTATTCTCTTCATTGCTTCGTCAACAAACTACAGGAAAGTAATGGGGAACTACAAGGAAGTAATAGTTCAAACTAAGAGAGGCAAATAGATCAAATGGAAAATGCCTCAGATTGGCTATATGATCATATATGACTACAACAATCTTTTGAAATAGTTATGTTGTAGGTAAATAGGCCACATTAAGTGGAGCTGTAAGCTAAGTACAGTGTCGCCTCTTGCTAATACCTATCGTGTATTCCTCTCATTAAACATTCATGAGACACAAGCCATCTAAAGCAGCAAATCCGTATTAAAGCTTTCCTTATGGCTCAAAAACTGACACGCTAATATGGGTTCCTCTCTCATTTCTGTAACTTTGTAATCATAAACTCTTCATATAACTGAATTCAAGATAAAACAATGAACCTGCATGTTCTATCCTGAATAAGTATGCTGTGGTGGACTGGAACCTCATATGGGAATAACAACGCTAAAACTGAGAAATTCCTACACTGCAAGGTTGTGGTGCTTTCACTGTTCACAGTTCCTACTGGTATCAACGTTGCTGGACCCAGCCCTAAAATCTCTATAAATTAGATGAAAAAAATATTAAAACTCTTTCATATCATATTATCTCTCAGTGCTTTTGCAGGAGGTAAAATATTTATTTTTAACTAGCTAATCAATGCTTCACACTTCAGTTTGTAATTCTATAAAAGTAATGATGCCACAGTATTGCTGCTGCTTAAGCAAGATCCTAACCCAAATATAAGACCCTTCAAAATACAGCTAGAACCTGGAAACCTTCAAAAGGCTTTGGTTGTAACAATATGGCTGTTAGGAATCATCACTGGTTTGTACAAACACTTAATTTGGATGCAGTGTTTGTGCCAACAGATTTAGTAGAAGGTCAACTTAATTTCATAAGGTGTTATCCAAAACCGTAAAGTTTGCTCTTCAGCTCCATAGCTTCTATATCATTTTAACAAAGTTCAGCTCCTACAATAAATAGAAGACAAACAGGCTCCTGGGGAATAAATGTGTTTGGGAGACTGACAAACAGAAGTGAAGAAACACAGTAAAACTTGTCCCGGGGGCAGGGGAAGTGTCGAACTGGTTCTTTATTAAAAACAAAGCGGAGATACCAGCAACTGAGGGAGCTGGGAGGGACCTCTTGGTTATTTTAATGTACAGCTGGACATGAAAACAACTCTGGACAGAGTCTATAAATTTCAGTATAGTCCAAACATTCAATGCAGAATAACTGTTGATTCCAAGCACTTAGGTCTTATCATTAACAGTGAAATGTGACTATTTTATCTGACCAATTTTCAAAAAAGCAGGAGAACAGCTCCATTCTAGGAGTTTGAGTACCAAGTTTGTTTACATGGTCACTTTATTTCTCTAATTCTTTAGGAGAAAACTTGATTTACAAAATCTTGATTCAGGGAAGGACTAAATATGTCTAAGTTTAAGCACTGGAGTAGTCCTAATAACTTTCTCAGAACTATTACATGTGTTAAGTGACATAAATAACAAATTCATAATTTCTTAATAAATTCATTTACACATTACTCATTTCCCACTGAAACACAGTAAAATCAAAGCTTTCACTGATCTCAGTGGTACAGAATGATGACCTGATATCCTGCCATACTAACAGCATGTCGGACAGATTGGTTTTGTTTTCATCTTAAATGTTTCATGTTCCAAGCTGGCTGGTGACAGCATATGATTAGTACATTCCTCCTACTGCCTTTTTCATGTTGTCTTCTACTTTCCAATACTTTCTGTCAGTTTCAGGCTATCATCCTGAAACTCTCCTGCACCTTTCTTTCTTTGTTAGGTTAGGGATCTTGTGGAGTTGCTCAGCTTTCCTTGAATCTATATATTCTCTTACGCTCTATCACGTTAATAAATTTGTGCCAAAGTCCTTTAAAATCAAAGATAATCTGTTGACTTCAGTGGACTTGGGTGAAGCTTGGAGTATACTACCTGCTTCTCCCATGAAAATGGGTGCTATAGTTTCTGGATTAAAGGATGTCTCTGCTGCTTCTGGCCTCCCCCATCATAAGCAGCGTAGGTGATACTTGGGTGACTGAGACCTTGTTCAGGGCAGAGTTTACGTCTGCAAGGACTTGAATTTAAATGGTTAAGCCTGAGGTTTGGAGTCAAAGATTGCTAGTATTTGTCCAAACTTTACACTGCATGAGGCTCTAGACCTGGCAGGACAGCAGGTGATGCTGTGATATTACCAGCCTGCTTCTGCTCCCCTTCTGTCTCCGCTTTAAAATGCTACTGGGCTTGCCAGTGGTCTTTTTAAAATGAGAGAGATAAAATAGTCATAAATTACTCTTAAAAACAGAGGAGTATTTGTGAATTGGCTTTCTATGTTGTTGCAGAGTGCATTTCCAAGTGGTGTGAAATGGGTGTTTTCCAGCACCTTTGCTTCCTGCCCATGCCTGTCATCCAGCTCAGGATGCAGAGAGGTGTGTCCGGAGTGTAACTCGGTGCCTAGCCAAAACAGAGTCATATCATAAGCTTTTGTTCTTCAAACTCAAAATCATTCCCTTAAATCCTTACCTTGCTCTAACTGTGTAATCTGTAAAACCAGCTGATGTGTCTTCCCTCAGCTGCAGCAGGCATGGAGCTTTAAACTGTTATCTCTGTGTTTCAGATTATTTCTAGTTGTCTGAGCTTTAGCTCAGACGGAGATGCTTTCTTTTCTCTCCCATTTAAGCAAGAATGCAACAACTGGTAAACCCAGGCAGAAAGTCTGGTGGATTAATCACAACCTTCTTGCAATAGCTTTGAATATTCCTGCAGTCCTATGAATCTGTCACCCTTTCATATATATTTCATTATTCTCTTCTACTGTATTCATTGTAGTACAGTGCTGGTAGTTCTTTTTAAATAGAAGAAATGAGGAAAAGCCTGAAAGGTAAAGAAAAAGGTAGATTCCTAAATGCACCCTAATTCATGAGAATTCATATGCCTGGCAAACGGCTCCCTGAAGCCTTAGTAAATAGGAGAGAGGGGAGGAAAAAAAAAGCCAGCCACAAAATGAGATAAATTAGTCATGGCTAAGGAAATATCCTGGTAGACACTAACAAGAACCCTAATTGAAGCCATTTATCCACACAGTGGGTTTATCAACACTCTGCTGCTGCTATTTGTGTCAATATATCTACACGTACAAGCTCATGGAAAGTTCTGATGTTCCACTCGGGTTTTCAGGGTAAATAGTCAAGAACTTTAAATTGCATAGGTGCTCAAGTAAATTAAGCTTTGGACCAATCTGATCTTTTTTTTTTTTTTTTTTTCCCTTAACATATGACAGTTTGTTTTCACCAAGATAGAATAATATATCTTCATTGCAGACATCTGTATTTTTCTGTTCCTTTGGCCCTCTTCCCGAACTGCTGTTTGATAGTGAGACTGTCCCAAGAGAGAAGGCGTGCTGTATGATCCGAAGTCTTGATATTTGTGGGACTGCCAAAAAATCGACGACATCTGGAATGTTTTGCATCCTGAATTTCTGAAGGATTATATTGTTTTAAAATAGATTAGGAAATATTATCAGAACGTGATTTAAACTTTCACTTTTTGATATATCTCACTGGATGCAGTACTGATATTACAGAATGTTACTAAAATGTCATATTACCTTTAATTATTACTGATGATTACTCCAGAATTCCAAACATAAGGCCATGCTATAGGCTGGTCTTAATTAAAAATAATTAAGTATTGCTAACTTTCTTTTGCACTTGCTTGGCTTGTCATTTTTTTTCCACAATTCATTACTCGCCAACCAACGAGATAAAAAAAAATATATCAAATATTCCTTAGAAGTTCTTAACGTCAAAAACCCCCATCATATTTGCACTTTGAAGGCAATCTGTGTTTCCAGCAGGGATGGGATACAGTGTTAACTGATCTGAAGCCACAATTATAATGCATTAGTAAGCTAATAAAAACTAATAAAGAAAACAATTTCCCTTTTGCAATGTCAACATTACTGAACACACTTTACCATGTATGTCTCTATGGAAACAATTAGAATTTGATAACTCATGCCTGTATACCTTTTCAATTTTTTTTTCAATTTTTGCTTCACTGCCCTATTACTTGAGAAAAAACTAGAGAATAAATTTTGCAACTTTTTTAGTAGCAACTTGATATTCTGTTTTGTCTAAAGAAAATTTTCCTAGTAGTTCATTATTTCTTTAAGCTGCCAGTCAAGCTGCTAGGCCTTAAAATTAGATGAATACATTTATAAATTAGTATAATTTTTTAGAAACAAAAGTAAGATTGTCTGTCATAACTGATGAACAAAACTGAAATTCGTGAACTATTAGCCTAAGAAGAACAATGGTAGCTGAGCTTCGAGACTTCAGATATTTTGCGTACCAAAATGATTAAGGAGGGTAACTAGCAGGACAAAGCACTGTCAATACAGACAGATAATGGGCTATATGGAATAGTCCTGGCTTAGAGGCCCAGCTGGGTCTCTCAGATATGAGAGGCCAGACACAGAAGGCCATTCACGCTTTTTTTTAAATGCAGCAAATGTTATAGAGCTTTCTGGGCTGAAAGAGGTTACTGTAATTCTGGGTGATAAATTAGATTCTGATAGAGACTAATAAAAACAGCTCTATAGCTATTTAAAGCTAAAGAAATTGCTAAGAATCCAGATGGGAATTATCCAAAGGTAGGCTTCGGTGTCTAATAAAGCGTGATCCAGAGAACCTTGCAAAGTGTGCAAAACCTTCCTGCAAATGGATGGCATGTGAGTTCAATGGCCTATTGCATTGGACCATTAAAGCTTTGTAACAGTTGCTTGGAGACCTGTTCTGTATGGACTTACTGAATGAGGCATTTCAATTCTGTAGCTCAGGCTGAACGCGTGATGAACTTCTCTGTCAAAAGCCTAATCCTGTAAAGCTGTTACTATGGGCATCTGATGTAAATCCACTGAAGTGGATGAGAGACTTTTAGTGTTGAGGTCTGAGAGGAAAGTTCAGAGTGCTATGTAGCATTTCCATTTTATGAAGCTTATTTCATTTAGTTGTCCAATCTTACTAAACCATTGAACGGGGCGCTAGACAGGTTTATCATTGGGCAAACCACATCAATAAGGTGAACAGGTTTTATCTAATTCAGTGTACACTGACGTTGGAGTTTCAGAGAAAAACAAGAAAAAAAAAATCTACAGTTCTGGGATTCTACAGGAAGTCTTGTCAATTATTTTATGCTAAAAGGTGGTTACCAGAGGCAGTGGATGGTATGAACTTTTATTTAAACTATAAGTAATGAATTTATCTTTTTCATGTACCAGCATAACATGTCTAAATTTACAAAAGAGAAATGTACTCAGTATTAAAGGTGAAAAATACATGTGTTTCTAACTAATCCTTTCCCTTCGGCTATCCACCCACTGAATTTCTTCCTGAGATTTGTGAAAACCTCTGCATAAGAATGTATATTTCAGTATAGAGCTCACCCAGTCCTGAACAGGGGATGCTGATCTGTTTTCTTTTTTTCCCCTTTGTCCTCCCTCTAATACAACCAACTTATCTATATAGATTCTCCTTAAATTATCTCTGAGATAATACAGAACTTAAAACCAGGTTATAAGAAGTCTGAAACTTCTTTATGTTGCCAGCATTATGCCAAATAGCCTGAGAGGCACTTTTGACAAATGTAGAAACCTATAGAAACAAATGAGGCTCTTGTGAAACAGAGGAAAGTCAAAAGCAATGGCCTAGGTAAATTTCCACATCTTTTTATCTATGATAGGCAAGAAAATCAAGCAATTAAGTATTTATGTTTTGAAAATATATATTTTAATGCTGGTTATCTCTGTCTCTTAGAATTATGTGGGTACATAATTCAGTTTTCTTCCAGTGGGTAGTATGAGTTAATTGCACTTTTCTTTGTTCTTCCTCTTTAAAGCTAACACAGTCTCCTAATAGGATGCATAATAACAGAGGCAAACATAGAGTGGGACTGGAAACTTGAAGCATATTTCTTTTAAAGCTTCTGTTTATTAGCTCAATGCTATTGCTGCTAAGTATTGACATTGAGCAACAAAAAATACCTTATTTCTTTTCTTGAGTTTTCTTCTAGTAGTCTAAATTTTAAGGAGAAAGCCAGCTTCACCAGAAAATACAATTGAGAGTAGCTGTACGTGGACTGAAAAACCTTTTAAATCTCAAACAGGATTTTTTTTTCCCCCCTCCCATTTTATGCAGAAACTGTATTTGAAAACTAGCTTATGTAGCATCACATTGTGTTCTGCCACATCTTAACAGGAGGGCTTTTATGATAGTAATGCAGCAGCAGGTTGAACAACTCCTGGGGTCTGTATTGCAAGTGTAGATGTTAGTCTGAGACATTTTGGGCCAAACCAAATGTCCACTCATTTCTACGGATGAGCTCTGAGAATTGACAAGGCACTTGCTTGGCACTGATACAGATTATGAACACTTTATTGGAGAAAAGCTACTTGCACAAATAATTCCTCTAACCAGAACTACTTGCATGACTTGAATGTGGGAGACATTCACAGTTGAATTATTAGCTGCGTGGATGCACGATGACTGGATTTGCTGTTACTCCCTCTTGCAGCGTTCATCTAGAAAGCTCAAAACTCCATCAGATCGGCATGTTACTGGTGCTCAGCTCAACTGTCTGTAAATGGATCTAGTCACATTGTTTTCCACATTTTTCACAGGACCATCAGCTTTTCAGAAGGTCGTCTTGTTCTGTTTAGCTGAGACCTGATTGAAGGAAGCATTCCTGTTGAAATAGTGGTCAGGTGCT